>NC_055678.1:17064827-17670855 GCF_017976325.1 Chelmon rostratus
AACGAAACTCACCGAGGATGAACCTGCAGCCGCATTAATAATCAGTGGCGTAAGTAGGTTTTTAAGCAGAACGTTCAAACATTTTCCAGTTGGTTGATGTCCTGTGTATCTGTGTTTCAAGACACATCAAGCTTTTACTAAATGATGAATCAAGAAAATAATAAAATATAATGAATCCATGAAGAATGAAAATAATTATCACTTGCAGCTTTACCAAGAATATTAAAAGGCTATATATGTGTGTTTATATATATATCGAAATACTGGTCCCCAAGATGACTGACGACCTGCTGGTATCATCGTGTCAGAGCCTGAACTGACATGCATTACAGAAATAGTGGTCGTGCATGGTCTCAACTGTAGGTAAATATGTGACTGAAGTGGGAAGAAGTTCCAGAACATGGAAACCTTTTCTATTTTAAAATGTTGTTAGAGTCCACACACAGTTTCTGTTTCTAAATACATCAGCCATCGCGGCAGATCTCTCTCCTGTCTGACGGGATGTGATATGAATTTTCAGTTTCCTCTGGCATGATCACAGAAGAAGCGTGAGATGCTCTGATATGATGAAAGCCGAGGTCGCCTGAAACTGTGAAGCATATCCGTCTCATATGTCCCTCCCATCACGCCTGCACCACAAAACTACTGTAAAATCCGTATGGAAGCACTGTACTCCAGCAAAACACCCCATAATCTGTCCTATTTTTCCATCATCTCACACCCACACACATAACCCACACTGCATCGCGGGTATTCCCTCTGAGACGAAATCAATAGCTGACTGGATTGATAGAAGACACCTAATTCAATTTCTAAATTTGATCAGGCAATGTAATAAAATAGTAGCTTTTGCTTGTAGCACGTTGAAACTTAATCGTGTTTCATGCTCTCGTGCCTTCTCTCAAATCATCTGTGTTTGGGTTTGAACCTCCGAGCACTCTGCTCAGCTCAAGAGCGGAGAACGGGCTGTTGCTTGAAGAAACCCGACCTGTTCAATTTAGCAAGCGGCGCCGCTCTCGTAGCTTTGACAGGGCTTTTAATAGCCTGATTAAAAGGTAATTAATCACTGATTCCCGGGGAAAACGCATGCAGCTGATATGAATCACCTGAGGCTTGACATGTTTGGTGCAACAGCCGCGGTCGCGCCGGGGTAAGCGATAAATATGTGGCTTAGTCAGTCAAGCGGGCAGAGGCGGGATCACGCTGTGCCCCGGCGGACTTATGTTCTGCAGGGTGTGTGTTACATAGACCCCTCGGCGTCTGTGCAGGCTACTGACCCGTTACCGGACCCCTCTTCTGCTGCCTGCTAGCATATAGCGCCTGGTGCTGGTGGGTTGACACACACACACCCTCCAGGTCACTAGCACATGTGCGCGGCCCCCCGCTCATACAGAACATCTTGTTAAAGTTTATGGCCAATTTTAGATGGAAAGAGATATCAGCATGGATTTTATTTGGTCTGCTGCTGATCGGGAGCCCCCGACCAAGCCTGCATATACAGTATCATCCAGCGGCACTGCAGAAAATACATTTATTCGTCTTACAGAAATAGTTTTGGGAAATGCTTTAGGGCTTTTCTTATGGTTGAAAGATTAATATCTGTAATCTGTATAACTTCAGATTTGCCGTAGCTACAGGCATGAGAATGGCATCAACCTTCTTCTCTAACTCTCAGCAAGAAAGCGAATAATATATTTTCCAAAACTGTGTAAAGTGAGGCTAGTTCTTCCCTTTACTTGGCTGGTCGGAAGAGAGATACTTGATTCCCAGTTATATTGTAATATAGTCAATTTTCTGCAACTTTAATTGAAAGGTTTATAGCTAAAATATCCAGATTAGAATGAATTCTTTTGGCTAATCCAGCTAATCCTGGAAAATCAAGGCACATAATCCAATATTACCATAAAGCAGGGCGGTTTATAAACGGCTTATCACAGGCATGTTAAACCTATTCCACAAAGGGCCGTGTGGCTGCAGGTTTTTGTTCCAACCAATCAGGACTGAGATCAGCTGATTAAATGAGTCCAGCCTGCTGTGCTCCTCCTTGGACCACGCGGCCCTTTATGGAATAGGCTTGACGTGCGTGGTTTAACACCACCGCAGATGTTTAAGGATTGACCATCTTTGTGAAAAACAGTTTTTCCAGACCTCTACCATTCGACAAAACCTCTGTATCGTGTCGTGGTGTTGCCAGATTACCCGGTCTACTGTCAGTATAAGTTGATCTGATGCCGTTCGCGGACCTGGGTCCTGGTTTGGGAAGAAACTCATTCATCAACACATATGTTTCCATATGTAAATGCAGCCACGTGACGCATATCAAAGCCTCAATGAAGCCGTTGCACAGCACCAGTGGGGGAAATGACTGCCGTGCTGGTGTGTATAATTTGAGTCACGTCTAAATCTGTCTTAAATTACCTGAGAGACCTCTGACCGTTTCCGTCTCAGCGTACACACACAGCACATGCGGGTGATGTCGGAGGAGACGAGATGTGACTGAGGGAGACGGGAGGGGGGAAGGAGGGAGAGATGGGTGGCGTCGGAAAGAAGCGAGGCCTCAGCAGTCCAGTGGAAGATTTCAATTAGTCATGGAAACGGGAGTGGCCCACCCCGCCGCCGTAGTGACAGACCTCACTTGTCCTCCTGACATACATTCGCAATCCTCCCTCTCCTCTGTGCTACAGCTACAAGCTCCCTCCCTCTGTTCTTCCTCTCCTCTGTCCATCCTTTTGAATCATACCTTTTTATGTCTTCTTTTCTACCTTTCCCTACTGTATTTACTCTTCATCAGATCGCCATCGTTCGTTTCTCCAACCATTTTCTCTCAGTGACAGCTGAGCTTTGACAGCCTTTTCATTTCATTTTTCTCCGCCACGGCGAGAGGACAGCCGGGCACCGGGGCCCTTGTTCAAACAAACAGGAGGCCGTGTGGTTCGCCGAGGGTGGCGACACGCCATAACAAACCGCCGGCTCCTGGCTGTCGCAGGCACACGGCGCGCACGGCCCTGCTACGGCAGCGAGCGGGGGCCAAACGGGACCTGCCGTTGTGGATTCCATGACAACCAGACAGCAACATAAGCCGCGGCGAGGCGCGGAGTGACGGCAGATGGGGGCTGATGTGTTTGAACCACCTGGTCAGGCAGTTTGACGTGTGCGAGATGGAATCACAAGAGCAAAAACAGGAAGGGGAATGTCTATTTTGGTCTGAAAAATAACATGGAGGGCAAATATCGAAGGAATAAGGGATGAGACAAAAGATGTGAAAGCAGTGTTATGATAGGCTGCGGGGAGAGGTGTGTGCAGCCTCTAGTAACGGTACATAAACGACTGTTACCAAGTACTTCAACAGGAACAGCAGGCACAGATTCAGGGTCAGCTGATGTGTGAGTCAGAGGAATTACTGAGTGGGCCCTGAACGTGCCGTGCATCATTGTTTCAAAGCTGTTTCCAGGCCATTTTTAGAGCACTCAAACCTACAAACAGCTGTTATTGTTACTGAAGAGTTTTCCACACAGGGAAAACTAGGAAATGTGCTAAAGTCTTAGTGAATGTCAGGCCATATTAGGGAATTTAACAAATAGCAACTTCGCATGAATATACCTGAATGTATTGTATGTATTTGCAGTTGTTTTTGAGTTATTAAGTTTAATCACACCTAAATTCATTGTGTTTAGCCAGTATATATGGTAACAACACATTTTTGGCCCTCCCACAACCAGCCCTGCCATCGTGCAACCCTCTGGAGTTGTTCAGCGCGAGCACTCTTTAAGTTGTAGGACAAGTTGGGGCTAAAAGAAGTAAGAGAGAATAATACAGTTAGAAATAGAAACATAGGAACAGATTTATGCTTCATGGAAGAGTCTTTGGATTTGATATGAAGGCTGCGAGAGCCACGACGTGGAGCGAGAAAGGGGGAGGCTGGCCTGCAGGTCGAGGGTGAAACGCAGCGAGATTTCTAAACAGTCCCAACAGTTTATGCCATGCATCCTGATAAGATCTCCCTGCTACAAATAAAAAACACATTAGCAGTTTGTTTCCACAAACCTCCCTCAAAACTGCTACTCCCAGCTTGCACTTAGCATAGACTTTCCGAGTAAGTGGGCAGATCTGCGCAGAGATTACCCAAATGACCGAGGCCTTTCTCTCCACCTCTCTGACCACCTCCGCCCCCGCTCAACGCGAATCCACCCGCTGGACTCACGGCGCTGACTGAACGACACCTGATGACCTCCCAAGTGATGCTTTTTGCTCTCTTTCTCCAGAAGTCTTTCTCTTTCCCTCTTTTTGCTCAGAATCATTGGGATTTAGTCTATAATTTAGCCAGGTAAAGGCATTTTTAGGACTGGGACTTCTTCTTTGCTAGCATCTCTCTCTAGCTTTCTTTGCTTTTTACCTTACCGATAAACCTTTCAAGCCTCAAACTCTTAAGCCACATTGACTCTACCTTCTAACCTGGTTTTACCTTGGTTTTAGCAGTCAACGGTGGAACAGGCATCCACAGTGAGCCAGGCCAGGCAGAGATGGAGAGGTGAGATTAAGCACATTTCTAAACTGATTACTCAAATCAAATTAAGGGGGTCACTCGAGACCACAAACCTCGGGCCTTTAAAATGGAACGGGCTGTACTTGTTAGTTCTTTGTCAATGAAGAGTTCGTGTTTATTTACATTTGGCCGGAAGCTTTTGGAGATTGCTTCTAATTAAATATTTCGTAAGCATCCAATTCTGGGGTAAATATTCACAGGTAAACACGGAGACATTTCTCCATGGAAACCGACCAGTGTAAACTCACTGCTCGGCTGCAGCTCCACGAGGACAACTGACCGCTCACAAACGGCTGCTGAAGGGCAATCGCACGATCGCAGCTTATTGACTGGAATAGCCACAGCACTGTGCCGTATTTCAGCGCTGCAGGGAAGCTAACACGAGGGAAAACACCGCCTGCATTAGCCTCTTGTTTTTCATTTTGGCGCCATGTTAACAGGATAGAGCAGCCTCGTGGCCCAATAATGCACGGCTGCAGCGGCGTCTCACCTATTTTGTTCTCATAGACTGTGAAAATAATCTGTTGATAGTCAGTCCTTTCACTGCAGTTTTAAATGTCTAATCTACAGAATCTGTTTGGTTAGCAGCTCAAACCTGAGGGAATATTGAGGGAAATCTACTCTCCAGCAACCCCAGACCAACCTCAAACAACCTCGGTTAGTCCTCATCTTAAAAGCCTTTCTTTTGATGTGATATAATGTGAAGACATACTGTTTAAAGACACTAACAAGAGCAGCCAATCAGGGTTAACGTTGGATTAATTAGCGAGGTAGCTGCAGTGGATCGAATGACAGCTGTCATTTCAACGGTTGCTGTCTAAAACTGAGAGGCCTGTTGCTACAAATATTAATACAAAGTTTTATGATATCCCTGTCACTATTATTATTGTAAGCTGCGTTATGTGCCTGTGCAAGAAAGAAGAAGTTGACAGGTGTAGCAACAGTAACTAAGGAGGTTGTAACCGCCAACCCAGATCGAGGCGTCTCGCTCAAAGATAACCTGACAGCTGTTGTTTAGGGACTGCAAAGTGTTTCTTGCCCACCTACCCAATAAGTTTTTCTTGCCGTCACAAGCTGCCCCGCTGAACTTTTGAAGCTCGACTTTTCCCAGCTGCTCCCGTCACAGGTCGACCTCCAACCTCCCACCATCCTTCTCCGAGCACACCGGTGTCCTCTGCCTCGGCAACGGTGTTTTGAGTGGCCTTGTTTAGGTGAACCAGTCAGCAGGAGATTGCACGGTCTGTGTGTGTGTGTGTGTGTGTGTGTGTGTGTGTGTGTGTGTGTGTGTGTGTGTGTGTGTGTTTTGTTCCCAACCTTACAGCGAGCACTGCTCGGTCCGACACCACTGATTGCACCCCAAGGCCCCGGGAACATTGGCGGCGTTGTATGGCGAGGGAGACTCCAAGTCTGATAGATTAACATTAATATGGACTGGGGGAGAAGGCTGGGCATATTAAAGGTCATTTCCCTCCTTCACGGCTATCGAGGGAAAACGCAACGGGCCATTGACTGCAGGACCACACACGCATGAGCGAACGCACCCGCTCACGCGGACGCAAGCAAAAAGACGCAGAGATATAAAGACGCTCGTGGAGGCGCGAAGGAGAGCGCGGGCGGAGATGTAACGACGAGTGCATGTGCATGAAAAAGACACATCCAGACGTAGACGAAAAGACAAACACTCACTGTCACACACAAAGCGTGGGCCTCCACATAGGATGGCGTTTTATACATGTAGCTCACTGGTAAACGCCGCTGTGTCGACAGCCTATTAAAAACCCAGTGAATTTATAACTCCCAATCTGGTGATTAAGAATTGTGAATTTGCTTGCTCTTAGCTTCAGGTTCTTGTCACACAGGGCCTGGTTTCTGTCTATAAATCTAACGGCCAGGACTGCCCCCCCCCCCCCACCCCTTTTTATGGAGGTGATCGCTCCAGCCAATATAGGATTAAGAGCGTTTCATGTACGTTTTTCACTACCTGTGGCTAAAGATGTGGAATCTGTGTCTCCCTGGTACCAAGAGTAAATTTCCATTTGTCTTTGGTTCACTTGTAGGAACATCCATGTGGTCTGCTTTTCTTCTTCGTCTACTTTTTAAAATAATTTTCTTTAAAACTGAATGGTAACAGAATTAGTCTCAAAGCTACGTTCCCTCACAACGTGGCAGTGATGCTTTATCTCCTGTGCCAGCTGAGTCTGTTTGGGTCTCGACCTTCTCAGGCCCTGTGGCCCTGCTGTTGCAGCCGAGGGGGTTGAAACTTCATCACGTTTCACTAAAAAACATTTTGAACAAATGCAACATTATTCTTCATCAGCTGGATTTTATTTTGTTTTTGGTTGCATTTCAGACAGATTCGATTTTAAGGCTTAGATCGTATCGCTGATGTCTGGTGAGTTTGATTTCATTTCCTGCTCATTGTGCAAACTTAAATCCTTTATCTTGAATTCTGCAGTCTGAATTTAACCAATCCAATTCCAGAAAACTGATTTTATCACTTAGGATTAGAGACTAATTGGTTTGACCAACTGAATTTCAGCAACTTCACTACAATTGTTGGAATATTTGAATTGTCTGGGTTGGCCAAATAAAAACAAACATGTAATCCAGATACTGGTAAATGTATGAATCCGGCAGTCAGAAGTTGGACGCTCTTCCTTCAGTGATTAAATTATCTGACATCATGCCAGCAATGATGATAAAGGTAGCAACAGTGACATAAAGTAACTGAATTAATGTAATTGCTCTACTTAAGTACAGTTTTGAAGTACCTGCACTTTACTTGGTTATTTCTGTTTCACACGTCTTTAAGTGCTTTTCTATTATATAGTTATTGTACTTTTAATCCACTGCATGTGTCCAGCAGCCAGAGCTGCAAGTTACTTTGTAGATTTACATTTCATAAACAAAACAGCTTGTAATATGTGATGCATTTTTAGAGATGGACAGCATCAAAAATGTAAAATCCATTAAAATCCTGTTTACAGGTGATCTGTTTAGTTGCATATTTGTACAGTACGCTCCACCTCTGTGTGTCAACACAATCAGGTCTACATTTCATACCATCACATGCTGTGGTTAAGCACAGAAGCGTCTTTCCTTTATCTTATCGTTCCTCCTTCTCCTTCTGTTGTATTTCTGTTGAATTTGCGGTTTATGCGAAACTGGACGCCGGCACCAACAGTGGTTTTCTCTTTCCACACAGGCTGCTTGCTTCTTATCTGTCTCTCCAACTCACGCTGGAAAGTAAACAGGCAGCTCATTCACCGCTGTTTAGCTTTCCACTCACCCCTCACTTCAAGAAGCTGAAGCAATAAATACATGTACATATAAAATGCAGAACTTTAGAATAATGTAAATACATACATCAACTGGAAACGCTGCGTCCCACACACGCGCGCCGCTCCTGCCGTGTTTATCTGGACTTTTGCTTTCCTGTGTGGTTTTTGTCATGTGACGTCTAGGTGGGCAAAACATGTCACATGAAGCACGGTTGGATTGAGAAATCATGGAAGCCTCAGAGGTAGTGGTGGACAGCATGTAAAACTTAGTTTATTCACTTTTTTATCAGTAGAAATAAAGTGAAACACAAATATTTTTGTGGGTATCATATATACTATTAGACTAATGGACAGTGTATGGCGTGATGAACGAGTGCAGAAAACATGGCCCAGTCGAAGCAGAGGTCAGAGCAGTCAGTTCAAACCCAGTCAGTTCTCAGGAGTTACAAACACAACAAGCTGACAAAGAATCCTTCACCTGAATAAAAGCAGTTCTGCTCTGTAGAAATACATTAAAGTTTCATTTAATTTTGCCGTTGGTGAAGGTGGAGCTTAATTTAACCACTTTGTATTGTGTTTAGTTGTTGAATATGTATCACCAAATCAGCTAATCACATCATTTTTGACATTTACGCTGGTTTGGCCTTCTGTCGTGCACGTTTACTTTTCATGTTTTTGCAAAAACGGTTGCCAGTTTTGGTTGCTTCCAGCCCCAGCAGAGCATGCCCTAATGTTCTGGGGCCTGTGTGCCTTTACAAGCCCTGTTTTTCAGAGGGAAGACAGTCACAAAAGAAATAACCGTGAAAGCTTTCTATTATTTCTTTAAAATCAGGAATCAAGTTTACAGCAAACTAAAAATATGTTAACCTGTTAAAATATGATGAATCCACAGACGATTATCGCCACACTCTGCAGTTTCCCGTGGCTCTACGGGGTGTTTTAGCATCTTTCAGCTCATTGTTTTGGTATTACAGGCTGCAACTTTACAGTTTTGGTTTATGCTGAAGTGTTTGGATAAGCCAGCTCTGCGCAAACTGCAGACAGGCAAAGTTAGCGACTAGCTGCCTAACATAGAGCTTTTACATTACTAACCTCTTAGAAGTGCTGCCCCCAGCTGGAGGCTCTTTGGCTGCCGGCCAGCGAGGACACGATCCCCAGCCATTTTCCAGCCACTGGGTGTCCCCCTGCCCCCTCCTATTTGTGCGTGTCTAGATTCCAGTGTGAATGTGCCCACTCATTCAGTTGCAGGATGTTGCCATGGGATGGCGCAACTTTTACAAAAAAAGATTCACGCATAAATCACTGTGGGACGGCAACATTTCACTGCCAGCATACACCAGTGTAACTACATGAGATGGTGCAGCGTTTCCAAAGCAACAACTCTTCACTTCAGCGGTTTTGTCTGATTTTGTTCATCATCAGCCTCTCACGGTCTTACGTTGTACTTGGCACAGAGATGAGATGTTTTGTTTATTTTATACTGTGTTATTCAGAAGTCAGTGGATGTCCGGCAGGTGAACTCAGTAGTCCAGGATCAGCCGCTCTCCATTCAGACCTGCGAGACAAGAAAGCACAAAGACTCCGGGGAAGAAGCCAAGTCAGTTGCATGCCTTGGTAGGACAGGAATGCATACAGATGGAGAGGCTGAGAAGACCAGAGTTTTGGGTGTCACTGTTAGTCCCTCGGCAGCCTAATCCTATGGCAGCATAGCAAGGGGCTGGTCCAAGGCAAGCCTGAGCCAGCCCTAAATGTAAGCTATCAAAAAGGAAAGTTTTGAGCCTGCTCTTAAATGTGGAGAGCGTGTGTACCTCCCGGACTATAGTTGGAAGATGGTTCCACAGGAGAGGAGCTTGATAACTAAAGGCTGTGACTCCCGTTCTGGTTTTAGAGACAACTTGAATACAGCTGCTTGTTTCTCAGTCAACCAGATATGGAGGAATTTAGCATTCATTAAGATTCTTGTTTCTGGCCGCCTGATGAATTTTAAACCCCAATGTTTACTGTTCCTTTAGCTCTGATTTGGTCTCCACCAACAACAGTCATATCTGGACAGGCATGAGACGAAACAAAACGATGAGCTGAAATACGCTAAAATGCATAGTCGGGTCAGGTGGAATTCTCTGTGGCCTCATCAGCGGCAACCCCTTTCACATTACACACAGTCATCTGACTCACTGTTCATAGAAAAGTATTACCAAGTTCAAGTACGGTTCTTGAGTAACATACTTGTGGTTGTTGTTGGTTCCACCACTGGATGATAAAACGTTGATGGGAAATAGCATCAAACTGTGCTCCGACACTGGTCGGAAACTGGCGGCACTGGAAGGGTGACGGCAGCGTGCAACAGGTGATTGGATAAAGAGGAGTGATTGGCTGTCATTTGGGTTAGTGAGAGGAGTGGTAGCTTCGGGCCTTCTTGATTGGGTGAAGTGAACCAGGCAGAATGTTAAAACGACAGGAGGATAGAGAATGTGATTGAAATGCATGAAGGGTCAGTAACCAACAAGCTCAGCTTCATTACTTTTACGTTTAGGTGCAGAAATTGCAAGCACACAGAAACCACTGGCATAATATTTTGTTTGTGATTACACTGGCATAAGAGGAAGTAACCAAGTAATAATGTGTAATCACACACACACACACAGTGTCTAAAGCTTGCAAGGCAGCCAGCTTTCATTGCAGGATATTGAAAGCGCCAGTAGGACGCAGGTTCAGGTTCCGTGCCTCTGTGTGCTGTGGCCTGTTTGTGTACTTTGGAGAAGCCTTGCACTCCCTCAGAGAGAGGAAACAAAATCAACAAAACAAATGAGGAAAGGCTTAAGAGTTCTTATTGATTGGAATTAATTGCTAATGGCGTCACTGGCAGAAATAACAAACAGGTGAGTAAAGACTTTATTGTATGATTCAGCTGGTATTACACTAATCAGCACTGAGTGCAGGTTGTAATTAGGCTGGAGGAGGGTAACTGTGTTTGTAAGTCGTGGTGTGTGCAGTGTTTGTGGTGTGTAAAGAATGAAAATTTAGTTCATTTTACTCACATTTTGTCCTGCGCCGTGCTGTTTGTTTCCATCTCTTTCAGAGCTCTTACCTCTAGCCACTATTTGCAAATTCCCGTTTCACGAAGGTCTTTTGGAGGTCTTACCGTTCATCTGTCTTTTTGCCAGTGATACACAAATTAGTGCCTCGTATGCAGTCCCATTCTCTCTTTCTCCACCACCACATTAACAAATTTATAGTCCTGGCTTTTAGATATATAGTGTTTTCTTTGGTTCTGTTCCCATCTAAGTCTTGCTTATTTAAAAGCCGCCCAGCCTCATACATTACCTGTGGAGTTTGGGTCTTAACATTATGTCACCATGGGATCGGGGGTTCTGCTCCTGCACTTAAAAGCCCCCTGATGATGGACAGAGACATAATCAAACGAACTCAGAGGAAAACATGTACCGCACAGTGCAAACACGCAGTATAGAACGCACGGGATTTGGTCTAGATGTATGTGTTTAAGGTTGAAGCTGAGCGATTTTGCACTTTGGCAGCCCCAAGTGGCAGTAACGAGGAACTGTTCGAAGGCTTCATGACACTTTCAAGTACTAGCAACTAGAAATTCAGGCCAGAAATATAGACCTGTACTCCTCATTTTACTTATTCTGCAATGATCACAACCTTTCTGACTTGTAGCCATTTTAATGGGAGACAACCCTAACCCTACAAGTCCTGTAACTCGTTCCCCCCATTGGTAACCACTGTCTAAGTGTCTGATATGGTGAGAAGGCAGGGGAATACAGCTCCTGATGACTATTGGTTCTGTGTTTTATATGTGTATATTGAAATGAGCTAAAAAGTCACTATCGCACAACATTGGAACATACCCACATTTGTTAGTTTCTGTTTTACTAACTTAAGCTCGTCATTGTGCTCTACTTCTTCTTCTTCATGGTGTGGGAGCATCTGTGGCTCAGGAGGTAGAGCAGTCATCCACTTATCAGAAGGTTGGTGGTTTGATCCCTCGTCAGCCTCGGCAGGCTTGAATACAGGCTTGTGCAAAAGCAATTTGAGTGGTCGTCAGACTAGAAAAGTGCTATATAAATACAGTCTGATTACCATTTTCGACAATGCCCTGCATCACCAATCCATTGCCCTTCTTGAGAGTCCATTTTCTTCTTTGGGAATATTACAAGAGCACTAACCCTGTTGTATATAATGCGAGCAGAGAGGCAGCCCATTAAAGGGAAGAGGCTTCTGAGCTTATGCTAGAAGCCCCATCAGTGTTTCATCACAACTCACAAAATGCTGACCGAACGAGGAATGTGGTAGAAAAGATATGCCAGAGGCTGAATCAGCCATCACGTCCAGGCCAACTGTCTGACCAGAGTCAGTTGTCACATGAGTTGCACTGTGTATTTTCTCCTCCAAAACCGCCGCAGTGCCAATTAAATCCAGTATAGTTAGCTCAGGAATAATAACCTCACTCATTTGTTTTGGGCTGCTTTTATAGACCATGACAAAATGACCGATTTTATCACAAGTACATACTGTAACCGCTGGACACAGAAATGCATTGGCTTAGTGGTTTGTAGCTCCTCAAGGAGAGAAGTGATGCTGTTTGCCCAGCGCTAAAGCCGTCTGGGTGGTCCTGAATGAGGTTTTCTGGGAAAACTTGTTGTCTCCTCTGTCACTGGCGCACGGCTTAAATAGAAGGAGCTGCAGCAAGCGCAGTATGAGATGGGATTAGAGAGTTAAGACAGACGCAATATGGAAAGCGGGAGAAAGTCTACAGAAGGTCAGTGTTTAACAGCGGTCTGTCTGTATGTCTGATTGATTCAGAGACATACTCGGTCTCGGCCTCATGCATGTGTGCTTGCCTTTAGAGGCCAAGAGCTGAGGGGGATCAGATATTGTGTTTCTCTCTCCTGATCTGTAATGTTCAGAGTGGGATGCTGCCTCTGCTCCCTGAGGGCCCAGTTCATACAGGCAGGCTCGCTGTTGCAGCTTCAACACAGGATGCCACAGTGACTCAAAGGAAGTCGGCGCAGAAACTGGAAACCCACACATCATCGAGGTGCACTGCCTCAAAGTCACACCTTCGATGGATACCGAAGTTCACGCGACACAGCGTGGCTTATTGTTCCATAGTGGCACAGATTTGATATCGATAAGAGGCTTAAAAATCCGGTTTGATGCTACACAGTCCCTCAGTTTCTGCTATCTTCAGTCAGTCAGTCAGTAGAAGATGAGTAGAATATGAATTTGAATGATTTTTTTTGTTGTTCTGGAAATGTTCATCCCATCACTCGGGTGCTCATACGTATAGGCTGGAGCTAAAAATTTAGCATATCCCCACCTCTGCGTCATCAGATGTGTTCAGTGTACAGTTAAGTATAAGTTATAATGATAAGTTCACAAATTTAAAAACTTGTTTCAACAGTCCAAGTCATTTTTTTTCCCTGAATTTAATAAAAGATGAGTTCAGTCAAACTTTAAGTTCAAGTCACCCTGTCCCTCACACTGTCCCTCGCACTGTCCCTCACCCTGTCCCTCACCCTGTCCTGAAGAGGTGAATATGTTTTGTGCTCGCAGCCATTCATGCTACAGCAAACTGACATCCACGGCAACTTTAAGGCAGCAGACCATTGACACCAGCTCAGCTTTTCACTCTGTCACACACACACTGTATACACACGCACACACGCACATGCATGTACAACACACAGTCTCCTCAAGCCCCTGTGCTGTAACAGGAACCTCTGGCTGTCAGCACGCTGCTGTGAAAACAAATTAGTCCAGTGATTAATGGAAGCGAATTAGAGCCAGCAGATCATCCTGCTGTGAAGATGGGACACCCACTGTACAGCAGCATGTGGCACACACACATTTCATTACTAAACTTGCGAGGACCCGTGCTTGCAATATTCATTTCTGCAATGCTGAGCCATGATGTTGACCTTAATCTTGTCTTAATACAACAGTAGCACAAGTAGAGAAGAGTCATAATGGTGTTTATTTCCTTTAACTTTGCTCACATTAGCCCACATTAGCCTCCAAAAGATGTTGGTCATACCAGACCAAGGGAAAGCAGCAAAACCCCAGATTTTGTTCCATTGAGCAACAGTATGATGTATTTATGTATTATTCATCTTTTGTAATTGTAACTGACACGATAATTTGTAAGAGAGGAGAATGTTTTACGGCACCTGCTGTGTAATTTCAAAATGTCAACTTCAGAATAAATCCTTGCACACCACGTAGTCCTAACAGCAGGTACGTAGGTCCAAAACCCTAGACTGAAGGAAAAGGCTGTTTCTAAACAAGCTGTGATAATTACATGGAATTTCATAACAGGAGTTCCAGCTATGATGGTAACAGCCTTCTGATAGCCAAAGGTTTGATATCTGCCAAGGGTGGTGGAGCTTTTAGAGGAGTGCATGAGTCAAAACATAAAAACTGCCCTGATTAGATTTCACAGCACAGTACATTATAATAATACATAAATCCTAAAGTGGTGAACAGCTGACTATCAGTCCCACGCCCTGTCCTTCTTTTCGCCTCTCTTTTAAGAGTTTTCAGCTGTGTGCTAACTCCCACTCAGCGATATGTCTCCTTTCTTCCAATGGCAACACATCACATTCTCTGATAAAGGCGAGCTTTGGATGCTGACCAGAGAAGCTTTTATGAGTGCTAATCATGCAACTGTTGGATTTATGCTGGAAACATCAAATGGAGCAAAGAGAAAACCGTGATTAGCGCAAGTACCTTTACCCACCACGGTGAAAAAAAGGCATTAGTGCGAGCGCAGGACGTTCAGGCCGAAGAGTCAGGAGGTGAGGATCGCGGAGTGAAGACATGAGATTAAAGAGAAAGCCAGTTTGAGCCTATGGATTAAGCTAAATGACACATTATTTGCAGGATGGATATCAGGCAGGGCATGAAGTTACTGACTAAACATGAGGTCAATGCTGTCTTTTTCTCAAGCAAACGAAACACTCCTATCAGCCAGTTACATCACCCTCTTTTGATTAGAGGCAGTGTTGTATTGCAGAGTTTCTGTGGCGTTGAATAGGTGTGGTCGGTCACACTGCCTCACAGAAACACCATCACTGGAGCAATTTATTGGTTTTCATGGTTCATGGGGTCCATGAAGATCTGAATGCTATTGCAGAAGTAGGACATTGTGGGATAACCATGAAACACTTTAAACTAGACATGAGTGGATATCAATGGAACATAGAGGCGAGTCGTCACAAACAGAATCCGTGTCCAACAAACCCACTTAAATTCTTACCCTGACAACGCTCCTACAAGCTGGGCCGCAGTGTTTTTGGAGAGAATCAAATACCTCTTACGCCAGCACCACAGATTAGCCAAAGCTAAGAGGGAAATGAGGCTGATTGGAGAGAAGAGCTAATTAGATTAGAATTATATTTCATTAATGTCATTAGCGCGCTGGATTAAGAGGGGAAACTATACAGTGGTAAGAATAATGCCTTCAGCGTGCGCTCTGCTATGAGCTGGCAGCATTCGACACCAAAGTGAAGAGGTATCCTTTTCAGAAAATTAGCCACTGGAAGCGATCGTCACCAGAGCAAATATTGACCGCCAATTTGGATAAGTGATAGGGGGGGAAAAAATAAATACATTGTGAACTTTTACACCATGTGCCGATACTCTCCATCCTCTTTATATGTTGAACTAAGCCGGAATGACCAGCCGCGGTTTCCCCCTCAACATTTATTCTGGAGCGATACGCCAATTATTTTTAATGGAACCGAAATAAGAATGGCGCGAGGATCCTGCGAGCAGCGGAAGGCACAAATTGCCTGCGGGTGGGACGCAGCAGCGCAGCGATGACCTCACACAGGAAGCTGTGGCCTTCTTCTTCTTTCCCTCCAGTGTCCGAGAGTGATGGGCGATGGGATGTGAGGCGGGCTGACGGGGGTTCGGGTCCGCGTGCGAGCACTCGGACTGACCCCGTGCGCCGCGGACTGACAGGCGAGGGAGCTGCAGATGTCTCACCTGCCAAGAGACGGATCGCTAACACGGCGGACGGTGACAGATGGGAGAGGGGACGGGTGAGTGGGAGGGGAGAAAGAAAGCTGCTGTGAGGGAGAAGTTTAAAAAAAAAAAGAAGAGGAACAGAAGACGAGAAAAGGTGGAAATATGAGGAGATTCTTGCTAGAAAATGACACAAGGAAACGGAGGCAGGAGGGCAGAGGAGTGAGGGATGCAGGGTGAGAGGCCTCGGTCCCTCCGGTAGCTGGAGTGGATGTAACCTAACCAGCGAGAGCAGTTAATGACATTTTATAGAACTATTAAGCAATTATTGAATACACAAAGCCTTTTTATAGCATCCGAGCACCATATATGTTGGGGACTCAAACAGCGGCGGGGAGCAGAGGGATTAAAAAAATAGTAATAATAAAATCATTCGAACGTCCGGGCCAAAACCTACATTTTCATGGCAAAAGCAGTCACGCTTGTGCATAATCCACAGCGCACCTCGGGTTTCATATGTGACTGAGGTTCGTCCGCAGCCACTCTCTTTAACAGGTACGGGGCTCTCTGCGGGCTCAGTGAGTCCATATAGAAGACCACCACTCTGGTTGCGGCTTTCCCCCCTTCCAGGCTCCCAGTAGAGCTCGCACAGCGGAGAGAAATGCTTTTGTGCGAGGATGACGGGGTCAAGCTACCAAAAGAAGCCGGCGAGGCTGTGGCAGGACGTCGAAAGGCTGTGTGGCGAGGGAGCGTGCGGGAGGGTCAGAGGGGACCCCCTGTCGAGCAGCAGTGCCAGCCTTTGGGGGATAAATTAATCCCAGAATCAGGCTGCTCATATCAGCCTGATAATGGCCACAGCAGACAGATGTGGGGCATCTGGAGTGGAAATGAGCGCTGGACACGTCATATCCTGACAGAAAGATGGCAGAATATTGTCCTCCTCTTGACTAATTTGAAAAGTTATGTGACTTGTTGGGCAATTTATGAGTCATTAGGATCCCAGCAGCATGTTTTTTTTTTTTTTTAATTTAAATAACTGGCATTTTGTCACATCTCCAGTGTTTGTATACATGTTGAACTGGAGGTGTTAAATCGAAATGAGCTGGCTCATTAACCTGCTTTAAAAGTGGCTGGGAAGAGCCGATGTGATTGGTCAGCACTGAAGCGCCGCCACCACCTGCTGACACTGTGTTCTTCTTACAAATAATTTAATTTATTTTTTGCTGCTTTGGTCTCTTCCAGTTAGCACTTTTGGTCGCGGGTCAAGATGCGACTCGCTGGATTTGCGGTCGTATGTCCTGAAACTCCCTCAGCTTCAGGGTTATTGTTAGAGGCCTTGGCTTCAGGTTGAAGTTGAGATACAGGGGAAAAGAATCAGAAGTGACTAGAGTCAGAAAGCACTTTCTCAGCTTGGCAGTGTATACGCACCACAGCGTCATAAAGCCAAACTGGCCTTGTGCACGTCCTTTACTATGAGTATGCTTACTTTCTTCAGTGCTGTCACTGTTTCACAACCACATCAGAGCTGCTCACATAATCACAGCTCCTTAGGTATTATCACCACGTTCTCCACAATTCTGTGTCTAATTCTAGCTTTTAACCTAACTGCAACTGTAAATCATTTTATTTAGATAAATATGGACTATTTGCTCTTGGACCGTTTCCGAATGTTTATATGTTCCTGGATTAGTAAGCGAGTGTTGCAATGGTATTAATCACCGGGTTTTCTTGCCAGCGGAACAAAGTTGTAAGTAAAACTCTGAGAGTCAAGCTGTACTCTGCAGATCTCGGTTCTGTTTGCTCTCTCTGCAGTAGCACCATGGGACCTGCTGTGAAAGCAGCCTCTGTCTAATCAGGAGAGAATATTCTGGATGACTTTTGCTTTAATATTTCATCAGCCAGCAGTCCGGTGAAAGGGATGTCTTGGTCAGAGGAATCCCATCGTGACTCACAATGCTCCTACATCAACACTCGTTAATGAGTGTTTTCAGTAATTGCTGCCATTTGCTGATGAGTAAAACATGAAAGTTCAGATTTAAGTTTATGACAATGTTCTTTTAATGATTATCACAATTGTGGAGGAATTTTCTTCATTAGGTTTAAACACTGTGTCGTGTTACCTTTAACCTAAGCAGGAAAATTCCTTCAAAACAATATACTGGACTAGTTAAGCCTGTTAAGACCCATGTGAAGCACAGTGGGATGTAAGTGGGTGTAAAACACCAGAGGATCATCATTCCTCTAAGCTAAGTTTTATGTGTTTTCAGTGTCAGCCATGTATATTGTTTCTCAGTGACAGCATATTTCATGCTCTCCTGAGCAGGTTTTACAGCTTATTATTAATTGCGGTTTTTTAAATGCTCCCCAAATACGAATGTGTACACGCCATGCCATGTATATTATCCTGAATAGCTCGCATGTTCCATTAAAAAAAAAAAAAAAAGGGAGAAAAAAGGGCCACATTCAGCAGAAGAAAATAACATATAATTCAAGCCACTTTTTCATTATTTACAGAAAAGAAATCAGAGTTATTCTGTGGAACAAGGTGCACCATACATGTCAAAAACACAAACCAGGAAAAGGCAACTAAAAATAACTGCAAAACCAAATCATAATATTTTCTCGGGGCACTGTACTTGCACATATGTGTGACTGGCTGACACAAGGAAAACAGACAAAGATGATTTTTAGAAGTATTTTCTTAAGACCTCACTCTATTTCCTGTGAAAATATCATATGGAGTACACTGAGGTGAGCACATGAAGTGGGACTCAGGGGTCTAAGGTACCTTGGGGAAGAAGAAAATGATGTTTTTATGTCTTCATATTTTATGTGTATATGAAGTATGACATTAATTAAATTACTACTACTACTACTACTATTAAATTACTACTTATATTCATTAATGATCCTTAAGATTTCAGTCCTGGTTGATTTGGCAACACTCCTGCTTACTATGGTAAAGGTGCCTTCCTGTGCCATAATTGTAAAACTAGGCTACAACGCTGATCCATAGCTCACCCAAAGTGAACTGAAAGCTGTTCTTGAACCATTTGGAGTATGTGCATGGTTGTGGTCTCTCTATGTGAATCACTGTAAGTGCTACTGGCATTGAGTAATTAAAGTTTGAACACATCGAAGGAGAAGGTTTTTATTTCCGCCTAAATATTTTTTGCAAATAGATGCCTGCAGATGACTGAATCTGGGACTTATTAGGGAAAACACAATGGGGCCACAGCATGAAGCCTTACCCTCATCCAAGTTCAGTAAAAACTGATAACAATACCACGAAGAATGAATATTTTGCATCTGTTTTTCTCATGCTATGTCTAGGTTTTCTCCAAGAATATGCCTTTTCCTATATGTATCTAGATAAATATCTATACTTAGATTTGAACAGTTCAGAAATGTATTAAGGGGCAAGATGATGTTGGCTCTTGTAGTATGTGATGATTCTATAATTAATGGGTGCCAGTGAAGGGGATATGAGGATTGATGTCATATGGGATCTACATTTGGTACTGGTTAGCAGCCTGGCTGCAGGCGGACCAGGGCTGCTGGGCTGACACAGGAAAAAGAGTATATCAGTTGTCAAGGCATGGACAAATAAGGGATTACTAAGTTTAGATCTCTGGTTAATAGCATTGATTTGATTTTCGCAGCGTTTGAAAAAGCAGGTTTGTACAAGACTTATGTGTGTTTATGTGTGAGTTCAGGTTTTGGTCAAAGATTTCACCCAGGTTTCATTGGGAGGGTTTAACATTGGTAGCTGGAGGGATGATGCAGGGTTTCGCTTAAGAGACAAGTTGTTTGGACCAATAAGGAGAACATTTGGACGTCATGACATTGAGTGTCATCCACTACTTAATAGCAGCAAAGCGTATAATATAATTTGGCTCAAGTGAAAAATACAGCTTGCATGTCATCAGCATGGCACAGATGTAGTGTTGTGGGCCCTCCCATCCAGGAGCCTGACTCTCTCTCTCTCTCTCTCTCTCTCTCTGATGCAAAAGTGTAACCAAGATTGTATTTCTGTAGATACTGGGCCTTCACAATCAAATGTAATCTGATTACGAGTAGGATTATTCTGAAAAACAACTGTAATACCCACACCATGACCTGAGAGCCGAGGGAGGTTGAGGGTTTAGTAGCTGGGAGGACAGAGCTCTATTAGAGGACAGCAGTCTCGGGGTTTAAGCCAGGTCTCAGTTACCAGAAAGAAATCCAGATTGTGAGATGAAATGAGTAAAGTCTTGTTTAACAGAGATCTTATGTTACACAACACAAACGCTGCTATAGTGAGAGGTTTGACTGAGAGCGAGCACTTGCTGGAGATCTGAATCACATCGTCTTAAGACCAGACCGACAGTATTTGACACGTTTTAGTGGTCTGTTGTTAATTATAAGGGGCATATGATGGACAGGAGGGGGGTCAGGCTCGCCCAGAGAAGTAGTGGGCTGTATTCTAGCAGAGGGAGAGCCACAAAGACACAGAGCTTTCATGACCACACAGTCAGGGACTTGGTTTAATGTCTAATCTGAAGGACGGCGTCTCCTAGAGCACAGCATCCCCATCAGTGCACTGGGACAGTGGGATTTTAATAGGACCAGAGGGAAGGTTGCCTCCCTCTGGCCCACTAACACCACCTCTAGTAGGAGGTTTATAGTAGTATACTATTTTTTTTAACTGCACCCTCGTAGCTTCAGTTTTTCTGCAGAAACAGGGTGTATGTTGTTATGGCAACTGAAGGTCGGAAGTTGATCTTGAGCTTTTAGACATCCATCGCAGGTCGTCAGTTTTCAACAGCAGAGGTCATCCGGTTGGGAAGACGGCGAGTTAGGGCCACTGGAAATGGTGTTACCTCTACCCACAGCAGCGTCCAGTACTGTGTTTGAGTGGCGAGTCGATGGCTGAACGAGAGTCTGCTGGTTCAGGGGGTGTTAACTGGAGCAGAGCTCATCACTGCCACCACCTATCTAACTACCTCACTGTACAACTTGTGCAACTAGCTCGCTGTAGCTTTAGCAACATATCTGCATGTGCAAAGTGTGCACAGGTGTGTAGGTAGACAGGTAGGTAGGCCGTCCAGGCCTGCGACAGCCAGCGATACTAAGTCTTTTTTTTTCTTTTTGTTAGGAGAATTTCAACAAATATGCCTGTGTATTTACCTCATCTAGCTTTAACTTTATTTTCATTTATGCCCATTATTTAGCATTTAATTACCCACTATCAATAGACCATCAATAGATTGGAGAAATTTAGTCATTGGTCTGATCACGTTTATTAACCGTTTAGAACTAGCTTGTCATGAATTTGTATGTGATATGTGTATTAACAGCTACAATTAATTAACAAATAGTATTTATAATACATGGTGTGATCATTGTGCAATCATTGAACGTGATTGCAGCTATGTTATAATCTCTTCCGTTACAGATGCTTCACAGGGGAGTTATAACTGGTGACCAATCGAGCACTTACTCATTTTTTTAAGACACACAAATACAGACTTATTAGCAGATATGAGGAAATTCTTTGGTGCTTCGTACAGGAAGAGCTAAATACAATTTCTGCATATTTTACCCGTTGCAAGGGCCACACAGCAGACCCAAGCTATCAGCAATGTTCCTAAAACAGCACGTACCTGGCGGGCGGCGCTGCCATTCGCCCTGACAACTCAGCCAGACAAGACTGATGGAGTGCTGACAGCGTAGACGAATGGGCGCGGAGGAAAGGAAGGAAAGAGAGACGGAAGGTGCGGAGGCTGGCACCGCCAGACGGGTGGAGAAGAGGAGAAGGAGAAAGGTGTGTAAACTGGCAGCAGGCGGACAGATGGAAAGTGCGAGGTGGGGTTTGTGCAAGGTGTGTAGGGTCAGTAAAGGAGAGTATAATGGGGTGTATGCTGATGGCGATGGTCGTCCCGTGTGCCACAGGCCTCCCCTGCTCCAATGATAACTTGCGGTTTTCGAAGTGTTCCTCAGAGCCACAAAGAGGCCTAAGAAATGGCCGGCGCTTGGCAAGCGGTTGACTGTTCCATCACAAACAGGGACCCGGGACCCTCACTCTTGAAGAAGGAAATGTCTCTAAACCATATACCACCCAGTTTACTCTGGCAGCGTGCTGGAAACCAAGACTTTTATATGCATAGCTTTAACATCGGTTTTTGGAAACGGAGCAGATGATGGACGAGGGCAGAAAGCTACCTGCTGGTTAAAGGAACGCCGGGCTTGTAAAGGGCGTGCATTACCCTTAGTTTGTGACTTGTTATACCAATTAAAGGATTTGGGAATCAAAAACGGGCAGTTCAGCTCGGCCTCTCTTTCGTTCCGATTCGATCCCAGTCAGGTCATAACTTGCATCCCTGGTTTATGCTTGAAACGGTCCAGAACACGACGTGAAAGTCACGGATCACAAATACCACTGTAAGAAGACAAAATGAGCCCTGTTAAGGTCCGGTGTAAGCCGGTCACAACTGAGGAAGGTGATACAGCCTGTGTTCTTCATCTGGGACCTGCTTATAGACGCATATGGGTGACATTTTTGGAAGCTTAAATGAATGTATCTGGGACTTTGCTGCTACATCCATAATGCTTTTGTTGACATCATAAGTCTGAATCCTTGAGGTCATACTTGCACCCTTCAAAAAAATGTTTCCCCTTTGAAAACATCCTATCATTTCTCCTTTTCTTGCTCATTTTTTATGTGCCACTATGGTGTAAAAATAGAAAAAGAAAGTGTTATTATGCAAATGTTAGGATATTCATTCATGTGGCCCTTCTGTCACATATCTTGGTTGAAGAAGCGCAGTTGCTTTTATTGACCGACTGCTTCTTCTTTCATGAAACTGCGATTCTGTGTCTTATTTCCTGAACTGCAACTGTAAAATAACTCAACTCAAGACAAATCCCTCAAAGAATTCAAAGAATTCCTTCGCGCTGTGCTTTGCTTGGCCCAGTGAAAACGGTTCTGGAAAGGTCAAAGTCAGGTCCTCGCTTTGTCAAAGTCAAGCTGTAACAATGACCCTCATCTGACAGCTTCAGATTCCTGTCTGTGCTATCATGTTCCTTAACCCCTCCATCCCTCAGTATCACCACCATCTCCTCCTCCTCCTCCTCCTCTTCCCCTGTCCCCCCTCCCTCCCCCGCCCTCACCAACAAGATCCTCTGACCTAATCCTTCTTAAGTGTTTACAGACCACTCGATTTCTCAAAGGGGGTCAGCTGGTCTTTGTCAAACAGACCCATCTAAAACATATGAGTAGCAGTGGTAGCACTAGAGCTTAGAGATACGTGCATGTTCAGTGTGGGGTTGTTAGATTAAACCCAGTGGCGGTAAAAGCAGAGTTGAGAAAAGCAGCTGTACATGTTTTTTCATCCCTTGAGAACATAGCAAATATTGCCCTGAAGCAGGGAAATTGTCCTCCCTGACTCTGTCTCAGTCAGTGAAAAAGGAAGATCATAAAGGAGGGGGCTGCTATTATTAAGCCGAGCAGCCTTCTTGCCACTAATCAGCTGGCCTTCCAAATTCAAATTAACCCTTTTAAGATGTAGTATTCCAGGTAAGGTTGTTAGCTGGCCTGCTAATTTTTAGGTCATGTTTTTTTAAAGAGATCGGCACAAAACAAGCCACGCTGATGTTTTTTGAGGCAATGACTTAAGCTTCATTCTACAATGAGCAGAGAAAGTTTACTATGTTAGCATGCTTACCTTCGCCCATTAGCACTTGAAACAAAGTGCAGCTGAGGCTGATGAGCGGAAATGTCATTACCTCGCTGGTAAGTCCTTAACCAAACTATTGGACACATTTTAATTTTGGTCTGATGATGGTGCTTGGTCACGAGATCACCAAATTTCATGTAATTGATCAGAACTCGTTGTGGTAACAAAGGAAAGGTCAGTGGAACACTGAAATCACTGGGGTTCATCCTCTGGGGAACATAAATGTGTGTACAAAATTCACAACCAATCCAACTGGTAGATTTTGTGATATTCCACTAGATAAGTCAACATTTAGATAAAAAGTCAGTAGTCAATAGGATTCATCCTCTGAGGACCACAGCCGTGTTTCCATCATTGTATTTTTATGAACATTTTGAAGTGTTGCATTGGAAAATGCAAAATTGGAAAAAATCTGCAGAAAAAAAGCCTTTTTCAAAAAAAGACAGCATGCCTAAGGGGACATGGAGGCACCTTTTTTGAATGACTTCCGACATGGTGAACATTTGATTTAAGTCACATGTACGATCAGCTGCTTTCGCTCCAAGAGAAGAAGAAGCTCCACACAGATCTGATGCGGTCGTCCTCGCGGACAGAAATGTCTTTGGGACGAAAGCCAGCAATCATCTGCATGACAGGTGTTTCAAATGTCTGAGTTCACAATGCACTCAGTGGGAACACTGATATAGAGTCAGCACTTACAGGCAGAAGAAGGCAACGTGTGCCAAAACGTAGAGCCCTAGAATTGGAAATAAAAAGATGGCTTCAACGTTATGCTAATGTGGCTTTCGTTTTAATGACCTGTGAGTCGGCACCTTCCCAAAATAGGTGTGTATTATTCTTTTTAAACAAAATAACTGAAACATGACACGAGGTGTCTAAGGTCAAACAACAGGTTGAGGAGTGGGTTAATAGCAGGGAGGAGTGAGAAGTCAGGGGATCATGCAAGCAAACAAGGAACAAAAGGTGAGAAAGGTCAGGCGAGGGAGAGTGAGAAAGGGAAGAGGGAGTCCAAAGCGAGCGGCAGACGTAGTAAGAAAATGGGATGTGTGTGTGTGTGTGTGTGTGTGTGTGTGTGTGTTCAGCTTGTGGAAGCAATGTATGTTTTTCTGTCTGATCCATGGATAAATGCCGGCACAGTGAGAAGGGAGGAAACAGGGTTGTCGGTGGGATGGGACGGGATTAAAGGGACAAGTCTGGAATCTGGGGGTCAAGGCAAAAACTTCAGGCCTTTACCCTTGAACGTAGATCACAGGAATGGCTTTCAGCCTGCGGGGGCTCTCTCCACGGAAGGGAGAGACACAGCCATGGACATGCATTGTGGGAAGCAAAGTCGCGTCCTACCCGGACTTTTCATGCCTTGCCTAGGTACACAAACTCTGCTTGATTGCCTCTCTGCTGAACCGAGACCTCAGACACACACATGCACCAACAGACATGCAGAGGCACATATGAGATTGTGTAACACACACACACACACACATTATCTTTTCAATCCTACACGGCCACCAGCTCCCACGCAGTCAGTCAGTCCACTGTCAAACAGAACAGCTTCAGATTCCTCACATTTGGACAAAGTTGACAAACGTAAACATATAAAAGAAAGGCCAGAGCTCCATCTCTATCAGCCATCTTCAATCATCCTTCCATCTAAGCTGCTGCGTCTCTCCTTATCAACAATATCTCCTCATTCATTCACCACGCCGTGTGATGCTCCGCTGAATTGGCTTTAATCAGCTGGTGTCCTCCCGGACATCGAGCGTGCACGTCTCTGCACCACAGAGCCTCCGAGCACTCGATTCAGGTCGACTCTCGCCCGCCAGGCACAGCGGTGTAATTTATGAGTTGTAATTATAGAGGTGGCGAAGAAACAGAAACAGTCCTGCCGTATAAACGAGTGACGTGCTGCGTTGGGTGACTTCCTGTTTTTTGCCCCCGTGACCTTGTTGGTTGACCTATTTCTCTTAATTAAAGGGTAACAGCGTGACAGCACACCAGCGAGCATAAGAAATAAGGTCCAGCAGTTAGACCCTCCAGAGTGCTTGATAACTTAGAGAATAAAATAAATGATGTGCCTTATTTTGAAAGTGGGTAGGTAATACATGGACCGAAAAACAGTTTGACAGACTGTTTTTGTTTGCGTGCAAATAATTTGAATCTATCCAAAGTTACATGGATCACCAACACACCAGGCATGTAAATAGTTATCAAGGGTTGTGTGTACATGTGGGACATGATATGAAACAAGCATTCTACAAAATCATAAATCTAAGTCAGAGACATATCTTGTGTTGTGTTTGCAGACTTATGAGGATGTCCTCTGGCATCCAGAGAAGCTTTGGAAACATTAAAGTATCATCCCATGACCGATATGCTCTTTGTATCTCCGATGTTGAAAGTGGATGTTGACCATGCAACCTGACTCCACAATCCTTTTCTCTCTCTTGCTTTCTCAGTCTCTCGGTGAACGCAGCCCAGTGAACCAGAGAGAGAGATCAGGATTATAGACTGGAGGTCTCCCATTGGAGGACTGGTCACTGATACAGCCAAACCTGGTCTTGTAGAAGGATGACACCGCAGAGGGACATCAAACGGTGGCAGACCTGGATGATGAGGTATGAGGTATCCCCCTGCTGCTGTTTGGACCCATCAGTATCTGAAGTGGTCCACAGCTAGGAGATAAGCTCACGTTCACTTTATATATCTGTGTAGGCCCTAACTAATTTACAAGGCGATGGAGAAAGAGCAAGAAAGGTGCACTGAAAGATAAGGTGTGTCCACGCAGTTTGCTCATGAATGGGAATGGCCATCTTGCTAAAAAGTCCATCTGAATGTGTACTGACAGCAAACTGCCCAAACCCTTTAAAGCTCACAGCAATACATTGTTCTGTTTTTGACAAATGCATCTACTAGTGCATTTTCACCTTAATGCTCATTACTTTTTCATTAATATCTCATATACTTCAGGTGCATCCAGTTTCTATGAACAGTATTAATAGAAGCAGTGGACTAATACAGTTCACATGGAGAGTTTCTTTCTTCAGTTGTTGGAAGTTAGGACTGAACTTATACGTTCCTGTTGCCAAAAATTTACTTTCTCTGGTACTTTTCTTGACAAATATAAACATATTCATACAAACATTCTCTGAAACCTAATTTTGGGGTCCCCTGGTCACCAATTTACATGTTGGTATCTACAGCCAACCATGAACCACAGCATCCCGGGTCCAAGTCCAGCTGGGGACCTTTGTTGTATGTTGATCACTGTATCTCTTTCCCCTCATTTCCTGCCATACTCTATTTGCAACTGTCAATAAAAAGGCATAAAATATTTTTTTTAAAAAAGAGGCCAAATGTTAAAATGAAATCTACAAGATCTGCATTTATAAAACAGAGTCTATTAGGATTTCAGCCAGCAACAATCTGACTGAGAGGTCCAGTGTGTTGGATTTAGTGGCATCTAGCGGTGAATTGCAACCAGCTGAACAAGCCTCCCCTCACCCTCCCATGTGGTGGGAGCTAAAAATGTCAAACTGGCGTACTACTGTAGAAACAAGCCAGTGCAAGATCACCACCTCCTCTACAGATATAAAGGGCTCATTTTAAGGTAAGGAAAACACAACTATTCTAATTATCAGGTGATTAAACACTGATGAAAATACAATTATGAATATTATATTCCATTTCTGCCAATAGATCCTTCTAAATCCTGCACAGTGGGCCTGTAAACAGGCAAGTTTAAACACTGGACAGCTCCTGAAACCTTTTGGCACTGATAAAAATGCATCCATAGCACAAGGTATTGAGATTCAAGGCTTTATTGGAAGTTACACAGGGTCAAATAGTTGCTAACCGGTTGCGAGACACATTGCATGATGATCTTGAGACGAGGACAGAAGCCTGGTGAATGGCTACCTGTCATGACCTACAGCAACAGTTGTCTGGTCCAGCCCCTCACATGCATCATCACTTCGGCTCCATTGTTTTTCTTTCTGTCTGTGGTTGGACGACACACTGCGTGGGGGAGGCTGGAGCTTCATCACTGTTTACCTTCTCCATGCTTGGACTATACTAAAGCTGTGTGTGGGCCAGACCCCCGCTGAGTCTGGTCGTGGAACCGCTGTCAGCAGTGTGAACAACACCGATCCCGCCTCCCGCTGTACGGACAGGTTCCGCACCATTATCTGGGTGACTTGCTAACCAGAATTCCTCGCTCATGAGCCGTAGGAAGCCCGCAACGCTTGCTGATCGGTAGTTACTTTTATCCTCAGCGCCGTGAGCGTATGCAGATGTAACCGATGCAGTTGTCACGCTTTGTGCTGAATGTTTGCTGAAGTAGCGCTGCACTCTGACTGCATCTGCAAGTGGAAAAAAAGCTTCTTCAGATCTGTTTTGGGACACAGCCTTCATTTTGCTTTGTGTTGCACAGCTTTGATCTCGCTCTCTGTTGTTGACATTCGCTGTTTTCTGCTCAGCTGAAGTGGATTTAACATTTTTTCCCGTTCAGACACGGTGTGTCATTTACAAGACTCAAGAGGTTTTCCAGACTAAGCAACTACCCTGATCACTCACAACGAATACAAACACTGACCAGTCATTATGAGTAGGCTTTGGGGTTGTCACCTCCTGTTGACAGTGTGAATATTTGAACAGAACTTGTTCTTCACCTTATGAACCGGACAGACAATTGGACAAAATGGCCAAGAGAGTCCATTATTAGCTGTGTCCCATGCATGCTCTAACGCAACACTAATTTATATTCTCCTACTTCACACTGAGTTTTCCTGCTGGCACAGCTTGACACCAAGTGAGCAGACCTCTGCAGCCTCGATGATTAAAGCACTTGGCACGGCAGCGTTTCGTTTTTTAACATCCAGTTTCAGAGATGAGTCCTGGCCCTGACCTTCTGACACACAACACATACAGGATACTCCTCACAGGCTCCTCGAATAAACCGTCCCCTCCAGACACCGTAACCGGGGCCAGTTTCAGGCCTCAGATGGTGGTCTCCCTCATTGACTCTGTGTTCGCTAATGACCTTGGATCTGGCTTGCCATTATAAAACACAGATAAATGTTTACTGTCGAGAGATGACATCACAGGACTTAAGGTCTGTACAAATATACAGGTGCTCCACCGCCCCTCCGCTCCCTCCACTTCCTCAAGTCCACATTGCTTCGATAAAAACAACTCCAAACGCCAGCGTCCTGTGTTCACATTTGCTCTGTTTCATTTATTTTGTTGGCCGCTGAAAACATAAACTTTTACTTAGCTGTGTGTTATTAGAATGTAAGCTTTTTTTCCATGGATGGAGGTCGGGTGCGTGTGTGTGTGTGAGTGCTTGTGTGGGCATGTCTGTATTTCTTGACCTGGGTTTTCCTTCTCTGTCCTGTCCCTGATTAAGGCCTCGTATCCAGACACTTGGTTTTAAAGGCGCTACATAAAGCGTTCAAACTGCAATGAATCGCTAGCTACGTTAGTCTCAATACATGACCGCAAACAAACATGTTGCTGAGAATACTGGCAACCTCTAACTCTATGTTGCAGCTCCAATTTGTTACACTGGATTGTTTGGGTGGGAAATTTGATGGATAATTGTGGCACATTGTCAGAAGACAGTACTGAGTGTATTATGTCAGTTACCATACAGCACAGGAATCTGTATGTCCTGTGATGCAGGACGTCCCCCTCTTGCTTTCAAATGAAATGGGTCGATGAATCGAAGCATCCTCTGTGCAGTTGGAAATACGCCACAGGGTTCATGAACGATGTGGCCTTCATCTGAAGAAGCACCATCGCTGAGCATACTAGAAAGAATCATACGTGGTATTACATGTAAGCTTTGCAGAAATCAGCCTTTAAATTCTGCCTGCTTGCTGACCCAGTGATCCAGTTTTGCCTCATTCCCAATCTACAGCATGCTTTCTCGAACAAGCATCCCCCTCTTTCCACATCAGTATTACTAAACACTGATCAGCTGATCTAACGTTAAAAAAGACCTTGCAGCAGCGCCGCTGCCGGCTAAAAGCAGGACCAACTCACAACTTCTGAAATGGCTACTACTGTGTACATAATCTTTTCTGCTGAGGTTTCATTTCCCTCTGAATCTCATTGCTGTCACGCCCGCTTCTCAAACAGGACTGACATCCTCCCTCGTTAGACATTCAGCAGCCACGCCGTAACCTGAACCCTGTGCATACACACACACACACTTATATTCAGTCAGGGTGACCTGCTGCCGCCACACTCCTATCACAACCTGTCTACATCTCGTGCCATATTTTGTGTGTGCGCACAGTAGGTCTATGTGCAGACGAAGCCCCGTGCACACACGCGCCTCAGCTGTGGCCGGCGCTCAGTACCAGCCCGGAATCTAATATCCCTCCCATTGGAAACACATGTGGAAGTCTGACAAAAGCCGGCATGTTCTCTGTGCCATGTATGTCAGCAGTCAGTCAGTCTCCGTGCTGTCTGTTTTGCAGGCCAGGCAGTCCTCTGCAAGGCTGCACAGTGCAGCAGGTTTTATAATGTGTGCAGGAGGAGTCTGAAAAAGGCCACACTGCTGGTGTTTTCACTGACATTTCACAGTGCTGAATTACTCTGTCATCTGTATGTATTTGGATGATTGTCTTAAGCATCATGACCAATAGCCTTTGTGGTTTTATATGAGCCATAACAACAGATACAACAGGCACCCCTCACTGCATCTGTACACTCGATTAACTCAGATGTTCATTCAGCACCGTCCTTTAAGGACTGGTCAAAAGTAGCACAGCAAAATCAATCCAGGCATTAATATGTGGCTCTGCTGCCATACTACTGTAGCTGGAGAGCTAAATAAACAGGATAGCATGCAAATGTATTAGCTCATAATTGCAAATGGGACAAAAAATCTCATAACTGTCTGCAAACCACTGGAAAGCAGCTGATTGGCTCACTCCTGCCGGAGGAGGATGTTCATTTTGGACACTCTTGCTCTCTGTTCCCTCAAAAGTCAACAGCAACTGTCTAGACAGAGTGTTGAATGGTGAAAATTCACAGGTCAAAGTTCACCAAAATTGAACGTCGCACTAAAAATTCACCCAGATTTACTTTGCAAAACCGACAAATCCGCCGATCGCGAACCAGGTGAGATACCGGTGTGACAGGGGCTTGATGAACTGGCTGGAAAATTCACCCTGAGTGCAGCAGAAGCAGCTCGCCGTTCTGATCGTCAGACGCTCTGTTATTTTAATGAAAGCTGCTGTCTGCACAAGATCTGCGAAAAATAAATGGCCCCTCTCTCAGTTCCACTTTTTATATTTTGTGCAGCTACAACAACATAACTGTATTTATTCAGACAATAATTGCTATTCATGCGAAATGTTGCTGGGCAACACGTGGAAATGAGATGTTTTCTGTAACTGAAGTGTGACCCATTTAAACGTTGGCCCAAATCGCACCGCAGTATGCTGGTTACAGGTACCCGGCAGGTTTGGTATATTTGAATATAAAATTGACATAATTTGTTAGTTTTAGACCAAGTGATCCAGAATCATTCTGCTGAGTGTACAGTGATGACAAAGTTCCTGCAGGGAACGCAGAGTAAGGTCCTTACATTTCTACCTTGAAACCTTGCACCTTCCCGAAGTGCCAAATTTCCGCCCCGGTTGGAGCAGGCTGGCGCTCCTGTTGTTGGCCTTTGACAGATTGCGGTTGCGCTTTACTCAGCTGCACGGACGGCTTGTCTTTGGCCACAGAGGCTCAGGCACGCCTCACCCAAGCTGTCTCCATTCTCCGTTACCGACTGTCTACTGATTTGAATGACTGAATCATTCGCAAACCGCTGTTGACATTCAGTTTTCTCAAGCGACTGCTAATCAGCGGTCCTTCAGTCGGAGGACGGGATCGGGGGGGGCGAGGAGTTTTTTGAAAACCGGCGCGTTGTGATGATCTGTTTTGGCGCTTTGTCAAAACCCTTCTTTTGTCACCGCCGCGAGTTTGAGAGCTAATAGGTGGTGAAAAGCCTGGTTGGAGGCCCAGATGAAGCTGATTATTTGATGAGGGCTGAAGGAGAGGCGGGGGAGGCATCCAAGCATTAGCATGCGTGCTAGCCAGAGTCCGTCCCAGGAGGGAAACCTAAGTCTGGCCACGGCGTCCCGGCGGACGTCCTCCGCCGAGGTTAGCGTATCTCTGTTTCGGCTGAGTTGCTGAAAGTCGCGTGTGCGTCCGTGTGCTTGTGCGTTGGGGTTACGCGGTCTGTGTGCGCGTGTGTGGCTGCTGAAAGGTTTGTTATTTGGAGCGGTGAATTTTAATGACGTTTGTCAACTCTAATACGCAGAGCTGTCCAGCTGCGGACGAGACTGAAGTTTTCTCAGCTTGCTTTGAGTTTATTTAAAGGAAGTGCTGGTTTTCAAGACGACTACTGCAACTTATTTCTGGCGCGAGTGCGTGTTATTTATAGATGGAGGCAGAGATAGAAGCACACGTACAGACACGTTAGCATCCTGGTCGTCGGCCTGAGGATTATATGTTTTCCAGGCATTGCAGGAGAAGACCAGCAAGCTGTCAACACCTGCCATCAGATGGTGGCAAACTGCTCTCATCGTCACTCTGTTTCATAGCCTGACCGCAGGGACGTCTGTCATATGCTCTTTCATTTAGGCCTCTTTTGCTCCTGTTCTGAAATCATAAAGCTACAGACGATTGTTGCTGTTGTAAATACTTTGCCAGCACCTAAGTAATAAATATGGTCTTCCAGACATACAAGTACTCCCTGCAGAGGGCTGCTTTATATTAATTGAGACATAATTATCAGATTAATAGCACATGCACTTAATGAGGAGGTCTAATATTAGTGCAGCCTGTTGCCACTTCATTAAAGGACCAATTCTCCTAACTCTTTTTCTTCTTAGCTTAAACTAAGGAATCATTTCCCTTATTGATAAAAAGTCTGCATTTTATTTTTGTTCGTGATCATATTTGAAAATAAATAGCAAGTAAAACAAAAAATAGCATCTGAAAATACTGTTAACCTCGATTCAGTTGGTGTCAATAGTTTGTCCCTGTGATGAGAGACGTGACCAGGGGTTCCCCATCTTTTGTTTACATTTAGATCACAGACTGTGCCTTTAAGAGATATACTGCATGTTAAGCAGCTTTCCACTTACTACTCCACCACCGCACTCATGATAGATTTGATAGTTAAAATCGATGCATCAGAACCAGAGATATTGTCTGTTTTACTCCACACATTTGGCCTTCTGTATTAAAACATGGTGCCTACATTACCCACAGTGCATCTTGATTCGGGTGTGTATTTTTTATTTTTTTTTCCATTTTCAAACTTAAGGACACTTGAGGTAATTTATCAGACTTTGCACAGCTCCCTCTGCAGCCACAAAAGACTTTATACATTTTTTATATATATATTTCCAAGTGGAACAGGTGGGGTTTACTGTAAAGATGAAAGAAATCTGATCAACTCATTCAGAGGTTTGAGCAAAAATGAAGTGTGGCTCAACAAGCGGGAGTCTCAGGAGATGCAGAGTGAGGTGGAGCTGTGGAGGACTGAAGCAGTCCGATCACCTCCGCATTCACCTGCAGTGTGAGATCAGGACATGGAGGAATTCATAGATTAGACCAAAACCACCACATGTTTGCAGACACACACACTTTCCACCCATGATACAGCTCTTCGGTGTCAAGTGTGGTTTTATAAGACGGAAAGGCTGGCTGGTGGGATTTTCATATAAAAATACACATAAATTATTTTTGGACATGTATTTGACAGGACAATTAATTCAGAGACACAGTTTTTGTACTGTGTTTTCTGAGGCTGCTGCTGTTTGCTGTTGATGTTCAGACAAAGGTTTTAGGATAGAGAGAACATGACACAAAGACCTCATGGCAGTACACTTTATACCATGTAAATTGAAGTATTGCTTCAGGTTAGACCTCTTCTTGGAATCCATTGCAAGTTGATGGTTTGGAGTCGGTATTCCTGACATCCAAACGAAATGCAGCCCAGTGCGTCTGCTCAGGAAAACATGGAGTCTCTGAACTTGACAAGCTATTAGCGCACTTTCTAAGAGACGACTGCATGCTCAAGAAGACTTCCATCCAGCACAAATCAACTGAAAGGGAAATGGCAACTGCAAAGTTGATTCATTCCAGCGGTTAAAAGACATGCAGTGAAAAAAGGCATGATTTGTTTTGTCTGAAGAAAAAAAAATGCTGCATTGGCAACAGCCAGTGAACCTGCGGCCTCTCATTCCAGTGTCAGTGGGAACCTGGACGCACATGTGCCGCAGTTTACCCTCCGCTGCGTAAGGCTGACTGCATACCTCTGAAACCCAACAGGCTGTGAAACGCCGCTCTGTCAAACTCCGAATCCCATCATTCAGCGGGACGGGCTGACAGCACCGCCTTCTTCCCTTCCTTCTCACCGTCCAGGCTCCTCAGCTGCTTCCATCCATTCACAGCTCATCATCATCATCGTCCGGTAAAGACACGGTCAAGTGGCTTCTTTGCTGTCTGTGTGCGTGTGTGGGTGTTTGCGTGTGTGTGTGTATGCTGTATTTCTTCCTCCGTGATCAGATATATTGTGTTTATAAAGAGCTCCAGTGTGCCAGCTCTGAGCAGCCAGTGTTCCTTGGTGCCAGCGAGGCCTGTCAGCTGGTTAACACACATAATTGCTCCCTAATTCTCCCGTCAGTGGCTGGGCGATATCTGATGAACAGGTAATGAGCCACATCCCATTCACCAAAGTCCTATAACTCCCTGGCTGTATTATTCCCCGTCTTTCCTTTATTTTCTTTCTTTCTTTTTTTACTTTAATCACCCTCGTTTCTTTCCAACAGAGAAAAAGACAAAAATGCAATTAATACAAAATAGTATAAAAAAAAAAATCAGCTCTTTTGTTATGCAAAGGTGTAATTACTCTAAAGAGTGCAAATTTAAGGCAACAAATATAAGAAAAATGCAACATAAAGTGTCGCTGTAAGGTGTGGGTCCAGCACAAGCCTCCTGAACAGCTTCAGAGCTGGTTGGTATAGATCATACAAGTCTGTGGAAGTCTACTGGAGGATGAGCAGATGTTCTGTAATTTGGAGGTTTAATAACGGTGGTGAACAGTGATGTCCAACATATCATAGGCGTTCAGAAAAATGATGCACGCCACACATGTACTCTGAAACTGAACCATGAGCACCAGTGGGTGTGATTAACAGACTGTGCTGAGTGTTTCTTTTGCTTGCTTTTCAATATTTGTGTGTGCTCAGGACCTGGAAAGCTGCACAGATGATGCCATGATGTTTCCTGCACTTACATACCAGCGTCACAGTAACTGAATACTGAATACTTTTGACCACAGTTATTGAACCTTTTGTCTGATGTCTTTACCATAGATCTGAATGCGGATGTCACTCTGTCGCTGTTTGCACAGACACATGAACCAGCTGAGCTTCAGTGGTGATCACTATCAGTGGCACAGCTTCATTCAAAGTCCCTCCTTTTTCTTTTCCTGCAATCTTGATCCAAAGTAAAACATTTTTCCATCACACTCAGAGAGCAGCACTGAGTATCATGCTGTGCATTTACTTCATTTGTGTCTGCTGGAGCTCTGTTTAGGTTCACTGTTGCGCTTGTGAAAATTGCACAGGCTGCCATATTTAATGGGGAACGCAGGTCAGGAACAGTGCTACTCCTTCTGGTTTCTTGGCCAAAGTGATGGTGGTCACAGAATGACCTTTTAATACTGTGCAGCACTGACAGCACAACGTCAGGCTTCAGTTTCATCTGAGCTGTGTCAGAAGGATTCTCACATGCTTTTTGCTGGAAATGTTGGGGAAAATGAGAAGCAAAGAGGGCATAACGTGGCGACTCTCAGATTCTTTAATACCCCGTCTGATAGGTTTACAAGCTTCAGCGGCAGACCAAACAGCAATTTTTGCCGCCATAATTGCACAATTTATGAGCCAGTGCTTAGATATGAGAAGTATTGTGCTCGATATTTATGCCAAAGCAAGTAAACTAATCAGATTAAAGGGGCGGTGCAATTGCAAATGCAGTACTTTTCATTTGAAATGATTTATTTGAAATGAGATCTGGTGATATTGTGTGATGGTTGAAAAAAAATTCCATCTGTTGAGGCTCTTGCAGTAACTGAAATCCCCTCCAAAGAAAAGAATGCAGCCTACTAACTTATTAGTCTTTATTTTCATTGGAGACGTATTCAATGCATCTCTGTGCAGTGTGCTTGAACGGGTGTATGTTTGCATGCACGTACTGTAGCTACGCCTGAATGCATGCTTGCACCTCCTCATACTGTACATTATGCATTTAAAAATACACAGCTGGGTCTGAGCTCTGTCCCGGTGCCAGGCTGACAGCACCTCCCCTGCTGCTCTGAGGCCACGAGACAATGGTATCATGGAAGAAGCTTGGGGTTCAGGACCTGTAGGATTACTCTTGGAAGAGTCCTCCAAACTTATTAAAGTCACTGGCACAATAAAACAGGGCGCTGGCACGACTGTAAATGACTGTCTCTGAGCGTCAAGTTGATCTTGGCTGTTTTCTGCTGTTGTGGGCAAACAGGGAGGATGTTTAATGAGGAGGAGCTCGATGGAGGTCACGCCACTGAGCGATGCTCTCAGAACCTTACACAGAAAGCCTGTGTGAAGAGATTCAACTAAAATTTACAACATTAATGTAAAAGCAGCCACTCCTGAGATGTTTTAGTGAGGTCACCATACGGAAGGGCTGGTTAACTAAGACAGTACATTGAAAATTAGATTTTCACACACTATGCACCTGTCAAACTGTAAGGCTCTCGTCCTCATTGGTTCAATTTCACCTGCTTTACCAAATGTGCTTTGCAGCGTTTAATCTCCTGTACTGAGTGTTGATTGTGTGATATTTGCACTCCAGACATTTGAAGCCAAGCAACAATATTGACTGTTTGAAGTTCAAAAAGTTACGTTGAAAATCATTTTGCCTCCAGTCACATTGAAAAACATATCACCAGTGCACAGTTCAATGAAGACAAAAGAACAAAAACACTAAAATACAGTAAGTTTTGATTAATCTACTTGTATCCAGATTATAAAATAGTGTACTTAAGGTGCACTAAATTGGAACAACTTATTTTGTACTTATTACACAGGATTTAAGTTGTAAAAAAGTTCCACTGACATTGTATTAAGTGTACCTTACTGTGCTAAAATGCTAAATATACTTAATATACTGCAAATATACTAATTATTTTACATTGACTCATGATGTTCTTCAATTTAAAGTACAACTGAATGTTATGTAAGTTGTACTTTGAGTGTACATAAAGTCTAACAATATATTACGAATACATCTACACTGGGATACTAGTGTACGTTTACATACTTCTGGAGCATTACCAGCACACATAATGTGTAACTTAATCCTCAAATTATTCTAAGAGTGTATTTTTACATTGTACTTGAACATTTTCAGTTCACTTTAAGTGCACTTTAAAACTAAGGATGAACAAGGTTCATATATCAGATATATTATGCATTCAATGCACTTTAATGGCTGCCTGTCCTTGAAATATTTAGGCATGCAAAGACAAAACCAACAGTAAGCGTCAAGTAAGGATCAGCACAAGTCCACATCAGTCTCAGTCCGTCCCGTCCACAGAAGAGATCAAAATATCTTTTGTCTTCTGACATCAATCAAGCAAAAGCACATACAAACCTGGTTCAACCCACCAAACAAACAGATCCCAGGAAAGAAACCAGGAAAGAACAATGAATGTGACACACACATGAAGTCAAGGGAGGAGAAGAAAAGAAAAAAAAACACCATATGGAGTATTTCCTTTCTGTCTATGTCACATCTATATTCATTTGTAGTAACCATTTGGACCGATGCTCTCGCCCTCCTGCAGTTGGTGTTTCCTTGTTGAGCCATTTCTTCACGGCTGCCAGTTGCTGCTTGCTTCAGTCTTTCTCCTGTTCATACTCACCATTAAAGGAGTCATTTGTGCTTTCGATGTAAATGATGGCAGATAAACTCCAGTCATCGTCATGTGCAAAAATGCTTCCTGAGGTTCGTGTGCGGCTCCAGCTGTCTGACAAATGAACTGAGTCGATACCACAGTTACTGCTCGTTTACGAGGAAACTCCGCAGGCCAGCTTTAATAGTGTGCAGATAGCCAAGACCTCGTTTGCTCTCCGCAGGGACGACTGGCACATCTTTTCAACCTAAAGTGGGTGGAGAAGCTCCTTACAGTCATTCTTTTTCTGGAGAAACGTTCAACTGAATCATCGGGAGTGGGGGAAGTCAGGTGACAGAGCCGCTGCACCTTCTGGCCGTCTTGGGTTCCCTTTGGTCACATTACAGGATTTTTGGATTGATTTTGTATCTCTTTTTTAAAATATCCACCTCTGTACCTGCCAGCATCCAATTTCATCTTAAAAGTCAAATCAACAGAAGCTCATCCATCAAGACATTAAAAGGCTCTCTTTTGTCTGCGCCGGGCTCGGAGAACGCCGCAGAGCGGGACAGGACGTCTGGCTCTCGTCATGTGCGTGGCGACAGAGCTATTTCAGACCCCTCCAACCTGCTGCAGCCGGCGGCGAGCGCGGCGGAAAGTGAGCAGCCCTTCTTACAGGAAGAGCGAAAGATAATATATTTTATTTTATGTGTTTTGGGAAGCGATGTTAGTGTGACTCCATATATTAAACATAAACCCATTTAAAGCTAATTGAATACAAATACAGGGTCAGGGTATAAAATAAGAGAAGTGGGCAAAGGGACATATCAGGTATTAATGGTAACTGTTATATTTTTCCTACCAGTAGGTGAGATATTCTATGTCCAGACTATTATAAGAAGTGAGGCCCCCTAACATATTTTTCTTGGATAGGGACCATGCACTACATACACGCCACATGCGCGCACAGACACACATCCTCCGCGGAAGCTCAGCGTGCTTGGAGAGGGAAGGCGGACATTTCGGGCCACGGGGCTACATTATACTATAGTAGCGGCTTTTATGAGACAGACAACACGCCTGGCTCCAGCGGGAAAACCTCATGATGGACAGGCACTTTACCTGAGCCAAGAGCAGGCGGGCGAGGAGGAGGGAAAATGAAATAAAATCAATACTCGAACATAACTTTTTAAATAAACATTTGCACTCTACGGACATTGTTGGCAGTGGGAACCGGTAACCTGTCCCTACTGCTGGAACTCAACACCAGGCCGTTCGTGGAGCACTGGCTCCCATCGAGGTGATGGCTACTGGCAAGATGTGACGTGAATAGCGGGCTGTGTTCTGTTTATCCAAGGTAAAAGAAGAGAGAGAGTGTGGCGGGGGGAGGGTTGGTGGAGGGAGTCAGGGCCCAAATCCCGCAGTCAGGCTGCTCTTTCCCTGAGCAAGGGCTTTCACGGCTTGTTGATGGTGCTAAAAGCTGCCTGAACGTCTGCAGGAGTGACGCCTGCTCACTTTAAGCAATTGTCCTCCACCAAGAGGGAAGAAATGAGATTAGAGTGTAGAGCTGCAGCAGGCCTGCGCCTCCCCTGACCTGACTGTGTGATTTGTGGCGAGGACATGGGGATGCATCTAACAGCAGAGACACCGGTGGAATTTTGTTGTTTTTCCAACATGTGATGAACTTGAAGGTTGTAAACAGAATCAAAGCTGCTGTTTCTCGCCGTGGTTTGAAACTCCGAGTCACGCCGAGAGAGGCGTTCTAAAATTCAGACAGCAGTCATTCACCAGCAATTTTTAAAGAAATCTAGAAAAGCTCGTTGCTATTCATCATCTGGTTAGGACACAATATAAAACAGCTGCCATGCTGCACAAGCTAAAGGAAATCCATCACAGTGTCTCTGCTGACAGCCTCAGTCTCATTAAACCACAGTGCAAGTTACCCAGCAGGCCTTGCTTTGACATGCATAAATATTTCACTTCAAAACCTGTTTCTTACATGCAATGCAAATACAAACACAAGCAACCCTGTAAGAACCATTATAATACTGTGCTGAATTGTGATTTAAAGGACCAAAACCACCCACACTCGATCCTTTAAGACTGTTTCCAGGGCACTGTGTCTTAGGGATTAAGTTGCCAACCATGAACTGCAGCTTCCCATAATAAAGGCATAAAAAGCCCCCCAAAAATATTTACTGTAAGAAAAAAAAAAGAAAGAGGTAACCCCGGTGATGTGCCAAATGCAGCTCTAAGAGTATGATTTAAAGGACCAGTCTGGTGATATTCCTTGTCATTGACAACAAATCTCATGAAAAGACCAAAAGTCAACAATAAATTGCACATTAAGCTGCATCTTAAACATTAGTGAACCTTTTGTTTTTTATAGATATATATTAGTAAATAAAAAAAGACTCCTTGTGAAGCATTTGGTGCCTTTTTGTGTCCAGAGAAGCACTTGTTGTTGACGTGTTGTGGTTCTAGTAAGACACCGCTCCCCATAAGCAAAACCATCTCTTATTAAAAGATGTTGCCATCACCTGCTCGTGTGAACCACCCCTGATTGCAACCTTCTCCACGCGCTGGACAGCATTCTGGGAAATGTAGGCTATCAGAGGAGCGGGGTGAGGGGAGGTGAGGGAGAAAGTTTCAAGACTTCATCTCCTGTGCACTCGTGGAATGTAGGGAACATTGCAGACTGATGAGAAGTGTAAGAGTACCTGAGGGGGATTTTTTTTTCTTCTTAAAATAACAATAGACAGTCTGGGACTAATAGGCCACAGGATAAGCTGGGTGGCCTGGCCTGGCCTGGCTGCTGGTGCTGCACTGAGCTGGCCCAGGTGCTGCTGACTATGGTGGAAAAGACCTCTCACTCTCATCACAGCTGGGTGGATGGACGCACACACACACACACACTCACACAGCTGGTTGCTGCAGTGGCCCAGCTGCAGCAGCTGCCACACTGAGCGCTGGATGGATGCGGGGTCGCAGTCAAACACCTGGAGGCAGCCACAGAGTGGAGCTGTGATGAGGATCAGGCTGACCTGGGAATGAAGTCACAGATCTGGATCAGATTTCGCATGTTTGGGCTGGTACATGCGCACCTTGATTGCATTTAGCATTCTGATAAGAAACATCACCTCTTTCATTTATTTGCACGAGGGGTTAAAAGGTGATCAAAATTTCATTTCATGCGTGTTGTAGCAAAAATATTGCAATAGAAATCACATCACAATATGATAAAGATACTGTGTAACAGCTGTTAGAAGCATATAATTGCGTTCCTCTTTGCAGTGAATGTATAACAAAAGAGAAATTGCAGTTCAATCAAGTTTTCTAGTAAAATGATTCAACTTTTCACTGTTAAACATCTCTTACTGCTAAAAACCTCTTGACACTGAATATTTTTTGTATTTAAAACTCCTTAAAACTCAACTCTTCTTCACCTTTGGCAGCATCGAAGCACTATCTGGATAATTAATCAGCACATTTGATCTTACAGTTCATGTTCTACAATAAACAGAACATAACATGGTGCTTGGTGCAATAGTTCAATACAGCTTCTAAATATCCTCTTGACAACATCATGACCCAACCTGAGTCAGGCATTCAGCTCTAAAGCTTTCAGCCATGTTCTGCGTTGCCCTCTTCACTGAATTGAGCTTGAATGGGTGTTGTGACCCAACTCTTTCGTCAGCCCCACACAAGTGCCACCAATTCACAGCAGCCCAAGTGTTCTGAAACTCTTCTTTTTCCTGTTTGTGACAGTAAACTACACATCTTCTAGTTTTGTTACGGCACACACAAGCTTGCTTTTGACCACTGGGTCAAACAGGCAGGGAGGGCTGATGGTCCCAAAGTCAATACTCCCAGGCAATGACAGGCAGTCATGAATCAGGTAGTAATAGTTATTTAATATTTTTGCTCTTTATTACCTTGAACGCCTAATGGTGATGGACAACGGAGACCAGAGTGATAAGCGCCTGTTGGTGGACCTGATTGAAAGGATGCTGCAGCTGGACCTGAGCAGCGCACCAAACCCCTGAAGGTACTGCATCCATTCTTTACTAACAGCCTCCCACGGAGCTCCCCTGCCGACACCTGTGTAGAGATAACACACACCGACAAAGGAACACCTGAAGTCAGTGCCCACGTATTCCCTGTAGATCATCTGGTGCTCCATGCTAACACTTTCTCATAAACTCTACCGGACATATTTAAAATGAACAAACAAAACTGCCAATAGATGCTTTTAACTTGCATTAAGTAATCATTTGGCCGTGTGGGGTCAGCAGAAGTGAGCTGTAAGCACAACAGTGAAATTTTAGCATCTTATAAAGTTGATATGATTTTTTTTTTGGCAAAAAGTTGATTTAGAGTTTATTTACAGCCAATCACAGCAGTCACCAGTATTCTCTCTCCTCTTAGCTCTGTTTTGCTCTCTACCAACTCCTGAGGGAAACATCTTTATCTTTTTTATCTACCTTTCAGTCTTTTCAGACGTTGAATGCAGCACTACGCTCACTAAACAGCCTCTAACTTTGCCTGTCTGCTGCATCCAAAAATGATGCTGATGATCGCAGCGAGACTGAACCAGAACTGTAACGTCTCATCAGTTCATCACAGTTTGGTTCGGCTGGGTTTGGGAAAGGATCCTGGTTTGGGTTTAGACAAGTTGTCAGTTACATTTGTAAGTTACCTTTGGTCAACACGACACATACATAGGTTTTCTAAGTCAAGCAGGGCTGCGCTCGCTCTCTCAGTAAAATCCTAAAATTCGAGCTTTATTCTAACATCTCAGACATCAAATACTTGTGCTGAAATTCTTCTTAAATTTAATGGATCGTACTGTGTGGTCATGTTTTTGCTGCTTAAATTGGGCTTCAGGCCAGAGGGATTTTACATTCAACAATCTAAAATCTTCACATGTTGGGTATTTTATTAGCTGAATCCAGTACTTTCAAGTCTTTGTGGCTTATTATTCATTTTATGTTAAATATGTCTGCTTTTAGGCAGAATAATAAGAATATTACTTGTGGCTTTCTCTTCTTGTTGGGAGATCAAATTTACAGAAAGTATACGTTAACAGTTGACTGAATAAATAATAAAAAAACAAGCCTTTTATTTTCACATCAGAAGTATTTGTAGAGCCTGCGGGTATGTGCAGGAGACTCATGACCTCAGTGTGTTTACAGTCCTGGCTCCGGCCCTGGACACAGTGCTGTGGAGATAGATGACGCTGCCATGCATGCTCCATTTGTGGTCAGCACACACACACACACACACACTTATTGGTCTGCACAAGCGCCCTCAAACACACTTGAGAAGACACAGAATAAACACTGAACATGGGCAAATGCACACCAGGGACATCTCTTTAGATTTATATCCCTCCGCCTTCCTTTCTCTATTGATTTATGAGCAGAATCTCTTTCCTCCATGCCCACACACACACACCATCCACCTGCTTTACCCACACCCTCAGACAGCACTAACTCCACGTGCACCACGTGTGTGCGTCACATTAGAAGGAAAATAGCCATGGATCTCAAAACATCATGTTCCAGCGAGTCTTCTCTCATTGGCTGGCTCAGAACCGGCACGTAAACACACCTGCCACGCGGGATGATTCCGATGGAGAACATGACAGCGGACACACAGCTCTTCCTGGAAAACTACAGCGGATTGAGTGAGGATGTGAAGGTGATTAATAGAAATGTCAGACTTGAATTGCCGAGGCCGTCATGCCAAGAGCAGCTGCGAAAACCAGGCTGGCAGAGTGTGTGTGTGTGTCAGTGTGTGTTTAAAGGGAGTGTGTTGCCCTTAAGCAAGGCACTCAGCTATTGCTGTTACAGCTCAGTGTCCGACAGCAGAGGATTGCGGTCACTGGGCAGCTCCCGTCATATGCCGAACTGTGTGAGTGTGAGTTAAATGAAGCGTGTTGCTTTCAAAGGGAGAATTGAAGGCCCTCTTGTTCTGGTGACAGAGCAGCACAGCGGCTGAGACACAGGCCCGAATGGCCTCAATATGTCACTGTTGCTCATTTGTATTTATTTGCCCTCATTTCACATGTTTTCAAAATTGAGAAGTGTGTGAAAGATGCCAACTGAGCTTCATTTAAGACGACTTAACACAAGTGTCAGCCTGGGCGTGGTCCGACAGGCAGAGCAAGATCATTTTATTCATGCAGTCACTCAATATATTTGACAATGTTAAGTCTACAAAATCTGATATTCACCCTTAGCAATCAAAAAGTGACTGAGGTGAAAAGTGTGAAGAGTATCTCTTCATTTTTAACCCCTTAACGCAGATTGTCGTGAATTCGCATCAAACCGCTTTAATCCACATTGCAGCCGAATCGCGCATGCATTCCTCTAATGCTGGTTTGTGCATATTCAACACACACCTAGGAACCTTTTGCAAGCACTGGTTTCTCGTCGGGCCGGTCAAAGTGAAAGAACCCCTGTTCTAATTGTTGTTACAATGTAATGGTTGTCAGCAAATTTTGTGGCTGTTTTGATGAAATAAATGAATTTTGAATACACAAAAAAAAGATGTTTTTACTGCATTCAAGCATTGAAAAAAGTGAAAATATACTGTTTGTTTGAACCTTATTCTAGTTGGTGAACCTGCCTAAATTTATATCTATTGTAAGTGCTACAGAAAAATTTACAAACTCCTCTTTAGGATCAATTTGAAAGCAAAAACACAAAGAAATGTTTTTTTCTTATACCATGGTCTGGGTGAATACTCGATTCTGATTGGCTGCAGGGTGTCCGTTAAGTAAGGGATAATGCCCGACGAGGTGTCCATTATCAGAAATGAATGGACGACGCGGAGGCGTGAACTGTCCGACGCGAAGCTTGCTTCCCTTACTTATAGGACACCTATAAAAGAAGTTACGGTCAAATAGCCTGATTGTTCTAAATTATTGCGCTGGCTCAAGCCAGTTGGTAACCGTGGCAACAGAAACTCAGAACATACGTGGACATCAACTTTGAGCACAGCCAGTGGTGCAGTGTTCGTGTGTCACCTGACTTTAATTTTAGTCTGAGAGCTTTGGCAAAATACATCAGTTTTATTCAGCTTTTAGTTACTTTGAGCTTAGTTTTTGCCAGTTTTATTCTCATGTCTGTCACACATTTTAATTATTTTGCGGCCACAGCTGTCAGCAGTTTTGATGTGTACCGTTACCATGGCTGCAGGTGTTGTACTTGGCCATCATAAAGTCGGCAGAACAGCAACCAGTTTACAGCTGACTGTGCTGTTGCTCTGACCTGCCGTCATACAACAGACTGGCTTGCTTGCTGTCATTCGGGATCGTTGCATGTAGCAGCTGAGAAGACAGAACGCACTTTCTCAAGCAGCCCCTTCCAGTATTCTCTCCGTTTACCCACAGAGTCACACATCTGGTCCACCTGTATCTTACACTAACGTGACTGAAGTCATTCTGCAGCCGTCCACTGCAGAGTCCTACCTCCAGGCCGGCCAATCAGCATGAGAGCTGTGGGAGAGGACGCGTGGCTGGCAGCGTGGCAGCGGAGACCACAGCCACCTCGCCCGCTTATGAAGGCCCCCATTCACCTCCATTCACACAATATTCATGCAAGAGAGAGACTTCCCCAGTGAAAACAAGCCCCGTTTAAAGAGAAAACAATCGGCCCTCCCCGGAAAAATTCCTGCTAATTCGCCAGGGCCGGAGAGGCAAGAGAGGAGCGTCGCGAGTGATGGACGCCTGCCCGTCTCGCTGCTAAACGTGTGTCTCTGTGTGTATTTGCTTATGCGTGCGTAGCCCTGTGTTACAACATGCCTGAGGGGTGCCAGCTACTCCATCAGGCTCGGCTTTGACACATCCCTGATGCATCCTGTTCTGGAGTTTCACTCGTCAAACTTCCAACATCCCTTTCCTCCAAACACACGGCTCTCTCATCTGCCTCCGCGCACCTTCGAGTCAGAAAGAAATGTTCCTCTTTACTGCTTTTCTCCTTTTATTTACTCGTTTTTTTATTGTGTGTCGGTTTGAAAGTTGATCCGAGAGGCCTGCATTGAGTGTTTCCATCCCGCTGCATTTATCGTGCCGTCGGTAGCCCATGTGAATGACTTGTCATTGTGTGACAATTTAGCACGCGATGCAATATGAGTCAGAGTATAATTTGACTTTCCGTATTTATTTTTCTGGCTTATTAGAAATGGTGCTGCTTGTTCAGCGAAGGGCTGTGAGGTTGCACTGTGCTTATAGGAACATGTTCCAGCCCATGGGGGAGGAAACGTGAGGGGAAACCTCGCCTCACTTTGTGTGTGGAAGGCGCTTGTGGCAAGTGCGTGCACTGTTAATATGTGTGTTCATTAATTACCTGTGTGTGTGTGTGTGTGTGTGTTATTCGTGTGTGTGCGCCGGTTACAGTAGCCAGACTGTCTGAGCAATTAGCAGGTGGGCCTCGTCTTTTACACTTAGGACGTGCGTGTTTGTTTGTGTGTGAGGTTCAGGTGTTATGTGATGTGAGACAGGGAAATGGAGGATCGGCTCTCTCTGTGTGTGTGTGTGTGTGTGTGTGTGTGTGTGTGTTGCTGAGGTCTGAGCTGGTAGAAGGATTATATTGCAGCATCCTCAGGTGTGCTGTTACTCACAGGTTCTGCGGTGGACCAATTCACGTAACAGTATTTGACAGAATAAATCGTTGCTTATTTTAGCAGAAATAATGCCAGTTGCATGTGACGCTTTGCACAGGTGCAGTTTACAGTGTAACGTGGCAGACTCACGACTCAGAATTCTTGTCATGGGTCCCTGATTTCAGAAAGAAATAGACGAATGCAGGCTTCTTATTTTCACCACAGCTGAAATGAGTTTTTTTCAGCTGCAGCCAGCTATCTTACTGCTGGGAATAGAGAAACAGTGTTGTTGTAGTATTGCAGGGTAAAGCTATTTAGTCCAGTATTATAAGTATGATGTGAAAACAACCTAAGGTCAGACTTGTATGTCACTCTAACACTCTGGCTGCTGAGCTGCTCACGCTTATCTAGGCGTGTTACTGCTGACTGAAGTGACTGAATTTGCCCGTATAGCATGCACGTTTCTGTGACTGCACAAACGCCAGGAGACTCACTTCCCTCGACTATCCAGCTAAACTACGTCAGGTAACACGCTGGAGCTGTTGTAGCGGCTGTGGGTAGGCTAAACAAGCTTGTGTAAAAACACAGTAACTATATTACTTAATTAAACTAGTGTTTGCTTACCATGACAGACAGAGAGGGGCTCAGATCCTTTACTTTACTAAAAGTACTAATACCACACTGTAAACATACTCTGACTTGCATTGAAAATGTAACTTAAGTACTACAATCAGGAAAATGTATTTAACGTATTCAAAGTAAAAGAAAAACGCACCCCCCTGCTCAGATTATTATTACTCATGCATTCATGTACAAGCAGGATTTTCAGGAGTTTTGCTTATCCAATAGTGCAAACCTTGAAATCTTTAACAATAAACTGAAACTACTGAAGTAATTAAAATCAGCAAATCCTCACATCTGTGAGGCTGCAGTTTTATAGCTGAATGAAAAATATTTTGGCCGTGAAAGTCTTCCTAAAAGTTAATCTTGGACTTGATTTAACAGTCGCTGTTCAGAGGAGGGGATTAGCAAACAGTCGATTAGAGAACGTACCGCACATCTGGTGAGATGTGAGGCTCCCCCCTCTATCACTTCCCCTCATCCACCCCTAAACTACTCTGCCCCAGCTTCACTTCAACCCCCCCTCTCTCTCTTTCCTCCTGCAGTCAGCTGGCATGGAGAAGAAGGGCTCTTTGACTCATGTGGAGGGGGGAAATGATGAGGGTTGGGGGGGGGGGGTCCCGGTGCTCTTGGAGTCTGATAGTCTGGCTGGTTGGTTCAGGCTTCCCCTCCAGGGTTTTGAGCAGTCGGAGAGGTGAGCGGTGAGAGGAGATTTCTGACGGCACATCTCCACCATGTGGACTGCTGACAGGGAGGCTGCTGTCGCTGGCCAGAGAGCTGCTGATAGACCATAAGACGTGTGTGTATCGGCCTTTCAGGGAAGTCTCAAGCAACACCTGACACACATTATTCTACTGTTACTACTCAGATAACGAGGGGGGCTAAAGAGATACTTATCCCTTTAAATCAATGTGCAGGACACTATTTTGGCTATTCTATTCATATATATACATTTCCTGGGCACATCAGTGTTCCTCAACATAATGTTTTGGTTGCAATGATTCAAATAGTGACACAGTGGCAGCAGTAACACCAGCAACCACTGTGTGCAATGCAATATTTGATATCAGTGTTTCTACAAGGTACTTAAGTTAATGTGAATTCCTTTAGTGCGTGCCTTAGTGGCCTGTTTGGGGGTGCGTCAGTCAGCCAATCACACCCAATTTTGATTGCTGCTGCTCTCTCCTCCCACAGTTTGCACCCCCGTGTGAGTCCAGTGCCTGATGAAGATGATGAGTGGGAGGGAAATGCCCGCCTTCGAATGTCCCATAAGAGACCTGGAAGTGAAGGAGCACAGTGAGGCGCAGAGCCGAGGCAGCCGCCCGCAGCATCACGTTTTGCTAAAGTGAAGCTGTCGGTATCACTGCAGTCGAAGCTGCGGCAGTTAAATCGTGGTTGTGTGATCGTGTATTAGAGTTGCGAAAAGAAACTAGTTGCTTTTAACATGATGAAGTCACACTTAACTGTTCTCCTGTGCATTGACTGTCCAAGTACCAACATAGCAACAATCTGAGCAACATTATTTTTCACATCCAGTAAATGCTTAAACATCATCTTACAGCATTTTGCTGAATTTCAGTATGTAAGACTTTTACATATCACACAAAAAGCAAGTATGTGTGTCACATCAGGACTACATGATTCATTATGCATTTCAGTGCATCACAACGACCTATTGTGGACTATTTTCACATTTTTCGCCATTTTGATTCAATTGGTCATCAAATAGTAACGAATTAAAAGCAATTTCTGATTGCTCAAGATCATACAAAAAAGCAATGAGCAGAATGAGTTTGTGCAGGAGTCAGTGTTTGAAATGATGGAGACGAACAACAACTTACAAACACATTGCTCACTTACCAGGCTGTTCCTGTGAATAGTTCACAGCCTGACTTTCACCACTTTTTATTGAAGGCACCAAACCTCAGATGTTTCACTTCCAAACCGAATCCTCTAAAATGCGGGGAGATACAGCCATGCAGCGCTGCAATGCCGCATTTTGTGGCGTATGACAGATAGGACATCACTCCAGATGCTCACAGTTCATTCAGTACATCCACCGGCAGCCTTTCCACCCCCGCCGCCCTCCAGTAGCTGCAGACCCCCATCCTGACACCTAATCCAGAGCCTCGCTACCATAACATTTTCACAAGGGTCGCGGGCCGCGCACTAACAGCTCCACATGAATTGGTGAACTGCTTCTTTATAAGAGGTACGACACACACAATTAGTGTTCACTGGTGGTAGCTTGCTGCCACTTTTTTTTCTGTGTATTTTTACAAGAGTTGAATATAATCCTTAGATAGTGTGTATCTTTAAGAGGAGACTGTGTGCGTGTGTTTGTGTTCTGCCGTCCCGAGGGGGCGAGTGTGTGTTTGTGCAGGTCAGCTTGTCAGCTGCAGCTCAGGAACGAAGTGTAACTTTAGTTTAGACACATAAATAAATACATTTGAGTTTGTAACTGCTCATTTATACTTTCAATACTTCATGCTATTCTTTTTATTTTATATACTTGCAGCTATTTATTTTGTTAATTTCTCTATTTATCTGTACTTATTTCTGTCTTTGTGCTGCTGTAACACCCGAGTGCCCTCTTGGGATCAGAAAATGATTTTAAATATTGAAGGATATCAAAAAAGAATCATGAGATTTCCACTTTCTACAAAAAAGACAAAGACAGGGAAAGTTTTTTAGGTAACATTTATTTGCCAGTATGGCTTTATAACTTTTAGGATTCAAACCTTTCAAGCAAACGTTTCTGACGCGCCGACTCAGACGTCCTCTCTCTGTCTAGCAGTAAAACTAATGACAAAATTGGAACAATCTGCTTTTTGAATGGCCACTTTTATTCCCCAAATGTAGCGATCTGAGGCCTAATTTGTCCTGTGGGACGCCGCACGCTCCCCATAAAGCCACATTAGCGGCGCAGTAGCGGGGATAATGAATACGCTTCAGACAAGGTGCCCGGCAGCAGCTCCGCCTCCTCAGGACACAAGGCTGCAGCAGCTCGCCAAGGAAGGGAGGGACAGCGCACACACGCGCTTTTTACTGCTTCGAACATCAAGGTCACCATAATTAATCACCCTAAAATAATCATTTTCATCTTTTTTATTGTACTTAAATGTAAATTCTGTCTGTCATTACTTTAATTGATTATGACATCATTTATTGCTTTTCTGTTTATTTAAAAACAAAATTGATTTCAATGATGTTAGAAGCTTTAATCGGCTCTTTAATGAATGTTTTGATCACAGACGAGGATTAAAGCTGCACAAGTTCGGATTTTATGCATCCGTGAATCCATTTAATCAGCATAAATCAGTTAGAGGCACTCTGTGGAGTTTTCTTGTAAACAACTGCACCTATTGGCCCTATTTTCCCCGCGGTGCAACAAGCAGCATGAGCTGCGCACCACTGATTTTCTTGACCTTGAGATTCTCTTCGCCTGTCTGTGTGGCGATTTGGTGCCCAGTGCAGAGCGCCAGGTGCACAGGTAAGAGGAGAGACGATAACGGCAGCAAAGTTCATTCAAAGTGAGGAAAATGTGTCTTTGCTCTGAGAATAGAGGTCTCAAGACCACAACCCTAATCTGCTGCCACTATTATTAATATTGCTGGACAGATATGTTGATAGATCTGCAGCCTCTGATTGGAGAAGCTCTGCCTGTTTCTACTATCATTAAATCACATGCAAATGACACCAGGCTCATGCTTGAAATACGTTATGAAGTAAACGCTGCTGTATCACATTTAAAGATATGATGCAACCTTTGCAATGTGAGATACAGTAAAATTCTGATACCCCGAAATAGTGTTGAACTGCTTCACCAAACGACTTTTTCTTTTTCATTCCTGTCATCATCGTGCTAAACGCCTGTTAAAAACCTCACGCCATCTGCCTCTGGCTGCAGGCTTGAGGTGCTCTGTGCTCACATCATGCCGAGGCGCCATCCAGACAACAGCATGATGTCCTGGAGATGCTGTTGTCAAGCATCACTGTGATTTGCTCAGCTGTTTCAGCGCGATGAGACAGTTAAGTGACTGGCTGATAGAATATTTGTTAGTTACCGCACCTTCCCATCTACATTCACCTTCACCGAGCCAATTTACACTTTGAACTGTAGGGGCCAGACTTTTATATAAATATAATAATAAAAATACGTTCATACCTAATTAGCCTAAATATTTACACTTTCATGCAAAATTAACATATTTTTATTGCCTTATATCATTATTAACAGACTCCTAAAAAGTGGTTCGCTGCTGGCTCATTGCCAGGGGCTAGCAGTCAAACTCAGGATAGACTGGACCTCTTTCACCGGTGAGTAAGCCTGAGTAGCATTTCCTGAATTCTTTAATGTTCTTTGGGCTGTATGGGGGGCTTTGGTGGGCTGTACGTAGCTTGCGGGCCACCAGTTGACAATCACTTCCTTAAAGCCCATTTACTGATTTGTGAATTTGTGCGCTGGATATGGACCATTTTCCAAATTTAATATTCTAAAAGCCAATTTCCTTTTGCAGTGCGATGGACTATAAGAGATGAACAGGTCAGAAGTTCACATGATCTCAAATACCCACAGCAGCACTCTGGTATGGATGTTAGAGAACAGGGCGTGTTCATCAACATGCTGCTGCATGAGAGCAGAAAAGACCTTTCACTTCAGCTCACCCTCCATCCTTCAGCGCCTTTGGCCTGTTCGTCACTCAACATCCCGAGCTGTCCTGAACAGCCCAATAACACTGTCAGTATCAGCGCACACACACAACCAATTACATGTTCTTGACAGACAGAGGTTTATATGATCTCGATTATGAATTAGTTCTTGCATGGGCACACACACACACACACACACGCGCCATCTGTGCACACAGTGAGGGAGCATCCATCCACACCCCAGCGTGTGCCAGTAAGTTGTGTTGTAAAGATTTATATGACAAGGTGGCAGACAGACAGTGGCAGGGCTGCGATCCTGCGTCCCACTGCTGAGCCTGACAGCGTTACAGCTCTGGCTGTGCGTGTGCATGTGTGTGTCTGTGAGTGTGTGTGTGTGTGTGCATCTTGTCCACATTCAACCAAATGCAACTAGATTATTGAGAAATATTCATAACTGAGGTTATTTAGTTTGAACTCTTAGTTTGATCTATCTTTGACTGTGTAAACTAACACTGTTCACACAGTTGATACTCTTGACTTCTCCTTTTAAGAATACTTATGCAGTATATACATATTCTCACTCACACACACATTTCACTACACTCTGTCTGTTGCCTTACCTGACTCCTTCTTACAGAAGCACTTGCCTCACCCCTCTGATTAGTGTTCGAGGCTGTTACCGTTGGCCCAGCTCTGCCCACACACATAAAAACACCAAGCACTCGGTAGTTGGAGAGCTGGAGCTCTGATTATATCTCCTGCAGGCGGTACAGGCTTGGCTGCAAGCTTCTCTCCATCCATCTTCACCTCCATCCCTCTTTATTTTCAACTCGGGTGGCTTGCTGCCCAGGCGTGGCTTGCTTCGTGCACAGTATAGTGGTAGAATGGACGCAAGCTGTTCATTTTTGTCTGTGAGTTTACCTGCATGCACACTGCACACTCCAAACACAACCTAGTTACATCCTGGCAACCACGAGTAAACACATAGTAACATCCTGGCAACCATTAGTAATCACCTAGTAAAACACTATCAAATGCCAGCATTGACAATGATTAATTGTGGGCTTGTGTAATTGGGAAAGTCACATGTTCCCTACTGACTTAGACAGAAGCATGAATCGGTTTCATATAGCACCTTTACTCATCCTGGCAATCTTGAAGAATGCGTATGTTGTTGAGATTAAAACTACAGTGGACATTCTGGGATGTCCACAAATCTAAGCATCAGTCCGCAGACATGATACGAAACTGTATCCTCCCTTTGTCCAAAAGACTCAGGAAACACACAACCAAGCCAAGGTTTTATCCATCATCTCCACCAATTTGAGCTTGTTTAAACTGGAAAACGACTGTAGTGTGATTACTCCATCAACTAGGACCATGTACAGCAGTGATTCCATACCAGGGAGTGCTTCAGCAGTTGCCAGGGACTGAATGCACTGTTGCTGAACTTATTTGAAAAAACTAGAAATTATATTTTGATTAGAAAAAAAAGATTTATTGAGTTAACTGTAACACGCGGACGCAATGTGTAAATATTCAGAGTGAGTGACAGGTAGTTAGAGGTCTAAACAGTTAGCTAAAATGATGCAAAACCTGCTTTAGCTATAAGCAATGGATAAATAGCTGAAATAGTTGGCTAAAACTAATGGATGAAAGGCTGAAGTCACTAAATGTACCAGATGATGGGTCGTGTCAGTGAAGTTCACCCCTGGGGCCGGGGTGCATGCTGCTGCAGTAATGTCAGACATAAAGGTTGTGAACCACTGATGTGCCACAAGTATGACATATCATGCTTTTGAAAGTTGTTTTTTCTTGTTTTTTCATGTGTAGAATTCGCGACAAAATACTAACAACTCAACACAGAAGTACTCATATCAGCAGCATATCCCCATGTGGGCCTAACGTCCGTGCCTGCTGGTTTCTTGTGCATGTGTGTGTTTACAGTGTGTCAACGCCTGGCGCATGCAAATTGGCAAAGAGCTTGCCCTTAATGGAAATCTCACCAAGTGACAAGCCTTTCAGCTACTTGTGAAGTGACACATTACATTAAAAGAAGGAGAGATGAACTGATCATAAAGTGAACAAATGCGCGCACAGACATCACTTCATGGCAGGTTCTGGTGCAGCGGTAATGACTGCTAATGTTTTTCTGTCAAGTAGGAGCTAAGCCTGTGAAAGCAACATGAAAGGCGACTGCTCTGGGTCTTTCTGCAGTCCTGCTGCAGGCTGATGCCAGGATTGAGCCACAGGCCGAGTCTGGCTGGCACAGCAACCCCACTCTGTGGTGGTGCTCTGCACAGGTCTGCAGACTGTCTATCTGACTTCACCTCTGTTCTGTACCAAACCACAATGTGAAAAGCAACAACTCTCCAGCTTCTAACCGGCTTCTCATAATGCGATTTTACAAGTGTTCGTGTTTTATATTTTCAGTATAGACAAGACGTTCCATTCTAAATGAGATATTCACCATGTGGAAAAAAGGAACACCTACGCTGACAAATTGATTGATGGCATAGAATAAAATAAATGATCTTCTTTGGATGAGATACAGAGTTACAAGTTCTAAGTGGGCACAGTCATAACACTTTACAGAGTGGAACCTCTATATTTAGGACATACTGAATGATGAATGTAACGGTTTTGTTATTTCTTTACCCACTGTTTGGTCAAATAAACGCTTGCATTCTCTGAACAAAATGCACATGTACTCGCTGCTGACATCAGCGAAATATCAGTTGAAGTGAAAGCGCTGGAAGCAGTTGAAGAGTCGTTTGAGCTTCAAGCACTGAAAGGAGTCGAAATGTCAGCTAAAGTGTGGGTCATGAATTCAAGTGTAGGTTGAAGGGGAAGTCCGAAAATAAAGTTGTGCCACTTCAGGTGTATCAACTGAACGATCATGTCAGATGAAGTGTAACTGAGAGCAGCTGTTGGTCATGGTGCAGGAATGTATGAACAGATCTGAAAGTAGTCGAAGTGTGAACACTGAAAGGTGACATGTTGAAGAAAAAGAGAGGAGGGCAGCGAAATTGTCAGTTAACTTGGCAGTGGTGAAGGCACTTGAATTGTCATTTGAACGCTGAGAGTTGAAAGCAGTTGAAATGTCAGGTGGCATTAACCCCTTGATGCCTGAATTTATTTAGAATAATATAAAAAAATTAAATCTTTGTGCTTTTGCTTTCAAATTGATCCTAAATTAAGAGGAGTAAGATAGATATAAATTTAGGTATGATGCAAATTAGCGACGACAGGCGTTAATGCTTAAATGCAATAAAAATACTTTTTTTCAAAATTCATAAATGTGCATCATAAAAGCTATTCAAAATTCATTTATTTCATCAAAACAGCCACAAAATTGGCTGACAACCATTACATTGTAGCAACAATTAGAACAGGGGTTCTTTCACTTTGACCGGGCCGACGAGAAACCAGTGCTTGCAAAAGGTTCCTAGGTGTGTGTTGAATATGCACAAACCGGCAATAGAGGACTGCATGCGCGATTCGGCTGCAATGGGGATTAAAGTGGTATGATGTGAATTCGCGACAATCAACGTTAAGGGGTAAAAGTGCTGAAATGAGGTCAGCTACTGTAAGATCTTCCATTCTAAGGTCTTTAAGTAGCTGAATTGTCAGTTCAGGAATAAAATCATTTCCAAGTATCAGTGAAAGCAGTTGAAGTGTCAGTAAATTTAATTTCAAGGTGTCAGTTAATGAGACAGCTCAATTAGACATGAGCAAGTTTATGGATGAAGCAGTCCAATGATGGATGGAATATAAGAATATTCCATTGCATTAAGTTAAATGGGTAATACAGTTTATTTCAATATGGGTTTTTGTGTTGTTGTTGGTTATTGTTTTCACAAGTCTTGAATACTTCTCCCCCAGCTGCCCACATGCTATTTTTAAAGTGGTAGTCTAATTAGTAGTTACCTAAATTAATGATTACTCAAATTAAATAAATACATTGCCCCATTTTATGTCACAACCTCCACAAGACCCTTTTTTTATATAATAATCCCCAGGGAAGGAGTCAGGCCAGTGATTCTGTTTCATCCAGTATTTTTCAGTTTGCTTTGGAGTCCCATGCAATGCTTGTGTGGCATCGCTCAAGCTTGCCCGAAACCATCACAAGCACACACACAAAGTGTCAGCCTTTTCTTTTAACTACCCCTTACTGTTTTCCTGCTGCGCTCAACGTCATTTAAAATAACTAATACATCCTATAAAACCCTGCAGCAGTAGCCTGCTCCGTTTACACAAATAATTAGCTGCAGGCAGACACAATTACACGCTGAGAGACATATGATCTGTCAGAGTGCACGATAAACTTAAGGTAATGACCTCATATTGTGGAATTTTGTTCTTAAGCGCTCTGTGGTAAACAGCTAATGGAGCCAAATTTTGTTTTGGGAAACAAAATAAGTGATGATCTACGGTTTTTAAAATGGGATTAGCAACATTACATGCAACATATATTTCTCTTCCTCCACCCTCTCCTTTATTGCCCCCTCTTTTACCCCAACCTCTTGCCTTAAAGCATGTAAACATTGTGTTTTTCAGCAACAAAACCAGCGGGGTGACCTGTGGATTTTTAACAGGGCTCAGGTCTGCGTACCTCCAGGGTCTGACTGACAGCTTTACAGGCAGCTGATTGGAAGCGCCATGCCAGCACAACAAGGGCGGCCTGAACCCACGCTGGCTGCCACGAAGGGTCACATGTCTGCATCAGTATCGTGGTACGGTTTCTCCCGGGACGGCACAAAGCTGGACCAAATGATCGTAAAAGCTGCACTATCACATGCACGTTTTAGCAAGTGATTTTGTGTCATATGAGTTTGTGGACCTTTGCAGGAGTGTGCACGCAAATATAAATGTTCCTGGCTGGCCTGAAATTGGCTATTGAAAGGTGTTGGGAAGACTTAGAGCATAAACATTAGTCAAGAGATACAAAGAGGTTATGAGCTATTCAGTGTTGCTATTCAAGAAGTGAGTGTTCCTGTTTGGGAAAAGGTTGATCTGAATTCAGATGTGCACATGCTGCTGGTCTCAAAGACACCATGGAAAGGGGGTTATATGTGAAATATATAAAATCCACAGAACCAGTGTCTGACTTTGTAGATTTTATTAAAATGTTATTACAGTATTAACTTACCACAATCAAGTTCCACCAAAAACTGTGGACGATATGAGTCAGAGACAGTGACCTGCAGTCTTCCACTGATCACATATAAAGCTTCACAAAGAGAGAGAAAGGGATGAGGCTGAGTTATGGCTCATAGCAAAACAAGGGAAAAACAAGAGTGTTAGAGTGATGCTGCAAATTCATACAAGGCACACACACACACACACACACACACGCACACACTGACAAGCATGGAAGCACACATATTGGAAAAACACCCATGACATCACTGTCACTTTACCTACCAATGACATGCTCCTATTTGTGCGCAGACGGCTGCTGCGTGCCTCTGGGACATAAACACACGCTTCTACATACCACACCCTTACACACGCCCTCGCACACCCTCACACACACACAGTCACTCCACCCCATACACACCCATGCCCCCACCCACATACCCACCCAACGCCACAAACATAGTCACCACGTCTTTTCGAGAAGTCTGCCCCTCCTTTCACAACACACACACACACACCTCTCAACCTGCCCAACAAACACATAGCAACCCAAACACGAGTGTGTATATGTACGCATGTCTGTGTAGTGGAAACTTTCGTCTGTCCAGAGGTGTCACCTTCCAGACTGACGCATTTACCGGAGGTTTCCTACTTGTTGCCGGTCTTTCCCCTCCCTTTCTCTCTCTCTTTTTTGACACTTATTCGCTCTCTCTTTCATTCTGTCCTTCTGTTATTCTCTCTGCTCACACCTCTGTCCTGCAGCACTCTTTTCAATTTGGTCATTCGGTTGTTCATTGTAGGCGGGACCGACTGAATGTCATCAGCATTTTACCAGCAGAGTTTGTTGAAACAAGCTTGAACACAGATGTCAGTATTGTCCGTGGTCACTGTTTTCCTGTGGTGCTCCATGTTAACACCTCAGCCTCTGCTGCTGAGTGACAGAAGGTGATTCACATGTTCTTAGAAGTTTTTAACTTTATAATCCATATGTGTGGACTGTGTCACTGCTTAGGTCATTGGTAAATTCATATTATAAAACAACATTTCCTTACTTTCTCTGTTTGTAACTCAAAAGTGACATGATGGGTGTGGGTGGTTAAAAACCATCCTGCTGCCCATAAATACTTTATTACTCACCTAAAAGAGTTCTAAAAATTAGATAATCCCAACACATTTATTTCACTTTTACATAAGAAAATGCATTTTATGCAATTCTTTATACTGTTCAGTACTTTGGGGAATACACGTTTAGGCTTTTGAGCCAAGTGTGAGAAGATTGACATCAGTATCATGTCAGTGCATTAAAAAGCTGGAGCCAGGACGTGGTTAGCCTTGCTTAGCATGAAGACAGGTGGCAACAGCTAGCCTGGCTATCTCCGAATCGGAAAGAAAGAAATGGCTGTTAGCAAGCTCATTGATTAACAGTTACATCTTGTTTATTTAATCTGTCCACAACAGAGAGACAGAGATAATTAGGCCTGCATGGTGCAACGACAACTGTGCTTGCACCAGCCGGGTGTAGTGACTGCATGCAGTCATGTCATCACAGCAAGGTTGCCGACTTTGTCAGTCACCATAGCCACCATGATCATCGCTCACCGACTCTATCTGACAAAACCAGATATCACCAGTGATGCTGAGGGGTGTTGAGCGGATGAACAAACACAACATTTCTTGTGTGTGGGTTAAACAAACCAGCTACAGTGTGTTCATTAGTGTTAATTAATCTAGACTTCTTTTTTTCTATTTTAGAGAGAGCCAGGCTAGCTGTTTCCCCTGCTTCCAGTCTTCTATGCTAAGCTAGGCTAACTGCATCCTCACTCCAAAGCGAACATATAAGGAGCTAAACTGTATGAGCATGATGTCCACAATGGCAAATCAACAGAAAGCATCAATTTCTAAAGAACAAAAGATCTGTCATAGAACAGCCCAGATGACTTCTGGGAAATGAAGTGCTGATGATTGAAAACTTGTGACTCTACACAATGTAGATGAACAGCCTCTCTTTCCATCAGTCTCTCTCCCTCGCTCTGTCTTTCTCTACCTGGACCAGTTTTATTGGCGTCCTGGTTTTGGCCCCACCGCTGTGCGTATTTTAAAGCGTGGTCAGCAGAGTTCACAATAAAGTAGGAACATGTGTACAGACAAACACTCCCCGCGCTCGCTGCTACCGCTGCTACAAGCTCACACCGTCTAATTAAATTCAAAATGCCAAGTTCAGTTAATGTCAAAGAGGTTTACTGCGCAGTTAATGTTTCCGACGCTTCGGAATATCACAGAGGAAAGTGTTTGGGTTTAACTGGTTTTCAGCCACAACAAAACGACGGGTTGAAAGAAATCCTTGTGTGCGTCCGTATCACTTTAACGTTTCTGTCTTTCCTGGTTCTTTTTTCTTTAATTTAGCATGTCTTGTCCTCTCATCCACCTCTCCTCCTTACCTCTGTTCTTCCTCTTCCTCCCCCCTTTTGAAACACTCCATCCCTGCTCCTTCCACTTCCCTCATTCCTCTTATCCATGTCCTCCCTCTTTCCTCCCCTCCCTCCCCCCTCTTTAAGCCATTTTCTTCATGCCTCCCCAATCAGCCTCAGGTCTGGTTTAGCGCTGAAATCAACCCTGTGATTTGGAGTGACACTGTTAATCAGGCCTCAGTTAAACTTCGACATGACCGGATTCGGAGTGTGTATTGCACTGTAAGTGAACGTGGTGTGTGTTTCTGTGTGTGTATCCTACAAGGAAAATAACTCTTTTGTCCACTGGCCAACATGGCTGGTGCCGCTGCCACTCTTCTATCAGCCAATTAGATATTTAGTATAAAAAAAACCCTCCAATGGTGGTTGGTCTCCTGCCAGAGTGGCTGATGTTGTGTAACATACTAATCACAAATAAAATGTTTGTGCATCTGGTAGTAATTTCCCACCGTGATGTCTTCATGCATGAGTGTGTGTGTGGCTATAAGTACGCACTTTATATGTGTGTTTACTCCGCATATATATATTTTTATATGTTTGAACATATTTTGATTTAATTGATATATTTGATATCATATTTTGATCTTCAATACATTTGAACATGTCCATTATGACATATGCAGTGAGTATTCATGTCACCATATTTTTGATTTATATACTTTCTTCACTTCTTTGATTTTCTGGGAGGTTGTTCGCCCACATTTGGCCCCCGTGTGGCATTCAGGCAGACAGCAGACCGAGTCTAATTGATGAAGTCTGGCTGCAAAGAAGAGTGGACAGTGTAATTCTGTACACTAATTAATAGAGAAGGTGCATGCAAATATCCCAGAGGGTGTGGACGGCAGGTTAGGAAATATACATCTTTTGTTTGCATATGAAAAACAGCATTAACTTGATTTTGGATTGCGTGCATCTTAATGCTTTTTAAATGTTCAAAATCCAACCTCTGTGTATATTTCATTTTTTCAGCTGGAGGCAAATAGGTTAAGTCATCAACAGAGAAAACAAGGTTTTAATGGTGACTCAAAACGGCTAACGTGCAACGAAAATGTCACAATGACGCAGCCACTAACACACATATTTAATAAGACCTCAGTATCAGCAAGCTGACAGTCATCATTCACCATCCCTACTTGCTCTGGTTCAGCAGTGGGGTAAAGGTAAGCTTTCCACCACAAGTCAGACAGAAGCCTTAACTCCCCCAGCTTTAAAAATAATCAGCCAAGGACTGAGCACTGTCTTACAAAAATAAAAATACAAAAAAAGGGAGCGGTTTGGCTTCTACCCAGCTAGACCCATGGTCTGAGCTGTAAGGCACAAGTGCTGTAAATGTTCAGCACCTGATCATTTGTGTGTTTTGGACTTCCACATGCCTCCCCATTGTTATGGCAGGAGGAGGGAGGGAGGGACGGCGAGCCGGAGAGGAGGGGGAGAAGCCCACCGGAGTCGTCGCTCGTAACCCCGGGGCAGGCGGATGCGTGACGTGATTGACAAGGCTGATTCTCCCGCAGTATATTGCTGTGGACTTTTTAAAACCCTGGTCACAAGTTGACATTTATTTAGACAAGGCTCCTTCTGGGCTGCCGAGAAGCCGCAGAAACCAAAAGATGTCTGACGGAGACAAATATTAAATGCTTTGTGCGTGTGTGTGTGTGTGTGTGTGTGTGTGTGTTTGGTCTGACTTTTAATGAATGTTAAAAGCTAGTTGTGCTAAACTAAGCTACATACCTGCCTCGCTACGTAGCACCCTCTCAAGGGACAGTGTGAAAAGGGTGGAGGGAGGGGAGAGAGACCAGAAAAGATGGATTTTGTGTGTGCCACAGGTCATGAGGTGCATCGCGTTTTATTTTCCAAATCAAAATCAACAGGAAGCTGATAGGATCAGTTTGTCGGTTTTGAGAAACAGAGTCGCTGCTCATGCTTGTTATTAGTCTTTGAACGTTACATCGGCATACAACGTGTTGTTTAAATTCGGTTTGAGATTTGGGCATGTTATTCTAGTAGCTGCTAATCTGAACTAGTCTCAAGCAGAGGTGGGGAGGCATTTCAGCAATTAATAATCCCACTTATATTTTGTGATTTGGTTGATATGTGAAAACGAGTAAGTTAGTGTTATGCTGCTATGCTAACCAAGGCTCGTGATGAGTTTAAGGCCAGCAGGTCACCTCTCCCTGCGTGTAGCATTAGACGTGAAAATGTGACCTAAATATCATTGGGTGAATGTAACCTTTCCTATCGGACATTCCTCCAGAGCTGCTCCATCAGTAGATGGAGTAGTTTGGCCAGCCTAGAGCTGTGTTCCACACCTTGGATGTGGATGTTCACTTTAAAGGGTGTATATAAACAGTCTGTGGTGGTCTATCAGGCAAACCCTCTTTTCTCTGTCTCTTTTTGCTTCCAAGATGTCTCTGCGTGCCTGATTCCTGCTCAGACCCAAAACCCCCTGTGCCACAGGTGAAACTCCTGGCAGCCAGTGAGTCAGAGCCACCGGTGTGACATCAGTCATGACCCCGCTTCTCTCAGACAGCGTGAACCACGTCTACTTGTGTAAGACATTAACCCCAAAATAAACTGCTAAAACGTGTCCAGAAGAATTAGTTTAAATTGGCGAGAATACTATCCTAAATTCTTCTTACTGTTTTAGTTATTAACGGCAAACTGAAATTAAAATTCAATAGTATCATATTATTGGGTAGGAGGTATGTGCTGTGGTATTTTTCCAAAGTTAAGGGAAGGGTCCAAAGTAAATACTGATAATGCTGGGGAGGGCTTATGTCTTAAAAAAATGAACCATTAGGTTCAGTGCCTCCTCCCCACCCTGGTAATTTTTGTACAGTCCCTAAGAAGAGCGGAGCAGCATCAAGAGATGGCCAGGAGAGATTAGGACGCACTGAATAGCAACTCATGCTTCTGGTTTTGGTCTGGGTGTGATGATGTGTGTGTTTGTGTGTGCCTTGGACGCAGATGAAAAGTAAACTAAGATGTAATAAGCTAGCTGCAAGAGAGTCTTTAAGTCTTTGGTAGAAAGCCGGGCTCTTGTTTCAAAGTGCAAAATCTGCTGTAAGCCCCCCAGACGCAGACTAAACACAGCATCGGCCCTATTGTTGTTCTGCACTGTTACAGCCCTCCCCGGAGATTTAGCCGGAGCCATAACCCTCCGCCGCTGCGACAGGCAGCCAATCGCCACGCTGCTTACTAATGACCCAGCCACCGAGGTCACACCACAGCCCGATCATGAGCATTTGTGCAGCACCAGATTGGAAAATGATGGGATTTGAGGTTGTTTTTTTGACAGTTTGCAGGTATGCCGGTGAAACAAATCTTGACTAGTTTCAACTGTTTCCATGCATAAAAAACAAAGCAGAGGCAGGAGTATGGCATGGTTTCCTTTTATGGCAGAGCAGTTGGTGATAATCGATTCAGCATGCTCACCATTTCTAACCATTGTTAAGACCTGAGCAAAATGTTTCACATGTCAAATTTTTTTCCAGTTAATACATGACTAGTCACTCCATCTTCAATTCCTTTTTCATCAGTTTCCGTCACGTGGCGTTCTGTGGTTTGAAGACCATGTATACACAAAGTAGCCTTTACGGGAAGGAAAAGGAGAGAGTTTACTGGAAGAGGAGGCCCGTTGCAGAAAGCATGGAGCCGGATCACTGGATAGGTTGAAGGTCAAACAAACCCCACGCATTTGTTCCGTCCGTTGCGGTGGATGTATGGGCTGACTGCACGTGCAGACTTGTATGCATTTGTATATATTTGGTGCGTGTGCGCGTGAGTGTCGACTCTACCTGGGTCTGGGCTTCGTCACCATCGTCCACTGGCGTCTCTGAATCATGTAATCTGCCTTGCTAATGTAGTGATTACCTGTCATTACGCAGAGGTCCGGTTTCAGCGACACCATTCAATCCAGCGTCCAATTTGGGTGTTTACAACGTGTCAGCGTCGACTTCTCTTTCCTGCACCGAGTCTGGGATGAAAATAAACACATTGCAGTAGCAGGAGCAGATAGTGAACATGATATGGCTATAATTTTGGAGTGACTGGTCAGAATTGGAGAGGTCTGAGTCGGTGTTTTACAATGCTACTGTGTCAACGCGCCTCAGAGAGGGGGGGGTCATTCATTAGTGCACTTCTAAATGTGAGGGCACATGCTTGTTTTTTATGTTCTTGTGTGACAAACCAGCCTATAAAAGCCCTTTATATTTACAGTGAACTTGAGTTGACATAGAGGTAATAACCCTTAATCATCATCCACAGAAGCCGAGTAGGCTACATGTACGTTACACACCTTAAATCAACAATTTGATGCTAACAGTGGGTTAGATGACTTCTTCTTTTAGCGCCATTTTTGGTCACAGCCCTAAACTTTAAACTACCTGTAAACTAGCGGCCCAGCACCCGTCAACTGACTCAAATTTAGCAACTAGCTGGTGACCGTAGTGGAGCGTTTAGCAGCTAAGTCAGACGTTTTCTTGAACCAGTGGCTGCAGCTAAAGAGAGCTGCGAGGAGAGTGTATCCGTTCATCAGGCAGATACAAACATGACGCTAAATGTTTCTCCGTGTGTGCCGAGTGTGTAAATAGGCAGCTGTTTGCTAGCACGTTCACCAAGTGGCCAAAAAATTAGCCACCATTAGCTAGTGGCGATACAAAACCAAAACTTAAATTGAGGCAGGGAGCGTTTTGTTATCAACAAACTCAACTTTTCATTTGTAAGAGAAAGTTTTGAAAGTTTTTCTTACAGGAACATCACAGACTGTTTGTGTATGTTTGTAGCCATGCTAGCAAGTAGCTCAGTCAGCCCTCATTCTTAACTAGACTGAAACATCTCAATAAATATGAGGGAGCATTCGGATGAATCTTAATCCAAGGTTTACCCTAATCCTAATCTCATGCCTTAGCCTTTTCCCCTTTTGCTTTAATGTTGATCAAATACGTGTAACTTTTTGTGTGCTACAAGCCTTCAGGTCTTAATTGATTTGAAGCATCCACACAAATTTCAGTCCCATTGTCTGCTTGTCGCCTCACTTTTTGTGTTGTTCTGATTTTATTACAAATTATGGCATCTTTTAAAGTAGTGGTTTCAAATTTACTCATCAAAATAATGTTAAACAACTTCCGCTAAAAAAAAAAAAGTACCTGGGAATCGTTTCATTTCTGCAGGCTAGGAATGAAAAGATAATTTTGAGCGTGCAGAGTAATTAAATTTTAATGTCCAGATGAATCAAACATGTGTTATGAGACAAACAAACCCAGAAATGAGCCATTTTCAGCTGCGCTGTGAATGCAGCCATTATTGGAAACAGCGCAGATCTTAAATGACCTGCTCAGGTTTCTACCTACGCAGCGGGTGGTCGTTTGCCTGGATCCTCTTTAATACGATGCTTTATCCTGCCAGATTATGTTCCATATGTGCGCGTGCACTGAAATGAACAAACTAACACTCGGTATATAGCACACATACCCACTTCATCCCCCTGCTTTAGTCACCTTGTGAGTGACTTATCGCAAAAAAACATCAATGGGGAAATCTTGACGTCTGCCACGAAATGAACACCAGCCTCCAGCGGCCTGAAACACAACTCCCAGCATGCTGTAAGGATAAGAGGGAAGGGAAGGCTGGGATTAGGAGAGATGGTGGTCAGAAGAGAGCTCAGTGCCGTGTGGACACAGAGTGTATGCTTAACAGGCGCTGTTTGACCCGTGGGTTCAGAGGATATTTTTTAATGTTTAGTGTAAAAACTGTTCACATAATGAGGGACCTTTGAATTACCCGCAGTTTGGAAGAACCTGAATTGCCCACAGGAATAAAGCAACACATACAGTAATATTGCTTCTGGGTGTGCAATTACACATAGTTTTCTTTGGATTTATGGAATCAGAAAAAAATGGATATTCTTTGGGCCATAAAATTTCTATTTCATATGCTCTAGTATATATAGATGTGTGTGCGTGTGCCCTCAATTTTATGTCCATTTCATTCCAAACCCCTCAAGACTTGGATTTCCACCTCATATAACGTCCTTCACTAACAGGAAGTTTTAGCCTCGGTCTCCACTGGCCACTTCTTTCTGCTGGCTTGTTCGAGGCACTCGAGGTGCCGGTCGCTGCTTCTGTTGCCAAGCAACCATTGAAAACCAACTTAAAGTGTTTTTGTGTGTGTGTGTGTCTGTGTGTGTGTGTATTAAGCATAAAAATGTTTTTAACTTCTAGCACTTGGCAGGAACCAACTGTAACAGAACACTATTTCCATTATAAAATAATGAGGCAAAATGAGACCGGGGCTACAAAAACAAGGACAGGAATCAGTCGAAGAGGTTCAGTACTTTTCAGAATTAGTGGCTTCCCAGGTACAACAAATACAGCAGAAGTTAAAGGGTAAACTCCTGTGGGAGCCATTTCCAGCTTCCACCATACTTCAGATGGAGACAGTGCACTCAGTCGTGGGCCCAGACAGCAGTCACATTACCTTTGATGCCAACTCAGCAGGACACGTTGGCATCCATGATGCTCTTTTCTCTGGTTAGCTACAGCTTAGCTTAACTGATTTCATCTGCTTTCAGCTCAAAAGCTGTGTTCAGACCCACTTTAGCGCTGCATGAGAAAGCACTTCCCCCCTCATTCATCTGAATGGGCCTTCTCCAGCAGTGCAGCAGGGGCGCTAACCCAGGAGGCTCCAAGAAAAAAAACACCAGGTCATCTGGGAAAAAGTTTTACTGCAACACAGCATCCGGCAAGGCTTGCTGTGTTTGTAACGTGAATGCTGTGTCTCCGGTGTTTACCTCACAACTCTTTTGACTAAAGATAAAATAGTGTGTCTTATTGTAGCTGTGCTCAATGATTACAATCGAGTGACACTTCAAACCCTTTCAGTGCTTCAGTGAAATCTTCAACCGCTTGAAGTGACTTTAAGACAATGTTCAGACTGCAGGCAAATCGGATTTGACTGGACCTGACTCTGATGCACTTCCATCCTTCTGGACTTGACGTTGTCGCTTTGTGTTGCATTGCGAGTGATGGAAAAGACACTTTGAAATCCGGTTTTTAGCGTGCATCTGTAGAAATCTGAATGGAATCGCATTTCAAACCATCTTCAGCAGCTTGGATCTGATTTCTAAGTTTTTTCTGTATTTTATGTTATTTTTTTGCTGTCCAGAATCAATCTCATTTTCAAATTTTTAAGACATTTTAACCTGCGTATTTGCACAGTAGTGTGAGCCTCTAATATTTAGTGTAAGCTTTTTATTTTAATTACGTTTTCTGCCTCTGGACGCTGTCTCTTCAGGATCTCACTGAAACCTACACCACCACAAGCCTCTCAGCAAAAAATCAACTACTGCGTGTGTCACTGGAAGAAGAAATTAAAAGAATAAATCAGACATTTACAAAAAAAACATGTACATATTAGTTAGTATTAATACTAGCACAAGCTGTAATCTGATTTATTTCTTTAACACCTAAATAGGTATGTACATATAAAGTATTATAACATAAAAGACATTTACTGAACACGGAAAGAGGAACAGGCTTTTTTCAATACCTCAGCTTTATACAAAACAAATCAAAATGTCCTTCTTGGAGAGCTGCGACATCCTCAAAATGTATGCTTTCAAGAACAGAAAAAAATGTCTTTATGCTGATTTCTAGAATATCATGCCGAGGAATATAAAGGCTTTGCACAAAGCGGAAATGTGGCATTCAGTGGATGTTTCATCTCAAATGAAGGACTGCAGGAGTCGGCGAAAACATGACCTCCTTGGCAGGGGTGACTGTGCTTTTGTACCACTTTTTGAGATCGAGATTAATAAAAATTAAGTGAACCTCCTCACCTCATGGGATTACATTTATTAACTTCCCCTTGAAACATAAGCTGCCTTGGTTGAGAGCAAGAGATTAAAAGGATAAATCAAGTGATGGACTGTATAATGGCGAGGTGGTGTTGTCCTAAAATTTTGGTAGGAAGGCATTTATAAGACAAAAAGGATGGAATAAAAAGAGGGAGGAAGCGAGAGAATAGTTGATATGTAGCAGACAGAGAGGAAAAAGCCCTGCTCTGTTTGGTTGTCTGACCGAAGTCTTAGCTCATTAAGTATTATTAGTCTTGGCTGTGGTGTGACCTTATCCCAGCACTACCTCCGGCTCGGTCGGTGTGTTCCAGCGAACGCAGTTGGCAGTGTTTGACGGTCATTCTCAACACTCGGCACAGAAAAGCCAGATGAATCAAACTCAAAACCTCCTCGCTGTGATGAGACACTGTCAACCACGATTACTTACCGCCCAGGCTGAAGACATTGATAAAACATCAACATATCACATCAAGTGTTTGAAATCTATAATTAAACACTGAATAGTGAGGATTTCCTAAAAAGGCAGCTGTTCCTGCTCTGCAGGCCTGTGTCCACGCTGTCCAAACACAAACACGCATGAAGACACGCCAGCACACACACATACACAACATCTGCTTCTGGTTTTGGTTAGAAGCTGGATGCTCAAGGTAAAGTGGGGAGGAGAGGCTGATAGAGTGGACACACCGCCTTTCAGATGAACAAACAGGAGTGAGACCAATGCTGTGGTTTCCAGTGGCAGCGCTCCTTTTTAGCGAATTTTCTGGACATTTCAGTATTGATTTGACATTCAAGAGGTCAATTTGGAGTCAATTTGATTACCAAATTCTTAAGTGATTGATTTATTACATTTATTTCTATTACTACTTATAACATTACATTCATGTGCATTCAGCCATGTTGAGTGCATCAAACAAACAGGTATTTATTTATTGTGTGGGCCACGGTGCAGTCTGAACAGGTGAGTTTTGGGCCTGTCATGGAAGACGTGTATAGTTTCTGCTCTCCTGATGTCACTGGGGAGCCCGTTCCAGGACGGCTAACAGTCTGCATTCTGTCGAGCGGTAGCTGGGCCGCCCTCGTAGCGAGGGAGTGGCAAGCCGGCTGGCGGCAGCAGAGTGCGGGACACGGGCTGGGTCGTGTGGTTTGACCATGTCCTGGATGTAGGATGAGCTGGAGCCATCTGCAAGTATCTGTGTCCTGAAGCAGAATCTGACCCGGTCTTATAACAGGAAGATAAAAACTATGACCTCTGACCCCACACTCCCCACAAAGTCTCCAAATAATGAAGTCAACGAGGTCTTTGTAAAACTTACTTGTGTGTTCTTTGATGCACACACACACACACACACACACACACGAACACACCATGTCTCATCATACAATAATATTAACATAAAACAAGCTGTTTGCAGTGTATTCAGATTTCTGAAAGGTCCGATGCAATCCTCCCGTCTGCCGTCATCTGTACTCTTAAATGTGTCATTAAGCAAGCTGACCTCTGATCTGCTTGTGAGGGAAGGCGACAGAAAAGGCGGTCCTTACAGAGAGCCACAGAGTTCAGTCCAATCAAACGAGGGGTTTTTAAACGGAGCCTTGACTGCACGTCATTGGGAGAACGACCTACGCGTCGTGCTGTGAGAGCGTGCTCTTTGTGCACATGTGCAGGAGCATATAAATATGCAGTTTCCATGATCATATATATTGTTGTTATTACTGCAATCTGAACGTCCCTCACCATCTCCTGCTTGAGTTTAACCAGAGCCCACCGCGCAGAGAGAAAACCTTCACCAGTTTGTTGTTAATGCGTGCAATTTATTTACATGAGAGCGCAATTAAGGATCCTGCCGTGTTTGTCGGCCTTTTCTCATGCTGGCTCAAAGCGGCGCTCAGTTGACGCCCTGGCTCAGATCTTTCAATGCTGGACTAGCCCTTTAATGTATACCGTTGGCTGCAGGCCGGTCACATTTACACCCCGACGTTTGGCTACAGAAGTTACCGCGTGCCCGTTTGAGTGTGTGTGTGTTTGCACACATTGCAGAGGTGCCAAGCAGTTACTGCCTTCTTCAGTTGGTCGTCAAGGAGATGACAATGCATCTTATGATATCCTTTAGTATTTTCACTCTGTCAGTGACATTTAGTAGCTGTATATACTCTCCTCTTCTATCTACATATCTGTCTGTGGTGTGCACACACGTGGATGCCTGATGGTGTGCATGTGCGCCGTGTGTTTTATGTGGGGTGGATCAGTTGCACAGTCAGCTGGATTTGCTATTAGACTGCATGTAAATATCTGACCCCGCTGTCTCCAACCTGCTTTCACATCCAAGAGTCTCAGAGCTCCACTTCCATCTGCGAGAGTAGGAGTGTGTCAGCGCTGTGTGCTGGTGTGAGTGCAAAGGACTGCTCGCTTAAAAAGAGGGAAAATGTGCAGATTTGAAATCGAGAGGGCGACACGGGTCGCATGTCTGCGCAGACAAGGTGCGCATCTCTTGATTGAGGTTAAACAAAGCCAGAAGTTCCTTAAAGAACTACTTTGGAGAGCTAAGTTGGCCACCGCTGCTGAGCTGAGTTCAACTGTTTTTATGTCAGAGCAGTTGCACACGCAGCATTTGCTGAGGGAGCGTCATCTAGTTATGATCTATTGCTGTGGCTCAACCAGGACGAATCAGGCGGATATCGGACGGAGGGCGGCTAACCTCGGCACATACCTGGCTTTGATCCCCCACTCGTGGAGGAGGCGCAGAGGTGCAGCAATGGGATTGAACTGCATAAATCGTCAGTTATTTACTACCTGATCCGACCTTTCCCGGCCATAAAGCACAGAGCGAAATGTTCATAAAGTCATCAAATGGGTTTATTTTTGGAGGAATCCAAGAATGAGACGCTGGCAACTACGAGTCCTTCGAGATTCACTTGTACTCTTTGTTCCAGTTTGTTTCCCCAGATGACAAATGAATTTCTAAAGATTCACGACCTGTCTCTTGACATGAAACGCATTCCCAGCTACTTCTGCAGCCACTCTGTCCTTATTTTCCAAGTCTGGCTTTTCCAAGACAAACTCAAATTAAAATTCATTTTGGTAAGAAATGTATCTGTTTGTTTTGACTTGTCTGCTTATTAGATAATATTCTAATGCTGTAATAGAAGTGGGTTTAGTGGGATCTTTGCTCCATTCCTCCTCTTCTCTTCAGCTTTCCAGGTAAAATAATTTCGCAAATGCGTCAAAACATGAAAACGAACTTTTCTGAATGCTGTGACAGGCAGAAATCCCTCATTTTACTGTCACACACACACACTGACACACACACACTTGAAGAAATCTTGGTGTGGATTTGCAGCTGACCGCAGAAAAACAACGTTGACGTGACAGATCGAAACTAACTGATGTTGTCACTGGCCTCTACCGCCCGGACAAAGTGGTGTGTGTGTGACTGTGATTGTATTTGTATTCGTGTGTGTGTGTGTGAGAGAGAGAGAGCAGTAAGGCCCATTAGCGTGCAGTAATGGGAGGGGATATTGGTGGTGTATAGGTGTAATTACCTCAAGCTAACATGGAGCTCAGGCCGCGTGGCGCCTCCAACACAAATATGAACTGCAGAACATAGATACCACTTTGTCCTCCCTCACCGCATGACCTGGGGGAGAAAGTTCAACAGGGCCTGTAGTTCTGTATGTCTGTGTGATTGTGTGTGTGTGTGTGTGGGTAGGAGAAGAGAGCCCTGGGAAATAAAGATCCCTCAGAAAAAGCTAGAAGACTAGGGCAGAGGAAGAAAGGAAAAAAAAGTGTAGGTGTGTTGGACTATGTCTGCGTTGACTGTTATCTGCTGGTTCTGTTTTGACCGACCTCTCTCTCTCCTCGTCCATGATAATACGCAGAGCTCCTCCAGAATCCTCCGTTCCCATCATCCGTCTGTCCATCGATATACTTCCCTGGCGCTCTGCACCCAGCCCCCTCCGATCTTCCCCTTCCCTTCTACGATCCATCAATCTATCTCCACCTCCTCCCTGACACAGAGGTTGGACATATCGCCGTTGTATTTGCTTTATGAGAACATCTGTTTAGATTACTGGCTCAACCCTTGGCCTTGAAAAGCCGCCAATAAAGCCTTACTCAGCCTCCATGTGGAGCACCAGCACTGTGTTTGACTGGAGGACAGCGCAGGCAGTAAGTGGTTACAGCTTGGTGACTGTTAAACTCTGCAGCATGAAGCTGTTGTAACTGAGACAGCTAATAAGGCCTTTTGAGTGATGTAACGTTGCCTGTGGAGGAGGTCCTTGGAAGTGGAGGCAGTGAACCGCTAATTGCATTTTGCAGTGTATAACTTGTCTTACACGGCCGTCCGCCTCCTGCCTGTCTGCCAGAGCAGATCCTTTTCAATATTAATCAACACAGCGGCCGTTTCATCCAAAATGTCCTCTTACCCTTTTAGTGTATGTTCTTTCAACTTATGTGTGGTACTACATCGAGCGTGCATTGTGCGAGTGCTGTCAAATGCTTCAGGGTGCACAGCAGCACTGTGACTGAACAGATCCAGACGCTGATGGAGGAAACTTGCTGCTGCTGTTGCGCTGCTTTCGCATCAAGGTGGCAGTCGAGTTGAAGCGCTCCTCCACAGATGTAACACATCGAAGTCCGTCCACAGGTCTTCAGGAGTCCCACTTCTGCATGAAATAAGTTGCATGAAGCCGTTTGTGGCTCCAGAGGGAGCTGTGTGAAGTCTGCTGAATTGAATCAGAGTCTGACAGATGTAAATCTGTAAAAGTCCTCTTTTGAGGCAACGCAGTAAAATTTGGTCAGGCTGGGCACTGTCGATTTTGTGTACTCTGAGTATTTCCGTGATAAAGAATCATTAGATGTTGTGTTTCTTAGATGTAAACAATCTCTATTTTCAGTATAACAGTCTCAGAAGAAAAGCCCCTCTAATAAACATCTGGGATGTGGGATATGCGAGAGAGTGAACAGTGAAAAACCTTCAAAATGTGCAAGGTTTGCTCTCATGTGTTCAATTTCTATCAAAGTTGCCTGTGTAAAAAACATTTTGGCACGCTTAAATACTAAATTCTGCGAACTGCAAACTGCAAATTTTGCGAACATGTCATTTGTAGGACATGTAAAGTCATTATTGATGTCGTTAAATCAGGTGTAATCAAAAGTAAAAAGAGGTAAATCTGAACAAATGAACAAAACAAAGGGGAGCTTGTCTGTAAGTGCAGTGATGAATAAAATGTGTCCAGTGTCTCCTGGTTTGAGCATCTTACCCAGCTGACTGGGCTCTCTGCTCTTGCCATGGTGAAGGATAACGCTTTAGATTACAGCCCATAATGTACAGCATAATGACTCCAGAGTTACTGTGTAATCTTCTGTGCTAATATTGTAGCAGTACAGTGTTTACCAGCACTCACATGCTCGCAGGTACTGAGGAACAAGGTATGAACTTAAGGGATAAGGGGGTAACAATGCAGGCTCTTACAAAAAACTTATAGTGTAGTTATGTTTTAACTACTGGGGACCTCTGCATTACAGGGTCTGTATGATGCAATAATCTGGAGGTTTGGGATGAATTTAAAGAGAATTTATTCTTTAGTTATTATTTAACAACTGGACACCTGTTCTACTACTGTTACAACGTACAGTATGACCATTAAACTGAGCCAAACTCAGCTGGAGTGGAGTGATGACTTCTGCATTACTTAATACATCTGATGTGATTTTATTTCAAAATTACCAACAAACTAGAATTTTGATGCCCTTAACTTTCTCATTGTGTCTGAAAAGTGTTTACGCCCTCTGTGTTTGTGGGTCAAATTGCACCCTCGTATGACTTCATCAACAAGCACCAACAACACACTAATTATCAATGAACAGGAGAATATATTGGCTGAAATGGAATATAATGTTCATAGATATGTTTTAGTGAGTGTACCTGAAAATCAGAATTGTTGTGTTTTAGCTACCTTATAATGAGCCTTTTACATGTACAGAGGGAGACGGTCCTCTTCCACCTTGCTGCACTGTCATGTTTCGACAGAAGCCCAGAAAGGACAAACCAAACACTGGGTCGAGAGCGCCTTTTGCAATTGTTGTGAGTTTAGTGGCCACAGTAGATTCTCCTATATGGTCGGTAAGGCAGGGGTGAGGCAGGGGGTATCCAGTTGGGTGCAGTCTGCAACCTCACCACTAGCTTTATTGACAGCTCCCAAAAAGTAAAGCCAAAACATATTGATTGCTTATTTCTACCTTAATTTATTCTGTGATTGTGAGGCACATGGCTAGCAGCTAGTTAGCTTGGGAGTTTGAGACTGAAGCTCCTACTGCTGCTTTCAGTGAACTTGCAATCTAGCTGCGCGTGCTTGCGCCGCTGCAGTTTCATGTCGCCAAGGTAGCTACTGACACACTCTGTTCCTCTCGCACACACACTCACTGAGTCCTGACGGTGCTCCCTGTGTGCTGCAGGTGCCGTGCTGATCCATCACATGCAGCACGGGACATGAAGCTGGCGTGAACAGGACACAGACCTGCTGCACTGTTAAAAACCATCTATAATCCTTTGTCTCCTCTCTTTGCTAGTTAGTCTAATGCTGTCTCCTCGTCGTCTCCTCTTAGTCATGGAAAACCAACATATTTAGTCATAGTTTTTATTAAAGACATTAACGCTACCCTAGATGTCACTTGCTTGTGTTTCGGTGCAACCACACGTTGACAGTTTTGAAGTCATTAGAATGTTGGCAATTGTGTTACAGCTCCTCAAGGTGCAAGTTTAGCTCTTTTCTTCAGCTCTGTGAATGGCCTCCTTTCACCCCAGGAAATAAATACAAATATAGTACAGGGTATGAATCACAATGCACAGACTGGATATGGTCAATATACTCCTCTGACTGCAAACTGTGCAGTTAATTGAATTTGTTCTCTTCATGTTTTGAGGCAAGTCAAACCCAAACAATCTGTTGTCTATAGTTACAGGGTAAGTTTGACACGTATATGCGGTGATAGGGTTTGTGTCGAAGCCAACCTGGTTTTCTGGTTCCGGGAACAGCTGAGTAAGCTCGAAGGAAAGTTGATGAGCAATGCTCCGTCCTCAATCAGCTGGAAGTTCATGAGCAAGAGAGACGTTTGGGTTTTGCATTGACGCATGTAGCTGTGCTGGCTGGTTACCAGGTGTGAAATTGTGTAACTGTAAATCAGGGCGATGCTGAGAACGAACATGTGCGCCTCGTCTGTGTTCTCTTGGGAAATTAAGGTTAAAAAAAAAAAAACCCAACAACAACAGCGGGTGGACGGAGGACGAAGAGGAAGACGGGGAGGGGGCGGCGGGCAGAGATTTGTAGAGCATGGTGATGTCATGTTGGTGGTTTGAGACATTTTATCACACATGGTTTCTATATCAGCGGACCGGTGCTTTGCCTCATGCATCAGAGTGGACTGGACAGACCACGAAATCCTGCGGGATCACATCTGCAGATACACGCTGACCACTGGCCAAACAGGAGATCTGGCCTCAGGCTTTTGTTTCGTCAGGCTAATAGTGTCCAAGAGTGCGTGTGTGTGTCTGTGGGTGCGTGCACATGCTCACATTTAAGTGGATATTTTTAATTTAGTGGCGAACACCTTTTTTGACATGTTGTCATCCTAAGCCAGCCCTCTGGCCCTCTCTTGAGGCAGCAAGCTGGAGAGACAACACTGATACATTATCACCTCATCAAGTTGTTTGGACAGTTAGCACATCCCGCAACATTAGCATTCATTTGAGCCCTGATCCTGTCCACACAACACACACACACACACACACTCCCTTTTTCTAAGCATCTGGTTGCTGCGTCGTGTTTTGGCCTTTTGAAATGCACTTTGTTAGCTAACATTTTTCTTCATGTTTAAATGTAGTTATTTTTACTCAATTCTTCACATGATATTGTACTAACTCTTTCAGGACTCATTCATGTGAGTTTTGAGTCCCACCTAGTCACCTGTGCACAGCACTGGAGAAGGGGGGCCAAACCAGGTGGAGAGTGGGTTAAAACCAGAGAGATGGAGGGATTGGTGAAGCTGCATCCATGTGATCTTTATTTCTCCTCCTCCTGTTGTCGGGATCACATCATGTCATTGCTAAGTTTGAACATTATGTCGACTTTATGCACATATTTGTGTGACTCATGTTCATAAAGACGGGCTCCGGGAGACGTTATTTCATGCCTTCTGAGATTCTGAAAAGAATCGGTGGTGTTGACGATATAACCTCAAGTGAACAGTGCGGCCAGAGATAAGTGAGGTGAGTCAGACAGATGGAATGACTGCAGGCTAATACGACCGAGAAGAAGAGGGAAACAAAAACGAAGAAGTGGAAAAAGCTGATAAAATCTAAGAGTGAAGTGAGATATGAATAAATATGGTAAATATAGAAAGTCTGAGTTCAGGATAGTGTAACTGTTTTGTTTGTCTCTTTAAAATTCAGGAGCTAGTTTTTGTAGGCACTGATGCAGTTTAAGTGCCCGGTGTCCTCTGCACTCTGCCACACACAGGTCACGCAAGGACAGAGGTTGTTTTGGGTGAGTTGTTCCTCCGACTGGTAAATTTCAAGGCCACATCCCAAACTGCAAAAACATGGGTGTGCATATGAATGGCCTATTCTATTATTCTTGCATCAAAACGAGGGCTGGGCATTTTCTAGCCTGCCGAGGGAAAGGTTAGCAAAACCAGCTGACCCTGTGTTTCCTTAGCGACCAGTGTTTACATAACCAACATACTCATATGTTCATGTATGTGCAATCACAGGGACCGAAAACCTCCCCAGTAGGCTTTATCTGCGGTAGAACAAATCAGTTTTGTGTATGCATGTGTGTGTGTGTGTGTGTGTGCCGTCATGAGGTTTTGAATATGCAACTGTAGCAGTCGTTTCCCTCAAGCTTTTGAATTATGGATTATTGTATTAGTAAGCTGAACTATCATGAAGTCAGGCGCAGGGCCCCGCGTGGAATAAATTGGCTCGACCCCAGCACAGCGGCGCTGCTGCTTGGGGTGAGATATTTAAAACAAATGGAGGCAAATTAAAACAGTTACACCTTTTACAGAAAGCGAGACAGCAGCATTAAATTCTGCTCTCATTTCGTGATACAGGCTCCTCTGTTCTTTCACTTGTCAAGCATGATCATGTGTAATTTGACGGGCAGTGGCCTGATAGCATGCAACCACTGAACCTGATTCAAAAATTGAGCCCCAACAGTTGCTAAGCAGACTTGGGGGAAGTGTTGGGTCTCTGTGGATTAAAGAGTATGGTCCTGAGGTGATCTACATGGGAAGTGTTCTGAGACAACTTCTGCTGTGATTTGGTGCGATATGGATAAAACTGAATTGAAAAATTGAATAAATCTAAGTTTGGTGGTCATATATTTTGTGACATTATCAAAGACAGCATTTTATGGGTGTTTGAACCACGGAGTTGACCAGTATATAATCCTGCAATTGAAATGACAGCATGAAAAGACACAAAAAAAATGGAGTTATAATGTTTTTACACAGTAATGACATTAATCTAGTCAATTACGCAATTTATAAAAATCAAGCTAACGTTCACAGCTGAAACCTGCTGAGTGCAGCTCTCTGTGGCTGTCTGATACATAGAGATATTAGCGAGGTAACTAGCAGCAACTAGTAGCAACGGGCCGGCGCTATTCTTTCTATCGGTATTAAACCTGGTCCGTTCTGACCGCGAGCTGCCGCTGCAGTGGCGTGTTTTTCCAAATGTTGCAGTGTTTCTCTCTGTTGTCATAGAGTGAGCAGGAGGGAGGTGGAGAAATGGTTCCCACATGTTTGAATATTAGTCTGTTCATTAGCTCTGTGTGCATGTGTGTGTGTGTTTGTGTTTGTGTGTGTGTGTGTGTGTGTGTGACACAGAGAGCTCTGATTAATTGGTCCTATCCACTAAGCTCTGGAAACACCAGGGTTTGGACCAGGCCACTAATTGTCATTATCCACCTTTGTTTGTTTCTACTGCTTGACCAGGCCTCGGCAGCTGTGTGTGTAGGAGCGTGCATGTGTGTGTGCACGTGTGTCACCTACACTCTGGACAGCACAGCACTTGGCATCAGCATCCCCTCTTCCTCCTCTGTTCCTCTTTCTGTCTAGACTGCAGCAGAGAGAACCAGAGGTAAGCCGAGGTGCAGAGTGAAAGACAGAGACGGAGAGAAGAAATTGCAGAGAAAATATTCGTTCTGCTGAGCCGCGTCGTGGCCAGACTCGTTGCCAAATGGATCCCAGCGGATGCTCCGGTCTCAGTAGATGGTTTAAACTGGTGTGCTGCTCACTGAAGCTCTTTAAAGCCTTTCAGCGTACTAAGATTTGCTGATTTTGCATGGCGCAGGGCCTGTCATGACGACCTCCACCCCCACAATAATGCAGCCTGTATCCAACAACAGCGCCAAAGCCTGCTGAAGTGTGCCGCTGTTTCCTGCCTATCCACCTGTCTGTGTGCTTGCCCACCTGTTTCTTTGATTAGCACGGCGCTCCTCTTGTTATGTACCAAAAAAATGTCAGTCTCATCAGGGCTGGAGCGTCCTGCTAATCATGGCCACCGATCATAGCTTAGCAACAGTAACTCACCCCAGGTCTGTCAAGCTTCACATTTCTCCACTTGCCACATAGTTTGATGGCTCCTGTTCCTTTCAAAAGAACACAGGCAGAAGTGGAACATATTGATTCAAGAATGGTTTTATCTGCTCTAATGCAAGCTGCAGATGCTAGCATGCATGGCTAACTAGCTTGTCGCCTACACCTAATGTTACTTCAAAGGCCATGAATTCGCATATCATTAGCTAACTACAAACAAAGCCCCATTCAGCACTGACCTCCATTGTGTAGAAGCTGGTCTAACACCGGCATTTCACCGGAATATCAATTGTTGGGTAACATTAGCAACTCAGGCCGGCTCTATTCGGCTGCACTTTAACCCAAGTCTACCGTTATACAGCAATGCATGAACAATACTGCTTTTTTGGTGATAATCCTCTATCACTTTGGCCTTTCTTTTTTTTAACATTATTGCACAGCGCTGAAATAGCATGATACCATGGATGAAGCCATTAAATTTGATTTATAATACTGTATAGTGTACATGACATATTTTTTAACATTCCCTATGACATTCATATTTCCTTTGTATTTTTATTACGGCAACTGACACAATTTCCCCTCAGGGATCAATAAAGTATTTTGAATCAAATTCTAAAATGCATATATAAAATCCTTCTGCAGATTTCAAGTTTTCATACATGTCAGTTGTATAGTAAAGAGTCCAAAAAGTTTTTTACCCAGCTCGCTGAGTTAATGAGCTATCTACAGCTAACAACTGCCAGTTCATTTCAGCCAGCAAAACTGATGCAAACAGTGAAATCTGCCACTGTTGCAGTTGCTGAATGTGTGCAATGCAAGATTGGCAAGATTGGGAGGCGGATCAACATTTTACAAAGGCAGCAGGGCTTACAATTCAATTCAAATGAACAGGAGACACTATTCTAAGAGAATGTGAGTGTGACTGCACATTAAAGCAGAGTGATGCTGCAAGCAAAAACTATTTCACTGGATGAGTCAGATCCCGGAAGGCAAAGCAATAGGACTGAACCAAAGAGTTCATTTCTTCTTCAATAAATGTTTCTGTAGCCAAGACTTCAAACTGGAAATAAATATAAAATGAATAATGTTGATGCAACAGGGGTTAGTCAGACACACGCAGTAAGTAGTGACAGATTGTTCATCTGTGTATTCTTTATTAGTGACAGGGTCTCCCCTTCTCAATCTGTTGACTGGTTTGTTGCAGGCAGGGATCTTCCAGAGTCTCCTGAAGCCATATAATGAGCCAGAGTTTGGCCATGATAAATGCTGCCTCTCCCAACCGACCATGATAAATAGGACCTCCTCTTAGAAAGGAGGAGTAATCCCAACAAGAGCCGTCCTCACTGCCTTGTGGTACTCCATCTTCCTCTGTGTTGTTGCGGGATCTGGGCCGATCCTGCTGTCACCTCTCACCTCCATACCCACACACAGGAGACGTAAACATCTGTCCCAGTGGTGAACGGCAGATACTCTCCTGTTTGCTTGTTCTGGCACCGTGCCGCAGCCATCCTGTGAGGGGAAACAAATACATCTCCAGAAAACACTAAATTAAACAGGACAAAAATAGGAGAGAGATGTGCAATCCAGAGCAACATTCATGGTGTTTTAAATCTTGTACACTGAGGATGTGTGGCAAAAAATTACCTTGAGTGCATTTCCTCTGAATCTGTCGTAAATTTCTACTGCTGGAAGTAGTTGTCTGTTGCAACTGTCGAGTGAGTGTGTGCTTTGCAGAGAGACTGTGTTGTTGCATTACTGTTGGATAGAAAAACAAAAGCTTTTGTTTGAATGTTTGGAGGGAAGAATTGAAATCTAAAAGGAGTTACAGACTTTTATTATCAATAATAGCACACTTTTAGGTCTTAAGATGGTAATGATTTCCAGAGGATGCTGGATAGATTCAGAGTTTTGGATGAATGACCACTGAGTTGTAGTCATTTGTCTTGTTGTTTTAGCTCCATCTATGTTGTAGATAACATATGATTGCGTGGAGCTTATATGGTCATGCGTCATCTAAATTTGTTTGCAATGATGCTACATGGAGGAATAATGGCAGTTTATGTCAAATAGGCCACAACTACAATATTCAGTCACTATTCATCAAAAAAATTGGGCCAAATTTGGTGAAAAATGGATAAAGTTTGTATTAAGTGGGGTGAAAAGACTCAACACCTGCATCAAGGCTCTGTGATGCGCTTGCACAGAAATGCTATGAGCTAAATGCTAATGTCAGCATGCTACCATGCTCACAATGACAATGCTAATATACTAATGTTTCACAAATATGCTTACCATGTTCACCATCTTCATTTAGCATATGAGCACGTGTAGCGGTCGTGCACTCTCTCTTGGGTTGTGCTGAATAATGTGATGAAGCGCACACTTTCACTCTTTGGCTCCAGTCAGTCTCACAGCTTCCCAACAATGCTAAACTGAAATAGAATTGATTAAAATTGCTGTTGGCTAACAAGCGCAACCATAACACTTGCACACTGAGCTAGTATTAAGCTAGCAGTCACAGATGACGTGGTGTGTTGAACAAACTATCAAGTTTGGCAAGCAAGAAAATAGTGGTGCACCGATCAAGTCTGCAGGGGCGCAGCAGAGGGCGCTCACGTTACACACACACGTCTGTGGTAATATTCATTGTAATCAGTAAAATAAGCAAAATAAACAATAAAATAGAGTAAATAACAATAGGAAACAGGCAGATGGTCGAAAATAAATCAAATATACTTTCCTAATAAAACAATGATAGTGACAGCAAGTGGAATTATTAATTCCACTACACACGCTAACATTTGCTAGTTAGCATCTATCACAAAGTACAGCTGAAGCTGATGCTAATGTCATCTGGCACGTATATGATCATAAAGCAAACCACAAACAAACATTTTGATCTGATGATGGAGCTCGATGAAAAGTTGTTACAGCTCGTCCTGTGAGGGATATGAAGTTCACAGCAATCCATCCAATAGTTGTTGAGACATTTCACTCAAAACCGCAAATGTCAACCTCATGGTGGTGCTAGAGGAAAAGTCAGGGGATCACCAGAGTCAGTCAGATGCATCCTCTGGAGAACATGAATATCTTTCCTAGGAGACATGAGTTTCCACCCCTACAGCCATGCCTCTAGCACAGCCTGCTTGGTATTTGATGAGATACATGGTGGATCAAGGGATCCAGGAAATAAATGTCTCTATATAAATGGCCACATGGTGGCACTATCCATACCAAAAACTAATCCATTCCTCTTCGGCTCTTGACCCATCTTTTCTCCGAAATCTGTCAAGTGGTGGTTCAGATACCCAGATAACTAACAGACAAACAGGGCTGAGGTAACGAACAGGCACGGCGCTTACAATGATCGCCATCATTTCCTCTGCTTTATTGAGCTCCACTCTGGTCAGCTCCCCACTCTCCCTCTCTCTGACCTCTGACTCTGACCCTGCAGAGTAACAACCGGCCTGCCTCCCGTCCATCTGCCACCTCGTAAACATTGACAACAGCCCATAACTAGCAACTAATCGCTGGCCTGCACTGGTGCGTATGGGAGGCCGGGAGGCTTTAATTAAAACTTTCCCATGAGCAGCCAACCGGATGAGGCACCTGTTAATGATGACATGATGTCACTCTGTTACCACGGCTTCTGGTCCAATTAGTAAACAGAAGTGTTTTCCTAGCCTGTTTTTTTTTTTTTTTTTTTTACTGAGGGCCACCAACCAGACTTTGTGGTCGTGCTGCTCCTGTATTTTTTTAGCAGATGTTTTTGATGGCGAGCAGGAACACGGAGCAACGTTCACCTCTCTCTGGCTGCTTTTCAGTTCCTGACACTGCTTTGGGTCAAACTGACACCAAGACCTATTGTGGGAATTGGGAAAGGGAGGAAACAGTCTGCACTATCTTCTCAGCAGAGGAATCCCCAGTGACCTTGAAAGCGTCTGGTTCACAGTCTGGAAGTGTCCCCATTTAATTTGGGCACCCGTCAGTGTCACTCGATACCTAGGCTACCTTAACTTTAAAAGACCTGCCCTGGAGGTTACTCTATGAAAACAGTGCCTTGAATCTACAAAAAGCAACTAAATGGCCACCACTCTCACACACACTGTTCTAATGCCTGCCCTGAAGGTTCACTAGCAGTTCACTGCCAGCTATCCGCAGATCGAGTGTTAAATAAGGCATTATAATCTTACCCTGGACCTTTAGTGAGCCTCTTAAACTACTCCACACCCCTCTGACCACCCTTCCCCCCCGGCCCCAGCCCCACACCTTTAGGTGAGGCCTATAAAACACACCTCCATTTTGCACAATAATCGGCCTTTTTAATCATGCATATTAGTCCTCCAATAACTTTAAACGTCATCTAATCCCCTAAAAGAGGCTGTGAGAGAAAGCCGGCCCTCATGCCTAATTTTACCCCAGTGGGTTAGGTTGGGCGCCTGGTCTAATTCAAACTTTACGTGGCCCCAACACGTCTGAGAACAATGTTGGGGCCTTTAGGGAGCAACTACAGTGACAAATGAGCCCAAATGGGCTTGCTGGTCTGTGACTGTCGCTGGAGTTAAAGTAGCTAATCTCTCAAAGTTTTAATGTGTTTCAGTGTTTGTGTGTGGTTTTAGACTTATCAACCATGCACGCTTGTGAATCTGCAATTGAATCTAAATCCCCAAAGTGAATTCTCTTTTTTTCTCTTGCTTGACCTTTTACAGAACTTTGTTCAAACCCTGGATCAAGATAAATGGTTCTGGTGTGTGAGCTGGTGCCTTTAGGGGCATACAGTGGTGGCCACTGCAGAACGTATGGAAATGCATATATCCTGCCTGTAATTGACTGTACAGTAAATCCAAATTACTGTAGCATAAAACAATAAAAGTTTCTGGTAAAACAAAAGCAAAGAGTGAACTTTGACTCCCATATGTTATCTATAAGACAGATGGAACACAAGCAAAACAAATATTTAGCAAACTGCAAGAACTTTGGACTTCTAGAAGCGCTGCATCTGTTAGAAAGCATCTGCCTGTATGCGAGTGTGCGGCGCGTGCTAACGAGTGTGTCAGTTCACAACGGGTCACGCATGTGCATCTGAATACCTTCACATTTTTTACTTCCTGAAGTTTTACTTGACTGGTTCGCTTCACGTCTCCTCTCTTTTCGATGTCTCCCAGCTCTGTTTCTGCAGATAACCGCAGCAGACGTCTCTGCTGCACACTCTCAAGCACCGCTCGGTCTCTCCAGAGGTTGATGTATTGCCTGCGTGTGATTTAACCGGCACTATCTCCCATACCAGGTCACTGATGTAGCCTCAGGAGTCTCGGCTCAGGAACCGCTTTCTGTATGGGCACAAATCACACACACACACACACACACACACACACACACAGATACAAAAACACTGTGTGGAGCCGCCGAGCGCTCCCGCTGTGTCCACACTGATGTATTTCATTGCACTCACTTTCACATACATCCCTCACTAAACAACTACGCTTCCTCCCTGATCCTCTTTCCATCTCGCCTCCTCTCTGTTCCCAAGGAAATAATTAAAAAGCCCCACCGCTCTCTCTGATATCCCCCTGCTGACCCACTGCGCTGAGGCCAAGCATGGAAGCTTTTGTTTTATGTGCTTGTAAGGTCTTGGCATTAAGAGGAAGCCCTGGGCTTGCCAGGAATATATATCTGTCTCTCTTAAACCGCATCTACGCTGCACACACATAATGTACAGTGGTGGCCATTGTAACAGCCACAGTTCATGCATTAATCATGCATCTTTACTGGATTATTGCTGTACAGAAACAAGAGTATAATGTAGCCTAAACAGCCGTTCTGCTCTGAAGCAGTCTCCTCAAATCTGATCACCCACTGCCAATATTTAAAAAAAAAAATCTCTTTTAGTTAAAAGACTCAGATCTTCTGCATTTGAGCCGGGCTTCCTGCACTCAAACCTCCCTAAATACAGTACAGGACACATTGCCTCCTGCACTCACACTGAGCATTTGATGCACATTCAGTATGAGTGTGTTTCCCAAGATAAGTTCAAAAATCCATCTCAGAGCATGCTTCGTGTCATTACTGCTTCATCTTTAAAAACTTTCAGATATATTTGTATGTATTGAGCCATTTATTAACGAGGCTAACAGTCTCCAGCTATGCTTCTGGTTCTGCGAGGCTGTACTCATGTAATGTTTACCATGTTTAGCTTGTTAGCATGCCAACATTTGCTAATTAGCACGAAACGCAATGTATAGCTGAGGCTGATGGGCGATGGTCATTAGTTTTGCAGGTATTTGATCTTAAAGCTCATTTAAATTTCATCGTCATGACGGTGCTGGATGAAAAGTCATTAGCACACAGCCTCTGGGTACCAAATGTCATGGCAGTCGTTGGAGATACAGCTCTACAGCCCTGTGCTGTTGGTTCACCGTTTCGTAGGACTGTTTAAGGGCAATATTTTAATCCAATAAATGTGTTGGCAAGCTTCCCTGGATGCTGAGCTTCTGTAGGAAATGAACCGTCCTCTGATGATGTATCTCTTACAGTATGAACGCAGGGCCACACACATACATCGGTGCTGTCATGGCTTCTCAGTTACCCAGTCTAAGCACATTCACTGTGCGTCCAGGCCATCCCTTCCCAGGCACTCAGATCTGCAGGATGAGCTCATACTCATGCCAGACCAAAGCACTTAAACATGTTCTTATAAAAAGATAACTATTCTCAGGAGACTTCTGAGCCAGACTGACAGTATATATGCACTGCTTATAGGGACCACAGTCCCTCCACATGCATGGCTTTGCACAAGGATAATCGATGTGTCAGACGCAGTTCCTTTTTTTATTTCGCTTTCTTTTCCGACAAATCCGAGATGTTGTCATGGAGTGTGCTTCAGCACTGTGCAAAATGCTTCAAAATCCTCACCAACTTCCCCCAATTTGCCTCTTAAAACAATAACTTTCCATTTTCAGCATATCCTCCATCCTCTCTTTTCTGCCATTCATCACAGAAAGGCAACATGGTTGAATACATCTGTTATGCAGAAATAAGATCTGTGATCCTCCCTATTTACTCTTTGTTGCTTGTAATATTGTTTACCAGTGTGCAAATTTCTGCAATTGTGCAGTCTCCTATGATGGAAAAAATGCAAAATGTGCTGCACAAGTTGCATGAATCTGCCTTGTATTCACCCCAAACTAAGAACAGTTCTTATCAACATTTTAGAAAGAAAATTGGTGGCACTGAAGGTGGAAAGCTGCAGTCATTGATTTATTTATTTTGTTACTTGGAGGTAGCAATGAGCTGTAAATACAACACTGAGCCTGAATGCATCTCTGGTGATTGGATAGAATAAAATGCAAGTGTACAAAACCACCAAGACCCCTTGTGATCCGATCACTCAAACCACTTGCTGAGATGGTCTGATGTGCATTTGACCAAGTATCTTCTGCAATGATAATATATCCTGATGCCTCCCCGAGCAGGACATAACAGGACCATGCCCCATCAATGCTGGACGTGGCTGTTGTTTTGGTTGCAGCGCAGTTGCTCGCCAGCGTTTGAAAAAATGGAGAGGAGCTCTGACGTAGGTGCTTGAAGTACAGGCTCCTTCTCCGTCTCGTCCTGAGCTCATTTGCAAGTCGTGAATGACTTTATTCTGACAGTCTCAACGGTTGGAATAGCCCGTACATGGATATTAGTTCCTGAAACCTTTTAGCTTAGCTGGCTGTTAGCCTGCGTGAAACAAACCAGGCTCTTGTCTGGTGACACGTAATAACTGTCTCTTTGACCAGAAGTGACTTAAGCAGCGAGAACTCTGGACTCAGTGATCAGCTGGCCGGGCTGAAAAAAATTAATCATTGGTTTAACTGGCAATTTCATATTTGCACATGCGTATGTGACCAGTGGCAAGTGGACGCAAGTAGAAAAAGGCTTAATCTAAGTCAAAGGTCTGGGACTGCTGGGCCACAGACCTGAGAACTGCAGTCAGGTTTGTCACTACAAGTAAAACTGTTCACATTAGACATTGATCCATTGTGATAAAAAATACTGATGAGTTCAACTTTTTACAGTTTTGACCTGAATAAAGAAAATATTCCAGCTTCATCAACAAGAGGTGGAGGTAACTAATTGAACTGCACATGTTGTGCTCGTATTCACTGCTCAGGCCGGTCGGAGGTGACTGGCTGAGGGAAACCAAACATTTCACCTGCCTCTAGTGATGCAGACGTTCATATTTTCCTTTTCGCTGTTGCAGTCCATCTGGCAGATTTGACTTAAAAGACAACTGTGATTTCCCAAAGAAAAGTTTCTCTTTTGCAGCTTTGATGCTTTTCACAAAATGACCAAAAAACAACAATACGTTTACGTGGCAGAGTCTGTTTCTCTCGCTTTCCATCAGGTTGAGTATCACCACAACAGAGACTCAGTGTTCCTGCTCCCTCAGCCGTCAGGCCTCTGCGGCGTTTTATAAGAGTGTTGAATCCCAGCCAAGGCTGTTCTTCTGGGACTTCTGCTGCTCTGAGGGTCCCGTCATGGTTCCCCTCCAACACTGGGCTCTTCATTAACCAGGGCGCTGAGCAGGGCGCACACATACGCACACGTCCCTTAAGGACAAGTACATGTTCTGGCATTACTGTTTGTTTTTTCGTTAGTTCCAAACATGTAAAAAAAAAAAAAAAAAAAAAAAACTCAGACTCAGACTCGGCTTCAGGGAAATGTAAATGCTGTGCGTGCATGTGGATTTGAGTGCATGTGTGTGGATTTAATGAGAGCCACGCAGCCATGGCGCTTCAGGGGTGGAGTGGCTTGTTGCTTTTCTCACTTTGAACTCTAATTTACACCGCCGTGAAGACTCACGGGGGATTTGCAGATTCAGTGTGCTGAATCTCTGGAGATCTTGGATTTCAGAGTCAGAGGGCACATAAACACAGAGAGCCAATCGTTTCTGAAAAGTCGACTTCCTCGCAGCATCTTTGCTCCACTTTTATTCCTCACCCAGCTCACGGCGAGCGGAGCTGTCGCTCGCCATTCCAGCTCCGTGTTGCTGAAGTGCTTTCAGAGGTAATGAAAGTCAACCTCCCACCTGACTGTCAGCCTTTCAACCAAACGAGCTGCTTTTGAACATGTCTCTCACTCAACAGTGCAACAGTCAAGCAGTGCCTTGAACAAGTCATACCAGAGTCGTGAAGCGTGCAGCGCTCCCAGCAGAGAGCTGTGGCGTCCTGTTCATTGTCTGCACAGAGCAGCGTCAGGTGACTGGCAGCTGGAGCGTTTTCAATTCCAAAATATTAGAATCACCAAACTTGTGAACTTAGCTCTTCACTTTGGCTTTTAACAAGCTAACTTGACTTTTCTTGTCCCGGCATGAAACTCTTTTTTGCACTTTGCTGTGCACTTACGCTCTGCTACATGACTTTTGAAATGTATTTCATTCGATTTATGCATTCTAGGTATTCTATTTTTAACTTTCTTATTATTATTGTTGTTCAGCGGGTTTTATTTTCCATCTTATTTTATGTTTATTCCATGAGCATTGTCATGGGATGTGGTTGGTCTGTGTCGTTTCTTGATTGTAAAGCACTTTGAGCTGCATTTCCTTGTATGAAAGTTGCTATACAATTAAAATATTTTGTTATTATTAATATCATTATTGTCATTACTCTTAGTTATCAGCCTGGTTGCATAAAATTCTCAGGAGAGAAGGTAGCTCCAGGAGTTTTTCCGTATTAAACAACCAATCATGGAGTTTCACATTCTGAAGAATGAACCCCTGACGGCTAGGTTACGCATTAAACAGTTATTGTTGGTTAACTTTTGGATTCTGGGTTACTTTCGGATGAAATTGGCAACTCTGCTGTGGCTTCTTGTTCCCTACGTTACTAAACTTTCCTTCAGAATGAATTTTCTTTAGACAACCAGGTCCTCCTGGAATGTGTTAAATGAACAAAAGACAGATTTCAACCTGATTTTCTGATACTTGGAAACAGTTGATGCTATGATGTCATTTCACTGGGCTTATGTCTGCTTTAATTAATGCTGCCTGGTTATCAGAACCATGCAGAATCATGAAAGGAAACACCAAAGCACTAACAATCATGAATGGACAGATTGTTTTCCTTGGTCAAAAGATTGTAGCTACAAGCGAGATCTTTGCTCTGTGCGGCAGTAAAGTTCTGCCCAAAGCAAATTTTCGCCTCTCCTTCTGTGCTTTTGCAGACCTTTAATTGTTCCTCCGCTGTGGCTCGAGAGCATAGCTGGCTCCACCATTCAGAAATAATGAGATACCAGTGCCAAGCCTGCGGTCAGCTCCTCCAATCAGGAGTGACCCAGTGACAGGAGAGTCGGTCCCGGATCTGATGCTTCGATCCAAGTTGGCTGTGCGCCAGTGAAACATGTTCTGCTGCCCGAATCATTTTGTGAGCCATTACAGTATGTAATTATGACAGTAAAACATAAAAGCCCCCGAATAAATCGCATCAATTTATTACAGACAAACGTTGAAAATTACTAATTTGCCGATTTGAGATTTTACGGGCATTTGATTTGGACCAACAAGACATTCCTGGTGGCCGAGTCAGTGCATCACCCACTACAGCATGTAGCTGGCCTGGATGAGGACACTGCTGGATGAGGATAAATGAGAAATACACCCTCATAAGAGCAAGCGATTAGTGACTGACGAGGGTTAGGCTCTAGAGACCCTCCGGAACAAGTAGATGACGATTAAAAGAATGATAGACTCCAGAAATATGATGTGGCCCGGTATTACAGACACAAACCACACTGGGAGGGAGATTTCTTTTATGCCACATTGTTGTGATTAAACATAGTGCATCATTTAACAAACAGACATGATGAAAAACGGGTCTCGAGTGGAATTGCGCCTGTGGCATTTGGCCGCTAATGATTCGGTTTTTCAGTAGGCCCAAAAACTCACATGTAATTACCAATGTGCCAACGTGTAAAACACAAAACAGACACCCCTGTTTTCTTGTCGCTGGCTTCGCTGTCTTCCTGGCGCGTCTGCGTGGGGAAACTCGGCGCAGGAATGTATTCCTTTCTGGAATTACATACAGGAGAGCGGGAGTGTAAAAAGGTAAAAGAAGTGACGTTTGTGAAGGGAGCGATCAGCCTTTTTGGACCTGCAGCCGCTGAAGATAAACACATGGCCGCTCGCAGGTCCCCGCTGAAGCGTGAAACAGCAGAGTAGGAAACTTTCCACAAGAAAAGCCACCAGGAATCATCCTTCCACTGTCACTGACCTCTATCCACAACCGGTCAGGCACTGCCCAGCTAACTAGCTGCTCTTTATCTGTATGCTGTTTGGTGCTGGGCAGTTAGCGTGCTGTGGGCGTATCAAGCTTTTCGGCTGAAAATGTGGCCAAAAATTAGACCGAAGACGGCTAATCAAAGCAGTCGAGTGGCTCCTTAAAGCCGAGAGGGACTCCTTTAACATTAGGGTTAGTCATTTGATCCATTGTTAATATAAAAATGTTGACTGTAGCAGCTTTAAGTTACAGAAAAGAGGAGTACACATGCTAATTAGAACAAGAATTGTAGTCAAATAATCACAGAGCCACTTTACACAACATCAACACTGAACATTACCATTATCATGACCAGATCCTACCCATGCTATACCAGCTGGCTGTGGAAAAATGTGTGTAAGGCCCTGAGAATAACAAACAAGCTTCCTACTGTGAGCAACGAGGTCTACCATGAGGACAATACACATAATCCCAGAAAGTTAGAGCAGATTTGGCTCTGATTGTTATTTATTAATCAGAATTTAGAGTGATGTCTTGAATCTGGCACATCCTGGAATAGCCCAACACCCTCTCACTCTGTTGCCACACCAAAAGAAATATTTTCACCTCTGGTGGTTAGACTGTTCAGTTTGCAGCCCTTAAAATAGACCAAGAGAAATATTTTGGGTTTATAGTCCCCGTTAACCCTCTTTAACTTCATCAGCTCCCGGCAGCAGCTCGTAACCCTGGAACATCTGCCTCTGTTTAGAAAAGACAAGTCACATGTCCCGTTGTCCTGTTTCTCTTGAGTGTGTGTGTGCGCATGTTGGCAGGACGGTTCACCTACGTGCATGTATGCATGCATGTGTGTGTATGTGTGTGTGTGTGTGTGTGTGTGTGTGCCAGAATGAGCCATCCTTTGGCCAGCACGGAGCCCAGAGGGATGTTGACTCTGTTATTTTATTGATATCTGCAGCTGGAAGACAAATATTGTTGTCTTGCGGGGTTATTTGCTCAGACTTGGTAAGAGAATGTCTGAATCCCTCGTGGCGCTTTTCAAATGTTCGCTAAAAGGAGTGCGAAGCCAACTGTCTGACTTCAAGGCTCACAGAGAAAGATGGGGTTGCATCATCAGCCTCAGCTCTCCGTCTAGCCCTTGTCCTCATATGATCGTTTGCTTAAGTCCAGCTCTCAGAGGACAACTCCCCCTCACATACTCTTACACTGTTAGAGAGGGTTGTTTTTCATAAAGAGTGGTAACTGACTTGCTCCTGGCTCATCTATTTAATCTAGTTCCATACAAGTCAAGCAGGCCGACAACTTCAACATGCAGCTGAAAAAAGCTAGGTGATGCTGTTCAGCTGTAGAAAAATGGCGCTTTTTAACTTTTCATTCATTGTAATTAATATAATTTTTAATTGATACTTTTGAGCACACCTCTGGCCTCAGCCCTGAAGCCGCTCATTAACTGTCTTTCAGCTGCCTGCTCTCCTCAAAAAGCTAGGCCATCAAAACTTGAAGCAATGGTTTGCAGCCACGTTAGTAGCTCTGTGAGGCTGCTTCGAGCTAACTGCTAATGCCAGCGCGCTAACATGGGGACGTCGAGGTAACGTTTGCTGTTTCCATGTTAGCTTAGCATGTCGGCATGCTAAAATATGCTACAGAGATATTTTTGTGCTTTTCCATCATTTATCTTTAATTTTTGACAAGTTTTAAGGTGGATTATGAATGCTGAAGTCCCAAAATCGAGCAAAATGGAAGTCTTCAAGCGTGTTGTCTGTATGCATTTGAAGTGCCCTCTCAGCTGATTCTCTAATATCTTCGTGGAAAAACATCAACCACTGGCCTCACCCACTCACTTTTCTCAAGCTCTGAACTTCTTGGCACCGCCGCGTCTCTCCCAACAGGGGCTGCGAAAACAGCATTAGCATACGTGGGAGGGGATTTTTTACCATTACTCAGAATCAGATAGCACACAGTTGACCGTGACATAATTCTGTTTATAATGGCTTGAGACCGAGGGCTGTATAAATGTCATATCCTTCTATCTGGGCTATCTACACGTCTGCCCGCAGAGCATGAAGACGGAAGGCGTGGAGGTGGAATAGGCAGGCATGGCTGGGCGAGGACTGACCCGCGGCTCGCCATAATGTAAATGCAATTAGAAAGCGGGTCGTTTCGGCCAGGCAATCTGATTGGACAATGGTGCGGTCAAGCCATGGCACAGCTAACCACGCCCGATCAAGAAATGCAGTCCATCAACTCAAGGTGCCATAACATCCATAGCGCTACGGATCCAGATCTATCTTTCATAGCTCTACTCTCCCCTTACCTTCCTTTCTCTGTGCTTCCCTTCTCTTCCACCTCTTCCTCCGCCCAAGCTGGTGGAGGCACAGTGAAGCCTGGGCAGCACATGTGTTTGATAACATCACTTGAGTTACGGATCAGGCCCTGGTCTGTGCTGCTTACGTAAAGCCGTAACAAGGCCCATTTAGACAAACAAAATGAGGCAAATTCACCAAAGCCATTTTCTATTTATGCGCAATTAGACTAATTTCTTCATAAATGGTTAAGCGAGAGAGAAAAAAGGCAGAGATTACATTTTGGATCTCTTTGTGGGTTTAGATCTAATTGCAGATTTACAAGTAGTTGATATGTCGCAGTGCCACATTAAGATGAAGTCACCGGAGAAGCAACACAGTGTAATTCAGCTGAAATGTGCTGTCATTCCTCTGTGCACGGCTGCACGGTGAGATGTAATATGTTATCTTAGTTTCAGAGCAAAGTCCCAGATATATTAAAACAAAAGCAGCATGATGCAATTTTTTTTTTTTTTTTTTTTGTAAAAGTAGGTCAAGGAAAACAGCGTAATGCAAGATTAACATTTACTGGTATGACTAATGGCTCGATCCACAAAAAGAATCAAACAAGTCAACACACACACTCTAAACACTAAAACATACATTTATTTTTACTGTGTAAAGATGAAAACAGACTGTCTGCAGTATTCTCATAATAATGATGCAAAAGCATGAAAGGATGGATTTGGATTTGATATAATTATAGTAACTGCGGCCCCTCGACTCTCTCATGGACTCACCCAGGCCTAACCCTAACCCACGAAGGTCTGTGGCGCATCAGGAACTGTGTCCATTAAAGGCTGCTAAAAATAACAAAATTAAATGAACAGCAATATGAACCATCCTTATATCGACATGCAGGGTGAACTACATGACTACTGGGTAAGATTATGTTCTGAGGCCGGATCTTTAGTGATTTATGCTCTTACAAATGCTGGTGTGCTTCTGATTGAGGTTTTCTTTCTTCTGGAACACGACCCGGAAGTTCCAGTTTTACTTTGGCTCCATACGTTGGGCCGTAATGTGCATTTGGAAGTCTTGCCAAAGCTTATAAAAGGCTTCAGCAGTGTGAGGTAGCCAAATCAAGTGGTCGTGTTCCAAGGTTTCCTTATCCGACTTGAGAATAGAGGTTGTCATGCGCTGTGCAGAGTGCAAAGCTCTTGAGAAAAGACCACAGATGACTTTGTAATGTTGGGTTGTGTTAAATTACTAAATAAGTTCTTGCACTCCAGAAATAGCTATAGATAGATGCATTGGATCATAACCGGACTCTAAAAGTACCAAAGAAATCCCACTGTTTATTACTGCCTTCACTTTATTCTGCATAAATAAAAATGGCTTCACTTTGTCGTATGTACATTATTCTCCGTTTGCATACGTATGACCCTTGAGTTACTAAGACGAAGAGTTCCTGAAGAGCTCTTCGTCAGTGCCTGCCCCCATACGAGCCAGCCCTCTGTCTCCAACTCAGGCTACTGCAGGTTCACACAGGTCACAGGTGGCTGCCTGTCGGGGCAAGCAGCTCCAGATGGATGTCAGAGGACACCTCTCAATTTCACAACTCACCTCCAAGATAAGTCAACACAGCAGCGAGAGGAAGGGCAAAAGTGTCAGTGAGGGTAAGAGGAAACTCCCTGTTTTCTTATTGTCTAGCTCTGTCCTACTTTGGCTGCACTTTTTGCACTGCACACGGGACGCCATAACGTTCTCCCCCTCTTCTCCTTATCGCTGCAAACAACAAAAAGCTGTGTGGAGTCATCTTATTTTTCTAGTCCGGTTCAAGTCCAGACCTTGTTAAAAATATTGAAACGTATTGGCCCAATTGGAGGGAGCACCGATACAAGAAGCGAATGTGACACCTTTTTCACATCACTGTCAGCTCCCTTTGGTTGAGGCCTCATGTTACATCCTAGAATACATATGAAGTCATCCAAAGGCCAAAATTTGACCGTTTTTTCTGTGTCTGTCTCCCTGCTTCTCTTCTCCAAAGTTTAAAGCTTTTTCAGTGGAATTCAACCTGGGAAATTCCCTCTTTTGACACTCTGACAGCTCTGGTTTGTGTTGTTCAGGATAATCAGTGAATTCTATAGTGGAGCCGAACCTGTAATTACAAGGGAAATTAGCAATAGGCAGTAATTTGTGTCTATATACAGCCGGGCTTTTGACAGGGAGGGCGGATTCATTCCTAACCTTTTTCACCAACTTGGGCAAGTTGCAAGGGAAGTTTGGCAAGGACGCTGAATGTTCAGAATAATCGTGAAACATTTAAATGCCCATTCATCATGGCAGAACTGAGCAGTTTATATTGATTTCATCTGCGATCTAATCCAGGTTAGCGGAGAATGACTGCAAAGACAGAATAAATGTGCAGTGCCATCCCTGCATCCCTTTGTTTTCTCACTTCCTACCAAATAACGTCATGTGAGTGTGTAAAACATTGTTCGGTAATAAAGCCTTTGTTGAGTTCTTGAACAAAACCGCCAAATCCTCTCTTTAGATGCACCAAGAATTGTGCTGTGACGCTTGTAATCTTGAAGCCATTTGGCCCGAGGAGAGTCCATTGCCCAGAACACAGTTAAAACACATTCGGTCCGTGTGGTTTCGAGGGCTCAAACCGTTCTTTAAATGCTCCGTGTTGCTGAATCACTACCAGCTGCCGCAGCCAGCATCCTGCCAGGTTAGTCAGCCGCTGATGTGTTAGCAGCTGGCTGCTACACGGGCTGCTGCAGCAGCTTAGATGCAGAAATGATAGGAAAATAAATATAAACAGCATCACGTGTGAAAGAAAATAAAAAAACTTGATTTGGGGCTGGTAATCAGCGATGGTAAAGGATTCGAAAAAGGAACAAGAAAAAATAAAAGTTCAAGAAGACCTTATACATCCACATCATCACCATTCCGTAATTGAGATTCACAAATGTTTGGTAAAAAATTTGGAATTTGGAAAATAAGCAATAAACGTTTTTTTTTTCACTCCAATTGTTAAGTTAATATGATGACATCTGCTATCAAACTGCCCGCTTACACATCCAGCAGCCACAGAGCAACATTAGCATTCATTTGGACTCCTGTTTCTGGTGAAAGTCCAACATTCATTCTTAACTTAGCTCTGTTTTGGTCTCCACCAAGTCGCAACGTACAGTCTGTCACGTCTCTCACGGCAAGACACTGCAAGAATCTTTGATTTGTTTATCATCTTTGCAATTACTGTTGGTTTCACAACAGTTTCTTCCTGGGGTTGCAGTGTGATGCAAAGTTTTAGCATTTTTGCATGTTATTAAAAATGGAAATGGCTGACTGGCAGTTTACTCATTGTTGGAGATAAGAATAGAGCGGCTTAGAGCTTGTTGTGACAGAAGCTTCAAGAAACTGTGGCATCACAGAAACCTCAGCGCCACTCTGCCTCTGGGCATTTTGGGTTATTCTGTCTCTAAAAGTGCTGTCAAAATTTGCAATTAATGATGGCTATGATTCATTTTGACTGTACAGCTTTTATGGCATTTTAACTCTTAGCTGCTTGTGTGCATTGTGCTTTTAGTCTTAATCCTATGCTTGTGTCTTACATGTGGTAAAACACTTTTGTAATTTCAAAAAAACTAATCAGCTTAGGGGAGAGATAAAAGCAAAACAATAAAAATTGGGGTTCATAGATAACAGAGAACTGAAAGTCAATTCATGTTCTGCTTCTACTGCTCGTCCTGTTACGTTTGTTGTCTTGTGTTTTGTCTCGTCCTGCTTCCCAAAAGGAAGGTTGCTATGAAATTTGTCTCAGTTTAGGACACCTGTGTAGGGCGTGAGCACTTCTGTGTGTGTGTGTTTGTGTGTGTGTGTGTGTGTGTGCGTGTGCGTGTGTGTCTATGCGTGTGTGTGTGTGTGTCTATGCGTGTGTGTGTGTGCGTGCATGAGAGACAGCTGCTTGGAGGATAACAGCAGCATGTGATGACAGGGCAGCCAGGTCTAATTAGAGAGGTCTTCCAAGAGCTGCAGAGCTGATGTCACTGACACTGCAGCTGCGAGGGTCATCAATGTCCACACACACTCACACACACACACACACACACACATAGTATTAAAGCCACCTATGTTACACACCTGGTAGAGGGTGTGAGGTGTTCGGGCATAGAGGGAGGGTGCTAAAGTGTCAATCATTTGTTGAAGTTGAGGGAGATTACGTGCTGACTCAGACGAACAGCTGATCGACAGCAGTTATTAGCTCGGACCGGGGCTTCCCCACTCGCCTGCTACTTGGATACGAGGGCAGAAATACACCTGTACACTATATTTACATGCTTCAATGAGCAAACTAGGGGAAAGGATATCACGTAACAATCTGCTTTCCAGTGATCTTATTTAAGGATTGTATAAGTTTAAGTATAGCTTTCAAGAAGTAGCGCGAGTACACATTAATCAGTGACAGTTTAAGAACATGTTCTTCATGTTTTGATGTTTTAAACATTGTTTGGTACCATTTTCCCATGTAATTCGGAAGTGCATAAGATTTGAATCATCTTGCACTTAAAATAATAGCTTGGAAAATACACTTAACTCTCACCTGTTGAGAGTAAGACGAGAAGATCGATACCACTCTCATGTCTGTGCATTGAGTTGGACGTTAGCTTAGCCTAGCATAACTGCAAATAGGGGGAAACAGCTAACCCGGCTCTCTCCAAAGTTCAAAAGCACACCTTAAACCTTTCATAATTACTGTTTTACTTGTCTGTTCATGTACAGACTTTACATGTTGGTGAGCTTTAGAGGTGTTTTAAGGCTTTATGCTAAGCTAAGAGTGAGAAAGAAATTTGTACCAGTCATCTAAAGCTTGACAAGAAAGTGAAATAGCTCATTACCCAGAATGCTTTACTATTCCATCAGCAGTATGCATGCAACCCAGTAACAATGAGCCACATGGGCAATTCTGTTGTCATTGTTTTTCTATGGTAGTGAGCCAGTCAGGAGATATTTTCTTATCAGTATGATGGACAACACATCAAGAGAAAGAGCAGCAGAAGTTGGCAACTCAAAGCTTTTCATAACAAAAACGAGCTAAACTGGAAAGCAACAAGGTTTGGTATTCCAAAGTGCCACCTGCTGGGATGTCAAAGTTGAATCATAAATACAACAGTCCATGCTGGATACTGCGTTCCACTAAATATTTTACTGCTCAGCGCTCTGTGTGTCGCATTACTCCAACCGTGCCTGCTGAGTGTTAGCAGTGATAGCCACCGTGGCTAACAAGACAAGGCGAAGAACCAACAGAAACTGCAGTAGACAATTTAAGGAAGATTTAAGGAAGAGATAACCACAGGCTCATTTCAGTATTTTCTTTTAGCCTCCCACACGATGCCCATCTTCCTCTTCCCACCCACAGAAACCCAGACTCTTGGAACAGCACACGCCACCACAGCCAAGTCTCCAAAGGCTGACTTCCTCGAAAAACACAGTAATCTTGTTTGCACTGCCAATTTAGGGGTTAACAACACGATTCTGGTGTTTAACTAAAGGCCCTTTATCATTCCCCGGCTGACCTCAGCATCCCCATGGGGACCTAATGATGACATCATTAACAAGCGCCAAGTTTTGCTGGTTGATAATCCCTGAGATCATGTGCTGTAACTGACAAGGCGGATCCTGATGGTGGGCGTGAGAGAGACGGAAAGAGATGGAGGGAACAAGACGAGGGAGGCAGCAGCACAATCAAAAGAGAAACTTAAAGGGTTAGTTCACCCACAAGAAACAAAACAAAACTAAAACACACCACACTAAAATTGGGACTCATGTTGCAACCGCAATATTTGTCAAACGTGCTAGCCATGCTAGCAGCTCTGTGAGGTCATCTGTGGGCTGTACTGTCTTGCTAAATACTACCATTAGCTTGCTAGCATACGCAAAATGACAATGCTAGCATGCTAATGTTTTTGCCATGATATATTTACCATCTTAATTTAGCCTGTTAGCATGCTAACATTTGTTAACTGGCACTAGACGTAAAGTAGTGTTATTAGCTTTTCAAAATGAAAATTTTGGACAATTTCATTCTTTGACCTGATGATGGTGACGCTAAAAGATCACCAAAGGTACTATTATTCATCCTGTGAGGCATGAATGTCTGAACCCTACTTCAAAAGCGATATGCCAACCTACAGCTGTGCGTGTGTCTATTGACTTGTGCAATGTCATGAAAACTATTTACTACAAGCAAAGCAGTAACATGCAGTCGAGCGGATATGATACACTTCTGTCATATAAAGCCAACACACTGGCATGCCGAGAGATCAGATTTTCTACAGAAAAGTTTTCTGGAGTTAATCCTCCAACTACTTCTCCACCATTTGGGCATCATGACACTTAGGCTTTTTATGAAGTTACTGTTTTCTGCATAGAAAACAGTTCACCACTTCTTTATAAAGTTCTAACTTGTAAAAAGTTTGAAAAAAAGAAAAAAAGAAGAAGTATTTTTTACCATCCCTATAGTGTCTGAACATATGGCAGCTCAGTCTGAGTTTCTCCTCAGAGCACTATGGCGTTTATTTCCAAACACGCTTCCCACTCAGATGACACGTGTGTTTATGTGTGTTTGGTGAGTGGGAGAGTCTTATCTAGCAGTTATTGGCCGACACACAGTATTTTATCTTCCAGTGCTTGTCAGGTCCTCGGGGCTAGATGAGCTGCGAGATGAGCTGGTAAAAACAATAGCGACCCGTCCAACTGTGAAGAAAGAGTTGCAGAGAAGGGAAGAGCGTGGCCTTGTTTGGCAGCTGCAGGGACAGCGAACGCCTCTACCTGTTGCTCATTTCTGAGGACATGAGCTTCTGCAGAGGATGTAAAGCCGAGAAAAAGAGCAGCAGAGAAACAGAGAGCATATGGTGTCAATGCTTCTTTTCTTTATTTATTGCCTCCAATTATCTCTTTCCTGTAACAGACGTGCTGAGGCACACATCTCTTGTTGCTGAGTGAATGTGGCTTTTACATGGTCCTTTACTACCCCCATCAGGTCAAATCAGGAACTGCAGCTGTTTAAAAGCTACTTCATATGATAAATTGTGAAAATATAGACTGATAATTTAGATTTTGTTCTTTCTAAAGAACTCTACAATTGCAGTAAGTCACCATCAAATAATGTGGGATTTGTGTTGAATCATTTAATTGATTTCTGGAGAGTTTGAAAATACCTGCTGTTCTATTATATTCTGGTGTTCTGTGGTGTCACTTGAAGAATTACCACCAACCACCTGCTCACAATTACCAGTCCACACCTGCTTTATCTGTTCCTCAAGGAATTATAGAAGGGAATCGACCTCCTCACCTCCCTATACAGATCAGCTGGAGTCAGTCAGGAAAACCTATACTGTAAAACCACTACAAGCCAACAAAAGAGGGGGGAAAAACAGCCAAGATCATCTAATTTATCAGTAGAAATACTTACTAAGCACCAGGATGACAGGGAACAAACAGACGGGACTGTGAAGTAGACAAAAGGCAGAGAGAAAACAGAGGCAAGGCTGAAATGATTGCATGCTTGCAGTTAAAACAGGAGCTTAACCAGGCTAATTTCCACTGAAATCCCATTTTTGTACTTTTTTGCCCTGCGTTTTACCTCCCAGGTTACATGAGTTTCTTGTGTCTACAGTGGATTTCGACCTGCATGATTGCTGACAGTAACAATGATGAGCGGAGGGAAAGCATTTGACCACATCATGAGGACTTTTATGATGGAAAATGCAGCGTCTCTCCCCTCCGCTGTAAGGCTATAGCTTTAAGAGACAGCTGGACACTGCAACAGATCACAGGCTGTAGGTCCTGAACACTCTCCTCTGTATCAACAACTAGACTCCTCCACCTGACAGGCGTGCTACTGATGGCTGTCACAGTGAAGCTGGTGGTGATCAGAGTCCCCCCTGATAGATCTCCACATACACAGGTAAATAATCAGAAGATAATCAGACACTCTTTTTGTAGTGTTGACATGTAGACAGGGAAAACAAAGGTGATTTTACAAGTTTACCAATATGTACAGTTTCTCTTTCATTATATTAAGGAGAAGGCCACTAATATATAATTCAACATCATTGGTTTTGGAGTCAGACCTCTAGTTGCAGGTAGTCCACTAGTAATAGCTGTGTGGTTTGGCATTTCTCTGTAGTCTCTGTAGTTGTTAAGGAACGGGGCAATCATGGCGTCTTAATAATAGAAAGGAATTGTAGCTGAGTCATGGTGCAAACACGTAGCCTCAGCTGGTAAAGCAGACTTATTCTCTGTAATGCCAGAGGTCTTTGGTGATCATTCAAATCAAACGTATTTACGGCAGTGTAAAGTGAAGCATATTCTGCGAAAGTGCAGCCTTGTTGACGCCTGGCTGCCTCATGCAGGGTGTTGTCCCACACTAATACAGATAATGTACAATTGTCTCCCTGCACTGTTCATCTGTTCATCTGTCGTGAAAATACACCATCAAAAAGAGTATGTGTATTCTCCCACTGTCACCATAGACCAAACCTCATTTAAAAAATGAAGTATTGTTACTGCTACAAAGAGTAGACGTGCAGTTTACTCCTATTTCTTTCATTTTTATGTGATGACTCGTTGTTGATGTTGGCCTGCATCAGTATTACGTGACTTCCTCATTGGTGTACCACTGCTTATTTAGTCAGTAAGCTAATCGGGCCCAAAATCCACATTTTGCAGTGATTCACTGTCTGCCGACTAGTTTTTAACACATCCAGAACATCCGCAAACTTATAAAAGGACTTCTGTTGCTTCTTTGAGGAGCTGCTACAGCTCACAGTAACGTCTTCTGTTTCTTCCAAACAAACTAGAAACATGTATCACGTCCTGCGCACCAGAGAAAGCTTACTGGAAAACACCTACCTGTTGCAGAGTTTTTCCCCTCGGACGGTTATGGAGGACATGCGAATAACTAATAACTACAGTGGTCATGACATCAGTCAGCAACTTCATCTGCCATTAAAATCAAGCTGGAAACTAACATCACACATTTTGCTTATTTGTGATTCACGGCTGCCAACATGGAGCCGCATTAGATCATTAATTATTCATGAGTTTTCCACTGCTGCTCCGGGAAAAAACGGCATACCTGACACTCTTCAGCACATACCAAGCAACAACACGCATCTCCTCTCTGAATCAAATCCACCTCTGCCCTCCCAGTGATTCACTCACAATATAACATGGCTGTGATTTCTTGCTTTCCAAATTGAAGCTTTTTTTTTCTCTGATGAAAATATCTAAATTTCCTTCTCTAATCACTGTAATATCTCATTTTCTGTCTAAAGGAAAAAAATAATTTGGGATTTGCAATGATGAAAAGGACACTCCCCACACAAGCCTGATGCAGCAGTTTCACAGGGGAGCACTGTTCAAAAACTGTTGTGCCATTACGCTCGTTGGAAATCGTCCTGGATAATAGCAATCAGAAAGGTGCCTGAGTTTTCTCCTCCGGTCGTTGGAACAAAGCAGCGGCAGTGCTCAAATCTCCTGCCAGATGAAACTGCAGAGGAAAGCCGGAGCAGATGTCTGAAGGGAGAGATTTCACGAATTCTGCCAAACCTTAAGGGAATTTCACACTGACAGAAGACAAGAGATTTCAGAGAAGAGAGGCAGGGACGCGGATAGACAGAGAAAATGATGTGGTAGAAACCCAACAGCAAGAGTGCACTCCAGTCTGATACTGTCGCGTGTTAGAGGAGCTGTTATCACTGGCCAGTAACCAGTAGCCACTGTGGGGACACATAATGAAGCCACAGCTATGCTAATGATGGCAGGATCATCGCAGGATATCTTAATGTCACTTGATGTGGAAACCTTTTCATTTATCTGTGAAAGAAAAACACCATCGTTAGGGGAGAGTGGGAGCAGGAAACAGGAAACGTCTCCTGGTGAGGTGCGGTGTGTTTACTGACTCAGTGTCTGTAACACAGCAAAATCCATTCAAACCTGCAAGAACTGCCTTTTCTGGCCACTTGGGGCCAGAGGAAACAGATTCTGAACACAACACTGGCGTATCATCACCTTTTAAGGGAACGTGGCTAACTCATTAGCAAACTGTTGCTTCTTCACACATTCAGTAGATACGGAGCAATGTTATTATTCTTTATTTGGAGTCGTGATTGTGTCCACTTGATGAATGTAAGTCGAGTATGAGCAGATTGGCATTTCTTTTTTCAAAAGTTCTAATTACTACAACTAATGTCAAAACCAAAAAGGAGCAGCTTTGTCTTGTGGTCAGCTCACCGAGGTTGAACGAAGATGATTTCCTGCTCTATTTGAATCACATCTCAACTTTTACGCTAATGTCTACCAAAGCTTCACGCCCTCCATGGAGCTGGGCTGATGTGGAGCTTATATTTACAGTAAATCCAAGGTGAAATTATCTCATCGCTACACTGCGCACGCCCCATCTCTACATCTCTTTTGCAGATTTTTAAAAGAATTAAATTAACTATAAAGCATCTCTGTCATAAAGCATTATTCCTTTCAACACATGGCCAGATAAAAAAAAAACTAATGATTGCGTTAGTGCAGCAATATTTAATCAACTGTTCCTGAGCTACGTGATTTTAAAAATCAATTCAGCTTGTACAGTTTGTTTATATTGTTCTTGGCTCTTTTTGCCTTTGACAAAAACCAAGACTAAGCGGCAGGCAGGCACTCTGTACTTCCAGCCAAGCTTGGATGTTAAAGCCAGCAGTGTAATAGGATATCATTTGGATAAATCTTGGCATTTTGAACATTTGGACAAAATTCAAATGTCAGTTGTTTTAAGGAGACTGAATCCTCCCCAAGCTTTAAACACAAACACACACAAGCTGTTCCTCTCATTTATGGTGAAAGCTAATTTTTACGGAGTCTCTGAAGGGTCACAGCGCAAATTGCCTTTTTGAACTGCTTTTGCATTCTCTCACAACAATTTTAGCCCCGCAATGTCTTTGTAGTATATACAATCGGAGCTCGGGCCTTTTGAAAGGAGAAGTAATGAATGCATAATGTGAAGTGTCACATCATCTCTCCTTTCTGTTGTTCCTGCAGAGTGTTTCCCTAAACTGGCACCTGGACCAGACCAACACACCAACTGTTCCTACGGATCAGGGGGAACGCACAACTTAATGTAAGTGAACACAGAAGGAGGTCAGAGAATCGAAATGTAAAAATCAGGTGATAATGTTTGATAGGATTTTTTTGCTGTTTGCCCCTTTTCTCTTTCATCCCCCTTCATTTATTAAACGTGGTAGCTTTAATCAAACCGCTGTAAAGCTGCGTTAATTCATTTTAAGGATTTAAGGTCATCAAATCCAGCTGAGAACATCTGACTTCACTTATAAACTTGCTATGGCTAACATGTTAGCAAACACTTACACATGAACAAATCAGCGGACATATTCGCTGTCTTTTTAACTGTTTTAGATCCCATGAAGTCCGAAGAGTTAATGTCGGGCTCTTTAGCAGGTAAATGCTTCACTGTGCAGGCGTTGTGCAGTGGGTTTATCAGACCTTCTGTGTTGAAAACGGGCTGCCTGCTGCTGCAAACAAGGTAATGAGAGCAGGGTTTAATGGGACAAACTGAAACAGGTAAAGAAGCTTAAAAAAAACCTCATCAGATAATTCTTTAAGAAATTTGATCACAAGAAATATCGATTACCGCAACTAGAGGTAGCAAGACTTAGCTGCAATATGCAGATGTGATCCTGTGCATGTTTTTGTCTTAAACGTGTTTCAAAGTAAGGCAGCACACCATCATTGACTTGTTGGCCGACTGGTGGGGGCTGGATGCAGGATTTTTTGGGCTCAGGTCCCCCAGAAGCCACCGATTTGGCGGGGCTGTGCCGGAGTAGTGATGAAAACTGGCTTCAGACTGCATTTTAGGAACAAAAAACAGAAGCTGCAACCATTGTGTATCAATGGGTCGACCAGCACTCCGAGGAACCAACATAAGCAGCTTTTCCTACCATAAAAACAGAAGTGCAGCCATGAACACAAGAGAAGTAGACGTTAGAATAACAAGACGGCCGTCCTGCGACGTGACGTCCGCAATGTCGGGTCCTCTGTTTGTCTTGGACCAGCGACAGCAACGTGCAGATGACCCCAGTGAACTCCAATGATGTGGTGGGCGTGCGTGCCCGTGTGTTTGAGTGTAGCTTTGCACACAATTCATCCCGAACTACGATATAATACCTGACAAATAGCTGCATGTCTGTGCAATTAAGGGCAGTTTCAGGTTTCAGGACAGGACAGGACTTTATAAAAACAGCAGAGATGGACCGAGCTGAATAACTTTTGGAGGAGAGGAAGTTCGTCTTGTTCATTCTCACCTGTGCACTCTGCTGTGTTGATTAAAGGTAGCACACAGAGTTTATTTAGGAGGTTTTGTGTTTAGCTTGTCTTGGCTCGCGCAGATCTGACACATCTCGTTCTCTCTCGCAAAAGTCACCCCTCTACTTTGCGTCGCCTCTCACGTTACGTTGCGACCATTCGTTTCCCCCTTTTCACGCATGCCGTTATTCTCTTCCACTTTCCTACCACGCGCCAACAGACGTCAACGCTTCAGGTGTTGCTTTAAACCAACAAGCATCGCCTCGCTCGCGCCCTTCGCAGACACGGAATACGTAACATCGCATTTGAGAGCAGTGGTGAGTTTAAAATGAATGAATTTTGCTGTTCATGCATTATATGAGTAACATGCTATAGTAATGAGATTACTTTTTCACTAATGAGTAGTGTGAGGAATTCCAGTCATTGTATTATAGTATGCTCTGTTGCTTGAACATCTCATGCTGTCATATACGGACGTTTAATGGAGAGTTAATATCAAACCTGTCTCTGGCTGGAACACGCTAGCTTGGTCTGTTGAGACAGTTAGCCTCTACCAGAAGAGAAGAAATGCGACCCCTGGTAGCAGCAGTAGTTATATAACTTGCACGCTTTGCCCTTAGCTGGCTTGCTGACGTTTGCCATTTGTAAGCCTGCATTTATGCTCGGCCTCGCTGCGAGGACGGGGCGTGTGGCTGGACAACAAAAGACTGGGAACGCTCCAAAAACACCTGTTTGGAACATTGCGCAGGTAAACAGGTTGATTGGTAACAGGTGACAGCACCATGATTGGGTGTGAAAGGGGCGTCCTGGAAAGGCTCAGAGGACAAACGCCAACACAAGTCAAGCACAAAACTTGATTGAAAAGCATTTGCTCGTTTTGCATGGCCGTCACTCTGGTTTTCCGCTTGTGTCTTGCCAGTATGATTTTAAAAATTATTTTTGGTATCAGCTGCGCCGCAAACTTTATTAGAAAACAGACCATCATCCTAATATCTCTGTTAAAGAATAGCCACATGTTTTCCAGGCGGTCCGGTAGCCGTCAGACATCAGTGAGGTCTGTTCAATCGATAGAGCAATGATGTAACTCAGAAGTCAGCCTCTGCCTCTCTCTCTATGAGTCTATTCACTTTTGGCCCTGATTATAGACAGAAAATTCAACAGAACTTTGTCATGAAGACAAGACTCTCACCTTCTGTCCATCTGCCTCTCTCTCCATGTCTCTCTCTACGTCTCTCACTCTGTGCCTTCCACCATCACAGCAGTTGCGTTTGTCATTCGTCCTCCTCTGAACCTCACATTTCCATGGAGAAATTAAAAACATAAAGTCGTTCCATCTTAAATCCATTTGCTGGTCTGAGCATGAAATGAGCTTCTCTTCCGCCGTGGGTTTGCTCTTGGGACGGAGTGAGAATGAGATGACAGCGGGAGCCAGTCGGTAATCAAATCAAACTGCCGTTTTTTTGGGGACCTCTTGATTTTGCGGTAGCACTTCGCCGTACCGTTCTCATTTTCTTCTTTTTTCATGTGTGTAAATGTCGCAGTGGCTTTTTCTGACCTCTGTTTGTCAGCGAGGTTTCTCAGAAAATGATCAACGCGACTTGGCTGAACTTCAGCAGTCGGGAGCCACGTGCTGGTGGGAGTCCAACATCTGGGACGACCGACTTGATTGCTCAAAAGTTTCGGTGCATTCACATGCTATTTAGCTGTAAAACGAAACACAGATGATAAATGAAAACAAACCGTTATGCACTTCACCGTCTTCAGCCGGGGAGGAATATAGTGCCTGCTACTATTTTTATGTTCATTATCTCTAAAATAAACAGCTCGCTGGGAGGCAGCAGACCATTGCTTCGTTCCTTGCTGGTGTGCCGCCAGCCAGGCTTCAGCTGAATAAATTATCTCATCTGATAAGTGGCAACCACAACATGCTTGACCTTAGTGGCCCGCTGGCTGACAGCGTCGACTGCAGGCTCCTGACTTGCAGACCCTAAGTGCCTCTGATTTGGCAGGAACGAGCCAGAGTAGCTGTTCATTGGTTTTCCCACGGGGTCCATATTCAGATGACGTACATGGAGTCAGCTCTGTTTGCACTTCGACTGAGTGAACCATAAAGTTAGAACATTAACATCGCACCCAACAGTAAAACTCCATCAAAACCATGCAAATCATTAATAAAATGTAGGACAATTTAAATTGATTAACAGGTAAAACAAAACAATCACAATCTCAGTTCAAAAACATCAAAAGAATCCTATTTTACTGGTTTACTCTGCAGGCCTGAACCTCTTTAGCTCCTCACCTGCTGCAAAAAGTGCTCCACCTCGTCCACCAGCTTGCTTCCTCTGTGAACAGCCTCCTGCTGCAGCCGTAAATGACACCATGACATTTGCTGAACCAGTGTTGTGGAGTGAACCGAAGCAGGAACGTTCCAGAGCAGAAAACCGAAATACTGATCTGGTACTCGCTGCGAAGCCGAGGGGAGCTGCAGATCTGGTGTGTTTCTGCAAATTCTCTGTGGGGGCATCACATTGCTGCTGCTTTAATATGCAAACATTTGTACAACTTTACAGTTCATTAATTCATTCATTCATTGGCCACATTCATGGCCACAAAAGATGCTTAATACAGGTTTGAATAGTTATGCTATTATGGTCAGTGTATATCGTACAGATTACGATTTTTTATGAATTTGTTGTATTTACTTGCTCCTCTGGGACATTACTCTTGTTATAATAATAAGAAAAGTGCAAGCACAAATCTCTTTGATCAGGGGGCAGAGCTGCTCACCAAAAACCTCTGTCATTAGACACATATTTTGGAGTTCATATACTCCCATGAACCTCTGGACATAACGTTACTTGATACCTCATATCGTTAGAAGAGGCGAAATTAGATGTTGAGATGCTAACCGTTGAGGCAGTTTGAGGTTTTCCCTTCACTCAGCAGTTTTTTCCATTTTGCGAGCAGACTATAAGTGCACCACTGGGAATAAAGTTCTGACGCTTTTTAGGATTTCTTGATATTGAAGCTTGAAGTTTTCTGGATTGTTCCCTAATAACTGAATCACACATATTATTTATGTTTTAAAAAAAACATCAAACGACGGGCGAACAAGAAGGTGTTCTTTGCCCGTTTTCGGCTTCTTCCTCTCACCCCTCTCTCCATTCAAACTAATTTGAAAGTCTGAAAACATTAATCTGAGCACTTGGTCATTTTTCAGCCATCGTTTGTCAGAAAAGAAAGTGAGGATCAAACCACCATGCAGAGTTTTTAAAAGTTCGAACACATTTTCTTCTGTTTAAATGAGCCCCACGCTCGTCACTCATTGGGAGTTTGGACGGAGGGGGGAACTCGATCTACGCTGCTCAGCAATCTGAGTGCTGATAAACATTCCTCCGATGTAATTATCCATTAAAGAAGAATTCAAATAGCAGTAGCTGCTCCAAAGCCAGGCCTCACACCTCGCCCCCAATTCATGTGTGTCGACGCATGTGCACACGCGTGTTTCTATAAAAGCTGGGGTTGGCAGTGGCGAAAGACTTTTCGGTCATTAATTAAATGTAATTGCAGTCAAACTGAACTGTTATCAGCTTCTCCTCAAACAAGCTTTTTGGTTGAAACTCAAGATCCTTTGCTACATTTGGCCTCCGCTGTCCTGCTCGCACTTTATATAAACACTTTATAGATCCTTCCAGCTATGAGTGTCTACACACACACATACAGTATCTTGTAGTTCCAAGCAATCGAGGCACTTATTTATAAATGAGGCCTGTCTCAGATTGTTCATGGAGGCTTTGCAACAAAACCACAATTTGCCTAAAGCAAAAAAGCCAAAGAGGTAAAGAGGCTTGGCCTCCATTTTTCTTTTTTTTTTTTTTAGCCTTTGTCTGAAGAGGGAAAAACTTACATAAGAGAAATATTTAGTTTCACATGTTTCATTTTTAACGTTTCAACTGACTGACTCCTCTGCAGTATATCTTAACACACAGGTAAACAATGTCAAGTCTTTGCTGGCATAGATTTGGGCTGTTTATGCTTTTGAATACACACACAAATCTGACTTCTCAACGCAGTGATAGTTTAGTGATCGTGTGGGTCGTCTTCATATGAGCTGTCTGAAGTCTAACGCCAACACCGAGTCCTCACGCAGTGTCTCTGAGACTATTCCGCTGCACGTCTAGCAGCCATGTCAACACCGCGTATTAACAAATACAACCACTACGCAGCAAACTCAAACAGTGAACAGCAGGTCATCTTCCAACCAGAAGCTGCTTCATTAGGTCAACTCTGCAAACACTTGTTCGCCGTGTGTTGCTGCAGTTTTGACCTCGTCAGACTTCTTCCCCTCTTCATGCATTTAGATAGAAGGTGAAGGTGTCCCAGACATCCCAACTCTGCTGCTTTACCTATCATCACATTATCAAAGTAAGAGTCCACCTATCTGAAATAAAACACTTGGTAATAAGGTAAGTAGCTAAACTGCTAAGCTACTTAGTTATGGTGACATTACATCCACAACTACAGTGATGTTAGCTTCTAAGTAGGATGGCTTTATTAAACCAGCAGATACCCTCTCGCATAATCGCACAATGTTTTGGAAAATATATCAAACTATAAATTAAGTGATAGCTTTGGTGACAGCAATTTTCCTGATCTGCAAACACAGACAATAGCGAGGTGACAAATCTATCAATCAAGTTTATTTGTCACATGTAATCAAGGTGAAATCACAGTGAAAATTGTCCCCCCATCTGTTCCTTCAGTGTGTGCATTAGAGAGAGTTTGAATAGAACAGGAGTACTAATAAATGTGTTTGATTGGGGGGGGGGGACTTTCAGGTTCTGAGGGTCATGTTTGATGCTGTTTCTATATCAGGCAGTGATGCTCCTCGTCAGGATGCAGGAGTAGAGTTACCTCAAGCGTCCTGGTCAGGCCCTCGATGATGTGGACACCAAAGTAGTTGAAGCTGTCCCCCCTCTCCACTGAGGACTGGTGATATGAAGGGGGGGGCACAGTTCCTCCCATGCCTCTTCCAAGTCCACGATCTGCTCCCTAGTCTTGCTAACATTCAGGAGGCGGTTGTTGTCCTGACAGCTACGTCCTTCAGGTAGGTCCCTGCCATAATAATATGATGATTTTTGGATTCGCATGATTATGATGATGATAATAACCACAGGATGAATGGTTTACCTTTCATAGGAAATTAATACAGGTCATTCAAAAAAGCCGAGGTAGTGATAGAACAACTTTTTATTATTTATTATATCTTAAAGTAGAAGAGGTAAATAAAAAACATGCAGTGACAAAGAAGATTTTTGAGGAATACCTGGAACACACATACACATGGACCTCAGGGTTTAGTGAAGGGCTTCATGTGCCAGTTAACTGACATCACCTTACAAGATTTCTGGGTATTGAAACTTGACTTCGAGAAGTCACCTCTTAATGCCGCGGCCTCGTGTAGTTTAAAGACACTTTAGAAGACAGGAGCCATTCGTGGAGTCATGAGGATGAAAGAGTGCAGAGCAGTTGGCGTACGAAGGGCCCACCGGTCAACCAGAGTCCCATTAGGAACTCAGCACAACAATGGAGAAAGGAGAGGAGGGTGATGATGAAAAATGGATGTATGTGGTGGATGCGTTCCATATGCCGCTCTCCTCTCAGACGGGAGCAACAGGCCTGGATCGGGTTCCCCATCCCAAATCCCAATCCTAGACCATCGGCGAGAAAGCAGGAAAACTGACCACAAATCAGCATCTAAGGTTTCTTTATCCTCTTCCATCAAGCTTTTAAGCATCACATTTTTGCATAGACTTTCTACGTGGTTTTATTCGAGATGGCATACAAAGAGTCTTAGTGTACCAAGTGTTGCTCAGCAACAGTCTGACACTGTTAACCACTGGGCGCAGTCACCCGGGATGATCGCTGAAATCACTGTGTTTAATCACCCGAGTGCATTACTCCTCAACTTCTTCTCTTGTTTCAAAAACAGATGAAAATTATGGGTGTTTAATTCAGTTGCTCATCCTAACTAATACACACACGCAGCTACCTCCAGCAGCTATCTTGCTTTAGCATGTTGGATGTGTCTTTCTTTAAACGTTCACTTTGTTGTATTTTGGCTCTGATGCAGAAAACAAGGGGTTTAGAGGTGTTGTTCATCAACGCTCGTCACCTCACCTCCTGGATGATAAAATATTAGAAGTTGAAAGCTGGAATAGTTACCTTTTGGACAGCAGACATTTTGACATCACAACAACATTAACAATGGCTGCAGTTTCTAAAAGCGTCCCACAGATTCCACCGGGCACGGCTGCGTGACGTTCCGTCCTGCACCGGGTGTTTTATTTTGAAAACTGCTCATGTCTGTGCTGTTCCCGTGTCTGACTTCCTGTCTGGCCTGATCTGCTCTGCGCAGCTTGATGCAGCTACCATCGAAAAAGGACCAGATGCTTCTGAAATGTGCTGTCTCGAATGGTCACCATCAGCTCGGACGGCCGCGTCACAGCCGGATTCAGGGGTGAGACCGGCACAGCAGCAGAGTCCTGGAACACCTGAATGGAATCCAGCCATCATTAATGTCACTGGTTACACCTGTGCTCTTCCTGCTACGACACGTCAAGCTCCCTGTCACAGAAAAGGTCGGTGGGAAACCCATCCTGCACCCCCCATTGGCTGGCTGGAACAACCTGACATATATCAGCATATTTTCTTTTTCTGGAGCTGCAGCTGGACCAACATGAAGGAACAAACCACATTGTTTTCCGACTGTACGACTGAAAACCCTCTGCTCTGTGACTGCACTCTACTATAGGCCCTGTGATCTATAGTATATCCCAGCCTGAGGGTTTGGTCCGATGTGGGTTTGTAGAAATCAGACTGCTGAAAGACAGACATTTTCTCGTGTTTTTCCTTCGACTAAAGTCTCAGATGCTGCAGTGCTGTGGTAAAGAAAATGGAATGGACAAATTGAAGCAGATAGGCAAAGCTCCAGCTATTCCTCGCACCCTTTGTGATCATCATTTTTCAAACCGGTGACCAGTTTACGCAAATAAAGAACACAAAAAGTACCAAGAGATGTGTGGTTCAGATAGCAGACCTCTGCAATAATGGGCTGGTAGCATGATGTATGAGCCAATTTAAAGAACATAAACCCTAACTTCATCTGGAAACCTGACACACACACACACACACACACACACGTACACATAATATGCATGTATGTGCGCACAGCGGTGCAGCACATCTGCACTCCACGTGCCTGCTTCCCCGGAGCCTCTGCAGCCATAGCTACAACAACTGGGCTACTTCAGTCTATTTGGCCAGTCCACCCTAATCTACATCAGTCGAGCTGCAGGAGCCAAAGGATGTTGGCACACAATGAAAAAGGCCGAGAGAGAAGTGCAGAAGTTTCCCTCCTGCTAAACGTCCCGTTCCTCCATCTCCCTGTTTAACATGTAGCGTCTTCACGCGTCGCGCTGTGAAAACTAAGAGTCTGTTCGCATTTAAAGCTGCGCCGATTCATTTTTGGGCACGTGGGGACGCCGGGAACACTGAGATATTCGGTTCAAGCTGTTCTGGCTCTCTGGATAGCCAGATGCACCACCGTGTTCACCAGCTGGTGCTGGGCAGGTACTGTGCAGAGCTTGAAAGCTACATGGATGAGACTAAAGTCTGGCCTAAGATCTCAACAATGAGCTAATACTTTGCTGCAGTTTTGGACACATAATGAAACAAAAAATGCCTTTATGACAGTCATGGTGCTTGTTAAATAATGCCAGCAATTACATTTTTTTAAATATTGACTATATATCTCCTTCTTCTTCAGTGTTTTATGACTGTTACACTATATTTGTTTGTTTATCACTTGGTTAATTATCTTGTAATTTTAATTTAGTTTTCCCGGCTGCTCTTTTCCTGCATATAAACAGCCACTGCATCCTAGATTTCTCCCTCCTCCATTCAAGTAAAATATTTGCCTCTAAATTATCTTACTTTTTTAAGGACTTCAGCTCAAACTTTTCATTATAACCCTCAAAGCTCATCATTCTGCTTCTACTGTCACTTTTTCTCATTTGCTTTCTTCACTTTGTGTCGATAATAGTTCATTGGCAGGTTAGTGTTTGGTTTCTCTGCGGCTGCTTGTGCAGAATCTGTTGCTGCCGTGATGGGCTGGTATAAAACGGTCTAACTGATGTTTGGACACTGATGGTCCTTTAACCGCTCCGCTCTGCTTTTAAGCTACTCTGTCTCTCCCTCCTTTCATCCCTCTGCCACCAGTTTACTCACTGCTGGCCCCCGTTCCACGCTGGCACCGGGATGTGCCGGTTGCCGTTTCGACACTCTGGCTTTGTTTCTTTGGCGGGAGGAAATCCTCTGACAAACAGGAACTATTGCATTTCCAGGTTGGAGTTAACATAAGTGACGGCTACTGGACCCAAAAGGGTGTCGTGCACCAAAAACCAAAAACAGGAGAGCTTAGCAAACTATAAAGACCTCTAAGGCTTCCACTTAAACAAGCACGCACTCACACATTCATATCAAGGCACACTTGTGCAATCCAATATGAATGTGTCCCTACACACACATGCACAGACCACGCAGGTGGCCGACCATGATAACAAACAGCATAATTAGGAAGAGGTGAACGCTATGAGGCGCCTCCTACTGCAAATACTGGACAAATGAGCAAGCATGCGAGCATGCTTCAGCGATCGGGAATATCGTCGAAACCGCAACAATTTGCCAGATGAAGTAGCGTCTGGCTGACTTAATGACAGAAAGGTGAGGTCGCCACGCCGAGCACGGGGGAAATGAGATGAAAAAAAAAACAAAAAAACAGAACTGGTCCACATACAAAACCGCTGCCTCTGGAGCTCGAGCCAAGACTGAAGGTTCTCTCTGCTTCTCCAAGTTAAAGCTGCAATACGAATGAGATGAGTGACTGAATTCAGACGTCGAATGAGCAAAGTTAACTGTACGAGAGCTGAGATCGGCTGAAAAGGGAATGAGAGTGAGATTTAACAATGCTGTCAATGCGTCTTGTAGTTTGACACTTTAGGATAATACGCTTTCACCAGGCCTTCACCTTAACGCAAGGGATACATGTGAAGATCGATGCCACGCTGAAGATGGAGCTAGGCCCAAGCGGTGATTAGCTTAGCTTCATTTTACAAACAAGATCCAAGGTGTTATTAGTTGTTAGTTGAGATTTTTTCTCTCTGGAGAGAGCTACGCTACCTGTTTCCTGCTACTTTTAGCTATGTTACGCTAGGCTACTCCCTCCCCGGCTTTAGCTCCATATGTAGCGCACAGATATTAGATATATCTTTTTTTGCTCTGTTCATGATAATAACCTTTATGTCTATAGATTCATATGCAGTAGTCATACAGTAATCAAGCCTGCATGCACGCAAAGTTCACATTTGCACACAGTCTAAACTTTTGGGCATTCTTCCATCATGAAAATGAAAATCTATTTAAGGGCGAGCCAATGCTTCATTGATGGAAAGATGAAGCAGGAAGTCCTCTAGTCTCTACCTGACCGGCACGTCCACTCCTACACTCATCAGCTCGATTGGAGCTGAGGAGGATATCCTCTAGTCATCCTAATGGCTCCAGTGAGTATTAATCTAATACTCCTGTCTCAAGTATGGCGATGGAGGCTTACAGAAACCTGACTGCTCTGGTTTAAATCTTCAGTTTTCGATGTTTTTCCTCTCCGACTCAGTCACTTTTTTTCTGTCACGCCCTATCGATGTCTCTCGTGTCTCTCATTAGCCCTCTGACGGTGTGTCTTTCTCTAAGCACTCTCATTTTCAGCTCACCTTACTGCAAAATGCACTTCAACTAAATTTTGACGTCTTTATGAAGCAGAGATTTAGGAGAAGGTATTATGGCTCGATTGGCCTTAAAAAGGAGTGAATAGAGGTAAAGGGGGCAGGAAAATGTGAGAGACCAAGAAATGACACGTTATTATTTGGGAAAACTCAAAAGAGAAACGAAAAAATTTGTCCACATCAAGGTAAAGTGTTTCTACCCATGTGGGTCACGAAAGGTTCCAATGTGGGGTCCATGTGGGCCACCATCCTCCATCCTTTTGTGTCCACTCACTTACACTAATGCTTTAGCCACAGTGGGCTAAATGTGGGGGGCTACCTCATTCCAGGTCTCATATGGTCCATATTTAGTAAGTAGGTGACTGTTGTCTGGGCTGTAAGTTGGAAGGTTACAGCAGTGACATAAGGTCGTTACCATGGGCCCCAGTGCATGCTACGCTTGTTGCCAGGTATGAAGCACACTGTGAATGAATGAGGAGCACAAAGATCTTCCTGATCTAACCTACACTAAGCTTCATAAGCTCCAGAGACATTTCATTTATTTTCATAAAATGGAAAAAACCCAACATATTTTAAGGATGTTAAAAAAGCAGATACAACACATGAGTGCAGTGTGCACCAGTGTTGTTGGGTGGATGTTTGTGTGTATAAATAGAGACTGAGCAATAGCATTTCTAATAACAGCAGAGGGACGTCACAGTAAATCCACCTGTAGAGATGCACCTAAGGCTCAGCCCCAGCAGCAGCTGTCCCTGCACTTCAACACAGACGGAGCGGAAAGGTCAGAACAATGCTCTCTTATGAGATCTGGCTTTTCTGGTTTGGCCAGTTTGCATCAAGCTTTAAAGCATGTTATGATGATGATGATGACTGTAATGACATACTATTCCTGGACCTGCTTCGAAAAGGAAAACATTTCTTGATGATCTCCCGCCACATATTTAGAGGTGTGGCTCTTTTGTAACTGCGCTCACAGTTGCAGCCCGCGTGCCCTCTCCATAACCAGAAAACCAATCCAAATAAGAGGAGCAATTTCTCGTTTGAGCAACACTGAATGAATCAAGCGCCCATGTGGCCTAGCTTATGTACACGTAGAGGAAGACGAGGTGATCACTAAATAACCAATGAAGCAATATTCATAATCAGGACCAATGTAGCAGCAATGTACACTTCAAACTTTTTTGAACTTTTCACCTGTCATGTTGATTTCTCTGTCTTGTTCATTTCTGATTTGCTTTATGGTTATTAAAGTGTGTGTCCTGTTTTACTCTTTTCTGTGCGCATGTTACTCAGCGGTCCATTACGGCGAAAGCGAAGCAACAGCTTCCAATCAGTTCCAGTGCAGATCGAAACACAGATCCCTTTTTAATGGCTTTAGTAAGAGCAATCAATCAATCAGCAGTAATCGGTGTTTATGAGTTAACAAGGCAATGTAAGCAAACACAGAGTGTGTAATTATACCGAACATGTTGTCTCTCATCGCACATTTTAGTTTCACTTATTATTTCAGGATCTCATTTATTTTCAGTTCTCGGCTTGTTTCGCTCTGCTTTTAATTTAGGTATCTGTTTCGTTTTGGTTTGCGCACAATTTTGGAAAAGCAGAAAAGGAAAATATAATGATAACTGAGCATTTCCAGTGCCGGGTCAAAATTTTCCAGTGCTGCTCTTAAGGCGGGTGTTTCACAAGACATCGCTGATTTAACAGAGCTGCAGTGTGGCCTCTCTCATCTTCTACTTGGCCGACTGATCTGACCACGGTTTGACAGTGTTTAGCCAATAGATGGGAGAGTAAGTGAGCTAAACACTTCCCCCCTCCCATGCTATCCGTTGTAGCCATATTTTGCACATTGCTAGCATAAAAATCTTTGGGCACATTGTTTTAGTTTTTTGGGATTTTGTTTTCCGATCTGTGAACAAACCTGTCGGCCAGAAGAACCTCTTTTACTTTCTGTTTCATACTGAAAGTGGTGTTAGAGGATGAGTATGGGCACGTGTCATGACAGAGCTATGTGACTTAAGTGTTCAACTTGTGAAAAGGCATCGACAACATGAAGGATGAAACATCATGTAAGCCATTTTAATTGAATTTCCATCATTATTTTTGTGTCCTGACCTCAATTATTGGCTAACTAACTAGCCCAGTTTGATTTAGTTAAGGAGCACTTGCTTTTTAAAATGTTGTTGTCTGTTGATACAAACGTTCATCAGTGTTTGGTTCTGTCATGTTTCTGCCATAGTTGAGTCGCGCCATCTCTCCGTTATCTGAAAATCTGTGAAACCACAGAAATCTCTACAGACATTTGTTCAGATTTAGCGATCAATCGAGTGATCTGAACAGCCGATTCGATCATGTTAAAATACTTAAATTCATAACTAGCAGAAACTGAGTTAGTCTGTCTGGGATACACGCTGTGATTTTTTAATATAAATGATTTAAGAGTGTGTCCTCCATCCAGGTAGCGGCTGTGTCGCACACTTCCTGTGTGTCCTCAGGTCATTCAGATTCCTGCATCGAGGATGAGCGACTGCACTGACATCTGTTTTTAACTGCTTCCTTGTCCTCCTCAGAGAAAATGTGACAGCATCATGATAAAGCAATGTGAAAAAAACAAGGTAATATTTCCCGCTGAATGTTTCGTCCACTTTGCACTCTGCACTGCCTTCGACGCAGCATTTTTGATGCAGATATTGATGCTTGTTTGTTGTCTGTTTATCTTTCGGTGTTTCGAGGCTGCAGAAGAAAGAACATCAGAGGCAGCAGTGTAAATATGCAGCACAACATAACCTGTGTAAGTCTGGGTGCATAAAGCTGATTGGAATAGTGGTGGGGGTGTCTGCAGCTTGCTTAGCAGGAAGGTCGTCAGCTGGTGAAAGAGCTGCAAACATGGTAGCGCTAGGATGCACTGCAGCGCTTGTCAGCAAATGTAATCCAGGCGATGGAGAAGAAATAAAGTTTAGAAACTGGAAAAGTTGGGAAAAGAATTCATGGCAATTGTTGAACACCTTCTTAATTTCTTTGAGGATGTCCTCAAAGAAATTAAGAAGGTGTCTGAGGAGCTGGAAACAGCAAACAGTTTGTTTTCTAAAACAAAGCAGCTGCGGCAGCTTCTTAAGCAGCTTAGCTGGCAGAACAGAGCAGGGACGTTATGGATGCGAAGGGATTGTATCGCAGGTTTGGCCTTGCATCCAAGTTTGAACACATGAGGAAAATGCTGAAGGACTTTGAAGGAATGAAGGCGGAACAGCGAAGTGCAACATTCAGTCGTTAAAATAAAGGACTTAAATATCAGTTTTAGCTCAACTGGCTCCAAAAGACTGACAGCAAAGTCCAACTGAAATCACATTCAGTCATCCTTTTTACAGTCAGAAATACTGTCTGCATATTTTTTAAATGCATGTGTACATGCTGCTTAATGTGCTGCAGCAGCTAACTAGCTATCTAGCATTGTTAGCATTTCACTTTCCCCCAGTTTTGTACCTTCTTTTAGAGAAGATTTTGACTTATTTCGGGACGGCCAGCCCTAAACTTTGCACTTTTTTGTTTCTTTTTTGTGGTTTGAAAAATGAATAAATAAAGATTTACTCACTTTTCTTTAGAACATCCAGTATGATTTCAGCCTATTGTTTTCTAATGTTTTGTTTGCTGAATATAAACAGCCATCATGGGCGATAATACACCACATCTGATTATTCACACACAGTGCACACAGGACGTCACCCCTGCAGGAATGGAACAATGATTACAAGGTCTGTGAGGAGTGCAAAAATGGAGAAGTTAGCTGTAAGTGTGTTAAACCAGTTAACCTGTCGAGCACCAGAGAAGGATGCTACTGCTCGATGAGCCACATCCTGCAGCAACCATTCTCTCATAGCCTTTCAGACCATGATCCTGTCTTTCAGAACGCTCCTTTTCATTTAAAGTAACTTTATAAAAGTGTGGATTGTTTCCTCTTCCTCACTCTTGAGTCTTTCATATATGATTTTCAAGGATGACATGTATTGGGTTTATTCTGCAGGCTGCTGTGTCTTTGTGCGACCGACACAAAGGTGACCCTTCTGCTATTAAATGATTTAAATTATTAAGTATGTAGCTGCCATTTGCAATTATCTGCATTTTTCTGTTTGTGATTGACATCTTCCGATGCTGTATTTGTAGATTGGTAACATGTATTGTCATAATATGCATGTTTACACGCTAAGAGAGGACTTTTTCAGGCCAGTTTTTTGCTTGCTATTTATGATTTAACCAACTCACCCACTGATCCATTAGCCTCAATATTTAAAGGATCCGATAAGAATTTACCATGATGTTGTTTGAAAAGACGAGTCTATTTCTCTTCCTCCGTTCTTCAATGTCGGGAATTTGGATTTTTTTTAAAAGAAAACCTCCACGTACCATGACGTCTTCGATGATAACACAATGAAAAAAACAGGGGAGTCTCTGGTAACCCTTCTTTTGTTTGGGCATTTTTTTGGGCACTTTTCTGGCCATTATTCAACAGAACAGAAGGCAGGTTGTGACCATATTTCACACTTGGTCAGATACTGAATCGATGACACTAATCTTGAAACTGTGCTGATTGTATAAATCGTTGAAGATGTGTGTGAAGCATCCAGGTTTGAAGCATTGTAGTCACCACAGGCTCATTGGTTCTGCTGATACTCAGCTTCAACTAGACTGGTTGGTAAAGGCATACAGCTGTGAGGCAGTAATTCTTGTTTCTTAATACATTACGTTATTAGTCAGGATAAAATCAAATATCACTGTTGCACGGATGAAACACAGTTCCATATATCTGTTTTGCCAGTTCCACATATCAGTACACATATGACTCAAATGACTTTGACTAATATAAAAACAGATCACATTACCCTGCCTGTATTCTGCTGCTGAGAAATAAACTCATACCAGCCTGTACACACTGTCCTTTCACTCTCACTTCAATCTTTGGTCCAGAACTAACAAGTGGCAACCTGTGGGGCTGAAAAGCATGCCAAAGTGCAAAAAACTGTAGTTCCTCAAATGGCCACTTGAGGCTGACTCCAAAAGTGAGTCAGTCCCCATAGATCCCCATATTGAAAAGTCCAACTTTACAGCAGAAAAAAACGTGTTTACAGCCTGGGCAAAAAACAACAACTGAACAGGGGTACATTTTTTATATATCTCACTTGTTTAAATTATATTAAGGCTTAATTAATTAAATGCATAATTATGGGCATGGATGCTTTGAGTGACAGCTTAACTGCTGTCACAGCTTATTGTCTGTGAAATAGTTTTAAATGAACTTTTGCTCTCTTTCAAGCTACAGGACAGCACCAGAAATGACAAATGAATTAATTAGAAGACATCAGAAGTTTTGTGTTATAGTAATTGTATCTGCTAATTTAACAAGGTACCGTCTGTATACTGTTGTGTGAGTGCAGAATGCACAACAAGCAGTGGGTAACGTGAAATCGTGACGGGTCTTCTGAGTGAGAAACAAACGCTGACGTTGCTACTAAAAGCTACTGATTGCTGGTTGCAAACTTTTCAGAAAACACACACTCCCTCCAGTGCAGGTGTTCAGAACAGCAAATGTGGAACGCATGTGCCTCAAAGAGCTCTTAAAGCCGTCTGCACAGCAGAGTTAGCTGTGGCTAGCATCCCTGCTGGGAGTGTGTGTTGCCTTTATACCCTAACAAGCTAACTCTGCCCCCGACAGCCTGACTGTGAGTTCAATTTTTAGAAAGGTTTCATCTGTGCATTTCTCAAACGGCTAAACTGAAGGAATACACCTTCCAGTTCTTGGCAAAAGTTAAATGAGAAGAGTGCTACAACTTTTATGTCCGTGTTCTAAACATGCAGTGAGAGCCAGCAAGCAGTTAGCTTAGCTTAGTTTAGCATAAAGACTCACAACAGCTAGCTTGCCTCTGTCATTAAGTAAAAAGATTCACTTGCCAGCACCTCAGATGATCACTGTTTAACACATTTTATCCTGTTTGTTCAATCTGTACAAAAACCAGAGTGTAATTAAACAACAATTTGTGGTTTTACGTGCTGGAACTATTTCTTACTTCCTGTTAGCGTTAGCGGTGCCGGTAGTGGGATTTGTTTTACCTCTGGACAGATCCAGGATTGCTGTCTGCCTTTGTTTCCAGTCTGTACGCTGAGCTAAACCAAACTAACATCTTGCAGACTCTCACTTTATATTTAGTACACAAGAGTAAATATGGCAGCCTCTCCATCTTTTCATCTGACTCTCGGCAAGAAAGCCAGTCTTTTTCCAAAGTGTTGATGGATTTCCTTCCTGGCTATAAAGTAATAATGTGTTGTATATGGTGTGATGACATGAGGCAGATGTTGCATAGCTGAATGCTCACCTACCACCTATTGATGACATTATAAGCATCCCTTTAACCTCAGCAACAACAGAGAGACATGGCATACACTGAAAATCCCTGCTGACTCTGCGCATTTGTCATCAGAGGTGATAGGGATACATTTTTAAAAAAAACCCACACACATTTGATTGTGGCTGACTTCGTCACCCTTGTCATATGTTTCCACTTTCGCTGTGATTGTATTCCTCTTCATTATTCACTCGGAGTTGCCGCAGTGGCCAGCACTTGCAGCAAATGCCTTCCATGTGTCTCTAATTGCCTCAGTAGAGGTATTTAACACGAGGTGAAGTCATTAACACATGGACACGCCGTCAGATGTGGAGCCAGGCGGCCTGGGGTGAAAGAGTAGACAACAGGCCTCTTAAGCCAACGCGCCATCCATCGTACCTGAAGAGGAAAACATGGCGCGCATCCATTCTCAGGTAAGAACACCACAAGTTCAACAATTACTACAAAGTAATATAGAGATTACAGTCTTTTCAACATCTGGGGGGCAGATTAATGGATTTGGATGACAAATATTCAGATATGCCATAAATATGACGATATGCATACACTCAGGTAAGATGAGGATTTTGGCTTTCCTTTTAATCATGATGATGATGACATAATAAAACACCGCTTTGCTGTTTATCTTGAAATTGCACCCACAATGTTATCATATTAATAGAGTCATACTGCGACGCCAACACTTAAATATGAAGTATATCTACATATTAAACCATGAGCTGAAATATGATCATACCTATCATCATCACTGAAGGTGAGCCTCCAGCTCCTCTTTCTTTCACCATGACTGAGTCAATAGCTCCATCTGCTGTTCAGTGGGGAGCACTGCACCCGTCCACTAGCAAGTGAAAACGGCCAGTGATGTATGGTTGATAAGAAGCAGAAGAAAACTGTAATGCTGGAGCTGAGCATGCCGGCTTACTGGGACACTTGAATGGAACTGAGCCATTGTTAATGTCAGTAACACCTGTGTGTTTCAGACAGCTGCAAGTTAAAATGTTCGTGTGGAAAAAGCTTAAAGCTGTGAGTCTCATTAACCATACAGCAGTACATCCTGCTAGGTCTCAATGTGGACACTGACCCCAAACTACATCAAATCCTATCCTTCCACAGGGCCTTACCATCTCACACATTTATAGGTTTCTGACCTATATATATATATGTATCTCACTGTTGTCTCTGACTGTCTGTTTGGCCTCGATAAAGCAATGGATGAGTAACTTCAAACCAAACAGAGACACTACTGCCGGGACCTAAATGCAAGAGAGAGATACTGTTTGATAGGCTAGGGGACCTGGCTCACCAGACCAAACTGGAGCTTCTTATCAGCCAATCAGAGCCACTGTGTCCTCTAATGCTGCTTCCTTAACTGTTCAGGTTGAGGGGAGGGGACGAGAGGGGAACCAGCTTTTAGCTACGACTCACTGAAACTGTGGAACACCCTGCCAGGTAACAGCAGAGATGACGGCTCTGTCGACCTTATTACAAACCAACTGAAGACCTTATTCAGGCAGCCGTTTGGTTAATGCAGGACATTTTTATCTCTGCCTTATCTTTTTTTCTATTTTTCTGAACTTATTTATGGATTTTATATTTTTATATGGGGTTTTGTTTTTAATGCCACACTGTAAAGCTCTTTGAGCTGTGTTTTATGTATGAAAGGTGCAATACAAATCAAGTTATTGGTATCATTACCATAATATCTTCAAAATCTAAATAGCTCAGTCTATTTGGATGAATCATCACATTAGCCAGCTGGGTGATGAACCATGAAAACAAATTATCATGTGTTGCATATTGTCCTCTGGGTGACATTCAGACTGAAAACAGCCCTACACTGAAACAAGGCCAGAGGGCTGCGTAGAAATACAGCGTTCACGTCACAAAGTCATCTAGCAGGAACTTCCTCTTGCTTGTATTCGGTTGGCTAACAGGAGCGCCTTGCCGGATGACATCGCTTTGCATTGTGCCAAACGTTTTTTCCCGGGCCCCCCTGTGTTGGCACACCTACTGTGTTACCAGACTGGCTCCTTTCAAGTAAATGAGGTTGCCATGTTCTTCACACAGGGCTCAAGGTGCTCCGAATACGTCATTAACGTTAAGCCAGCAATTTTACTGCAAATGTCAGTATGCCGCTAGATCCTATGATACAACCAAGTCAAACTTGTCAACTTGGCAGTATTGTTGCTACCGTTCGTAGCCTGTTCTCTAGCCATCACTGATGTTGCAAGAGTGAAACTGATGGACTGCTCTTTGTGCGATCAGCCACAAGAGTTGTGCTCCCTGCTTACAATTCTTACTTACTTCCTTTTTTTTTTTTTTACTAAACATGAGTTAGCTGAGAAGATTGATACCACTCAATCTGTTGAATATGAGGCTGCAGCTGAAGCTTAGCTCACGTATCTTAGCATGAAGACTGGAAGCAGTGCTGAGCAGCTTGCTCATATGTGCAGCACGCAGTAGCTTGTATGTTTCCTCTCTACAAAAACTGGGCTGTTAAGGCAGGGTCTTGTGTGCCAGAATTTCTTAGCCGACAGCGGTGAGGTCCTGGAGTCTTGCAAGGTTTCCAGGCAACCGGCAGAGACTCCACGTAGTCACTGCCCCCGGGCAAGATATAATCTGTGACAAGAGCCCTGTAAAGCCACATTTTTTACACTATTGTTTTCGCACAGAGATTTAGAGGTGCCGGAGCTATGCTAACTGTTTCCCCCTGCCACCAGTCTTTATGCTAAGCTAAGCTAAAATAAGCTAACTGCCTCCTGGCTGTGGCTTCATATTTAATTGACAAATGCGAACAGAATCACTCTTCTCTTTTTAGAAAGTGAATACGCACATGTCTCATAATGTGAAACTATTCATTTGATTGAAGAAAGAAACTAATATTCCATCTTTTTGTAAAAATCTTGAACAAAAACTCGTATCCATGGCTCCCAGCTCCACTGCGGAGGTCACTGTATATCTGTAAACTCAGCCATATGCACGGCCATCGTCAGCCGGTGAAGCTCTGCACAAACCAACGTCAGAGGGCTTCCCTTAAAGCCTATCTGCGATCAGCACATGGTCAGCGTAAACATTTAAGGACACCCCGCACCCCCCAGCCGCCTCACATACTGAATGTTCACGTGCCAGATGTCACACACTCGTACGCTGCACATGTACAGAGGAGCACGGCCACATATACATGACAGGAAGAAGCGCAGCCAGTCGGGTCATTCTGCTCTGCTGCTCTTCACTGGAAGTAATGGCTTCCTCAGCATCTCATTTCCTGACTTCAGCAGGAAATTTCAATCTAAAGAAAGGTACACCACCCTTAAAAGAAAGCACACAACATACTACACACTCCCTGAAGCTTGTTATTAGCATTTGATTAATCACATAATACTTTCTGTAACTTTTTTCCCCCAAATAACAAAGTTGAAAGTGTGACCTTGGTTTTTAACAATAAAAAATGAAATGCAGAAAAAAAGAGGAAGTTGTGTTTAAACAAATCCAATCATCATTTTGACCTCCTGGTGTCTTGTTGTTTACAGTGTTAGAATCTCCCCTGTGGTTTATCTGACAGTGTGACTGCTGGCTGACACAAGACAGATCAGAGAAAGGCCCTTTCTGTGTGAGTAATGGCCCCTAATTGAGGGGATCATCATTCCTGGGTAATCGCCACGATTTGATTAACAATAAGGGAGAGAGCGGGCTATTGATCAGCGCGATGATCTTGTGAATTTGATCCCTGTTGTTCGAGCTGATTGATTGGAGATCATCTCGGATTCATCTTAACGGAGGAATAAACGTGTCGCGCTGATCTCGGTGTGAAGTCTGAGTCACTGTTCAAACAGCTGAAGGAGGGGAAGCGGGAGGAGGAGGGGGGCGCGATGACCGGCTGCGTTTTGTGGAAATGTTGCGCATTAACAAGCAGCTTTTGAAAACGCGCTTCATTTGCGTCACGGCTCGGCTCTTCGTTTGCTCTCTTGCAACTGGCCTCATGCTGATAACAGCATGAAACACATGATGTGGCGCTCCGGCGACAAAACATCATAATGGGGTAACTTTATTTGGTTGGCCCGCTAATTGGCCCCTATTAGAGCACAACTCTAATTACGCAGCAAAGAAAACCACGTTTTCCTTCCATCCTTCAGACTGAATATTAATTCAATTCATGTATTAACATCAACATATGTTATTGCCACATATTTGCATATATTTTATTTATGTATTTATTCACTGTCATAGGCTTTTATGAGGTCAAACACACTATTTTATAGGCTAGTGGTTTCTATGGTGACTCCTATCAGAGGGATTTATCATTTTTTAAATGATCTTTAAACAGCCTGCAGTAATGACTTGGACAACCTTCCGCATCTCTACAAACATGTCCTGATCAAACTCTGTTTGGTTGAACGGGTCAAATAAGCCACATGACCTTTAACCTACTGTAACCTGGACACATAAATTAAGGGAAATTGGTTATTTATTTATTTTTATCTTTATGGCTGACTCTCGGGCCATTTTCACCTTTCTTTTGTGTCCCCCCCGCGCCATCATCAATCACGGCCCAATCATGTCCTGGTGTTAGCTGAATACAGGGCCAGCCTGTCATCAAAGGCAGCGGGGTCGCCCTTATCACCCGCCGTCCCGCAGGTGTAGAGCTCAGTCCTCTCATTCGCTCTGAAATGACAGCAGGAGCTCTGCGCCTCTGGCTCGTCCTCGCTCTGCAGCTCAGATGCGTCAGCCCGCTCGCCATCCGGCAGGGCGCTTTGGACGCGACGAAGACGGCGAACGAGGAGCTGGACGCGCTGGTCCGTCTGAAGGATTTACCTCGGGCTCCAGCTGTGGCTCCTCACAAGAAGGCGCCTCAGTTTATGTTGGATCTTTTTAACGCGGTGTCAGTCTCCGATGGGAGACCGAAAAGCCAGAAGGAGATCCTGGAAGGAAACATAGTGCGGAGCTTCGAGGATAAAGGTGAGTAAAAGCTATCCATCTGACATTTACGCATTTACATTGTTTTGTGAAAATGTATTTTGGAAAATATGTGTACTTAATTTAAGTAAACAGCTGGCTACACATCAGGGCCATATATTAGAGTGCGTAATTGTTATCCAAACGTACGATTACGCACGGTTACGCGCGGCTAGTGTTGCTGTTAAACAGATGATTTTAAAGACTTTTTGACATTTCTTTGTGAAAACATTATTTAAACGTTTCACTAAAGACGTGTTTGGCACTGTTCCACCCGCAGGTCATGCTGGAGAGAGGTTTCACTTCTTCAATCTGTCGTCTTTCGGCAGAGACGAGAGAATGATTAAAGCGGAGTTCCGTTGGTTCAGAAAGAAACAGAAGTTTTACCTGGGAAAGTCATATGGGCCTCATTTCTATAAGGTAAGGTGCCCTCTGTGCTACATTTAATCTGTACTCATGTTTAATTTACGAGTAGCCTAAATCCTAACTTGTGCCATGTGCAGACACCATCAGAGAGCAATAGGACTGATAATGTTATTATTCTGAGCTGCATTTTGATAAGTAGTTTACCATCAGTAGTTTCACACTGACCAACTGACAGTCATCTTAGTTTAGTGTTTGCAGAAATTCAATCCAGTAAGCCTTTAACTTGATGAGGAAGTGTTGAGGAGAAAAGGGCTTTTTATGGAGCCACTTTAGTGAACTAACAGCTTCATGTTGTGACTGTGCAGGTGGACCTGTACGAGGTGCTGGACAGCCGAGTGAAGCCATGGAGAGGAAACCTCATCACCTCCAGGCTGGTGCCCCTGTACACACAGGGATGGGAAGTCTTCAACGTCACTCAAACGGTCTCCCTACTTTTTGTTTAACCCATATTTCTTGGTTTTATTATAAACATCTTTTGGTAATTTCAGTGCCTTTATGCATAAATATCATTTGTTCGCACTAAACAATTATCTCTAATGAGAAGGTTATGAAGTTTTTCTCAACTCAAGTGTTTAACCTGTTCAATCGTGCTGTGAATGTCAGGTGTCAAAGTGGATCCGCAACAGCCAGGAGAACAACGGCATCCTCGTGGTGACCACACTTCCTTCTGGTGACTGGATGGAGTCAGTGACAGACACCAGCGCCTACCTGGTCATATTCTCAGACGACGAGAGGACAGGAGCGTCAAACCAGTCCTACCTGGGTAAGGTGATGGTTGTGGTATGAGTGCGTTATATAAGGTTGAAGCTACTGAGCAAGAGCACGAGAGGAGAGTTTAACTGTATTTAGTTTGCGTTTCAGTAGAAAAGTCATTACATGTATGGAACTCCAAATGTTTAATAGGCCTATGAAATAATAATAAAAAAAAGATCAGGCAATAACAATGCTAACACTATTCTGAATCAACAAACTAGAGGCTGCAGCTCATGAACACACTTCAACACTTTACCTGCAGTCCCCCATACTTTGTATTTATGACGGCATTCTAATCTAATGTGATCATCTTCCTCTTTCCCTAGGACAAGGTCAACCTGCAGCAGCAGCACCTGAGCTCCGCGACCACCGCAGCAGAAGACGACGTGCATCTGCAGTGTCGTCACCCCACAGCCGCTCCCAGTCCTGCCAGCGGGTTCCCCTCTTCGTTGACTTCGAGGAGATCGGCTGGTCTGGCTGGATCATCTCCCCCAGGGGCTACAACGCCTACCACTGCAAAGGCTCCTGCCCGTTCCCCCTGGGGGGAAACCTCAGAGCGACCAACCACGCCACGGTGCGCTCCATCATGCATGCGCTCAAGCTCTCCAGTGACGAAGTGGGAGTGCCCTGCTGTGTTCCCGACAGACTCCAGTCCATCAGTTTGTTATATTTTGATGATGAGGAGAACGTGGTCTTGAAGCAGTACGACGACATGGTGGCGTTAAGCTGCGGCTGTCACTGACTGGCTGTGCACCTCCTGCACTTTTTAACACTGGGACAATGAGAGATGGGGAGGTGATGGTTTGCTTGAGTTGATTACAACGCTGTGTTGCGACGCTTATGTTTATATATTGTATTATTTTGAGAAATAAAGCAACTATTCCTCAACAATGACAGTGATCCTTTGTCTAGATAAGTTTTGGGATTCCAAAACTTTTCATGAAAGGATGCTGATATTTACAATAGACTTGAATATCAGAGGTGAACACCTACTGTTCTGTCAATCCTGAGCTGAGGTTAGTTTTTGTTCTTAGTCATTGATTAGTGATGCGCTGGTTGCTGCAGGTTTGTCGGGGGAGCTACTTAAATTTAAACTGAAGTTGAATTAGAACATATTTTACTGGGGCCCACTGAATCCACCTCAAGGTCTTCTGAAGGTGATGCTGTCCATGGCAAGCTGTTTCTAAAATAGCTAATAAACTGTCGACATTTCTTTTCTCTGACTGTTTTTAACTTGCTAGGATGTAATACTTGGATTTAATTACATCTGAGCATTATATTTAGACCATTGTTAAGACCTCCGAAACGGGGATTCCAGGTAATCCACCTTTTGATGAAATCTAAATGTGGATCCTATAGTTTCAGAACACAAATGCACTCATTAGTGAAGGTCAAAGGTAGAATTAAGAAAACATGAAAAAAAATTAAATGTAAATAGAATATTTTAAAAATTAAAACCTTTGCCTTTGCAACATAGATCAGAAGCAGTATTAAATGTTCATATTTTATTATTTGTGCAATCAAAACCAGAGTGAATCAATCAATCCTTGCAAACCTCTAGTTTGATCTTGACAGACTGCTTTTGTTTCAAAGGTCTTATTTGTGTAATTCTGTCAATGAGTAAATAAAAACAACATACAGTCTCTTACTCACTTTTATCAACTTAGTCACTCCTGTCACGACAGTAACTGACCAACAGATGGCGATGAAGAGTCTTAGCTGAAGACTACAAACCTACTCCACAATGCAACTCTGCAGCACCTGGATCAGGTTGTGATCACATTTTGAATAAACACATGCAAAATCTTAAACAAGGCAATTATAGAACCACTTTAAACCGGTTCCAAATGAAAAACTCAGAAATCTGGAATTTTTTTTAGCATTCAGCGAGTTAATGGCCAAAGTGTAACAACCGTTTGTGTTTTCATTGCTTGCTGAGAGCACTGTACAAAAAAAAAAAACAATGTCACCATTATCTGAAACTGAAAATTGAATCATCAGTCATAACAGATCTAATCATTACCAAAAAAAAAAAAGGTTTAGGAGTTTGAAATATCATTTGTTTCGACATTTTTTCAATGAACAATGACACAGTGGTGAAATAAATAACACTAGGACAATTAAAGTCTGTAACAAACAGTTGTTTTTTTATTGGAATGGATCACAGACACAATATAGCCCTGCTTTATTCTAGTTTAGAAAAATTCCAATGCAACAAACTTGCAAAACCAATTCTCCATCATGTCCTCGGCATGTTAAAAAACATTAATTGCAAAAATGCCAGTTCAAGCTTTCAGACGGTATAAATTAAATGTGTGTCGTATCAAACACGTTCAACAGGTGGAACTGCAGTTTCAGCTTCAGCATGCAAAAGGTTTTCAAAATGCAGTTGTGTGGACATGATCAGTTGAAATCAATAACATACAAATCAATGACATATTTTAAAATTAACTCTATTTGTTTCAAGTACTACTGATAACTTAAGTGACTGCAAGCTGTGTGTTGAAAAAAGAAATCTCGAGGCAACAAACTTTGCAGGTCATAAAACAAAAAGCCACAATACCTGAAAAGCAGTGGAGACTCCAATACCACTGTTGATGAATATAACAATCCATCAGCATTTACAATAAATATTCCACATTTACATTCGAGCTTACCCTCTCTGTTTACACTTAAATACATTATGTACATGGATCATCCATGTCCCTTTCATCTTTCTCACAACCGCACATTATCTTACACAAATCCATCAACCCAGCATACAACAACTAATTCACAAATTCATTAATCTGCTGTCAGTTCAAGCTCAAGTCACACTCGTTCCTCTTCACAAAACCGACTGAGGCATTGGTAGTTTCACAAGCCAAGTAAAGCAATACAACGATCAGACACTTGAAGGAAAAATCCACCCAAACACTTCAACACTGTTTCAAAATCAAACAGATGTCGGCAGTGGACCTTGCATTTCTGGGTCCATTTTGTTGCTCATGGTGTATTTCTTATTCTGTACACAACAGGCCAAACATCCTGTTGAAATATCTCCACTGCAGCTACATTGCTATTTAACATCAGAAGATCTGGTCTACAGTTGTCATCTTGCACCAGCAATTCAACAATCGAACAGGGAGAAATTCATCAATGAAGTGGTGCCCTCTTAAAATCCTTGTGGCAAATGTAAGATACCACAACTGGAGTCATAGTAGACAAGGCAGCGTGAAGGTGGGAACACCAGAACGAAAACCTGAACAACACATGAACATAAAATAATCCCTGGAATGCAATGACCGTCACAAATTAATTCATGATACAAAACAGCACAAGCAGAGGGCGGATTTTTCCTTTCAAACCTCGTCTCCTATCAGCTCGGACAGTCCAGCTCCTCGGTGCCGAGAAACTCCCCCAACATGTGGTCGTGTTGAGCGTAGACGGGCTCTAAATATGGATGTCTCTCCTTACAGTGCATTTGCCTTGACCTCTCCAGGTGTCTCTGCTCAAACTCCTCCTGTGTTAAATGAGGGGCTTGGATGGTAGCTTTCTGAGCCATGGGAGACAGAGGCACCGGGACAAAGCCGTGGTAAACAACCAGAGGCGGGGTCAAGACCTCCAAGGGGGATGCCTGAGGAACAGCGCCCTCTGGTGGCTGGACCGGCAGCTGCACATAACTTCCCGTTTCGGGATCGAAGAAAGTTTTCGTCTTGACTTGGACGGGCATGTCTACGAAGAAGTACTGCCCTGAGTCGGGATCCTGGAGAAGCTTCCGCTGGGTCATAGGAAAGGACTGCGTAACAATGGCATGCTCAATGCTGGACTGGTGAGAAAGCTGGCTGGTGTAGCTTGACTGGCGGGACAGGTTTGAAGGATGAGGGACTTCGGTGCTGTGCGCATCAATGCTGTGACTCCTTCTCAGTGGGTTGTCCCTGCTCGCCTTGTCTCTCGCTCGGCCTCTCTGCTGAAGTTCATCCATGATGGACTTCTCAATGCGCTGGGTCCTCGGATCGAGCTTCTCATTGACTGGCACGTCACCGCTGAGCCTGCGCTCCACTTTGTCTCCTAAATGCCTGTCAATACTTTGTGACCTGTGCAGTGACCTGTCTGATGTGGGTTTCTCGCTGATGTGAGCTTTGTACACAGGTACATTACTGATGATGCTATCGCTACTGTAGTGTCTGTGCTCTGGCTTGTCTCGAACCTGTCTGTTGCTGCTGCGGCCTTGCCTTTCTGTTGCACTCCTGGGTAGCGCTTCGCTGCTCTGGTTATTGCCTTCCACTGAATCATGGCTCTGTCTCCGAGTCCTGTGGCCCGTGTCTGCTCTGCTGTGATGGTGGTTTTCACTGTTCTGGCCTCTTCTTTCGTAGAGCAGTTGTTCACTTTGATCCTTGTTGTTTTTGCCGTGGCTTTCACTGTGACTGTCTTCAGTCTTTTCTCTGTGTTTTTTCTCGCTGCTTTTGCTCCTCCCACTGCCGCTGCTACTGCCGCCTCTGTGCTCAGATTTGTCACTCTTGTGCCGATCCGGTCTCTGTTTGCTGCTGCTTCGAGACGATTTGTGAGGGGACTTCTGGGCCTCCTCCTTCTTCATCCTTCTATTTGTCAGTTTAATGGCTTTGAGAACAGCCTTTTCCGATTTGGGTAACACCACTGGTGGTTTGGGCAGCCCTGTTTGGCTATCATTACCACTGCAGGTGGACCCAGACCTTTCACTGGGAACCTTTGGTGCATCATGATCTACCGGCACTCCAACGTTCGTGCCCAACTCATCAGCTGTGTCACATGTGCTGGTTGCTAAGCTCTCCACGCCTTCAGAGGACGGAGTCACCCCAGACAATCTGTCTTCCTCCTGTGGGACAGTGAGGAACCCTCCAAATTGTGGCTTCTTTGGGTTGTCACTTTGCAGACTTGAAGGAGACTGCAGCAGGGGAGGGGAACTGTTTGATGAAGTCTCCTTCGGTTTCAAGATTGTTGGGTTAACACTGGTGGCAGTTTCATTAGCCAGAGGAAGCTCTGGATGTTCCTTTACTTGATGTAGCTCCTCCTCTCCCCTCTCTGAACCACTCAGACTCCCTCTCGGTGACCAGGGTTGTACAGTTTTCTTCAACTTATTGCTGAATGTGTTGTCTTTGACCTTAAATAAGGCAGGGATCCCCAAAGGTGGTGAGAATGTGTTGGAGGGCGACATTGGCGTCTGATTCTGGTCTTCATGTGTTAAACTTTGATCTGCTGTGATATTTTCTCTTTCTTCGCTGTCCTTGTACTTTGTTTCTCTCTCTTTCGGAGGAGATTTTATCGCCCTCTTTACGACCTCCGGCTCGCTTTCATGATCACTTAAAGAATAGTATTCCACTTCCGTCCTGTCCGACTCTTGTTTGGTGCTTTGTGAAAGATTCTGCCTCACCTCGTCAACCTCCTCCTCCTCCCCGATCAAGTTCTCCAGAGAGTGGTAAACATTTGACTCGCTCTCAGTGTTTCTGAGCAGTGCGCTTTCCACAGAGAAGTACGATGATTTTGAGGACAAGCTGGCTTGATCAGGTGGGCTCTGATTGATGTTGATACCATTTACCAATAGTAAGGGTGATATTATATTCCTGGGGATTTCACTGACAGCCTCTGCATCCACATTTATGTCCTCACTAGCTCTATTCATTTTGTCAGATTCTTCTGCTACTAGATTGTTAGCTGCATTGTCATCTGCTGTGTTCAAATTGTCTGGTTTTAAAGGAGCCTTCCTCTTTACGATGTGCATTTCCTGTGTCTTTTCATTGTTTTCAAATGAAAAGGCTTCCGTAGTGGAGCTCATATCTGCTTTCAAGTGATCTGACTTGTTTTCATTTCTTCTAAGCTCTGGTGAATAACACAATCTATGTTCAGAACGTGGGCTTTTTGAAGGTAAAATTGACTGAACTGAATCGGCAGCAGTAATGAATTCTGACTTTGCGTTATTTACCACACCCCGCCTGTTTTTATCAGCGCTGGCTTCGTTTTGACTGGGCACAGATTCCTTTGTGAACAGATCAATATCTACTTCTTGTTTTTCCAAGCCTGTAGTCCTGATGTCTTTAAAGTGTACCTCACCATTCTCATGTTTTCCATCCTTGTCAAAGATATCGTCTTCTACTGCGTCTTTCAAACTATCTGTCTCCATATTAACACCTCCATCTCTTCTGTTCCCTCCCTTTTTGACCCTGGGAGGAACTGGAGGAGCGTCTCCCCCTCTGCCTTCTCCACTCTCTTCAGACATTTGTCTCACTATATTTCTCAAATTCACCTCTTCTGAGTCATAGCTAGGATTATCAGTTAGTTTATCGTTAACATGTTTAGCTTTACTTTTCAGGAGCATGTTTAGCTCATTGGCAGTCTTGTCCATGCCAGGTAGCACCATCCTACCACCTGATAAGTGAGCCGCACTGACTCCGGGCTCAGTTTGCGACAGGATCTGTCTCATGTGATTGTGGTCTCTCAGATCACCTAACCTCTCTTTTAAATCATTCTCTTTTTGTGCGAGAGTGCTGCCGTTTTGTATTTTCCTGGCCTCGGTCGTAGAATCTTTCATAGCTTTCTTACGTTGCTGTACCTTTGTTGCATAACTTTCATCACTGCTGTACTCGTCAAACATTGGATTTGCATCCTGCTCTGTGAATGTATTCTTTCTCTTCTGCCTTTCTGAGATAATCTCTTCAAGTGCCACTTTTGCTTTGTCATAATTGTCATTGAAAAGTGCTTTGTTCACGATGACGTTGCTGTCTATCTTTGCGAAAGCCTCCTGCTTGTTCTGCTCCTTCGCTTTATTTGCAAATAGTTCTCTCTTAGCCGACGTGTTCCCTCTCATAGACAGTATGCCCTTCTTGATATTCCTTAGCTCCCTCGAGATCAAATCATTCTTAGCCCTCGTCTCCTCATCTATGTCAACAGCACCTAATCTGTTTTTCGCGCTGTCGAGAATACGATCACCGAGTCTCGCTCTCTCCAGCTCTTTCAAAGCATGCAGATCATTAACTATATGCTCACTGTCTCTCATTTCTCTGAGTGACGGCATCTCCTCATCCGCCTCCGATTCTGTGTTCACTTTCACGTCGCCTTCCTCAAACTCCTCTCCTTGTTCATCATCTGTCGCTGAATATCTCTGACACTTTATATAATTGTTCAGTCTGGCTGAGAATATATGTTTTCCCTGCTTCTGGGCAGGTTCATGCTCATTTGGTGGTAAATCTGACTTTGCAACCGTCAAATCACCGTTAGCGAGTTTGTCGACATCGTGTGTTTGCTTTTTGTCAACAGGGTGCTGAATATCAGATTTGGCAAAATTTCTCTTAGGAACTGGTGGGGGCTCTTTCTTGACAGTGCCTTTTTTGCCAACAAGTGCTGCTTCATTTCCGCTGTGACGTGAAACGTTGTTTTCTGGTAGCGAACTCGCCCTCTTGCTGGTGAGCATTTCTTTTGAATAGGCAGCCTTCTTGTCTGTTTCTTTCTCCCTCAGTTCCTCCATGTCTGAATTGGGTTTATTGCTGCTGTCTGACTGAGCTGCAGATAAGGCTTTATTTTTGGCTGCATTAATTGCTTCCCGTGCGGCTCGGATCACATCCATTGTACTCATGGGTTGGCTACTAGTATCTTTGTCCTTAGAACTAACAGGCTGTGCTCCAAAGTATTTTTCTTTTATCTCTTTTGCAGGTTGTTTTGCTTTGTCTGGTACATTTGGCGGCCTTTTCGCTACTGATACATTTGATGACAAGCCTTCTTTCTCAAGTGCATGAGGTGAAATTATGGGTGAACGATCTCTGTTGACATTTAAAGTATTTGGTGAAAGCCCTGTGTTTGTTGGCAGTGCTTTTGGAGAAAGTTCTTTGTTTCGCGTGAGTGCTGAAAGTTCATTTGTCTCGGTTGGCTGGTCTGTGTGTGTAGGAGCACCAGTGCTCAGAGGGACCTGAAGATATTTCATATCACTGTCTACAGGGCTGGCTTTCTTATACAAATTCAGGGAAGGGTAGTTTTGCTTTTTAGCCATGGGACTCTTGGTCTTTTTTAAGTGTGTAAAGGGGGATATGGGATTTTCCTCGCCAAGACTACCTGCAGCCTCTCTCTTGGATTGCAGTAGATTTGATAACAAATAATCTTCTGAAAGAGGTCTGTCAGCATTATGCTTAGTTACATCTGTTAGGGTGCTGTTAGATTCCAAAACAGGACTGCAAACTGTCTGTCCGTCTTTTAAAATCGCAGGAGTGCTAAAGCCAGATCCATTGCCCTCAGAGCCAGCTTGTGGTTGTTTCAGATAATCTGATTGCGGAGATTGGGCGCCACCCCCAGTTACTTCTAAATTTTTGAATTTAGGTGGGCTGTAACGGCTTTTCACCCTCTTCCTGTTGTCTTTGAGGTTGAAGAGGATGCTTGAGGCAAGCGATTTGTAGCTGTCCCTCTTGACCGGCGGTTCAGGGGTCAGTTTGGCCTCGGAGTGTGGTCGTAGAGGAAGGTCAAGGGCAGAGGGCGAAAGGACGCCTTGGAGGATTTCTGATGTTTCTGTTGGTTGTCTGGAGGGAATGAGGGGAGTCATCAGCTGGCAGATGCTGAATGGAGTAGATGCCAAAGAGCTGACCTCTTCAACTGCCTTCACCTCCACAGATTTGACTTCCTTTTTGACCAAAATAACACTTTCATCCACTGATTTTGAACTGTTTTCCTGAGGTGGTATCCCAGGTTGATTAACTGGAATCACACTTTTTGCCCTGGACCTGTTGCGCCTCCAGGGGGCACCACTCCCATCCCCTCCATCTGATGAGCACCTCTTCTCAGCCGGAGTGGCTGAGGGCTTCGGCAGGACCTTTGGCGGAGGAGAGGGAGGGATGGGTTTAGGAGCAGTGGGAGGAGGGGGCTCAACTGCCGCTTTCTGGCATGTCTGCGCCTCCTCTGTATGCAGAGTTTCTTTTCGGTGTGCCTCCGTCAGTTCCTTGTAAAAAGGCAGGTCATACCATTTTGGGATATTATCTGTGGGGAGAACTGTGCCCTCTTGGCCAAAGGGGAACTGGTTAAAATCTCTCCATGTTTGGAAAGGGCTAAACTCACTATGGAGGAAAAAGTTTTTGATGTTAAGTTTCCTTAGTTTGACGGTGGATTTCCCATTTTTCATCTTTGAGGATTTCCCTGAGGGAAGGCCAACATCTTTGCCTGTTTTGTTTGATGAACCATCACCAGAGTGATGTTTGTGATGGTTCCTATAATGTCCATCCGTGAGATTGGTGTGATAATCCGAGGAGAACTCCGATAGCTCTCGTTGGATGCTGCGGAGAGCAGACTTATCCCAAGATTCCCCCTTAGAGTCTGTTATGCCTCCATTTTTGATTAACATGCCCTCACAGCTTTCCTCCGTGGCACTTAATGCCTTGAGGAAAGATGACATGTGGGATATGCTCTTCTGTTGCTGTTTCCAAGGCTGAGCATAGTTGTTGTCATTTTTGTTTTGCGCTTGCTTTTTAGATTCCTTGTGATGAGTCTTTTTAAGAGGCTCTCCCACCAAAGGTTTGTGGCAGCTGAAAGGTGAATATCCGTACAGGAACTCGTCATTGTAAACCGCGTCATCTCCGACGCAGAGGCTTCGGAAGGCTCGGTCAGTGAGGGTGCTGACCTCGCGGTCAGTCTCGTCCATGAACAGGTCGGTGAAGCCGTTGGGGAAGCGATGGTGGAGCATGCTCCCCACCCGATGGCTCATGTGTCGCTTTTCCACGCAGCTCATGATGTCAACAACTTTCTTTCTGTCTCGTGCATCACCTGTTTCGCTTCCTCTACAGCTGCTGCAGCTCTGCAGATCCTTTGCTTCTCTTCCAGCTCAATCGGACATTCGGGAAGTGGTGGGATACGTGAACTTCCTGAAGAAAGACAGCAAAATCAGTGTCAGTGTTTAAGTTGTGGTTATAATCATATCTACTTACTCAGACATTGTAGCACACAAAAAGGTTGTTTGATTAATATGATTACTATAAAAGGTTGTGAACTCTGCTGGCACTGATGACCTTTATGTATCTAGCATGTGCCGGCTTCTGCCATGCTGTGAGGCAGCAGACAAACACTTCATACCATGCGGTTGGCTATTTTAAGCACTGTATGGTGCCTGAAGCTGTGTGCACTATGCATACTGTTGGTTGCTATAAGAATAGCTCTTAGTCCATTTATAGGAACGTTATTAGAAAAGATGAACATGTCCATTGTTCATGTGTGTGCATTTCAAAGGAAAGCATCACATTGGTCCCTTTCATATCATATCTTTTTTTTCACATGGAATGAATTTATTTGGTTAGTATGAAGACAATTCCTCTGCAAAGGTCTAGAACGATATGCGACCCAGCACGTTTACACCACAGAGCGCAGGAAATGTATGTAAATCATCACATCAGTCACAGAGCCCCTCAGCAGCAGCTGCTCTACTGTAGCTTACTTTAGCTATCTGGGTGAGGTCTTAGAATAGCTCATTAACCCATTTATATGTTCTGACCTGGGAGCATAGCCACTGGCAGATAACTCTTTAGCTATCTATACAAAACCACCACTGTCCTTATAAGCAGACCAGTTCATTGAGACGAATATAAACAGACAGTCATTGATGTGTTTGCTTGTACCTGTGCATTAAAAACTGTGTAACTGGAAAGCAATCTCAGGTGTCAAGAAGCAAGGATGATTTGAAGAAAAGTAGGTGAGTTTACAGCAGCTAATAAGACAAATCATTATTATTGTTATTATTATAGTTATTGTTATTGTTATTAGAACCTAAAAACTCAGGTAAAATGACCAGAGCTGAATGATTTTACTGTATCATGAGTATGACTTACAGAATGTTTCGGCTTTCCAGGAGACTTTGGTCGCCAACAGTCTTCCAGCTCTTATAACCAGAGATCAGTTAGCAACCACGGTACTTTCCCAGCATCTGCTTGTGTATTTATAACTAAAGAATGAAGTAGGCCAGTTAGCTATACTGTACAAAGCTGCAACCATTGGAGTATAATTAATTTCCTCACACATGTGTAAATATGAGTGGAAATCACATAACTATGTATGTGGAATGATTTTTTAGCAATAAAATGCAATCATTTGTGCTTTAGGTCTGTTTGGACACTGATGTTTACTTCAGCTCTAAAACTCAAACTGTCTTATAGTCTATCTGGCCGTCAGTATTTTTCTTGTCTTTTGTAAACATCCATATGATCACACTGCTCCCTCACCTTGGCGATGGATCGTTCATGCTGAGTGTAAGCGTCCACCCCACACAGTGGTATCAAACACAAATCCTCAATGAAGAATCCAAGGATCCGCTGCAGAGTGGCCTGCTAGGAACAAAGTCTAGTTAGAAGTTGTCATTAATGGCGAACAAACTTTTTCTCTTGAAGCTGAGGAAACAAAGAAAGCTCACCAGAGTGAGTCAAGCCCTCAGATCCATGTTCAAATGCACTGGCGTGGCCAGGATCCTGATAGCGAGCGCAGGAGATACCAAAATAGATGCACAAGTCGGTGTGGCCAAACTGAGCAGCAACACAGCACGCAGCTAGCTAGCTCCCATTGGAATAACCGGTGGGTGTCGAGTGGCAGGGCAAGACGGGCCAGCGGGATGAAATGGACACTGTCATTGGTTATTTTTGTAACTAAGCAGTGAGGGCCAATAGGCTGCCACATGGACCCTCTCTTTACTGTTAGCCACCTTTGAAAGGATGGCAGGGCCTTCATGTCAGTGAATCATTATGTCTTGGTGGAGACAATACAGACGGGTGGGGTGGACTTAACATTTAGCTTGTGTCTCATTTTGCCTCCGTCACCCAGGGAAACAAGCTTTCTGATATATCCCATTGCATCACGCAGCTCCAAATTAGCGTGACAGTCCCTGAAGTGGAGACTGGTGGGCGGCGGCGTATGTCTGCTGACTGATGTGACTGTGGCAGCGATGGGCTAATTCTTGTTGTTCACGCTCTGTTTACAAGGCCGTGTTGTGGACATGAAGGTGTGTGACTGAGTAGTCCAGATTTAGGACCAATGCAGCTGTTGTTGCTGTGAGATTAGGCTGAAATGGAGGGGGCATTTTGTTGACTTGGCGTTGTGAGTCAGAGGAAGTCAATGGATGAGGTCACATGCGAAGGCTGACCCCATGCATTCCTTAAATGGAGAAAGTGGAGTGTTTATGAAATATGGCGTGGCTCGACTCGGCTTTATATGCCTCATAAGAACAGTATGCGTGACCTGCTGCCTGTATATTTTCAGTTTACGTTAACATTTGTTGTGTTTCAGAGTATAGGCTGGAAAATGAGTTCTGAAAGCATGAAATCACAATTTCTGCTGAGCTCTTCTTTGGCCCCAGCGACAACTCCGTGACTCCATGGCCCCAGCATCCACAGGACTCCGTCAAGGTGCCATATTTAAGCCAGTCTATTTCTGTCATGTTGTATTTCATAAGGTAACAGCCTGCCTCTCTGCTGACTGCACCTTCCACTCTTCAGCTAATCAGCCAAACCTTGCACGTGCTAGCAAAAGCTAGTCAACTGCTTTAGCCAGTGACACATGCTATTGTCTGCAAAAATGGTCTCGCACGTGCCCAATGTCTCAGTCAAAGTGCATGAATCAAAGGTCACTTTTCATTGATTCATTTTCAACACAGAAAATCCGTTTGCCTCCAGCAAAGCTAATTAGACCCGGCGCTCGTGTCAGCTGCACAGCTCTTCCCTCTGTCTTAGACAGCCCATGCTATTATGGGAGTTAAATTCAGACCGAAATCTTGGTCAATCAAAATTAAACATGAACCGTTGTAAACTGTAAAACTGTAATCTGGAAAAGTGGCTCATCATTAATTATGAGTAATGTTTGCAATTTGACATATATATTCAAAGACTTTGAGGAGTTAGGGTTTCAGAAACTGCTCAGCCTCCTTTAAAGATCCATCATCACCACTATAAGGACATATAACCTGTAACCACACCTACACACACTGATATAATGTTAACTAGAGGGAGGGGGAAGCAGAGATACATAAGAGTAGGATTTTCATGCCTATTTAACTCCATAAGGAGTTAACTCTAAGTTCACGTCCTGGGTCGTCTCTGCTTCAATCAATCGCAGGTCATGACTAGCTAGTGAGTCAGAAGTCTGAACAACCAGACGGAGGGATGGCTGCCCACTTTATCAAACTATCTTGCAAAGCAAATTTTCAAATGCAATTACATGAGTGTGCCCATGATGTGTATGAGTAATCGATGAATGGAGTAACAAATTGCAGCTTCTGTTGAGTAATGATTAAAATAATATATATTTTTAATTATTAATAAGTCATGAGGATCTAATTACATTTCCCCAGTTGTCCAACACTGCATGGCATTGATCAGTGAACTTCAGTAGAACAAACAAGCCCCATAGATAGTACATCTAGGCAAGTTTAATGAGGCTAGCCAATGAGTGATCTGGAATAGAGCAGCTCTGACCAATGAAAAAGCAGGAGACAGGCAGTGACGCAAACCAGCGCACGCTAGTTTGTGTTGCTACTGTTAGGAAAATACTGAGTATACAGGTGAACAGGACATAAATGGATTATCTTTTCCTTATCTGTTTAATCTGAGGGCTAGGCTTTGGTGCTAATGTTAATGGCTAACAGTTAGCATCTAGAATACCTGCACAGAGACATACAGTGAATATAAACAATATAGAGTTATTTCACTGTCTATCATGTGCGTGAACAATTTCATCAACACTTCTGAATGCGATGCAAAGAGAACAAAAAACTGCTTTAAAGGCAGCAAGCAGACAGAAACAGAAGCGGGACAACAGACACCCAAGAATGAAGTCCAGTCCGACGCGGTCTGGACTCTTTGTTTATGCGGTTATGACTGACACCCGCATGTGTTCTTGTTGGCTGTGAAACCACAGTGGGGCTAGCAAGCGGCCTGGCTCATGCTCCTTCATGCCTGCTGAGAACTGGAACCGACGTGCAGAGGGAGGACCAACTTCAGGACTGACAGGCTAGTAAACCCAGGTATGAGGACAGCTGAGGCAGATAAAGATCTAGTGACAGCAACACTGCAACTTACCACACCAATTTTGTTCCAATAAAAACATTTTCTTGTGCTAATGCATCTTGATTAATATAATTATACACAAAGGCAATGTGTTAGGTTGGTGAGATAACTTCATGTAGATCTTTTGTGTTATAGATCACCTTTATTACTTTTTCTCATGACAAGAAAAACTGTTGTTTTTAAAGATGACGCAGGTGTTTCCTCACATGATTTACTTTCAGCAATGACGCACAGGTAGTGAATGTGTTTCGATCTGTTCGGAGGAAATGGGTTTTTCCGATTCACATATATAAAAACTAAAGCCGGCAGGTCCAGCGTAGCACAGCTTTTCTCACACAGCCAACCGTTGCTTGCCTTGTGTGAGGGGAGTGATGACAGGGCTGCAATAACTGATACCCTTGAGGGCTGACACCACAGGCGGTCGACCAGTTAGCGCGCTGCAAAAGCAGTTACATCATCATCATCGTCGTCGCATGAAGAAGTCAAAATGTTAAACATGGTCAAAAACCAACTGCCAAGATATCCCACCAAGTCCGAACCTGCTGGGTTGGAGCCAGTCTAGTCTGAGCGGAGACCTTGACCTGTGATATTTTATTGGCAGTGATAAATCTGAGGAAAAGTCTTTCTCAGAATCTCAGAAATCTTTCCGCTCAAGCAACAATGTCAGCGACCTGCATCCCACAGTCTATGTATTAGTGCCAACCAATGACTGCTGCTCGTCAATCCGGAGGTGCAAGCTGAAAATACATTAAAAAATACATAAAATGTCAGTGTTGTGATGTGCAAAACTTGCAGAGATTTGTGCCACGACTGAAAATATAAATGTATAATAGATACAAACAAAAAGAGACACACACCTTAAAACTTACTGCAACAGTTTGTGAACACATTTTCACTCTTCTTCTTCTTCTTCTTCTGAATTTCTCAGTCGTTCTGTAGGTCTAAACTGTAAAAAACTGCTAAAACTGTAGCTAATGGTCACCCAAGACATGTGAGGGGCCTCGCATGTAGCAGCTTAGGGGGACATTCAAAGATGTGATCTCTTTAGCAAAAAAAATGCTTTGAAACGCCAGCTCAGGAAACTGCTCGTCATTGTACACAAGAAGAGACGCACAGCCCTCACGGGAAGTCAGTTAACTGTCGAGAAACAAGCGAGATGAGAGCATTTCAGATGCGTGGGTGTCTGTCAGCTCTTATCAGGGCTATTCTCATCACTGGTGAGTACAATGGACATCTGCATGTTGTAGTAAATAGTAAACAATATTTCTGGACCTTATGAAGTGATTTGCTGCTGTGATAGATCGTGTAGGGTGAGAACAGCAGGCTGTGTACCGTTACTGTATAAGCAGGAGTCCAGAGCCTTTTGATTGTTTGCAGTGATGCTGGTAAAGATCGCTCAGTGTCAGCCAGCTCACCGTGACAGCTGTTAGGAAGAGAGAAAGCTAAATTCTTCAGTTAAGACGGACATCTGGCTCTTTTTCCGCACCTGTTTATCAAAATTGTGTCATTTCTGTGAAAACAGCATTTGCAGCAGCGTACAAAACCAATGAAACAACAAAAAAAAACCTTGCTAACTCCACTCTGGATTAAGCACTCTTACTTATGTAATGTTGCTGCAGCAGCTAAAACAGGATAGCTACACAGACATCCGAGGCTGGCCTTAGTGAAAGCCAAAGGCAGAATTGCTTGGCTTCCCCCCAGCTGTTAAAAATGGCAATTTTTGATGGAGCGACATCAACGAAATGAAGCATTATCTTAAACAAGTCACGATGGGCCAAGGATCTGCCCATACTTCTGCTAAAATCAGGTCTCAGGAGCTGCAAATCACTGTTTGCTCCCTTTAAGTCATAGTCAAATATACTACATTGTGAATTAAGTTTTCAACATACTGTATAAATTAATAGTAGAAGAACAGACAAATGCAACAGAACATAGATATAATAAAAATTGCAAAAATCTTTGCAGGGAAGTATAGTCTGTTGACATTCAACAAATCATTGCTTTATTTCCTGTTTTGGGTTTTGTGCAAAATCACAACAGCGTTAACGTGATCCCTGCTGTAAAAGTTGCTGTGTTGTCTGTCTGCAAGACGTTATTTGCATTTGCACCTTGTGAGTTAAAACCTGCAGGGAGCTGTCAGACTCTCCGTGGTCTGGACGTGACACATTATGTAAGAGGTCGGCCCGTGGTCACTGGAAACTTTATCTCTCCCAACACTCAAGACACATTAAGATGAAAAAACCACAGACTGATACATAACACACAGACTGACCCATGACTAGTCACAGGTCCAAACGCTGCAGCGGCCAACACTTTAACCTCCGTGACCTTCAGCACGGCACTGAACCCGCTCCTGCACTGTTCTGCCCCGAACAAGAAGAGGAAAATGTCAATAAACTGAAATCCTACTATATGCTGACTGATGAACGGCCACTAAAAAGGTCACACAGGTTATTCAGTGTCCTTGTTTATTGATAAGACGATCTCTGCTGAGGCTGCAGTTACTGTTCCCACTCTGGATCTCATACGCAGTCACAACAGACCAGGTCCCAGAGCTGCCAGAGGAATGCGACTGGTGGCTTTAAAATGTGAGATAGCCACTGGCTGAGCGTGTAAGCTCTGCTTCACCACTCTCAGTTACAGCCGTGCCTCACCACCCACAGTGCCACTCCACAGCTGCCTTATGCCAGAATTCAAGTGGGAACGTTTGAAATCCGTTCATCTCCTCAGTTTCATCTAAAATCTACCACAGGGGTGGTGTGTGTCGGGATTGAATTAAGAGCTAAATTTCCCACAAATTCAATGAATTTAGCCATTTGTGATATACAATATTTTGTTCTTTCTAAAACATTTTCATGGTTGTCTCTGTCTTTTAATTCATATTCTTATTTCTGCCCATTTTTTCTGTTGCGTTTTGCTTAAAAAAGGTAAGGCATGCCGTCAACATGCCGACCAGCAGGCACGTGTCGAGCTAGGTCTAAAATAAGCATGTGAACTGTATGTGTGCACCTATGAGTGTGTGTGTGTGTGTGTTTTAGAGGACACACATCCTCAGAGTCCTGATTAATTCTTATTTCTGTCTTTATGCACTGCTGGACATTTTGTAAATTGAATGAGTCCACAATAGAAAGCAACAGGTGTGCACTGGTTTAAAGCCTGTAACACAGGCATCTCAAACCGGTGCCATAAAGGGCCGCGTGGCTGCAGGTTTTCATTCCAACCCAGGAGGAGCACATCAGGCCAACCAATCAACATCAAGGGATCACTTAGTTATCAGCTGAAGACTGAGCTGGAATCAGCTGATTAATTGATTCCAGCCAGGTGTGCTCCTCCTTGGTTGGAATGAAAACTTGCAGCCACGCGGCCCTTTATGGAACCGGTTTGAGATGCCTGCTGTAACAGCACAGGTGTCATATTTACTGTATGTTATTGAGGCAGGAGCTAAGGCGTCCTTGGGCAAGGCATTTCCTTTCTACTGCTCCGGCAGCGTTTAGAAAGCACTGCAGAGCCGAAAGCACGTCGCGATTGCTGAGTATTGTGCAACTGTTATTGCACTGAGCTCTGCCTTATCTGATACACAAGAGCGCTGTGGTCTCACATCCTTCCTGTTTGCCTGAATGGCCTGTTTTTGTTACTTGAAAATAATGAATTGAAAACAATGTGTTTCAGAGTGTCTGCTGAGAAGCGTGAGAGGAGATGGAGCCGATGCCGAAGAAGAAGTGGGTGGGTCAACAGATTGCAGAAAACATACAGCAGTTTGAAGGTAGATTCGAGGTCGTTTCCAATGAGTATGGGCATGTTTTAACACAACACGGCCCATATAATACAGTGTCAGCTTCTACAGTCAGCAACAACACGTAAATAATTCCTCAGGACTTCTGCAATGGCGCTGCTTGTACAATGGACTGCCAGTGTTTCACTGAAGGAGTCGAGCTCTCGGGAGAGCACTGCTTCACACTGACCAGCAGTAACCCCCTCAGTGTTTCCTAGACGTTCAGGATTCAAATTGCAAACCCTGGTGACGCAATTAAATTTGCGGAAAGGGGAATGATACCATGACTGAGACTTTTATCTTCCACAGAGTAAACAAGTTGTGAAATCAAACGTCCTCTCTCCCCCACCCCTCACGCACACGCTGTCCAGCGTGTCCGGAGGGCATTTCCCAAACTCTTGTTTTGTTCTTGCACCTTGTTTGTTGATGCCCGTGTGATGTCTGACGGTTGTTTTCCCTCCAGAAATTAGGTATGTTTTGATTGGAAGTGGGATTGGCCTGTTCTTGGTTGCTGGATTCATTATTGTCATAGTCTGCATCATCAGGAAGCAGGTTCATGACAACAGCACAGGTGAGGTGATGGGCTGAGTCCTCTGAATTTCTCTTTCTTATACCGAAATCACATGAAAGTGAGGAGGTTGGAGAAAATATGACAGTGTGCTTTGTGTGAAATAGAAACTTTGTGGTTTACTTAACAGGACAAACTGTTCTTCCCTACAGGTCCAATAAAGAGACCTTCACAGGTGAGATGTTACCAATACTGATGGAAACAGAAACTGAACTACAAACTTTCTTGCATTTTGTTAACTGGTTTCCATAACCTTCATCTACTCTCAACCACAGCCTCACCTGCTTGTTTTGAGCAATCTCAGCCAATCAGAACCTCCCGTGGCGGCGGTGTCCAATGCCGTGTGATGGTAAAGGTCAGGCAGAGTCATTTGCAGGGGAACGTGAACCCCGCAAAAGTGGCATCTGGGTGGAAGGTCAACCAGGCGACCTCAAGTCCCCTCACGTTTTGTCGCACAAACGTCAGCGCAGATCTGTTTTACCTCTTAGAATTGTTCTTCCACAGCATGCATCATTATCATTTTAAATAATAAATGTCTGAAGAGCATTAGTAATACTGCTTTTGTACTTGACTTTGCAAAGTTGTGTAATTTGAGAAGCTTAATGAACCAGGTTTCAGCCTTTCAAGTCTCTGATTATGTGGGTGTAATGTCTTTTGTTTCACTGCTCTTCAAAATCCAACTGTTCTACTGACCCACATACTGTACAAAGCTTATTTAACACCACTCAGCAGAAAGCATGTGGACTAACAAGCACTTCATACATTCACCACAAGAGGGCGATGTTTAACTCCTGGTAAAAAAACCAACCTTTAGTCCAGTTTCACATCTGAGCACCAGGGGAACCTTTGTACTTTCTTCACTTGTATTTAATCATTTAATCACATGTGGGCAGAGAAACATTCTCAAGTTCCATACAATATATCTGACATCAAAAATCCTTTCACCTACACCTCAATCTCAGCTCTTTTTGCATTTCGTAGCACTCTTTCCACTTGCAGGGTCTGCATACAGTACTGCATACAGCACAGAAGGAAGTTTACTGTCACCCCAGAGAAGCCCAATACAACATCACACTATGAAAAAACAACATTAAAATCAGCTTTAGGTTTGTTCATAATGCACATGAAAGTAGAAAGTACATGGGATGGTGCAAAGAAGAATTCGTTTCTTCATCCTATCAAATCAAATAAATCTTGATGCACATGATTTGAGAGATATTTATTAATATAGAATAAAAACATTAGTCAGTTTTGCAGCTCTTCAGGAGCTTTCAATCATGCATCAGATGATCTTCACCAGCAGACTGTGTTTGTGCAGTTGTTCAAATCCAGGACTCCTTCGACTTGTTGGCTCAAAAACCAAATATTAATAGAAATATGAGTTAATATAAACATATATTTCTTCATAAACATATTTCCCAAAGTCAAAACATGTCATGTCATTTTTTTTCATCCAGAAAATGAGCTCATTATACTGTTGCGCTTAATGCGAGAACATTCAGTGCTCAGGCTGTCAATGCAGCGTTTTGGCACTGCATGGTTACAGTATATCATTCTAATTAGGAGTCTGAGTCGACTGCCAGGTTTGTGAGACTGGCTCCTTCAGCCCAGAGATGATGAAGAAGAACCAATAAAAAAAAAACTTGTCTAATATCCTGGTAACCCAATATGCAAACACAGAATAATAACTAACAGATGTGGCCATTGTTAAAGTCTTACTGTTTACTGCACAGTCGATGAACTACTGCTGCGCGTCCCTCCAGACAAACAGGAGCGAAAAATCTATTTGTAGCTCTAAGACTCTCCAGAGAAGAATGTATTGACATGACTCCAGCCGTTACTTCACCTATTTATTCATCATATAAGGGGAGGGAATATTGGATGTGCACCCTAACCTTCCAGCCAGTGGTGTGAACGAGCTGGTTTTCCTTCACCAAAGGACTTTAAAGTTTCGTTTTTGCTGCTGTACACCGTTAAGCACAGGGCTGTCTGCAGAATTGATAATAAGCAGGAAAAATGCATGAGCAAGGACTCCTGCACTGTGTTTAGTGCCCTAATTTGGTGAACCCCTCACCACATTTTGCACTGAATGCTGAAGGTTGACGAGCTTTGGTGAAGCGAGGACTTCTTTGTCGCCAGACTAGACGCACTTAGGAGGCCCCCGCAGGCCGTCTCCTCCATTATCTGGAAATCAAAAGCGTCCCAGATCTTCACGGCGCTGCTCTCTGAGGTTTGATAAAAGCCAGCAAAGTGCCCCGAAAAACCCCAAGCTGACAGACTGCAGCACAAAGATTCACTGTGGGATCCTGTTACATGAGACAAGAGATGAGGGGAGATAGATGTGTACACACACACAGGCCTACGCAGACACAACAGTTTAACTAATACTGGGTTTGAGGACCAATTTTGAAAGCAGGATGCGCAACCACGCTGGTTTAACCCTGGTTAACTCTGGGATGAATTACTCACTTTAAATGCTGGATTGACCTACGTTAAGTGCTCTCCTTCATCATTTCATCTGCAACAGAGATGCTCCCACACACACAGACAGCGACCCCCTCCTACAACCCTTTGTCAGCATGTGTGTGTTCCAAAATAAAAGCCCTGACTCCGGTCTGCACCCGCTGTCCTCCACAGCTGGAAGTGTGATTTGCTCGGCGTCAATCTCAACAACACACCCCTCCCTCTCCTCCATCCTGCACAGGAAATTATGTTTCCCACTCACTCGCCAGAAGCAGAGGTGTGCGCGTGCATGCGTGTGTGTGTCTCGTCGCACGTGCACACCTGTCTGTTTCTGTCTGCGCTGTGTGCATGTGCATATGTTTGTGTGTGGGCACGTGAGCCTGCCAAATGTGTTTTTCACTGTGTGACAGGAGGGGGGAGGGGCAGAGGGAGGTTCTGAGTAGAAACAGAGTGTCCAATGTTTCATATTACACTCCTCGGCTGGGGGAAAAAAAGAGAAGAAGAAGAAGAGGAGGAGGAGGAGACCTGGGGCTTCTTTTCTTCAGAGGCATTTAACTGGGAGTTTATGGAGGCTGCAGCTGTGGAAAATGAAGATCTCCTCTGTGGTCTTCGCTCTCCTGACTCGAGCGCTGCTTGGAGGTAGGAAAAGTTTATTTCGCTTCATACCGAGGAAGATGCGGTGGAGACAAAATGTTTTCCACTCAGTTTCAGGGGAGCTTTGCAGAAAACATCTGAGGATCAGACGGGATGTTGGTGTGATGGTTGAGGAGATGGAGAAAAATCTGGTCTCTCTCTCTACGCTGTCCAGTTTCTGCTGGAGTAACTTTACTTGTGATTGCAAGAAAATAACAAGTTTATCAAAGTTGGATGTGGATGAGAGGGAATACCAAAGGTGGTTTTCCTGAGAGTGTTTGAAAGTAAACCAGAGCCTCACTTCTGCATTCATTTATGGTGATTTCAGTGAGCTTCTATCAAAACAGCTTCTTACCTTGAACAGTTAGAGAGCTCAGCTTTAACATGCAACACCAAAACAACCCTTTTCAGCCGTTTCACTACATTTTCCTTGTTTTGTGCTGTCAGTCAAAACTAAATGAAAGACAAAACTGTAAAAATGGCACAGATTTGAATTACGTGGAGCTGAAAAGCATCTCCGGTTGTGTGTCAGCAAAATGCTTGCGTGTCGTGGAAAGTGTGGATTAAGAAATTGCCCAGTGTTGGAAAAACCGTCTTGTGATATACTGTCATGCAACGGCAGTAAAGTTAGTTCCTCAATATTCATGCAACGTATGCCGGCACGTTGCCAAAAACAAACCCGGCTGTCAGGAGAGAAGGGAGTTGAGCAACATCAAACCCCCTGGAGATGTGGACTGTGTGGATTTCAGGAGCTTTCACCGTATTCGTCATGTTGATTCTTATTCTGTGGTGCTGCTTCGGTGGACAGCAGACAATGTGTCTCACTGGGGTTTTGGAAGCGGGATGAAAAAAAGGCTTCCATCCTCAGTTTTAATGCAAATTATCAGAGCACCTCTTTTATTTTTGGGGAAGTTAGTTTGAAGAAGCTTTCCTTTATATTCCTGTTAGTTGTTCAGCTTGTCAAAAAGACACCTAAGCTCTGAGTGCATCAAAATCAGCTTTGACACAGATTTAACGCCGATGTATTTGTCTGAGGTAGATGCCAACACTGAAATCCCAGCTTGACCAAGTCAGTGATTCTTGACCTTGGAACAGCAGTTGGCCAAACAAACCCCCCTCAGGGTCCAACTACTCACTTGCTCTGGAGCTTTTGACTGTATCACACGCTGTCTTCAGCAGCAGGTGACGTCAGCTCAGCTGTTGTGGAACTGGAGACGTTCAAACTTGACATTGTCCTCATCATTGTCTCAGTTTTGCCAGCTGCTTTCGTCAAGGTCAACCATGATCCGTTCATTGCTACTGTTCAACTTTTTAGCCAACATGGAGGCAAAGTCCTAAAAGTGCTCAGAGTAATGCTAAGACAAAGGGAGGATGTCCTGTCACTGGATTTCCTCCTGGATTCACCACATATTCATGCACTTCAGATCAGTTCTGATGTTTCTGTGTGGCTTATAAATTGAAATAATTTAACTATTTTATCGTTTGCCTTTAACTACATTAGATTAGGTTAATCAATCTTAAAATTGAATCAGCTTAAAATTCCAGATAATCATATTTCAACCATTTCAGAACTTACCATATGCTCAGGTTTAAAATGATGAGTGTAATGAACGTAATGCTCACTAGATGCATCAAAGCCAGTTAAGAAACTTAAAAACTTAAAAACTTAAAAAATCTTTGTCCGCAAAACATGAATCAGCAGGAAAACTGCTTTTTAGTCCTCTTTAGGTCAGTAAACAACACATTTGTGCCATAATCTGGCACGAATAGTCAATAATATAGTAGTACACGTCAATCAATAAATCCTCCTCATCAGGTTCAACATTTTTAACCTGAGGTGACCAATTCAAGGGGAAAGGAATGTTTCCTCACATATTGCGTCTAATAATAATGAGCTAATGATACTTGGTCAAATGTGGCTTCTAACTTTGGTCATGTGTGCCATATGTGTCATTTGTCGAGCTTTTCCCAGCTAACTCAGCTTTAAAACAACTCAATAACAATCCAAACAAAGTAAATAAAGTATTTTGTACTCGTTTCAGTGCTTAATTTGACTTGATGTTTTTTTTTTTTTACATTGTAGCCAGTCATTTGTGGCATGGACAAAACAATGGACAGTCAGAAAAACAACTGCGTGTTTTTAGAGAGGTGCCTCAACTCTGTGATAATCAGCAGGTTGCTTTGAGCGGCATGCAGTCGAAACAAGAGAGGAGCATGGCTTCACATGAGTCTCATGTGTGCTGTTCAGACACAACCTGCATCCATGTCTCTGACATCTTTTTGGATGCGATCAGATATGGGATGTATAGTGTGTACCAGGGATCGTCAATTATACCCACAAATCCAGACATTTTGAAACTACGTGCTGCTCTGATTGGAGATTCTAAAATAACGTGTACATCTTTCTTCTCCAGATTTGTGTTTGGCCGTCAACGTCACGATCACCCCTTCCCCCTTCACAGTGGCCCAGGAGGGTCAGAATATCACACTCTCCTGCGTTGTGTCCCAGCGGCGCCGCAACGCTGCCCTGCCAGTGGTGAAATGGACCTTCCTGCCAGCGGGCACAGACCGGCCGGAGGACGAACTCCTCATCGCCCGCGTCAACATGAGGAAGGCCCGTTTCTATGGCAACTATACAAAGAGTTTCCCGTGGCCCAAGCTGAAGCTGACGGTGGTGAAGCAGGGGAAGATCTTTGACCTGCTGATCTTGAACGTGTCCGAGGGGGACCGGGGGCTCTACATGTGCCGGGTGCAGGAGTTTAAAAAGCACCAGGACCGCTGGAAGGCCTCATCAAACTGCACCGCCGCTACTGAGCTCAGAGGTGAGGGCTGGGTTCAGTGTTTTATTCAGTCGTGTCCTCCTCTTATCTCTGGACAGCTGGCCAAGCAAGCGCTCTGTGAGCATCGCCCTGTTTCACATTTGTTATAGTTAAAGGCCACCTTAGTGGAGTGGAGATGAAGCCTGTAAATGTACAATAATGCTATAATAATGCTTCTAGAGTTTCTAAAAGGGATGTTCCACCCAATGTCTTTTTAGCATAAAGCATTCGAAGGAAAGTTGACTTTAAACACAGAGAGCAGAGGACAGCCTGGATTCAGTCATCCAAGCTTAAATGTCAGACAAAAATATCAAATCCTTTAAAGAAAGCCAGTTTTCCACTGTCCATACATATGCTCAGTATGTTCCAAACACTCACTCATGCAGTATTTTACCAAATGACTAATCCTGGATAGATCCAGAGGTTCAGAGTAATGGAAGTACAGGACATGGCTTCTGCAAACCAACCCCATCTACTCCAGTGTGGCAGTGTAACTAACCAAATTTAGACAAAAAATATGATGCACCACTAAGCTAAAACAAACAAAAATGGCAATTAACAGCTTGGTACAATGTGCCACTTTACTTGAGAAAAGACAAAAATAGTAAGCATATGCCTTTGTCCAAATGAAGCTCCAGAGGAACGATTTGTTAGACATTAGTCAGTACAGATTCACATACAATATATCTCTGAACTACTTCTATCAAACATATCTCCTGTTTTGTCTTCAATCCCACTTTCTTCAGGAGCTACTTGTTACTAATCGCTAATTAGCAGTTGGCTTCTGACTTGTTCCGTGTATACTCGGGAATTTGCATGACTTTTTGTATATGCTTCCAAAAAGCTTTTTTAACCATTAGGACATCTTCTCCCAACCTTGGAGTCGGAATCTCTGGCAAAAATTGAGGTCCTGAGCCAATAAAGGTGGGGGACCTCTGCATTCGGCTGATTTGTTCTCGGTAGCTGTAGCCCAGTTTCTTGCAGAATGACATCACCGCTTTTTATGCTGCAGGGCGGAGCGTTAACAACTATTTCTGCGACCACAACAGAGGCAACGACAAATGCTGCTTTGATAATAGTAAAACCGCGAAAGGTTTCAGGCAGATGCCAGGTTTGTCTGCAGAGACCTTGCGTGGCTCACAGCAGAAAACTGCGACTGCTATTGAGCAGCTCCCAGCTGCCCAGAATACACGAAACTGTTTGAGGCTCGAGCTGGGAGCATGAGCACGGGTGTCCTGTGGAGTCTCTTTCTCTCTCTCTCAGTAATTTAGACCTCAAAAATATGACTGGATCTGAAGGAGCAGGGGAGAGGCGTAACAACTCCTTGTGCCACCACATTTCTGTCAGTAGTTCTGTCAAATGCCTCCAAATGTCAGTTTAAAACAAACGGGGCCATGTTCAGAGGCCTACAGACCTAAATAGGAGCATCGAGTAAACTAAAATTGTGGTAAGAGTGCACTGAAGACAGCAGAACAAAACATTTGTCCTGGGGGAGCAGTCCTGAGGCTCCAGTAGTAGCATTTCCTCTGACCACAACTGGATGATGTAATTCATCTGGCTGAGGAGGCAGTGAAGTGGCTTTCCCGAGCAAAAGCACTGTCCTGCTTTTAATTTGGGGAGGGGAAATGCCATCGGTTCGGAGCGGGTCTGGAGATTAAAGGATCCTCCGTCTCAATAAGTCGTGGCTTTGACTGAGTGGATGATCTTGGCGAGGGAGCAGAGAGACAGTGTGAGGTTTCGATGCCGCCGCTGGCACATGAGACATTCGCAAGACAGAATGGATGACAAATCCACTGGTACCAGATATTGCACAGAAATCCCTTCACTTTCATAAAACCACAAGCACACTTCAAAAGCTTTGTAAGTTTTTCCTCCCGACTTTTTATTCGTGTCAGATTTTGAATTCGATTCTCATGTTCACCAGCAGACATGAGGAGCTTGCTGATTTTTGGTTTTATTCTCAAGCTTTGGTGCTAATTCACAAAGCCCGGCCACCCCTTAGTTACTGTTGCTGCGCCCATCAAAGCTTCTGTCCTTGCAGAATGCGCAATCTGCAATTATGGTAAGAATAAGAAGCGATGGTTCCTCAATTTTAAACAGATGGACAAGAGCAGGCTTCTCATTTCTAGCCAGCAAGTATCAATCAGCCATGAAATGCTAATAGTTGCTGGCTATCTTGCTAATTAGGTTAGCATTAACTCCCTGGGTGGGATGAAAACATAACCTCCTGCTGCTGCTCGCTCTAATGTCTCCAGCTGACTCATTTTCAAACGAGTGTCCTGTAAAAGACTGAGGCAAAGCAATGTGTCCTGGCAAAAAGTTGATCATCCATGTGGAAGGCATGGAAAAAATGACGCTTTGTTCTTGGACTGCAGTGTAGAGCTAGTTAGTCCTAGTAATATGACACTTAGACGAACTATCTGCTCATCAGAGATAAGTATGATAAAAGTTAGTTTAGATAACCCTTTATCATATCCCACAGTGGGGAAATTTGCAGTGCAGCAGCAAAATGCATCTTTTAAAATGAAAACTGCAAGATATGATAAATAATCATTGTATTAAGTCATACAAGGCAATGGTTGAGTTCACATTACTGCACATACTGGTATTGCGCAGTTTAGTATGCACTGATACTGGACCTGAGTGAATTTGTCGGTTTGAATGTGTGTGGTCCGCCGTATGTAAAATAATCATTTTCTTTGGTATTGTTGTTGAACTTTGATTAGGATAAGGCTTCATGCTGTTGTCCCATTGTGTTTTCAAGCTAATAAGTCTCAGATATATTCATCTGCAGGGATCTATTTGCAAAAGAATATTCAGGAGGAAATAAAAAAACTTTACTTCAGGTGTTCAAACTCAATGCCAGTAGCACTTAAAGTGATTCTGACTGCCAGGGATAAAACCTCAGAGTGTAAGCTTTCAAAAGAGACCACAACCATGCGTGTACCCCAAATGGTTTCAATTAACTTTGGGAAAGCCTTGGAGAGGCATTTCAGGCAAGTTTTACAGCAATGGTAAGAGGTTTTAATCCATCTTTTACATTTTTTGCACGTAGGCTAAAAAAAATATGTTCTGTAAATGCTAAGTATTGACCTGTCGTGCCTTGTTTGGGTTAATAAGATGACTGGACAATCAGAAAGCAGGGGAGGGGTTTAGCAAAGAGTCGATTGTTGTGTCCTGAGTCTGTATTTATAAGTCAACAGGAGTGGGGTGTAGTGTCTTCTTCTGTCTTTGCTTTTGCTAATTAGGCTATTGTTAATGGTGATGCTAATGCAAACTATGTAGATTTTCTTTTATTCACTGGAAGTGCGTCATTTTCTGTGTGCTTCTTCCTCAATGAGAAAGCAACAGACACCAAGCCTTTAGCAGCAAGTGCAGAAACCTTCATGAAACGGCTGCAGGTTCAGTCAATAAGGTGTCACATCAAAGATCAGCCGAAAGCAGTTGAAGAGGCATTTATGTGAAATAGCTGCTTTGAGAGTGGTTTATCTTTGTTTCATCCTTGCAACAATCTTAAGACAATTCACCTCATTCACGCTCATTGGTGCTGTGCTGTCAGTGTTCAACAACACTAGACGTTGCTCACCACATTTTCCATGGAAGCGTTCCTACAGGCTGTGACTTTTGGGGTGTCCACAGCCAAGTCTGGGCCCGGGCAGACACACAGTCCCTACCGAGAGCTGTTGACATTGGCCCGGACATGGAGTTTCCCTCCCAAAAGTAGAACAGACAGAGTCCAGAGAGACTCAGCAGAAAAGGAACAGGAGATAGTTGTGCTGAGGAAGGTAGAGTTCAAATGTTGGTCTGCAGTGACAGTCGAGTGGGCAGCTGGCTCGTGTCTGGCTCTTAACTTTTCGTGGTCAAGGATGTGGGGAGCTATTTTTACCCAAGGAAGCGCCAGTCCGTTGTGGTTTCAGAGATATTAATAAAAACAAAAAGGCTACGGAGACATTTTGGGATGGACTCCGCAATTATGACATGAATGGCAAAACATACAAATAAGACTACACCATTTATTTTGGAGTCAGAGGAAGCCCAAAATTCTGGATGAGAGTAGAATCCAAACACAACTTTGCAGCCTCTTGCAGTTTGGAAATTACACTTGTCATATACTGATTTAGATTTATTTCCTATTTGGAACCCCACTTTGCCGCTTTTAGCGTCGAGTTTGATTTAAGGCTGTATTTTCCCCCTTTCTGACATTAAGTTCCTAGTGTGCGTTTAGCTCCAAAAATGCTGGACATTTCTAATAATGCACCTGAATAGAATTGTTGATTAAATCCTTCCTGCCTGGTAAATTGCCACATCCACAACTTCATGCCCCTAGTTTGTCATACAGACCTTTAATGCCTTTAAAATTCAGGGAAACCAAAATTAACCCAAATGTACACTAATAAATTTAATCGCCATTTGATTTATGCCAAACACTTTGAAATGCAGTCCACAATCTAGTCTGGGTAATTGTAATAGACAGACCAAAGCTCTAACAGCACTGAAAAACTGCACTATTTCTGCCCAGTGGACCAGCAGGCACTGGTATTTCTTCCCAGTATCCAAATCTACGGTTGACAGCTATGATAAACATCAGCTCCACATCTGAGGGGTTAAAGCCCCTCTGGGACCACTGCTCCTGGTCCCCACTTCACATGAGAAACAGCAGATGACTGAGACTTTATGTGCACAAAAGTGTGCTTTTGTGACGTCAAACTGATGGAATTCCTGTGGTCGGATAACATTAGGTGACCAGGTGTTTCCACAGTCCGTCTCGCACACAAAACTCCCATTACTCTCCTTACTACTGCTATAATAAAAACAACCAGAGAGGTCAGAGGGTTTGGTGGAAGAAACCGAGGGCAGAACACAGTGTGGACACAGCCTCCTTTTGACACAAACAAAATGATCTCCTAGGTATTTCCACAACACATGTGGGCGACTGCAAATTAACAAGGGGTGCACGGCACACGGATGTGGCATGGGTTTAAGTATAGTAACAGCATGGAACTGTTGGTATTCTATTAGCAGCTTCACAAGGAAAAATGAACATCAGATATATCACAGTTCTGGGGTCACAAAGAGCTCTGGAGGCCTAAAAAGCACATACAGTACGAATAAGAATCCAACAAAACAGGCCTATGTTTGTCACTATAATAGGAACACAGTCAGCAGATAGAAAGATGCTAATTCTAAAAGGATGCAAAGATTCAACAGGAAGTGAAAGGGTGGATTATTCCAAGCTTTGTTAAGACACACAATGTTGCTGTGTATTTCCATTCATCTCCAGTCTTTTATAATGCAGTAAATTAAAGCAGGGACTGCCTCAGTCGATGGTTAGGACACAGAGGATCATTATTGACTCCAGTCCACGTCTGTGATGTTTACAGCGATGGGTTTGTTGGGGCACAAAAAAAGAGCCACAAATCTGGAATACAGTCAGAAAATGAATGCAACTCTGTGGCTGTGATGAACAAAAAGTAGTTTGTTTGAATTCTTCCACTGTAGTCCAGAGCGCTCTTCAGCCGTTCAAATGAAGCCATTTAAAAAATAAAAGCCAGTTTGATGGCACATAGTACGCCGGGTTTATCCCATTTCTGATTTTTCCAGCATGTACAGCTGCCGCACTGCCGGAGCGACACAGAACCTGAGGGAAAAACACCACGCGAACGTCACAGATGCTATCAAGGTTTTCCCTTGTGATTGATTTGCTGTGAAGAACGTGCAGCTCTTTAAATTAATTTATCTGCCAGAAGCAGGAGAAAGTCTGTTTTAAATGACGGTTCACCCTGTAAACAGCGAGGCAATGTTTGTGCCATGCACTGATGTGTGTGCTGTAGTTTTACCACTGATGGTTTGTCTACGACGGTAACAGGGAAAAAGAAACTTTGCAACACTGGTGTATATAAGATATATTTTATAGGACAGGACATTTTCATATTTTCAAGCATATATGCTTTTCACACAAGTTTTGCTTTGCTAGCTGTGCTATGTTGACTGCTAACAAGTTCATTGTTAAAGACACCCTCGAGGCTAACACAAAACAGAAACTTTACTCCAAATGTTAGCTGGTTTTCAGCTTACCTTTGATATTCTTTGCAAAATATCTGATTTGTGTTAAGAAAAAAAGATTTTGTACAGTAAATAGCTTTTGTAGCTGTTAAACCTCAGTAAATCAACATAGTCATGCTAATGCCCAGTCTCGCCAGCTAAAGTTACCTTGGTTAGCAACACTGCAAACAAGCCACACAAAGAGATATTTTGTGCTGAGTAAAGCAAACTGAGATGTGTACTAAGAAGTCAGCTGCTGCTTGGATGGCGAACCGACCAATTTGACTAAATATAGCCTAGCTAGAAAAAATAGCTCACCGGGTATGAACAAAGATATTCCTTCCTCTATTTTGTTTTCTAGTTTTGAGTTCAAATAAACAGAACAACAGTCCACAGCAAAGATTTTTATTGTCTATTTTCCCTTTAAAAATGATTAAGGCCAGTGTTTCCAAACAGCAGAATGTAGGTCACACATGGTCAGCGAAGGGTTAGTGGTTTCACAGATGGGGACCAAATCTAAAGGCATGTTCCCAGCAGAGAACCGTCTGAGGACTGGAGGCTCCATAAAAGCCTTTCAACCGACAGTCTTAAGGAAAGTACTGAAACAAGGTGAAAATGTCAATTACTTTGTTTTTTAAGGTCTGAAAAAAACTGAGTGTGAATTGAAAGCAGAGAGGGATCTTAGTGGAAGTCCGAGGAAAATTCACCTCATCTGTTGTTGATGTCAACATGAATGGAGTGAAAGCAGTTGAGCGGGGGTCTGCAAACACGCATTTCTGAACTGGCATTGCTGAAGGACGTGTGCGGCCGCCTGTTTTTGGTATAGACCCAGTTATTGCCGGCCTTGTAGGGACACTTACTGTTAATAAATGTTATCCAAAAACAGAATGAGTAGTTTGAGCACTTTGGAGAAACTCTTCTCTGTGGTTCAATTTTAGTTTTCTCACAGCTGCAGGCTTTGCAGTAAACATCCCACTGCTTTATGTGATGTTTGGCACTTAGGCCATATTGCACAGCTTATGGCTGTAAATCTAATCTCTTTTTTCCCAAATGAAAGTTGTGATTGGTGTTCAGTTAAAACTAATCTTAAAATCAATCATTAGGAAGGTTCTGGGTACTGGAGTTTTAAGTTTAAGTTTAAGTGAAAAGCTAGTTTTGTACACAAATCATAATGCAGGCTCAATGCATGCAGGGAGGACCCGTGTGACATCTGTGCTGATATGTTTTGCAACCATGAGAGTGCTTATTGCTACTTTGTCAGTCAGTCGGACAGCCAGTCTGCCTGTGGGAAAGCCTCCAGCCGGCACGGCGAGCCTGCCTGCCGTCAGCTGCTGGTGGTTACGGGTATTTCAAGATGCCCCTGGTGGGTGTCGCTTCACGAGCTTCCTACCACCAGCTCAGCAAGAGTACAGCGGTGTTAAGACTACTGCGGTCACATGGGGTGGAGAAATGAGTGAGTGTGTGGGGGCGAGATTTCAGGTTGGAGATGGGAAACATATTTTCTCAGTCATTTTGGACACAAGCAGCACATAGCTGGGATTCTCATTACACAGATGAAGGCTGCATTTACAGGCCTTTGAGTCCCCACTCATATTCTGCTCATATGCCGTGTGGTGTGGCCGTTAACTAGTCTGTGCTGGGATATCCAGTAAACAATATCTATCTGAGACATGGTGGCGCTATAACGAGCTTCTCTTCATTCTCATTATGACGTGCGCTTTGAAGTTTTGCCTAAGCTGTCGTACTCTTCATCATCATTCATCAGTCATTACCTGAGGATGCTAGCTTTTTTGCTGCTAACATCTGTTCTGCAGCAAAACATCAAATGCACATTCAAGACTTTTTGGAAGGTTATAATTTGATTTGAGCCAGCTAAGGCATCAAAAAGTCAACCCGAGACTGAGTTTCCAGCCAAAGACAGACATCTAACGGTGGTCAACTGAAAATGAGTCTTCATCTGTCTCAAGTCAAGGACACATTATTTCAGGGTGCCCTGTTAGCCTTAACGCGCATCAAACCATTTGATTGCATGTCAAACCCCTCTCTCACTTCACTGTGATGATGCATAATTCTAAACCAACTGTTTGCATTAATTAAGCTATTTATCCTTTTCCACTCAGTAAAGGTTAAGGTTGAGACAGCGATTCAGAGCCAGGACCAGGCAGGGAGGGGACCGACCTCGGCTCGTTGTCTTCCTACAATTAGCTTTATTTAAACTCTTAGCCAGCATGTAATCAGGCGGCAGGGAGGCCACAGTGATGACTATGGACTTTACATGGTTCTCTTCTCTCTCCCTCTCTATCTAGTGCATGTTCTACCGGCCACCAAGGCCAAAGAAAGCCTGTGGAGCTTGTTTGAAGGTAAGTTGACGTATTTTTAGTGTGTCTGAGTGTGTGCGTGTGTGTGCGTTTGTGGTAGACTGGCACTGCATCGTCCTTGGCGGGCAAAAAATAGACCAACCCAAAGGATATAGCGCAGTGCCTTAAATAGCTCAGCGAAACATGGACTTTCAGATTTTTGTGGAACTTCAAGCAATAGGCCTGCGGCTGTTGCACTGATGGGCTGATGCGAGTGTGTGTTTGTGTTTCAGATGTGTACCTGTGTGCAGTGCTGATCTGCTCGGTGGGTCTGCTGTGCATGTGCATGTTCACGGTGACGGTGACCTGCCAGTACATACAGAGGAAGCAGAGGTTAAAAGGTTAGCTGCAACATCAACACTCCACATCTCCACTGACCTTTGATCTTCATCAATCTGGTTCTTATTTCTTCATTTTCTCTGTTATCATGTTTCTAATATTTTCTCTATGTCTTTCTTTATAACTCCTCTTGTTTCTTCTGGAGGAGCTTGCATTTTACTAGATTACAATAACTTGGTCTTCATACGAGGTATTATATTTGTGAATGTGTTATATCTCTGCAGATAATTACCACTTGGTCAAAAGCCCTCAGAACAGGTAAGCTTTTAAGGCAACACAGCCTCACACATAGCCTAAAAAAGCACACAAACAGAGAAAACAAAGATGTTCTTAACTGCACTGAACTTGTGGAAATCTGATCTCAATTCAGCTCAGGAGAGACAGTCACCAGCCTGGTCAGCGTGTCTCCTGCTCTGCCTAAGAAAGAGAGGAGGTACAGGAAGAAAAGGAGCAGGGACTACCAAGAGGAGGTTCCACCAGAGATACCTGCAAAAGGTAAACAAGAGTGCCAGGGTGTCTAAAACATGCTGGAAAAAAATGGACTTCACCACACTTTTGTTTTGGTTTTGTTTAGATGTAAACTGCAATCACAAGCGAGCCACACCTTGTCAACAAAAGACACGACTCACACGTAGCTCATTTACTGTATGACTTAAATAGCTGAGCATCAGTCCAAACTGAGGTTTCCTCTTGGTTCATTTTGTTCTGCTCGGCTTTCCAAACATGAATATGTGCTGGCATGAGAGGTTCACATCCACCCCTTCCATATATAAGTCTTTAGTTATGGGGCGGCATGTGGAATGTGTCATTTCTTCACTGAGAGCAAAAAAAAAAAAAACGTATTTGGGATATAGTTATTTTGGGATCAGTACAGTCTTCATGGTCATCATGTTGTGGTAGAGCTCCCAAATCCCTAAATTTCCTCCCAACTCACGGTCGATGTATAAAAATTTGAGTGGGAACTGTGCTGACAAGAAAATACTGCTGTTTGGGAATTTTGAAGCATTTTAGAGACAACCATGATTGTTGCTGTTTATTGCAACTGACATTAACTTTCGAAGCAGCTTCAAATTAATTATTTTTGACAATCTAGGGGCAGCAGAACAATCTGTAAACACAGCATTGACAGCAAACAGTTGCCTGATTATACCACCAAGAGACATTAGCATTCGTTAGCATTAAAAGCTAAAATAGGCGGATTTTGTTTCTATTGGACGGAGCCATGCTAGCTCCACTTTTTTTGGTCTCCATGCCAAGCAAAGCTAAATGGATGGTAGCTTCTACCTCATATGTGCTGCACACACATAAGTGTGGCATCAGTCTTCACAAAATATTGAGCTGAAAGACGCTTTAATGCTGTGAAGCTGAGTTACTACAGGGTCGGGGGGGGGGTATTTTTGTGCATTATTCAGAGCGTCACAAAGGAGACCAATCACTTTATAAGTGAGATTGAATTTCAATATTAGAATCAGTAAGGGCCTTGAAAATGTCCAATTATAATCAGAACTATCTATGTAAACACTATGTGAAGGTGAGCACATGTCAAGTTTGCGGTTATGATAGCGAGGTCTAGTTATTGTCATGCACATGAATATAGATAACAGATTTCTGCAAAACCACTAATATTTCTGTTGTCCCTGCAGCTCCCATTGGAGACAAAACACGCAAACCCAAACTTTTAAAACCACAACCAAGGAAAGTCGTGTTGGTGAGTGCCACACATGCATGATTGTATAAAGGATCTTACTACACGTAAAACTGCATCAGTGAACACAGTTTCTTTGCAAATGATTGCATTCTGTTTTTACTTATATGTTATATAGCGTCCCAGCTTAGAATTGAAGATGTATCTAGTAATATTTTCCACCCGAAGGTAACCATTGTTTACTGTATGTGTGGGATATGTCATTTTGGAAAAATCTTTAACATGTTTTTGTACATTTTGCCTAAAACTTATCAGCAAGGCATTCACAGTGCCAGATACAATGGAGAACAACCAACATGCGACAGGAATGTCTGCAAGCTAAAGGGCCAAACAATGTCATAAAATATGCCACACAACCCAAGTTTAATTCTGTAATTGTCACTGCGATGAAGTGGCTCTGTGGCAGCTTGGCATTTTAATGGCACAGAATGCGGCAAGTAATTGAATTTTGGCAAGTTGAACCCATGAATCCCGTCAGGTGACGTCTGCACACAGTCTGCTCACATTTACCAAACCAAGGCTGTAAAGCAGAGGGAAACCGAGGGGATGGCAGAGGAACGCATCTAACTTTTAGGAGTATTTCTTTCTCTGCATAAAATCCACCCTGACCGCTGTTCAAGATTCAGTTTTAAACCAGTTTAAACTATTGATTCGTCTTGGCTATTCATATATCCCAAGAAGAAAACTTAAGATTAATGATGGAATTTGACATAAAAATCTTTCCCGACCTCTGCTCATTTTCTAACCGCCGATACCGCTTCCCTCCGTTTCCATCTCCCCTTCCTCCATCATTATGTCCCTCTGCCCTCTGTCTCCTCCATCTCCAGCCGAAGATAGTGGAGGAGAATCTGACCTATGCAGAGCTGGATCTGGTGAAGCCGATTCCAGACACCAAGGCATCATGCAGCGGCACGGTGTACGCTCAGATACTGTTTGAGGAGCAGCAGCTATGAGAGAAACACACGCACCACTAGTAACTGTGTCTTATGTAAAAAGTACTTTCTATTTATAGCCTGTATTATTTTATATTCTGATGGTTTGTGAATGACAAAAGCAGTTATTGTACATACGATTTTATATTTCTTTGATATAACTTCCTTTTATGAGACGAAGAGATGTTTTGTATACTGGACTATTTCATATAGGTTTTTTCTTTTGCACCCATGTTTGAATTCTGTGTAGTTTGTACTGGGAACACAATAGAAGACTTTGGCGCTGATTTAGACAAGATTTGTCCATCGTGACAATCGGAGGAGAGATTGAGTGCTTGAACGTGCTTATCTGCCTTTTCAGATCAAACAGGTTTCATCAGGTTAGCGTCCTGAGAGTCAAGTTTACTCTGGGGTGAGGTGACGTGAGATTGATGAATTGTGCAAACGATCCCGGTCTGATGTCTGTGCGTTAGGTGTGGAACTAGAAATGTGAGGTGAATAGCTTAGCTCAGCAAAAAGACAGAAAGCAGAGGAAAACAGTTAGCCTCTAGCTAGCTGGCTGGCTAACATGGCTAGGGGGAAGTTACATACTAGCTAGCCAGCTGGCTAACATGGCTAGGGGGAAGTTAGACACTAGCTAGCTAGCGGGCTAACATGGCTAGGGGGAAGTTAGACACTAGCTAGTTAGCTGACTACGATGGCTAGGGGGAAGTTACACACTAGCTAGTTAGCTGGCTAACATGGCTAAGGGTGAGTTACACACTAGCTAGCTAGCTGGCTAACATGGCAAGAGGGAAGTTACACACTAGCCAGTTAGCTGGCTAACATGGCTAGGGGAACACTATAATTGTTTCTTGACAAATGTCTCGCTGTAAAACCACACATTTCAGTATCTCTATGTACAAAACAAATGAGTTTAAGTGTGCTAATTCATGAGCTTTAGAGGGGTTGGTAGGTGTATTTTCGCACTTAGTAGAAAAGTTTGTTGTTTTCCTGTTTCCTGCCTTTGGGACCTGAGCTAAGCTAGCCGCCTCACAGCTTTAGCTTCAAATGTAATGTACAGACATAAGAGAGGTATCGATCTTCTCTTCTAAGCTTTTTCCTGAAATCTCAAACTATATTTCATAAATACACATTTTTCTGGATGCAGACATTTTAATAATTTGAAATACTTCGAGGCTCTAAGCAACAAAATGCCATGTGATATATATATGTATGTATATATATATATATATATATATATATATATATATATATATATATATATATTGGTTCCTGGGAGATTCTTTGTCTTGATGTTGCTCATGTCAGCCAGTTGAACTCTCTTACACAGTGAATTGTGGGAAACCCCATCCTGAGTGAGCAGATTTATGAAGGCGAGACAAAGTAAATTAAAGACATCCGTTGTTATTGGTTGTGAATCAATGCATGTTGAAATGTGATTTACCTCTAATGTGTTCCCAGCATTATCTGCCTCCCAACATCTGTGTTCAGTCGGTTTCTTGTGTGTCAGGCTGCAGTTTATAACGACCACAACTCCACTGAGTTGATATTAAAGTAGCGATTAGCCCCCCCGACCTCCCCCGACAGGCAAGTACGTGTGACCATGCAAGCCCTTTCATCCGGCGCCAACATCAACTTAACAGGCCGTTAGCGACACACTCACAGACATATACTGTACATACATACAAGGGTGGAGTTACATGTTGGCTAAACACCCTTCTATGTTCAAACACACAAAGGCACACATTGGCATGAATCCAAAAGGCTGCAAACTGTGATACCTGGGCTGCAAACGGGGACCCACTAAGATCGGTGTTTGGACTCTTGCACATTACTGTCCAGAAGTCAGAGTTTACTTCAAATCTCCAGGTGGTTTTGTTGTTTGAGATGAGATGCGAGCCAGAAGCCATATCAGCTGTGATCCCGCATACCTTTGCCTCCTTGCCATCTCACTTCCCATGAATCTGAGTGTGAAAGTGCTTAGACCTCTTTTTTCCATCTAATGATCCTCTGGATTCAGGAATGGAAAAGCAAAGGGGAGTTTTTTTAAACAGTGAACTTGAAACCCAGACACAAAGGCACCGGATCCCTCCCTTCCCCCAAGACTTCCACTATCTTCTGTGGAGTTATCCAAGAAGCTGGAGCAGTGGTGGAAGAAGCACTCAGATCTTTTACTGAAGAAACAGTACAAATACAACAATGTTAAAGTATCTCATCACACATAAAAATACTGCATTCCAAATCCTATTATTGGCAGCACAATGTAATTAAAGTCTCAAAGTGAAAGCACTTGTTCGACAGGAAAATGGCCCCTGGGAGTGTTATATTATTATATATTACATCATTAGCCTCAAACAGTTGTTTGAATGAAACCAGGTTTGGAGGGAAATGTGTATTTTGTAGACCTGGAAACAGCTGATACACATCTGAAACATGACGAGAGGCCCCAGCCAGACACTGATGGCGTCTAAGGGATCATTATAATGTGTTGTATTTAGGAAGCGTATTAAATATTTCTGATGAAAAATCTTTATCTGTTAACAAGTAACTATAAACTGTCAGATAAACACAGAGGAGTGAAAAGTACATTGCTTCCCTCTGAAATGTATTTGGAATGTGAAATGCAATAGCAAAAAAAAAAAAAAAAACTCAGCGTACTCAAGTACCTCAGACCTGTATTCAAGTACAGTACCATACTTGAGTCCCATTTTCTGCTGCGCACCTGCCGAAGTCAATGGTTTGCACATGTTATTTGTTATATGAGTTATGCAGTGACTATAACTAGCTATCTATGTATCAGCTATCTAGCAGCTGATACACACCTGAAATTTGTTGGCTTGGTGTGATGAAAAGAGTCCGTCTCCACTAAAACAAAAGACAGAAGTTGTTCATGTCTGTTCGAAAATGTCAAGACAGTCAAGTTATATGATCACCACAAACTTATAACCCACTTTTACAGCAAGATGGTGGCTGTGGACTTTGATATCCTTCATTCCTCTGCGTATATATGTTACATTTGAATTCAAACCACTATTGACCTCCATTTGTCACCTTTCCAATTTTCCATTGCTGTTCTCATATGTAAAGTTCAGTTGCACAGTGTGTATTATCCGTATATAAAGTGGCTGAAAGTGACCTTTCAGTGGCGAGCAGAAGTGTCTTAAACTGTGAAATGTAAAGTTTGTTCCAGACCACATTGTCCTTAATGGGAGTCCACTAACTCGAACCATGTGTGTGAATTGTGTCTCTCTGCTCTCTCCTTCTCTCTTTTCCCTCTCTCTGCCCACCGCTGACCTCTGCGATCATCGACATTCCAGCTTTTCTGCTCTTGTTCATTTTGTTAACTTCATCTCTACACTGTGTATCAGCAAGTGAAATAAACAGAAAAGTGGATGTGAACGGTGTGCTGCCAGAGAGGTGTTTTTAGCTCGTCTTAGCTGTCACTTTAGTCCAGTCTTAAATATCTGTTGGATGGCCAGAATATTTTAAAGAGACATTCATGCCCCCCTCATGGGATGAAGCCCTCTTTGGTGATCCACTGACTTTTCCTCTAGCATCACCAGAGGGTGAACATTTGTCACTTGTCATGTGAGATAACTGAAGGTCTGCTGGATAAAAATGTTATCCATACATTCTAAGACGATGTGTCCTCATGGGGTTGGTTGTCCTTTAATTTTTGTTTGTTCCCTCAGAGCAAATATAGAGAGTTTTCAAGACTTGAGCACATGCCGGCAAAACTAAAGCCATCACCATCAGCCACAGCTCCGCTTTGTGTTCGGTGCTAATATGCTAAATTAACATGGTGAAGATGATAAATATCATACCTGCTAAATATAAGGATGCTAACATTGTCACTGTGAGCATGCTGAGATTCGCACTGCGTGTGCGTGTGTGTGTGTGTGTGTGTGTGTGTGTGTGTGTGCGTGTGTGTGTGTGCGTGTGTGTGTGTGTGTGTGGTCTTGACCCGCAACAGTTAACTGAACTGGGTGCACTGCAGCACTAAAGTGGATGTGTTGCATGATGTGGAAACGATTTGGTGTGACAAACATGAGACAAACATGGGAATTTTTTCGATGCAGTAAAGTTCAGATGTAAATTTGTGATATTCTCTGTCAGGCACATGTCATCTGGCTTTCTAAAATATATCTAATTTAACTGACATCAAGCACATTCTCTCTTGTACTGTAGGTTCAAAAAGCAGAAGTTTGGCTCTGGTCTTGGTCAAAGAAAGCGCATGAATGGTTTTTTGGGGGTTTTTTGTAAGCTATATGTCTTGGGCCCTGCTTGTATCATTTCCCATTAACTCCATGAAAATGTATGGTCCTAGTTCAACCGCTGAAAATGACGGATCTGATGGATTGGATTAAAGCATGGCCTGAACTCTTCAGCGAGAGATCCAACTAAACTGCGATCTTCAAGTCATCAGACATATCTATACTGTGATCAAAGCTCAGACTCCCCTGCTCCAGTTTTATTTCACCTTCATGTTGACATAAAGAGGAGACCTGAGAGGGATGCAGCCGTTAGCAGCCTGGATGGGTGTCAGCTGCTCTTGTGGTGATGGAGGCGCTGTAATGAGAGAGGGGCGGATTGAAATGTTAGGTTTAGCAACCTCCGAATTATTTTTGAAACAAAAAGGGAGAGGAAGCTCACTGTGTGCGTGGGACAAAAGGAACCCCAGAGGTCTTTTAAAAATGTCTCACCCACAAAGAAAACACAGAGTCGACAGAAACAACACAGATCAGTAGATGAGCTTGGAGAGTGGTTCAATAGCAATAAAATATGATTAATTGGGTGAATAAAAATGTTTTAGTGGGTATAAAGAGGATGGATTAAAAAGGAGAGAGCCCTTGCATGGGAGAAGATAGACTCGGGAGGTGCAGGACAGACTGATGCTAGTTTCCTGTCCGAAAACAAAACAGCAGGCTCTGCAGTCGCTCCCCGAAAAAGAAACAACTGATGTCACCGGTGAAGCAGCCAAACGAAACCTGTCGTTAAAGATGGATCCCCTGCGTGTGTCTGTGCTCGCTCTGTCCCAGGCATGCCATCATCTCAGCCCGGAGGAGTACAATGCATAGTAAACAGTCTACAACCAACACATCCTGTGCGGTTCAGTAATGCATAGCTACGCTGCCCTCGAGGCAAAAAGGAGTTCATAATGAAAGACTGCAGCAAGTGCAAATCGCAGGAAGTAGGAGTAAGATTCAGCCTCAGAACTGGATGTCCTGTCAGAAACTCGGGTCCAGCATCCAGTGCTGAATGGTCAGTACTTGTTGGAAGAGTGACCTCTTCCTCCTTGATCTCTTCTGTGAGAATACAGCACTGCTCTAAGGTCACATCCACGCAAACCACACAGTTCAGGTCTTCAGCCAGGCCCAGTTGGACGTTGCCCATAAGCCTCCAGACCCAGTGGGTTTCTGGCTGTTTGGCCCTCTGTAAAACACAAAGGAATACACAGGGAGAGCGTGGGAGAAACAAACTGCTGCCTTAAAGGAAGCGATCGACTGGCCCGTGCAGCGAGACCACACTAAAAAACATCCAGTGAGTTTAAAAATACGCATTGTGCTAGCCCTGTAGTAAAGTTTGAGGGAGAGGACTTGTTTTCCAGGATCTTAGAAGAAGCCTCGAAAAGATCACACCGGGAAAAACAGCTGCAGCTCATTTTTGGATGATTATACACAAAACAGCTCTGAAAATTCCCCCTTTGCAGATCAGCTAAACGGTTGGTTTCTTATCTCAACCTTTGCTGGAAGTGCCAGTGGACGATGGTATCTGCTCTCGTTTTGAGTCCAGCAGCTTTTCATATTCGTCTCACACTTGGATGTGTTTGACAGACGCAGTAGCTGATGAGGCATTTCACTCCAGGATTTATTAGTCTGCAGCGAGGGCGACTGTCATCTCTCAGTGCTGCGGTATGATGGACTGGATGGGACTGCAGGCCAAGGAGAACTAATAAGAAACATGTTGTCTCAGGCTCAGCGGCTGGCTGCCTTTCACCCCGCTGGCTTCCTAAAATGACAACATCAGACTGCAGCGGCTTTCAAGACAGTTACAGGTGATGAAGCTGATGAAGTCAGGACGAGGTTTCCAAATGACAGTGGAGCTTGGCTTTGTTTCAAATAAAAATAAAATTATTTAGGCCTAGTTAGCCTTTTGTGGTTTGATATGTTCTTGAACAGACTCCTAAAAATCCATAACAATTACTAGATGCTTAACTTATAAAATGCTTAAACCTCCACCAAGGAGGCAGAAAAAATTTCTCCTCTGGATCCCAGGAAGCAAACAAAAACACTCACTTTGAGGCTCAATGCAACAGTTGGCCAACAAAAATAAACCCATGACGCCTCGTGCCTCCGATAGAGCTCAGCAGTTCTCCTCCTGAGTTCCCTGCCAGGGAGCGGAGGAAGGATGGAGCCGGAGAACAATCTCATTCTGTAGAACGGGGTGAACTGTGTTTACCTACAGATGGCAAGATGATTGACGATGATCCTCGGGACAGACTGGGCATGCTCTGAATTCATTCATATTTTTCATGCTCCCCGTACGTAGTGATTTATTCGCTAAGTCTGTTTCCACTGCACTTTGTCACACTTTGCTTGTATTGATGTTTTTACTTCGAGATCTTATCCAATATTTGGTGAATCTGCTCTGTTTTTATAATGCACAAACTGAAATACTGCAGAAAAAGTGGTGGGTGGAAATCCACTTAGCTGCATTTAGGGAGAAAAGATTCAATTCTTTGATTCATAGCAGCTGAAAGCTTAATATGACTTGGCCATTTTAGCGTTAACAAAAGTGTGGTCGAATCAAATAATGAAGAACATTACATTTGGAAAGGAAACACAATACTAAGGCAACATGAGCATACAGTACATAAAAATGGCTTCTTATATTACAGTTTACACAAATGTGCTTTTAATTACTGCATGTGTTCACACAGCTAAATTAATTTCATCTGGTGAGTTAGCGGAAGCTCATGAAGACCGATCACTTCATGTCTTATAATCAGGCTCTGAAACAGTCAAAGACATTTCTGTCCGCTGACTGTCACCAGATTAATCCTGACCCAGTCATTACTGTCATCGCATGCGAGCAACTCCCACATGGCCCACCCGCCCAAAAACACTTTCTCAAATGCCGAGTGCAAGTCCATCCTCAGCTTCCCTCAGCGGAACGCGGACAAACATTTACACAAACGAAAGGAGCTCTTTGAACTTCCAGCCCTGAAGCAAAGTCAACACAACGGCCCCGTAGTTAGAGGAAAGGAAAGCCACATCCATCCAGAGCTTGGATAAACACGCCAACGTCTCTGCCCTCGCGGTGCCAGCTTTCCTAAACACGTCCAACCGGCTATCACTCGCCCCACGCTGCTTCACTCTTGTTTTGCATCGGAGGGCCTGAACAATGGTTCATGAGGAAGACGAAACATGCAGGAGCATCCCAGAGAGGAAGGATCACAAAGCCCCTGTGCCTTCACTCAGCTGGTGGTTCATTTCACATTTCTGGTGTGTTTCTTTTAACACTTTAATATCCCATAAAGGTTGACTTAGTGTAAAATGCACAATCTTGTTTTGCAATTCAAGCGGCTCTGTGAACGTGACACTCCGGCTCTCAGCTTTATTCTCCTTTGCAGTTTCTGGTTCTCAAAAACTGTCCAAGCAAAGCATTTTTAAAGGGAAGTGAGAGCATGACACCGGGAGAAAAACTGAGAAGTGTTCAGTGACTTATTTACCATCATGCGTGCCATGTGATCCTTTAGATAAATCTGCTGCGTGTTGCGTTTTATGTCAAAACGCTGATGCTTTGTGTTTCACCAAGTGATGTTTCAAGCATCTGGTTCTGAGTCAGATTTCTATGACTGTATTTTTCTATTTCTTAGATCAAACACGTTTCTCAAGAGAACTCAGAGCTGATGAAAGGCAGTGATAGTATATTTGACCAGAAAAGTAACTTGAACACAAATATGCTGTATGATATTTTGTACAAAGCCATGAGGTTAAATCTGATCAACATCAGCATCTCCAATCTTAAAAATATGCCATATTTAGTCTTTTACCACAGCACCGCTGGATATAAAAACCTCACACATTTCAGGTGTTGACCAAAGCCTTTGGGGACAGTATAATGTATCTGTACAAACTAGCAAAAGCAAGACACTGATATTGTTTGTGTATAAAACCATGGTGGAGACCAGCAGGAGAGCGCTTCAACACTCTGTCAAGAAGCTGTGAAAGAGGACAGGAAGGAAGAAAGGAAATGAGTGAGTGAAACACAGGAAACGGTTGCTGACAAGTTTGTAAATGAAATACAAGGATGATGACGTACATGACACCAGCGGTCTGCCTTTACTTTTATTTCTGTATCTCTTTGATTTACGGTCGCTGTTTCTGTTGCTGTACGTTTGATTGAGTCTGCAAAAGGCTTGTTTGGGATTTTGTCTGTACAGGAAGCCACTGAAACACTAAAATCCCATTAGATCTGATCCTGATCTAAGGAAATGCTATCTATTCAACTGGCGCATCTCCAATAACTCTTGTTCTAATTATGTTGTTTTTACGTTTAAAATGTTTTACAGTGATCATTAATCGTCATGACAGTGTTGAACCCTTACACATTCTACATAAACATTTAGATGGGAAAGATTTCTCATGTGAGACATACCATAATATGAGTTTGCTGCTGTTGGCTGGCCAGACTTGATGGGCCTGTTCCTGCCCTGGTTCTTGATGTTTAGCTGGTTAGCTCCGTTATCTTACCTAGTTTTTGCTGTATAGCCAATTAGCTACATTAGCTAACCCTGTCTAAACCAGATTTTATAGTTTAACTTTCGAGCTACAGCAGCTAACCCAAGCTAACCTAGTTTTGGTTAATTAGTTGCTTAGCTACAGTATCTCACCCTATCTTGAGCTTATGTTCACAGATGCTTTGGGAATTACTATATTGTATTGGGTACCTATGCTGATGGAGAAGGTAAATCATATGCTGCAAGTATAATATTTTAAAGTGATCTTATGAATACCTTTATGTAGATTAAAACAAATTGGTAACATAACTGTATCAACCAAAAATAGCTAAATTACAGATAATTAACCTGCAAAGAAAAGAACATTTCCTAGAAATAACCAAGTTGCACAGAGGTTGTTTCAAACCTGATGCACAGCAGGTGGAACACTTATATTATCATTAGGGACTTGAGTCTTGACTTGGACTACAGTCAAAGACTTGAGACTTGGCTTGGACTGACTGACTAAAATGACTTGTGAAGATCTCTAGGCCCACACACACTAAACAATATTAAAACACAAAGTCACTTGCCTGTGAATATTCTCAAGTCACTTGTACTTTGAGTGGCTTATTGACCGAGTGCGTTTATACTCTAACTTGAGAAGCTTTGTCAGATGATCATTTTTACTTTTACTTGAGCAGCTTTTTCTCTTTGTTTCTTTTCCTCTCTCCCTCTCTCTCTTTATCTTTCTGTCCCTCTCTCGCCCACTCTGTGCCATGCAGAAAAAGGCTTAGACGTGCATGCACACACACACAAACACACAGACATATCTGATCATTAGCTGTAATCTGAACTGCTGTGTGCACACTCAGTTCTCTCAGCACCATTTCCCCCAGTGTGACCTGCATATCTCCTGACCTGTATTTCACACAGCTGAGGGAAATGACTCAGGCTTATAGACCATGTTATACTGTCGCCTGCTGTTTCAGGAGAATAACAAATAATGAATAAAAGAGAAAATCCGACAGCAACAAATGGGCAGGTCTGGGTGGAGGACATAGGCAACAAGAAGGAAGTGAAAAGCGTTTGAGTTTGTCTGTAGCTCAAACATTTTGTGGCTGCTTTTTCCTGCTCTACATGACATACCATGACTACTTTTCCTCTGACAGGCATAGTGGAATCAAAGCCCTAACCCAGACAGATTTTCCACTTTCTGTGGGATTATAATTCACTGCCATGATCCAAGTGCGTGTTTACATGCATATGATATACCCCTCTAACCCTAACCCAAATTCAGGATGGGGGCGCATGCAGACCTCAACATATAACCAGGTTTGAATAATTAGTCAGCCTCAAGCTCAGATTATGACAAACATGTTGAGGTTTCCAATTAATCAGGTACTCTACTTACTGCACTACTGTACTGCTACTAATCTAATGTGTGACAGAGTTTTCTAACATCAGCACTAGTTGTGCTATTCTGTAGCTCAACTACAAAAATAACAAAGCAAGCCGGCCTGGTTTCATGCAGTAGGCTCCATCTGCTGCACAACCTGAGAAAAAAGGCCTGTGACATGTTTTCTTTTCACGTCTGTGAGCAAGAGCACCCAGCTGCTGAAATTATTTTACTATGTTGACCTGTGCTGTTTCTATTCTGTGACATGTCAAAATGCCCTGCATGAAAAAAAGCCCATTTTAGTCCTTTAAACCAAGCTGATGGAGTCATTCTGCATCTCTTTTTCTGTTCTCTGATTGGCCATTAATGGAACTTTGGAAACAAAATAGTTCTTAACTTGGTGGTCACACTGGTCTTATAATTGAAATGGTTATTCCAGTCTTTGTCACCTTTTCTATAGCGGAATAAACTAACCTAGCTGTGCTAGCTGTGCGAGCCTCTTCAAGTTCATCATTAAACTGTCTGTGTCTCTTTATCTCGACATCATGTACCTGATGCCACTTCCTGGTAAAACTGGAAACACTCAGTCAAAAGTGGTGGTGTCAAAGTGCAACCTGAATAGGACCTTGTCAGACTGTGACCAGGTCTCTCATCACAAACAGTAGAATTCATTTGTTTTTTTCGTTACAGTTCACAAAAACAATTTCACACACATTTTTGACCTTAACCCTTAACAACAGTAAGCAATCCAATCACAGAGATCTTTCACCTCGCAGCTGCGACCTCAGCTGTGATTTATACAAAAACAGCACCACCTACTGGCAGGAAGGAGGTACTGTGTGGCTTTCACATCAAGTGAAAGTGCATCATATGAAATGCGCCAGGCTAAATTTACACAGGTCACAGATGAGTAACGTCTGAGGTGTGACCACAGTATGTGATACATCATACTGCTGACAGTGTGTGTGTGTGTGTGTGTGTGTGTGTGTGTGTGTGTGTGTGTGTGTGTGTGTGTTCATGCATGGGTGCGTCTGTGTGAGAGAGAGATCGCTGCAGCAGTGTGATAGCTGTATCACATCACAGCTTGGGAAAAAAAAGGTCTGACTGCAAACTGTTTACAAACAGCAGAGCAACATTCGGGCTGTATGTATAGAACACCTTTATATGTGATTTTTATTTGAAAGAGAACAATCCCAGAAACTGTTTTTGTAATCTTTTAAAACTTCTTCCACTAAAGAGCTAAGTGCCCTGCTGTAGCTGCTCACAGCCATGAAGTCTACTGAGAGCAAACAGCAGTTGCCTGGGAACAAAAGCAAACAAATCCCACGTATGGCCGACTGAGTCCAGGAGCTGCAAACTCTCTGAACGCCACTGTGCAACATGTCCACTCTTTCCTCGCCTAACTACAACACTGTGACTAGTTTTTGTTTATAGCGATCTTTGGTGGCCTCTTGATGTCGAGTGTATTTCTCAGGCTGGAGAAAGAGATACTCAAATGCCACTAAAGCTGCACAGCATGACTGGAGCCTGCTTCCCATCATCTCTCTCCTGGTATTCAGAGTGCTGGATCTGAGGAAGCCAACTAATTTGTGCTGGTGAGACTTTACAGATTCCTGATTATAAAGTTATTAGCATGAAGTGAGTTTAAAACAGCTGATTAACCATTGACTTTAATCTTAAACGTTTCCTCTTCTCTTTTTGTTTTTGTTCTATTATATTTTGCAGTACAGTCACTGTTATTCAGTGCAGGACAGTACAGTCAGTCTTCCTAACAAGCTATTTTAAAGCAGAACACAGTCTGTACTGTACACTGATTACAAACTGTAAATACACTAGAATAAGGCAGCTGCACATTGTCAGTTCATTGGCTTTGTCCTGGAACAATAGGTGTTAATGTTACAGATATTTTATTTAAGGAGGAAGGTAAAACTCAGCTTTGTCTACTCTTTCAGCTGGCTCGACTGTGTTGGGTAACATGATCCTGCAGACCGGTTCCACTGTCAGCTCCTCTGTCACACCACATCACTGAATACTGTTAACCACAGACCCCGTCGCCATCCTGCATGTCCCTGCAGCAGCATGGCCAAGGGAAAGAAAACCAGACAGGCTCAAAGTAAGACAATCACCTTGAAGGTGGCTCTGAACTGCGTGGAGCTGACACCGGACGGTAAACACCGTCTGAACCTCAGCTTCAAGGAGGTCACCACGGTGCCGAAGTGCATCCAGAAGCTGTCCAACATGGATGAACTGGACCTGAGCAGGAACCTGATCAGGAAGGTCCCGGACTTCGTTGACCATTTTATCAGCATCCGTGTTCTGGATCTGCACAGCAACTATGTGAGTGTGACAATAAAGCAAAAAAAAAAGCAAGAGCCACACAGAAAGTCACAGTTTCCAGGAAATCTGAAACTGTATGCTATGTTTACAGACTTTGTTTTTCCTGCAGCTGGAGCAGCTCCCTGTGACCATCGGTCGGCTCCAGAACCTGCTGATTTTGAACCTGTGCAACAACCGCCTGACAAGCCTCCCCAGCGAGCTCGGCCTGCTGAAGAAGCTCCACACTCTCAACCTGGGTCTCAACCAGCTGGAGGCTCTTCCCGCCTCCATCGGCGCATTAAAGGAGCTCCGCCACCTCGGCCTCTCTGACAACCGGTTCACCCGCGTCCCGGGCTGCCTCTCCAGGCTGAACAAGCTGGAGAGGGTCAACCTGGACAGGAACCCCATCCTCGCTGAGCAGGCGCCCAGCCACCAGGCGTTCATGGTAACAGAGAGGCTCTACCTGGTAAAGGGGAGCTTCCTGTGCGAGGAATGCCTGGATAAGTGCCAAACCGAGAGGAGGAAGCTGGTGGACGCGGCAGCAAGGATGGAGCCCAAATGCGAACCCGACTTGGTGACCCAGAGAGGTAGAGAGATGTAGAGATCGGTTCACAGGAAGAAATTTCAAATCCTTATACAACTTTTATTCACTTCGCTGTCGGCTCAGGCATGTGACATGATTTCATACTGTTACAGCTCCATCAGCTCCATCTGCTGTCTTGAAAAGTACAGTAAGGAGCCTAATTTAACATCCACTAGATAATGATGCACACGATGATGATCACGTGATGTATAAAAACAGTGTAAGTGTGACACACAGGCAGATCTTAGCTGCATGGAAATTAACAAATGAATGAACAATAAATACTATGTAACTATGCATGTGTGGCCTAGAGGGCAGCAGAGACTCACTGAGTACCAACACTTCAGTCAAACCTTTCTGTCAAAGCTTCTGACTGTTTCTGACTGCAGTGCTGATCTCTGCACATCATATGCAATCAATTAAAAGCATGAGCATAATGAGAGTGGAGGTCATTATTTTATTGATTTGTTCATTCCAAACACTTCAGTATACACATTAAAATACACGTATACACATCGAGACCTAATGACAGATAAACATCGCTCGTTAAGTTCATATGTCATAACGGATAACTCAACTTAACAACGTCTTTAAACTTTTGGTCTTCAGCACCCAACATACTGTTTTGATTCATTCTTACCACTCTCACCAGTGTCGTAGTATAAGCAGCTACTGTATATTTAGGAAAAAAAAGCTCTAAAACCCCCACTGTACTCTACCTGCCCAGCACCACTACACAGCAGCTAAAGTTAGCAACTAGCTGGTGAACATAGCAGAGCATTTAGCAGCTTTTGCCAGAATGAAGTGGAGTAAAAAGGATCAATCACATTCACACAGAAGTCCTCCACTTTCACCTCATGAGTCACATATCATGGGTGACCTCGACCGACACCCTGCCTGGCTTTCCCAGCCTTCATACATTGAAAATCACCACATACCACGGCTGCAAGAGGCCGGAGGCCAAAGCTTCTGTCCTCTGTTTATTCCTCTTTATCTTATTACTATCAGATTATTATTGTCCTTCACACCTCATTTTCACTGTCCTCACTATGTCCACGCAAACGATCAATACGATCTGAAACCTCAGAGGCCCTCGTCGCCCGGTTTTTACCACATCGCCGGTCTGAAGAGTGCTGAGTAGACTGGATTAAGATCTCAGCAGATAGGCTCATTAAGAAGCAAGCAGCCCAGTATTGACTCATTCATACTGTGAGACTAAGCAACGTTACAAATGAGGGAAATGCAATAGAAGCCTTTTAGCTACAACCCTAGAAACTACCAGAAAACTTAAATGATGAACCTCCGATTCCTGATGATAACTTATAGAATATCTTAATAACTCCACCATTTAAAACAGAGCAGGCTGATTTTAGTGCTGTGCAGTATCATTTTTAGGAATTTCCTGGATCCTCTGTCCTGGTTAAATGATGTTTACACCACATCATTGCAGCTGCATGAATGCGTCTTTGTTCCCGAGCTTGAGGTTAAAAATCTACAAGTTATTCATCTAGTCATGTCTTCCGTTTACCCCTCATCCACTCCTGGACAGCAGAAATAAATCATTCAGTGATGATGAACAATGACGACAAAAATGGCTGTTTCAACTGGTGTATTATATCTGTTTATTTATTTTCGGGAACCATGGGAACCTGCAGTTGTAGCTGGAGGTGTGTTCCAGCTGAACAGTCGAATGCTCTTTGAGCAACGCTCCACACACACACACACACACACAGGCTGTGTCAGTGCTATTGAAAATCAATTCACACACATTCGGATGTGCTGTCTTTTTGTTTGCCCCTGCTTCTTTTTCCTCGGCCGTTCCATCAGTGTCCCCCGCCCACCCCCCAGTCTCTCTCGTACGTCAATCACCCAAACGCACACAGGCAGCCGGAATGAAAGAAACAGAACTGCTGTAGAAGCAAAGCGATGTGGCCACAAATAGAATCTAATTAATTTTGATTGGATGGCCCTGGCTCCTTTATTGGCTGAGATAGAGGGCGCTTGGACGTTGTTACATTATAAGAAATGAAACCAGGAACCCAGAAAGCCGTCGTGGGCCTTTCTATAAGCTAAACATTCTATACAAATTATGGATAAATTTATCAAAGGTACCATCTGCCACATTAATTTCAAGCCATCAGCTGGGCCTCCGCTGCGATGCTGTACAGATGTCCAGCTCAGTTCAAAATCATATTGACATGATTAGAACACAAATGACTTAAAGTTGCATTCATTCATTCATTTTTGTTTTTCTACATGAGGGCAGAACAACAAACTAATCACAGCACAGACATAAGATCAACTCGTGGAAGCTGATGTGGTGAATGTGTAAGCACATCAGACATGGAGCTGGAGCTGGAACAGCTGCCTCCTGCGTCTGGAAAGGAGGTTGATGAGAGCAATGAGACTGAACAATCGCAGTAAAGTTGTGGGCCATGAAAACAAAATAATGAGCATTAATATGCTAATTAAGAGCACAGGGACTGTATCGGCGTGTTTGCTACTTTTATATTACAACATCACCTCTCATCGCTCTTGGACCTTGCTATGAAGCTAGCTCCACTTTTTATAGTCAGGGATCATAAATTCTTTTTTAAAAAATCTAATATTCTTGTTTTTTTCAGTATTTCTGTTTGCAGTTGTTCACAAACACTGTTTCCCAAAACAGTCGCGGGTTGAGCCTCACCAGCTTGACAGACCAAAGCCAGGTTTCCATCCAAATGTAATGCAAATTTTAACAGAATTTCAAGAAAAGCGGCAAAAGAAAATGTGAATTAAGGTGCTTTTCCATCCACTACCGTTATGGTATTATTTGGTGTTGCTATGTGGAGACAAACAGCTGGCGGCGCCAATTTCCCTGTCAGATACCATTAAACCATCACAGGAAAAAAGAGGCTGCAGCTAGATGACATAATTACTGAAAAACAATGTAGAAAACACAGAAATATAGCTTTTACTGCATGTTTCAGTTTTTGATTTGAGAAATGTTTTTGCGATACACCCATTGTTAGTGTTTCCCCTCAGGTTTTTTTTTATGCTGCATAAAAACAGGTGGAAGAAAACCCACCTTATGAGGTCAACCGAGTGTCAAGCTATGAGAATGGAGAGGAAGACGTAATTTCTGCCGTTCAGACGGCAGAAATTACCGCTATAAAGTTGGAAAGATGATAGTAGAACAGAGTGTGGGTGGATGTCTTGGGTGAGGAGAAACAGCTACATACTAGCTGACGTTTTTCAGTGCAAACCAATAACTGAGAGGGTGCACTGAATTACAGTTAATGGCTAGAAGCTGTGATCTGGCTTCATGACCTCACCTCTCTATAAACCTCGAGTATTCACTTCCCGACACTGACTTTAAAGTCAACTAATTTCATCAAGCCTCCGGAGCGGCTCGGCCACTGAAAACTGCTTACACGCAGCAACAGCAACCCTATCGTGACAAATGGACTGAGGAAGAGGATTCAGAGGGAGAGACACGCACGCAGTCAGACAGGCAGAAGGCTTCCATCCATATTGCATACGCCACAGTGTGTGTGCTGTCAGCTCGTCTCGCAGCCATTAGTGGATGAAGTCATGGCCCTGCGCTAATTGTCAGTGGCAGAGTAGTGAGGAGGGTAAAGGGGGCAGACAGACAGACAGACAGACCTCAGTGGAAAACAACTGTCTGCTGTGTCTTCACTCAGTCACACTACTCTCTTAACAAGCTCCAAATTCTACGATGAGGGCTCAGTCACTGGACCGTTACTCGTCAAAGAGCGATGAATGAGAGCGATTAATACTATAATATAAAGGCTTTAAGATTTCAATGTGAGTATGATAAAAAATCTTCTACTTATTCATTATTATGTTGTTACTGCAAGTGGAACACAGATATCTAGAGTGTATGAGATTTAAACATTTCTATTAAGCTTTTTATTAAACCATGAAAGGTGCAGGCTTTAATATTATTATGTACGATGAAGGCAAACTCCTATTATAAGCCTCTCCTCACAGCAGCATCAACTATAAATACACATTTCCTCATGCACGTCTTTGGAAATAGACTTTTTAATATGGCTTTACTTCAAATACTTAAACACATTCAAACATAGTTGTGACACTTGTTTGTGTAAATCAGGAGGGACAATGAATAGAACCCTCTGTCAAGGTATATGTAGTTTTCTATTGCATTATATATATTCAGAACTTTGTTGAGAAAGTGTTTATAGATATAATAAGGTTGGAAGTACCAGATAAATATGGCTCTTCATCACATTAATGCAAAATCCTTTTAATCAACATCATATGTCAGTATAACAGTATGGAAACATCTCAAAATTATGTTATCTTAAGGTATTTACTGTAATATTACCCAGCTCCAGTCTTATTAATATAAACTGTCCTATGGAAATAAAATGTGATTTTAACAGTAGGTAAAGCTACTCTTAATACAGCCTCTCTGTCACTGCCAGTAACTGATGAGGCCCATCGGTGACGATCAATAAGTAATGCTAAGTCAACATTCACACCTCCAGCAGCCGCCCACTGGCCTGTTGTAGCACAGCCCCTCTCTGCCAATATGAAATTTTAATCATCCTCAGTATCAATATTTAACAAGGTTTTCTAAAATCTGTGGATCCTGAGGACTTGTTAGCATTCCGAGCACGATTCATCGTCTGTGACATTATTTGACCTCGGTGGGGACTGATGGGACCGAGGGAGTGATGACCACCATTATTACGGGAAACATCAGCGGCTGCAACTCCAGCATGCTTCACAAGTTCCATCCCTGCATCATAAAGCAATAACTGTGATGCATGTCGAGGCATTTCCAGGGATCTGACAGCAGGGAATGACCCGCTCGCACATGTGCTGCACAGCGCAGTTCATCTGAGTGTCCTTGCAACAAAACGGGTGGTGCTGGAAGCTTGGTGATGTAGCGATGCTCACAGGGTCAGATAGCTGGCTTGCTAAATGTCGGCACGCTAGCTCAGTTGCCAAGCGGACAGTAAATCCACACAATCGCGTAGTTTATTCTAAAGATGTATTTGCACCATCGACTCCTGCCTCCTGCTTGGAAATCATACCTCTTTTGTGAAGCAGTTCATTTTCCTGCAGAGCAGGATGGTGCAACACACCTCGATTATGGGACAGGATTACATTACAGGGGGATTGGGGGAATAAAATATTATCTGTGCTCCAGGGTAATTAAGCGCAGGTAATGTTAAACTCATCCCTTCTCCCCTACAGATATAAATCCAGTCCTTTTGGTGGCTTTTCAGTAATCTAACATGCTAACACCATGTTCACTCACACTCCATCACTGACTCATTCACTCGACAGGCACTCAGTAGCTGTCTCTGTGGCGCTGTCCTGCCTCCGTGCTGTGTGCAGGCCACAAGGCCATTTGATCGATCAGTAAACAAAAGGAAGTGATGATATTTGTTGCACCATTTAACATGGAACCGGCTGACAACATGAATTCATTGAGCAAAGCAGCAACGAGCTCACAGTTCCAGCCTCCCTCTGCTGGACTTCTATAAACTGTTTGTAGGTCCTGAAGATACTGTGAATACAGAACATTCTGAGCCAGGGTTACCTCAGAGGGGGATCAAATTGATCCATTTGTGAAGGCATCAGGTATCATTAAAAGCGATCCTGTCAACAGCTGTCAGTCTCCCCCGTGATAAAACTGTTAACTTGATGGAACTATAGAGTTTAAAGAGTTCCACCTTAGCTTGAAATGAATCAGTAGCAGGTGTGGGCGTGGAGGACAGTCATCGTTGAGGATGTAGCTCTCCTCATCACACAGTCTCTGGTCAGGTAGATAGTCTTTTCAGGTTTCTCTGGCTCCTTACGTGTCTTGCGTTGCCTCTTCTTCTTATCTTTGGTGTATTTTGTGTTGACCGCTGTCCGAAGGTGCACCTTCAAAAAACGTCCCCATCAGATTCGGAGGGATGTGAAGCAGTAGAGGCTGAGGAGTCGGAGTCGCAGAGGTCTGAAACCCTTTGGTCTCTCTGGGGCGCTGGGTAGACTTTCCCCTCTTTCTAGTCTGCAGTGTCTCTTTTGAATTTCCAAATCTTTCTTCGATACAAATATTCAGTTTAGATATAATCACTCGCTTTGTCCCCAGGTTAATTGTCATTAAAACATTTTCTAAGCTATTTGAGAGGGATGTAGAAGAAGGTGAACCGATGTCACTGTGAAACCTGCTCACAAGGCTCTGATAATAATTACCTGACTAACCTTTTTTCCATGACACCAGTGATTTATGGCCTTCCTAAAGTACAGAAGCTGAGGGAACAGCTCCCAAGATGTCAGCCTATTATAGAAAAAAAGTGACATCCTTTCCTATTTCCATTATTTGTGCAACAGCTGTGATTTTGCATCTCAATTTTTTTTATTGTACAAAAGTCATCGTCTTGAAAATAAAGCCAGCCAACTTCCTGCAATCTCCAGCACATCCTGTACAATCTGCAGTTTTAAAGAATGTTTTCCTCAAGCAAAGTCACTTTCATGTGAATAAATGTGTAATTTGTGAGTGAGAAGGTTTATGAAGCACAGCAAAACCAGTTTGTTGCAGATACAAAACGGCTGAAAAGCTTAACATCTGAGCCATTCATCCGTCTTACATTGGAGAGTTAAAGATGTGGTGTGAAACTTTAAACACAGGAATGTGGGGAGCCACAGGTGAACAGCATCTACTCAAGACCTTTAAAGAGTTTTGCACTTTAAATAACTTATTCGGCAAAAACTGTGGCAAACTCAAATGAAGAGAAAATGATTTATCGATATATATAAATGGTAAATCATGATGAATTCAATCAATCAAACTGTTGTGTGTTCATCCATCACGAGAGAAGTAGAGCCAAACAGCTTGCATAATTCTCCGGAAAGATTGATTGAACCAGTCCTCCTTCTTCATACTGGTCTTTCACTTTCCAGTCCAGGACTGAGCACATGGTCAGTGTCCTGATCCTGAGTTTAACTTTAATCTCACCTTTCTTTTACTTAAAGATATTGTTATTACATCCAATTACAAGGCTGTAAAGAAGAATGGTAACAATTTATTTGAAGGTGTATACATAAGACTGACATGACTTATCTTATCTTATCTTAAGACACTTGTCATGAACATGAAAGGGACATTAACCAACACAACCTGTCATTAACACACCATAACAGGCCTATTGATGGAACTTAAAGAACTAAGATAATATCTTGTGAGTTAAAATGTTGATATAGAATTAAAAAAATATTATCCTCTTCCTTTCAAAAGCCATTCTGGGAGATGTAAGAAACTTTTTTTTTTTATTTTTTTTTTATTTATTTAGGACAGTGCACATTGATGAACATTGCTGTAAATGTGCCAGTTTATAGCTGATTAGCTAATTTGCAACTGTAGTCCTTGGGCAGAATGTTAGTTGCCTGATAAAACAACATGGAAGTACACATTAAAAACATGGAAGTACACATTACATAAAAATACAATTACACATTTCAAAATTACATTCACAAGCACACAATTGAGTACAGTCCAACTTAACCAGATCCAGTGGTCTCAGTCTACTTAATGGACACACTTCTGGGCATCCTTTAACCAGTCTTTAAGCTTTGCTTTAAAAGAGGAATATGTAAGACATTCCCTTACTGTGGAGGGAAGACTGTTCCAGATGCCCCCCCCCAAGACAGACAACACATTTCTACCAAAGGTGGTACGTCTGGAAGGGATGTCTACGTCTCCTCTGCCGCAGGCCTTGGTGTTCATACCCCTGACAGTCCTGTTTTTTATAAATTCATTCAGAGGTGGGGGGGGCAAGACCATGAAGACTTTTGTATATAGCGCACGCAAATTTATAGACCTTGAAACTATGAAAACTTAGAAAACTATACTTTTTAAGGATATTACAGATGTGATAAGAGTACGTTTTTTTTTGTCCAGTGTCTTTAAAGTTTTTTTATAAAGGGATTCTATTGGTTGGAGGGCTGTTGAACATGCCAGTGCCCAGCTAGTGAAACAATAGTCAATGTGTGAGAGGATCATGCAATGTAAAAACATCAGAGCAGCAGTATTATTTAATGAGTTCCTTATTTGCCTGAAGTTTGCCAGGTTGTGCTCAGTAGATGACCAACAGCAGGTATCACAAACATGCAAGCTGAAAAACCTCCCATGACTCCACCCTAACTGGGCCTTACTGATACAGCCTGCCTCCTTCACATGAAGCTGGCGAGGACAGCCTGACCATCGAGCGAGCTCTGATACAGGCGTGGAAGCTTGTATTATACTGCACACCAGAGTCATTGTGCCAGTGAAGTGTACACAGAGTGCAGCCCGGTGGTTATGGCTAAACAAAAACAGGAAAGCTATGGTTGGGCGCCACTCTGGCGGTTTGCAACTCTGCCACTCGCCTCGCTCTGCGGCTCGAGACGATCAGGCTCTGGCTCCACGTTCGCTCCCCTTCTCACCTTCCCGTCTCTTCCTCCCTTGTCCAGCGTCCCGCTCTGTGATGACGGGACAAAAGCAGGATGAGTCGGATGATGGATTCAGAGGGGAACAACACCCGGAGCCGCACCCAGCACGGTGCGGCCGCATCCCTTTCGCCCAAACCCCAGTCTCAAACCAAACACTGGCACTGAAGGCTGTTTATTGCTGTATCATTTTGGCTTCCTGGTGTTTTTCTGTATGTGTGTGTGTCACTCCTCCCTCACTCTGCTTCATCTTATTTTCTTGTGTGTGTGTGTGTGTGTGTGTGTGTGTGTGTGTGTGTGTGTGTGTGTGTGTGTCAGCCTCATTTTTGGCTCCGCTTTGGTTTCCTCCATGTGTGTCTGCACAGTAGAGCTATCTTTGCATTTGCTGCTTCATTTTCACTGCTTGTTGGCCTGCATGTATGCGTGCATGTATGTTATACGAGGGCACACACACACACACCCACACCCACTCCTCCACCCCCTCGGTGTCCCTCTCCCTCTTTACTCTGTAATAAGAGCAGCTGTGGTTGACGCGAGGCCAGCCCTGATTCAATTGCAGTGCAGGACTTAAGGCTATTATCCTCTGTGCTGTGGAGGAGGAGGGAAGCCCGGCTGCCGTACAGCTGCTAACAGCAACGACAGGTCTCATGCTGCCTTCCAGACAGGAGCGACAGCAGGAAATTTCAACATCATGATGAAAATGCTAAGAAATAGCCCTTGAAAGCAGAATTTCAGGCAGGAAACTCACATCGAAACACTCTGACTGATTAAAACTAACTTTATAAACGGAACAAAAGCTGTTTCTTGAGTGCTTTTCACCACCCGGACAAAATATTACTTTGTCTGAAAAGCTGATCATCTTTGGTTATTACAGTAAAGCCGTGCATAACTAAACTAGCAGAGGTGCGACATCTGATATTTTATGATCAAGTCCAAGCACAAAGTAATCTCTGTAAACTGCACCTCTGAATAAAAGCATGCAGAAGGACAAATGTACAGAGCAAGACATTAATACAAAGTTTCACTCAACAACCTGTATGCATCTGTGAATTCACACATTGATCCTGATTATCATTAGCTAATCTTACCAGTTCAGAAGAAAAAAAGGAACAGATATGTGAGGTTATGAAGACAGACAGCAAAGTGTGGTCAGATTAAATCTAAAGGACATGTCAGCTAGGCTAATTAGCTTTTAGCAAGATCTGTATATCTGCGTCGCTTTAGCTACGGTCTTATTTTGTGGTAAAACAAACTCAATTATTAAGGCGCTGGAGTATCAAAATTGATTTTTCAGTCACAGGAAACATGTTTTTTTTATCATAATCATTTTTGACTGTCTTAATTGTAACTGTGTTTTGGCTTTTAAGGGCAGTTTGGACTAAATTAATCTCAGAAAATTAAAGAAGTGGAAATCAAACTGGGACAAACCATGCAGACCAACATGTCAACGTTTAGGGGAAAAAAAAAAGGCAAGCTAATGCTGATTCAACATTATCAAAAGCTTCAGATGCAGCTTTCACGCTGCTTTCAGCTGGCTATCTTAAAGTCAGTGTATGAATTCAAATATCAGCTATCAAATATCAGATGTTAGCTGTGTTATTGTGCCCTGATGTTTCAGCTGCTAAACCCTCGCAGTGAACAACATGGTGGTGAATGATCAGCCCCGGTGAACACTGCAGTCTTAGCTCCTCCACACTTTCTTGTGTCAGCTCCAGGCCACTGTAGCTCGAGGCGACATGACATCGTCTGTTTGGGGGGGGGGGGGCAGTGTTTATTCTCCCCTGGTTTTTCTGAGTTGTGCCACTGGAATTCCTGGAGGATGTAATTACCACCTACTGTACAAGCTGGGAATTTCCCACATCTGACTTTGAATGGAAGTCAGCGGCGTTCTTAGACAGCCAAGAGTGGCGAGGACAAAAATGGTTAAGTAGGGTAATTAAGAGGAAACGAGAGTAGCGGCTGACATATTTAGAGTAGAATTAGAACTGTGGCGAGAGAGGAAAAGAAAAGATTCGAAAAAAGGAGATCAAGCATCGATAAAGCGAGAGAGAGGCAGGAAGAAAATGAAAGAGAAATCAGAGGATGGATGGGGGAAATGAGTGATTAAGGAGAGGAGGTGGAGACAAGCTGAGGACCTCTGCAGCTTAATTAGATGCAGGAGGAGGAGACACCTGCCAGATGAGCACCCACCCCCCTCCTCTTTTTCTCCCCTTCACAACCATGCAGGTCTTTATGAAAAGGCACTAACTGCACAAAATAGCAGCACTTAAAAGCAGGCGTCTGTTAGCCGCTCAGGTCCACGCTCTGCTGGTGGGAGACCCACCCCAAAAACCATCTCCTCCATCTACCCTGGGCGGATGCACTGCTATGAATAATGTAAGAGGGAGCAGTGGAGGCCACTGGGCGTGTGCACAGAGAGAGAGAGAGGAAAAAAAAAAAACAGGGCTAGTACCTCCTCCTCCTCCTCCTTCGCCACCCCCCTTCTCTTTCCATTCTCCTCCCCTCCTCCGCTCACCCAACCCCCAAGCTGCCGGCCGCACTGCAGAAGGTCAGAGAGAGAGGAAGAGGAGAGAGGCGAGGGGGAGGCAGAAGGGGAGACAGGGGTGGAGTGCTCGGATGTACACGAACATGCGGAGAGGAGAGCGTGTGGACGAGCGATGACAGCCATGCTGAGCCCAAAGATCAGACAGACCAGGAGAGGTAGGACGCAGTTTGTTTGTTCTGCAGCTCCACTACCTGCCAGCTGCTTATTCACCCCCCCAACTCTGCACTGACAAATCTGACAGGGGGGGCCAGATCAGAGGGTGTGTTACATGTGATGCTTCATCTGGACTGTGACCTGCACTTTTACAAATTGCGTCTCATTTTTTTAAAAAGTGCCTTTTCTCCTGTCATTCAGATTTCACAGCCGCAGGGACACTTTTGCTCCACTCCATCTATTTTCCGACTGCAGTCACATTTTTCTTGAATGAAGCGGCAGCTCTGCCCACGCAGAGGGCTCTCGTGCGCATTTGCATTCAACTACTACAGCTGGCCGATGCCGCCGGTGTGAATTCTATTAAGAGGAGAGAGCAGCATCTCTAGTTTCATCACTGCAGCGCTCAGCACTATCAGGCTGCTGTCAGCTGCTGCGTGCACATGCTCACACTCATGCATGTACAGTATGTGTGTGCGTGTGCACTGTGCATGGATGGACATTGTGTGTGTGCTTCCCTCCTTCCCTGCCACTAATCTCCATGACTGCAATTATACAGCTGGATCTGATTAAGATTAAATGAATAGTTCCCAAGAATGGGAGAGCAATGTGTAAATCCTCTGCCGGAGTGGCATGAAATTGGCAGGAAAGTGGATTAAACCCGTGTCTGCATATGTATTAAGACGGCAGAACGGATTCAACTGGTTAGATGAGCACGTGTGCACATCTTGTAAATTGGCAAATTGATCACAACATCACATTTAGGCCACTTCTATTAATTCAAACAAACATGGTGGTTTAGCGCGAGTAGTGTTAAAATCGCATTTTGAGTTCAAAGAAGGCTCAAATAAAAGAAGCATGATAAAAATGCAAAGTACAACTCCTGGCTACATTTAAGGAGTAGGAAATACCACCGATCCTCGCTGCAGGTCTGTTCAGACAGTGGAAATCGATTAAAGCCGCTCTGTGATTCGGCGTGAGAAGCATTCTCTGCGTGCCTTCCGCAGATTGGCGCTCCGCCGCTGACGGCATCACATTTGTTGCGTGAAGCCTGTGAATAAACGGGTATGTGACAGATGTGGTGGTGTAGCACAACTGAGGTTAAAGCGGGTCGAGGAGGGGACCCACTAACACTAACGCTAACCAGTGATCGTAGAAGACTGGGTCGTTGCTGACTGGCAAACTAGAATGTCAAAGAAGACACCCAAAATATGAATCAATAGTAGAAATGTCATTGACTTTTATTTATTGATCGTTCCCGGCTGCGACATTCATGATGCTCAAAGGTCAGTTGGCATGGCTAGCACGAGCTACGTCATGTTTGACTTTGGAAGATCATTGCTAACGAGCTTAGGTATGCTACATGTAAGATGGGACTTGTTTAAATTTAGAAGGTTAGCTTGCCTGTGTGTCTAAAATGGTTGCATTCAATACGCCATCCTCTTCCTCTCTTGACTTTTTAGTCACTGAGCTCCACTTCACAGAATAGTACAACATTTTGGGAAAATATTCGCTTTCTTGGTTAGCGTTAGACGAGAAGGTGGCCAAAGTCTGTAGGCTAAAGGTGACGCTAGTCAGTTAGGTTAGCTTAGCGTTAACACTGGAGTCTGTGGGCACACAAATTAACATGCTGCATCTTGTTTGTTTATTCTGTGGGAAAAAATGAAATATAAAAACAGTAAGTCGGTTTTAGGCAGAGCTAAGCTAGCTGCTCGCAATCTTGGTGCTGCTGGCTCCGCCCTCATATTTAGCTTACAGACATGAGACTGGCATCATTTTTCTCATCGAACCAAGAAAGCAAAAAAATGCAAATTTCCCAAAATGTTGAACCAACATTATTTACCCATCTGATTACCTGATCTGCCCATGAGGTGGAATTAAATCAGTGTGATTATGCCCTACTTTCAGAGCGCTAATTGGGAATGCTTCTGTAAATAGAAAAAAACTAATTTGATACCAATCTAGGATGCCAGTAGACAGATATCTATTCATCAGCAGCGTCTGCTCCACAGAAGAAAACTCTGACTGCTGTGTTTCAGTAACTGCTACAACCAAGGACATATTCAAACTGTGAGGGTGCATTTTCCTTTGGCTGCCACCAGGAATCTAGCAGCAGCTTCACTTGCCCACATATCAGCTGCTTCGTTCTCTTGCTGCGTCTTTTTGATCTGTGTTACCATGGTTTTATGATCAAAGTCCTGCAACGAAGCAACACCCCGACATTCTGCCTTTCTAAGGCACATGAATGAACACCCTCACCACACACACACACCCACACACACACGCTGCTGCAGATCAGTTCGGCTCCACTGCAGCTTTCACATATGGGCTGTATATTATTGGCCACACCTCCAACTTGTCAAGCAAGGCTGCTACACACACACACACACACACACGCACACATTAATCAACAGTGATAGACTAACTGGAAGTTGCGCACTGATGCACGTGTAACTCTCTTTGCCATTTTCCACAAGCCATAAATCACTACACAACAACCAGATTAATGAAATTGAATTCCTCCGACATCCCTGCCTGCATGCTCGTGTGTGTGCGTGTGTGTGTGTGATTTAGTCATCAGCGTAATATTTTGTAGCTATTGTGGAGTACTCATCTCGCCATGCTAATGGATAGGCTCCTCTGTGATGTGCATGAGAGCCATACATCCATTTCCTGCAAATGGTAAATATACGACTCCATACTGCATTAAGTGACATCAGGGGAGCCTAGTGTGTGTGTGTGCGTGTGTGTGTGTGTGTGCAAGTGTGTTCTGGCATTAAGTGTGCATGTGTGTGTGGGACTGTAGCATCAAGTGTCCCTTCATGTGCTATACCACTTGGTCTGCAGACAACCATTTGTTCACATTGTGGCATTACTTGCATACTTAGACACGATGCTTGGGGTTCTTGGGGAGGCCGTCTGGCTTTCATTATTTGCATTTCTCATCTGATCTGTCAGGTCCTGCGACAGAACAAGCATCGACATCAGCAACCACACTGCATTTAGGCAAGCTGGCTCAGTCTGAAGCATCTCAGGTGGTGTGGATTTGTATTTTCCCATAGTAGTATCTTGCCATGCTGGTAGTTTTGCCTCCATTTGCCCAGGTTCTCAGATATTTGTTTCCGATAATTCATCCTCCAACTGAATAGAATTAAACAACAATGCATCTTTTTACATCCACTGTCAACATTAAGTTGCAGTGCTAGAAGCAGAGTGCTCTCAAAGAGTAAGGGTGCAGAGGTTAGGATGGTGCAGGAGCATGTTTTAATTTGGCTAAACCAAATTAGTTAATTCAGCAGTTTGGGTGAACAAATGTACTGTGCAGACAGTAGCCTCCATAAGCACCAACTGATTAAAGCCTTGGCCTCACCAGAAAGTGGCATGAGATCCAGCTGCTTGCCTTTGTGAAATAGGGGGCACTAGAGGCTTGATCACATACTGGCAGGGCTAGCTCATGAACAACTGTAGTTGGTGGGCTAACCGCTAACACACTAGCAACCTGGAAATACGGAAAGGCTAGCCAGTCCTGGTAGCTCTCAGCTTCTTTCTATTTTCTCTCTACTCTGCCTTTTGCTCCCCCCAGCACAGTATTGCTTTGGTCCCCCTCCTGCCACCAAAGCAGCTCTGATGGGTCGAGGCACAGGCACAAGGCTTCTGAAGGGGTCCTGTGGTATCTGGCGCCAAGACGTCAGCAGCAGATCCTTTAAGTCATGTTGTGAAGTGGGGCCTCCGTGGATCGGACTTGCTCCAGGACACCCCACAGATCCTCGATCGGATTGAGATCTGGGGAGTTTGGATGCCAGGCCAACACCTTAGAGTTCAAAGTTGGATTGACTGAACAGTTTTTGCACTGTGGCAGGCCGCATTATTCCGCTGAAAGAGGCCACCATCAGGGAATACTGTTGCCATGATGGGGCGTCTGCAGCAGCATTTGGGTAGGTGGTTCATGGCAAAGTAACATCCACATGAATGCCAGGACCCAAGCTTTCCCAGCAGAACACTGCATTATAACGAGATGAGAGTTATTCACTTGAGCTGTCAGTGGTTTTAATGTTGTGGCTGATCGGTGTACACTCTGTCAGAGGAGATAATATCAATACAACTGAGGCAGCACAGCTAACAAGCTACGATGTTTCTCTGGTCCCTCAAAGACCAGAATTGTGAAGATGTCATGTTGTCAACAGTGCAAAATTGCAACGTTGCACCAAAGTTGAGAGTATGGAAAAATTTGCCAAGGTATAATGAAGCTGTTAACCGCTGGGTTGACCAGGCTTTAAAGCTGAAGTGCCTGTAAATCATAGCTGAGTTTTATAAAGTGGTCCGCAATACACAGTCTGCATAGCACACCCCTCCCCATCAACACATGATATCATGTATGAGCTCATGACTGAACGAGTCGCCAATCCATCTGGCATTCCTGGAAATTCCGCTCCATACCCAGAATTATTGATCCATGACCCTGAAATAACATGACACACGGACCAATTTACGTACATTATCATTGGGGTATGTCACGATAAACAAATGTGGGCAAACTCTACATCTGCACACAGTCGGGCACGATGTTGAGACCCTGTTATTTGACTCAGCCCTTCCCTAAGTACTATCTGCTGCGAATGGATGAGCCACAAGTACGCTCTGTGTTGCAGTGAATTGCAGTGCCTGTGCACTTTTACAGCAAAACAGCCTCTTTTCAGCATCGTAGTTGATAGCTGCAGAAGTGACCACAGAGCAGCTCCACCCAAGCCAAGGAAGGTCTGAATCACTCCGAGCAGAAGGTCCAAATTGGCACAGCGGGTAGTCGCGCTTGGCACACACACACTCACAAACTCAAAAATCAGTTGTTGTGACTCAGGCGTGAATCATCGGCCAGTGTACGTTCCGCTGAGTCCCTGATCCAGACAGCTGAAGTGTTAAACAGTGGCGCTCTTTCATGCTAACGCTGGCAGAGCGAGGAAGGATGGAAAGACACCCGGGATGTGATGTGGGGAGGAAAAACAGAGGGGTGAAGGAGGACAGGGAAGGTGAGTGCCACGTTTAGCTGCTAATATGATGGAAAGAGTGAGACGTCCAGTCAGGGTTTTAAGGTTCAATCCACAGGAAAAGGTGGCAGCGGGACTGAGATCTTGATGTGATCACATAAGTACAATCTTTAACCTAGTTCTAAATGTGTGACAGAGCAAATTTAAATATATAGGAATGAGGAAGCCGTTAAAGCAGTGTTAAAGAGACAAGGCATTAGCAAATATAGCCGAGCATGATAAAGTAAATGACATTACAGCATCCACAGTGTAATTAATAATTACCTAGCTAATGTTATCAGTATAGGTGGGTTAGCTGCGGAGGCAAAAGAAAAAAAAACTGAAGTGAAATGATGAGCTTTGATGCTTTTTTTATTTGAACATCCGGTCGACTAACAGGCAGAAAAAAAACCATTGTGTTGCAAAAAATTCTGATTGGTTTGCAGTGCTTGAAAATAAACATTGTTCTCAAAAGCAATGGCAATAATTCTATTTTAAAAAATAGCTAATTAAAATGTGCCGCAAATCCAAGAACTCATTTATTAGACAAATGAGGTGCCGGTGGTGAGAGCAAGGATCCTCTTTTGTGTGTGTGCTCTCACTAATAACAGAGCTCTGATTCAACAGGGCCAGCAGTGCTGATCGTAAGGAGGGAGAGACGAATCAGAGCGAGTCGAAGTGAGAGAAATGGAGGGAGACGGGGCCGGGGGGGTGAAAACACAGAGCTGGAAAAGATTGGAATTAACACAAGATGGTTAAATGAGAAAAGCCAACGAGGCCGGGGCGAAGAGAGAAAGAGCAGAGAGGGGAACAAAATAAGAGGGAGTAATGCCGCCTGTTTAAACACACCCATGGACAGAGGTGGGAAGGAAACACATTGTCCCATCACGTGTTTGATCTTATAAAGGGGAACATTCTGCTGTGTTATAACTAAGTTTTAAACATCTACATGCCCTGAGCAGTCGCCCAAACTCAACATGACACATCTAAAAAACCAACAGAGGACAGCTCGGACCCTATTCTCAAAAGGTTTTTGAATGTGTATGCACACACTCAACGTGGTCTTAAAGGATTAAGTCCGGTGATCACAGTGAGCTCCTGCACATTAGCAAAAAATCATCCAGATATTACAAAAAAATCACATTATAATTAGTGGTATCTGACAAAAATGTATTCAGTGGCAGTTTAAAGCTGCTAGAAATATCTTTATATGAACAGTTTATTCACTGATTATGTGCAGTGTAAACTGTGTTGCTCATAGTGATGGACCACCATAGAATTATCGCCTGACTTTGCAGAGCATTTCAGCATCTTTAAGCTTTGTTTCAGTTTGACAGCTTCAGTGTGGTTCATTCAATTACACAGTCAATTATTAAATGGAAAAAAAAGCTTTTAACTTGACATATTGAGATGTTCATCATTAAAAATCCTACACAAAAATGCTCTGAATCAATGTGTTTGAAAGTACAGTCAAAAGAAAGCTTCACCCTTTCTAGATATGATGAGTCCATCTGCCATTCAGCACATTTCTGCAGATCAACAGGCTTCACCGACCGCCATGAAGGCTGCGGCATGAAATCAAAATGACGTGAGCCCTGTCCTTTAAGCTATATGTATGCTGGACAGAGAGAGATGAGACAATAAAAAAGAATAAACATTGATTTTCTTCCCTCTCCCCATTCATCCATCCCCTTTTTCCCTCTGTGCCATCTGAACATTGATCTTTTCTGTTTGTGTGTCTGTGTGTGTGTCGCACAAAAGGCACACCAGCAGGGAGGATGTCTGCGCGATTGATTTCTATAAATTATACATGATCATCAAACAGCACTGCCTCGTTTGCCTGACTGGAATATCGCCCCCCCATCTCAGCTCTGCGGCTCTGTGGCACTTCCTCAACCTAAAACCTTGAAATCTTCAGCCAGTTTTATTCGTCTGCAACAAAATTTACCCTCAGCTGATGACACACGCTTTAAAAAAAGACACACACTTTACACTGACGCGTCCTGCTTCCCCCAGGAATCACATGTTTCTCCCATATTCCCCCTTCTCTGCAGGTTTCACCTGATGGATCATGATATGACACAGTGTACACACTTGGCAACATCTTTTATGTTTACACAAGTCATCCTCGATTGTCAGTTTGTGAAATATCATTAATAAATATTGTCAAAAATGATACACATCACCCTCCCAAATCTGTGCTTTCCGCAGCTGATGTCATGTAAGGACGATGTGAGCAGCACAGTGGGGAGAAACCTGATGTCACATTGAGACGCAGCCATAAAGCTGCCATCCCCTCCCTTTTAAACCTGTCCTTGACTGAGCTCAGGTTACACACGTTAGAATGATTCAGTCAGTCTGTCCCATGTGGTCCTATTATCTCAGCCCAAAAGCCGCTGCTATTGGGTTATGGCAGCAGACAATAAGTCTCTTCCAAGGACCTGTGAAATAGAAGGGGGGATCCCTGTCACCTGAGGCTATGTGTGTGTGTGTGTGTGTATTCCCCCTTCGCAGTCTCTGTTTTATCTGCTTTCTGTTATTATTTGTGCCTGCTGCCTCTCTGCAGCACCCCCTCCCCTTTCTATTCATCTCCAGGCGCCGCAGCCCGGGGCAGAAGGTTGTGTGTGTTCATGACTGAAGAGCCTGGCAGAGTATGTGTGTGCATACAGCATGCAGAATGAGGGCTAACACAGGCTCCTGTTAGAGAGAAAATGAAAAGGCACGAGCCAAAGAAATGGGAGAAATATAGCGAATCAAGCAGAACCAGCAGTTCAGTCCCCTTTAATCCACCTGAACACTCACTTTCTGCGCTTGTGTGAACACAGAATTAAAATGCTTTATGTGCGTGTGTGTGTTTGCAGCCAGGTCCAAGAGCATGGTGATGGGCGAGGTGTCGCGGGGCTCCTGCAGGCCGGCCTCCCCCGGCCTCCAGGAGGGGGCGCTGAAGGCTGGCTGGCTGAAGAAGCAGCGCAGCATCATGAAGAACTGGCAGCTCCGCTGGTTCGTGCTGCGCTCAGACCAGCTCTTCTTCTACAAAGACGAGGAGGAAACCAAACCACAGGTAATACCTCAGCTAAATTGGCTCAGTACTCCTTTAAAAAAGGTTATTTGGCGTCTTTAACTAACATTTTCATTTGCCCTCCATTGCTCTGAAAATATACAGATGTGTTTTTTACTGGCCTTAATATTTAGAGGATTTTTTATAAAAACTGTCTCATAGATAACAAGTTAAAGTATCTTACGCTGTTGCATGCTTTGAATGCCACAACATTCCCAGCGTTACTTTGTGCATTTGGGAAAAGTCAGCGGGTTTCCAGTAATAGGCGGCAGAACATTTTGACGTGTCTCACAAGGAAAAGCACAGGTGTTTCTAATAACACTGGGCCATTAGTGTGTTTCTGCCCTGAAACTGAAGCAGCTAAATGGAATTCAGCCGTCATTAACTTTATTATTTTCACCTTTGCTTTTCTTTCTGTGACATGTCAAAAAATATGTGGGGAGCACCTATTAAAGACAGCTGAGGCAGCTCACTTCCAGTGGCCACATCAGGCAGCACAACGTGACGAGCTGAAGCCATGGAAAGAGGCAGTAATCGTATCATTTTAATACATTATCTAAAGTGACACACAGTTGTTGTAAAAGTTTAGATGCAAATACCATTATCCTACAGCTGCAGTGCTCCATGTACGGTAGCTGAAGACATGAGGGCCTTCATTCATTCTTGTCCGGCATGAAAAGCATTAAAAGTTACGGTGTCGTGCATCGCAGAGTGATCCTGGAGGAAGAAGGCCTGGACTGAACCGACTCACTACAAACAACACCGGCGATGCTCTTTAAGTAAACTCGACCAACAATACGATAGTACGTGCTTTATTTATGACAGCGGGTGGAAATACACAGCGGCGGCGATGAGTCACCACACTCGCAGTGCGTTAGTCCAAAGAGCGTGTGACGCCCGGTTTCCTCCTCCATTAGTGCACCATCAGAAAAATATTTACAGACTGGAGCCCTAATCGATCCCATCGCTTCTTTGATGAGGGACGTCTTTTGTGGTCAGGTGCTGACTCACTTTTTCCCGTCACCGTTCTTATTGAAGAGTTCACAAGCAGTGCTGTAGCTGGCCTGGACTGACCTCTCTCTCTCTCTCTCTCTCTCTCTCTCTCTCTCTCTCACACACACACACACACACACACACACACACACACACACACACACGGTAATATAAACAATGTTGGGATGGACGGTCACAGCTGACACGCTTACATAGCCGTAACATGAGGCGATGATGTAATCTAACAACAAAAGACAGCAGGGGCAGGTCTGACACACACACACACACACACACACGCACACACACACACACACACACACGCACACACACACAGACATGAAGACATGGCCTTTAGAGCATAATAATCATCTCTTTACATTCCTGGATGAAATCTCAACACTTTTATTGATTTCTTCCGTCTCCACTCTGCCTGACTGCTGTTCGCTTAATGTGGGCAGCAGCCGTCTGTCATCAATGTCTTTCACTGCGCGCGCACACACACACACACACACACACACACACACACACACACACACACACACACACACACACACACACACACACACACAAAGTGCACACTGAGTGACGTCTCCACTCTGCGGGGGAACAACCGACTGAAGGCTTTGACACACTGTCTTTAATCAGAGCTTGCCAATACCCATCCAGCCTGTATTGATCTGCACACACATGGTTGAATGCACACACACATACACACACACATACACTCAGAGGAATGCACACTTATGACAGATCCTCCCCCTCTGAGAGCAGGATGTTTGAGAAAGTGTCACCTTTTTTTTCCCCCTCTCTCTCTCTCGCTCTCATCTTCTAATCGATAGGAAATTTGAGACTGGGAGTGCTGGGGGTTATGGTGGGGAGGAAGGGGAATCGCTGCAACAGGACCATCCCCCCACCACCACCACCACCACCAAGATGAAAAGATGATAATTGGTTGAAGGCAGTACTGACGCAGGGTCTGCGCAGGTTTGATTTTCCCTTTCATCATGGTGAGATAAATCCACTTCAGGACAAATGGACTTCAGTTATCGGACAATAGATTTCTGTTGCTACAAGACAAACACATGGGGGGTGGTGATGGTGGTGGAGGAGGGGACGGAATACATGAGTCTTCAGCTGAAATTCACAACACACAAACCAAATGACAATGCCACTTTTTTAAAGGGTGAGACATGAGGAGCCTGTTGTGCCTCCATCTTTACTTCTAATGAGACATTTAGATGTGGAGACCACCTGTCAATCAAACAGTGTGGGCAGGACCATGGTGTCTTTTCAATTATCCGTCTAATTATCTGCTGATGGAGCTTTAGTTCAGCGGCTCAATGTTCTTGGCTAACGCTGTTCATATTAACAGCTCCGTTCTTTTTCTGTGAATACAAAAGAAGCTCATAAAACGGATCGCTTCCTATACACCAGAGGACCAAAAACGGATTCTGCAAAAGAATTAGCCAGATGTGGAAACATGCAGCTGTCTAATTCTAAAAACATTTGTGTGAAGCTCCTTTGATTCGTGGCCGTTTACTTGCTTTTACGATGGCAAATCGATGTCAGCTGACATTGTTTTGCATTGCAGCTGAAGCAAAGAGCCTCCAACTCAACACTTAAATGATGCTAAAAACAAGAATCAAGCTTATTACGTATTAATTCGTTATTATCATTAAGGAAGCTCTAAAAAATAATCTGCTCAAAGGAGAATAAATTATTTTATCCACTTGGGGCAGCAGAACAAACACTTTATAGAGTTATGGCAAACATGTTAGCATAGTCATTTAATCCAGTGTTAAATGAAAAAAGTGTTTCCCTAATTGAAATTTGTGATGTTTTTTTATTAGATTTGATTTTTGTGATGGATCCACAAAACACACAGAATCCAAACATATTTATAACATTTCCACGTCGGTCCCAGACTTCTGTATGAGGTGTACTGCTGTACGCTGTATATTTCTGGAGAACTACAAAGTGCTGTGGGAGTGAACAGCTGGCGATGGACAGCCTTGGCGGGGGTTCTTTAAGTTAGCCTTCTCATAGGATGGTGCTTCTGGGCACCGAGTCTGCTGCGGTCGGGTTCTGTCAGCGGTTTACCGCCGCCGCTTTGACTGGGATCCAGTATCAGCACAGGTTTGTAGCACGCGAGGAGACAGCTGGTGAAAGACTTGGTCAGAGCTGAGTCGGAGGCGTTTATGTGGCTCAGTTTAAGGCCTACAAACGTGGCACCAATCATTAGCAGCGTGGGATATCCGCGGCTCCGGGGGAGGACCCTGCCAAAGTGAGATGGGAGTGAGAACGAGTCGTCAGGGGCCCGGGCTGGCGTTCTGGTCCAGGGGTGTGATTGGCATTTATGTGCACCGGGCGTGTCCACATCTGTTTGTGGCTAGATGAAGACTCGTGCATGCAAACTCAGTCAAGACCTAGAAAAGGAAAAACTATGTTATCTGTCCTCCGTTTTCAGCTTGTGCTGCTTGACTGCGTGATTTGTGTTCTCGGGTGACGTGTTGCCTCTTCCTATTCATTCATCCCTGGCCAGCTACTCGTGTTATTCCGAGCACATAGCACCCTTGGGAGCCCCCCCTCGGTTCCTGCCCTGCCCCTGTGCTCCATCCATCCGCTGCTCCCACCCCTTCCATTTGTTGCCATGGCGACTAATGTTGGCGGCAGCCCGGCCCTCCGGTTGAAGCGCTTTGGCAGGGCCCTCTCCCCCCCGCTTGATGGAGGATGCCAGTGCGCAGATTAACGTGGGCCGACCCACAGACGCTGGCATCTCTTCACAGCTCGCTAGGCCTCAGTTCTCAGGGCTAAATGGGTATTGATCTGGATAATGTATTCTCATAATCTGTGTGGCTCCCTGTTCAATCACAGGAGTAGCTGCTTAAAATTTTAGAGGGGTTGAGACTGGAGTGGAAGGAAGGAAGGACGAGGGAGGGAGCAAGGAGAAGAGGAAGAAGAGGAAGAAGGGAAGGAGCTGAGCAAGAGAAAAGGCCATGTAGGAAAATATATATAACAGCGATTTCTCTAACCGATATTGTGATTATGGTTTCAATTGTAAATATCTTCTATTAATTCAATGACAAGTATGCATTTGTGGTCTACATGGTATAACACAAGGATGCCATGTAAAGACATAAAAAGACAGATGCGGAAAAGAAGAAGAAGACTGGCAGGAGTGGAAAAAATCATCTAAATCTGCATCTATTTCAGCCCAATATCTGAATGGCTCTCTCTCTGTTTCAGGGCTGTATACCTCTGCAGGGATGCCAGGTCAACGAGCTCACAGCTAATCCGGACGAACCAGGAAGACACCTTTTTGAGATTGTACCAGGTGAGGTCACCACCAGCTCCTCCCCGTCTTCCTCCGCCACCTTTACATCACATCTCCCTTGAAACATCCTAGCCAATCACCTGAATGGCTGCAGTGTGCATTTGGCTTATTTCACTAGCTTGATTTTGTTGGCTCAAGTTCAGTTTTGTGACGTCAGATCACTGCAACCTATGAATGACTTTTATGCCTTTTTCATAGCTGCAGTCTGCATTAAATTTTTCCTGCTCTTCATCGTCATTCCATATCTGATTTGGAATATAAATATGGAAGTGCTGCTTGTAAATGTGGATAAAATGTGAGTTAAATCAAATGTACCCTGGTGTGGTTGGGGGATCAGTCAGTCAGTCATTGCACGACACATTAGGAATAACATTTAGATTGCAGTATGAAAGAATTTTTAGTTGGTAGAAGTTACAAAAAAATGATAAACCAAGGTGTCTAAAAACACATAAAAGCAGCATGAGAAACATAGGAGATACATCATGTGCCCTGTGTTTTGTGATCTGTGATCATGATCTGAAATGAATACAGTCGTTTTTGCCTGCACTACCTTAAAACAGAAACTGCAGCGTTTATTCTCTGGCTGCTATTCTGCATCCAGACAGCAGAGAGCGCCATCAGCCCAGGATTAGCTGCTGTAGCTGTCAGCCTGGTGTCACATGACCTCAAAGCTGACATTTCTAGCTCTATAACAAAAAAAAAAGAGGTTCTTTAAAATAAATAGAAAATAAATTGGCCTCTCCATCATCTGAAGCTGCTCCGTGCCTGCAGACGTCAGAGCTGTTAGAGGGCCGTCATGCCTCACATGTTCGCACCCGTACTTAAACTGGGGCTTAGACCGCCCTCACATTGCCTTTCAAGTTTTTACTCAATCAGTATGACACTTATTCTGAGGTGTGTGTGTGTGTGTGTGTAGATGTGATGTTTTTTTTTAAGGGTTGGGGCTTTTACCACGACAACCAGGCAATTACAACCTCAAAATCAAGCCCTACTATTGAAACAGCAGCTAGGCTCAGGGGCAGTATAGTCCATCCCTCTGTCATTCTGGGAGTGTTTGCACAGAGGTCTCCCCTTGTGTTTAGAATGGCCGACAGGCTTGTGAGTCTCTGCGTGGCTTGTTTACGGCCGGTCAACATAGCAGAGGGGTGAGAACCCGAGCGGCCCGCAGGCCGGCACCCAGGCCGGGGTGGGAGGGACGGGCAGATAGGTGTGGGGAAAGCCGAAAAGGCAGGTGGATGATTCAGAGAGGCAGCTGGGGCGAAGAGAAGCAGAAATGATGTTTCTTAGATAAACAAAACGAGGAAAATATTTACGCAATACATTTCATTTGGACTCTAATGAAGACGCTGATGAAGACTTCAGGGCTGAAATGTCGCATCTGATAACTTGTTAACAGAAGGGCTGCTCTCGAGATCAACAGTTAGAGACTGATTGGATTTCAGTGTGATCCAAATCAGTCTGTACGAGTTACATTCTCCCTCTTTTCCATCCCGACGCCGACTACATCCTCGGTTTATTCGATTTGTCGGCTCCTCGGGGAGAAACACAAGAATTACTCTGCTCTCTCTCCTCTCTGTAATCGGCTCAGAGCGATGAAGGCTTTTTTCTCTCCTGTTGTATGACATGAATGGACCGAACAGATTTTAGACTAAGTAATGCTTTCACGTTTTGAGGACAGCGTTATGGCGTCCAGTCATGTCCGCAGAGACGGAACAAACACAGGAGCTTGTGGGTAGAAAAAAAATGAAAAACTCTCTGCTCGCTCTGGCAAAACACTAATCAGCAATGAGCTCTTCTCCACGATCCTCCATGCTTCTTTTCACTCCTTAAAGGAAAGCAAAGACTGTAGTGAGTGTTTACTGTTGGCCGCTGGAAAAACAGCCACTTGAGGACGTCGCAGCCATCACTGATAAAGGCGGAGGTTGCTTCTTTGACGAGTCCTGTATATGAGTCCTTTAACTCGTCATGGTTTAATAAACACGGGATCTCACAGGGTCTGACCCCTGGCTCCTCCTGCCCATATGTCCTTGGGAAAAACATGTTTTCCTTTGGCACAATGCCGCTATATGGAGCAGCATATAAGGTTGAATTTGAATTTCTTGCAGAGGGTCTGAGAAGCAAATTTCTCTCCCCCATCATCTAGTGTGTAGCGCACCGTTTGTGGCTGCGACAGGGGATCGTGAGCAGTGGCGGCTTTGCCTTTGCTGCTATGCAAATGGCAGAAAGCCACACATCTGATGGGCAAGACTGATCGGGACCCCCAGACTGATAAACCCCCAATTTGAGGTCAGACCAGCCCAGAGATGAAGCTGCTGGGTTTCTCTCACTTTCATCTTCTTTGTCCACTGTAAATAGCCTTGTCCTTCAAAAGGGGCTGTTCATCTGGGGCTTGTCATTGACTGATAGACTTTTTGTTCAACAGTGTGTGTGTGTGTGTGTGTGTGTGTGTGTGTGTGTGTGTGTGTCCAGCCACAGGGTAAATCCACTGGTCATGTCTATTGTGGAGATATGGAGTACCCTGTTGCAAAAGGTAGACACAAGACAGATAACAGCTGCAAGGTGCTGAACCTCTGACACACACACACACACTTTAATGCTGTGAGTTCAACATCTCCTGCGCACAGTGCGCTCCTTTATCCATGGCTTTACATACAGGCCCTCTCTGTGTTTATAGACACAGATTGAGAACACTTTCTCATAAATTGACTCATGACATCATGGGAAAGAAAAGCATCCTAACTGCTCGAAAATAAGCAGCGGCTATCCCTGGCTGTCAGTTCTTTCCTCAACGTTGCTCAGTGGAAGCAAAAGAAACACAAAACTGAACCCTGCTACTCCTTGTAATGTCCTTTTGGCGTATGAGTGAAATAACAGCAGCAGTCTAGCATGCAAGCAATTAAAAAATGGACTCCCACCATGTTTTTTTTTTTTATCTGTATGTACACCAGACAGAGTGAGCAGTGCACCCAAACAAAGCCGATTCAACAGTCATGTGCCTGAAGGTAATGGGCGAATGACTGGATATTTAAAATATTCTTTGTATTTAACGGCTGACTCAAGGCTATAAGCCCTCTGTTGTGGTGGTGTGAAGCAATTAAGCCATCTGGAAAACAGCACACGCACGCACACACACACACACACACACACACATACAAAACACACTTGTGCCTGTGCAAACGTGACAGATTCTGCTAATTCTTTATTGTGGACTGGCTGTTTAGGCAGCCGGTCGACGCGTGCACAAACACACAGGATTTTTCAGTGTCTAAGAGATGTCTTTTTACCAAGAAGCAGCAACAAACCCACATTTGGTTACTGTTACCTTTACTGTTTGTCCTCTGTATATTTTCTATAGTAAGTGTGATACCTACAATAGAGATAATACACTGACTACTCTGTGTTCCTGTGCATGCTGCACACTGTATTATGCCACAGCTGTTCGGGTCAGAGTTCAAGTGGTTTAAAGAAGAGAGAACAAGAGTGATTCTGACAGCCACATCAAAACGCCTTTCACTGTGGAGACAAGAGGGTACATTTATGAAACAGAAGAAGAACGTTTGCAGATGGACACTGAAAGAGCCAAAAGAGAGGGAGGGAACCAAGAAAGAGGCTACCTGGTGGTGCATGTGCTCGACACGGAGGTCGGGCCTTGGTTACACCACAACTGAAGGGTGTTTTTGAAATAGAGTTTGCGTTGTGGAAGTTCAATGGTTATGAGAATGCAGTCCTGCAGCAAAGGGATGTCTGACAGCAAGTGGTGAAAATATTCTAAATATAGCATATACTTTAACTGATATAGATTTTTCTGGGTGTCCACACATTTGCTTAGCGTCTGTGCTGGTACCACTGCCTCTCCAACTGAGGGGGCTGTCGACTGCCATCTGCTGTAGCTAATACACTCGCTTTGGATAAGTACCTCAAAAAATACAATCTAATCCTTTAACAAATGTCAATACAGGTTAATCGGTTTGACGCATGCCTTTCAGATAGCATTGCAAGATGCATACGGGGACAAAAAGGAGAAGAAGAAGAGATCATCACATTGACATTTTGAGATACACATTTTTAGAGTTAGAAGAGAAGACTGATACCACTGCCAGGTCTGTATGCTGAAGCTAGAGTTAGCTTAGCCGCGATTAGGTCAGGAAACAGGAAGAACGGTTAGCAGCAGCTTACATTTCTGTTTGTGTATGAATGTAACAAAGATATAACATATCAATAAATACAGGTTTAGAGATGGTGGTACACACGTTTTTGAACATTTTAGACAGAGGAAGGCAGGACATTTCCTCTTTGTGCTATACTAAGCTAATAGCATGCTAGCTAGCTCTAGCTCTATTGTTCAGAAATGAGAGTGGTATCAATCCTCTCATCTATCTCTCAGCAAGAAAGAAGCAAATATTCACCTGTCTTAAAAATGTCAAATTATATCTCTATATCTGTCCATCCTCCTTGTCAAGGAAGCTGGTGAAATACGTCCAGGTTTTTCTGTTATCTCTCTCTCGCTGATTGAAACAGCGTGGCTAATCCACCTGTTGTCCACTCACAGTGGCGGATGACGAACAGGAATTGTTCTGAATCAGCTTTGCAGTTTTGTTGCATCAACCTTAATGAGGATACCTTCAACTGTTGAACTTGACCGCCATGAACTATAACAACGATTGCTCATTTGCTGCTGCAGCTGCTGATCTTAGCACTGCTAACTGGCTATCATCTGTGCTCTCTGAGACGAGGCACCTTATTTCCCAGCCGCACTTTCGCTATTGTAACCCCAGAACACCTCCATCACATCATGATCAGCGCTGTCTGATCACGGCCGGGTCTTCTTGGATCCACTGGTCAGGCCTTGGGTTCAGGTCCTCCTGTGAAGACCTCGAGCTGTGTGTGAAGAAACTGGTTCTCCTGGTGGCTGACATGCGACTAAATGACTAAAGATTTTTTGCAGTGCATGCACACTGACAGTCATGCTTCATCACCTGTAGTTACCAGCCTTCCACTCTAAATATGGGTTAGTGGGATAATTAACATACTGCACTGTCAATACAGCAACACTGTTATGTGCACTGTTCAATGGATACACTGCAGATTCTAGTCAACATGTTACACCAAACCAAAAACCACATAAAGGTACAGACATCTTGGACTCAGAAATACTCTCAGGGTTTACAGTCAGAATAAGAGATGCTAAATAAATGTCAACATGTATTAAAAAGGTCATCTTTGTTGCTAAGTGATCATTGCTGGGGTTTTTGGCAAGGCAGGACTGGCTTTTCTTGATACCTTATAGGTGGAACATACAGTATATCTTTGTTGGCTAAAAAAATATAGAGTATATCTTTTATTATTGAATTTGCTAAGAATAACCAGGCATACAGTACATCTCCATTGCTGATTATTTAGCCAATACAACCTCAAAAAGCCGTTTCTGATTGGTTAATATTTATAAAAGTGATGTCTGCTTGTTAATGGGCTTAGATGAAGTGTTGTTACCACGTCTCATAATATGGAGCACAGAGTTATACTGAAGCACACATCAACCTACATGCTTGTCCTCTATTAGCTTAAGTGGCATTTTCAAGGGACAGATCGAGCCACACTCACACGTGCTGCGAACCAAAGGACTTTACCTCGCCAGGTGTACGTAGAGCTTTCATGAAGCGGTGAGAAGCTGAGCCTTTTTTTTTTTTTTTTTGGTTATAACAATAAGTGTTAGAACCAGATTTTGTATGATCCTGGGACAGGTCTGACTTGAAGAAGAATCCAAAGTCTGTACGGCCTGTATCTCACAAAGATTGATTGGCATTGTCTGCTTTCTGTGTGTGTGTGTGTTTACTAGTTTGTTTGGCAAAGATTGGAGGACAGCCCATCTTCCTGCCACTGCACACACACTCACACTCAGCCAGAGAGAGAGAGAGAGGGAAGGACAGAGGGAGAGAGAGAGCCTTGTTACACTCCTCCTCAGGGATTTGCTTCTCCCCAGGGGTGCTGAGGGAACGGACCTGCTGCCCATGCTGCCGAATGAAAGAGACGGGAAGAAAAGAGTGAATGAATGGACAGGACAAATAAGTGAAGGGCAAGTTGTGGGACTCGTCTGACGGGTTTTGTTTCCGCTGGCATCGAGCATGCCTCACTGGCAGGTTCTGGCCGTCGGTGCTACCTGCGTACTGATCTGCTTCCAAGCAGACTTAGTGGTGACGGAGAAGCTGCTTCATGCTGCAGCGTTAGGACAGAGCCACTTCCAGCTCCAGCCTGCGCCGCTCACTCAGACATGGGGCCGGTCTGCTGCAAGCCGGACAGGCTGAAGGAACGACATCTCCAAGGTAACAGGAAACAGATGCTGGAGATTTTTAACTGTTGTGGAGCGCTTGAGTAGCTTTGAGACTGATGGAGGCTCAGATATACAGTATGTCTGGAACAACCTGTTATTTATGGGTATGCTGCGTAGTACTGACTTTTGTTCCTGGCATATTAGCTCATGGTTTTCTGCAAGATGCTTCATTATATCGTGATTTTTTTTCATGGATCAGCAAGACACAGACAAGCGGACAGTTGAGTGACTTCATGTGCAAAGTTCTGCTGCAAAATGAGTTTGCCAGTTGCTCACTACTTCTGCAAAAATTTTTAATGCAAAAGTGGATGCATTGTTGCCCAGCATAAAGAAAAGTAAAATATTCAGATGAATTAATTTATTTTTTAGGAATATATGAATTGCAACCTAGAAACAGAGTATCCTGAGTGGAAAATAATACAACTCTGTGACCTACAGACTTGTTTAAGGCAGCTAATGACTCCTTTTGTTGGCAGTTGCCGCAGTTGCATGATTGACGGGTCAGCTGCACAGAGATACTGATACAGTGTGACTGTGGCTCAGTGTCTACTGTACTGTGGGAGCTTGTTGTATCCACAGCAGTGCATGTTGGATGAAAAACATGAGGCCAGACCTGAAAAGCGGTTGTAAGGCGAGGAGGTAGTGTGTTTTTAGTTGTGGTTTTGTATTCCAGCACTCACTGGGAGGTTTTCCATGGGAATCTTTAGTTTGGCCAATATTGTATGTATTTTTTATTGTTTATCATTGGTATTTTTTATGATTTCATACTCTTTCCCTCCTTCTGTTATTGTTTCTTGCAGAGCTTATAGTACTATAATCATGCTTTCCTGCAAAACTAACTCCATCTAGATGATGCTATAATATGCTGTATAGAGCTTGAGTATTTAAATGGCTTGTCATGCTGCTTGGTAAAAAATAAGTGACTGTTAAGGTGGTGTGTATTTGACATGAGCAGAGGGTTCAACATGCGGAGTGGAAATCCTGAAATGTTGACTGTCTATTAAGTGGCAACACAAAGTAGCAACAACATCTGAATTCTCCCAGACACACAACAGAAGAGCTGACCAAACACAAGGCCGAACACGTACAGGAGCAGCATCGTGTAGTCAGAAGTGACCACATACTGGAGCGAGCAGAACCTGCGTCCAAAGCTATTTTCTGCTAGTATCTCTGTAACATGTTTGTTAACTTGCTCTGTCTCTATCTTCGTCTCTCTGTCTCTGTCTCTCATGCATAATACCAATAATAAGGTCACATAAAGTTAATCTCCAACCGAGTCATAGTGGCCAATCATCGCTCACATTATTAATAGAGGACATGGCCTGAGGGACAACACACACCAAACAGCGTATAAACCGCATGACCTCTGCTGGGCCGGAGTTGTTGGAGACACTGTGGCCTATATTTGAGAGGTTTCTGCGTGGCTGCTCCACCAACACGAGTACTTTCAGTCTGTCAATCGTGTGACTTCAACAAGATGCTCTAACAACTTGAACTGTTTGGCATTTTGGGAAAGGGAGTTAGATGAGAGGATTAATACTAATCTTATGTTTGTGCAAAAGAAGCTGCTGCAAGGACACAAGTGAGCTCATCTTAGCATAAGGACTGGAAACATGGTGGAGAAGCTAGCCTGGCTCCTCCTACCCGCCGGGTTCAGGCCACATGATATCAGCCTCATAACAGTCTGACCTGACAGACGAAGTGTGGCGGGAACAAAAATTGGCATCAGGCACAACAACTGATCATTCTATCCTGCGCAGTATGACCGCCAACGCAGCATCTGCATCTTCTGTGACGCTGAACGAGAGGGGCGCAGAGCAGAATGATGCTGATGCATCTATTACACATCTATGTGTTCTTAGCTGGCTAGCTAACGTTAGCTACTGGTTAACCTTCTTTCATCTGGCTCTGTGCAGTCGGAGTGTGTATGAACCCTGCAGCTTGGAGTTAGCGTTAAGCTAGTTGTGATGTAGGCTGGCCGCTAGCAAAAGTAATGTAATAGGCATTGTAATTAATTACTTTTGCTGGTGAGTAATTACTTTTTCAGTAAGTAATATGTAATGAGTAATGAATTGCATTCTCCAAGAAATTCACCAAATGAACAGTATCAAAACTTTATGGCTGTTGAATGCTAATAAAATAATTGTCATCTTTTTTTCATCTTTGTTAAAATAGCAACGTGTGACGGCCAATCAAAATTTTCGTGAGCGTCTCGTTTTGTCTGCAAATTGGAGACAGGAAAAAGTCATCATCACCATCACCTTCTCATGCTGAGTGCAGTTATCGCTCCCTGTCACACTGAAACTAAAAGGTTGCACCGTGACATCAGAAAGGATTCCAGCTTTTCCTCCCATCCAGCAGCGCCTGGAAGCACTCCGATGTGTAAGAAGTGAAGTTAAAACTGAGATGAATCACAGCCTCAGTTCTGAAATGTCAGACACTCTGAAGGCATAAGCTCACAAGCCGTAAACATTCAAGTGTCTCGCGGGCTCAGATGTGAGCCTCTGCCTGACGATCGAAATCGAATTCATCACTGAGACTCTGAGACTCTCCCTCAACCCTGCGGCCAGTCTTATCTTAATTGGCTCCAAAAGGGATCTTTGTACTCCTTATCCACCCAGACTTGGATCTTCCAATAGTTTTGGTGTCTGTCAGCTAAGTTGAGATCGATTTTAAGTGGCTCTGCATGTGTGTGTGTGTGTCTTATAGAGGAAGTGTTTGATAAGGCAAGGCTCCTTAAAGTCTGACTCTCCTCTCTATATTTCTAATCAGACTTTTAATTGGCTTCTTTTCCTGCCAGCAAATTGCTGCACTCATTTATTATTATTACATTATTTCTAGTACTCATACACACACTGTATATGCAGTAATGAGGGCAAAATATCAAATAATACTGTGTCCTCGGTTCCTTATTACCAAGACACTGGAGCGCATGTGAAGACAGGCCGCAGTGAGCTGTTCATCATGACAGTGTGAGTTTGCAAAGCTGGGTGACAATGGCACTTAGCTTTATGGCACCGCTGTTTATATTTGGATTCCCTCCTCACAGCTAAATGACTGGGACAGCAATGACTGTGACTGTGGCAACAACACCATCCAGCACTAATGGCTCAGACAAACGGGAAGCAGATGACTGATTCTCCGGACTATTTCACTGTGGTGCATGCACAGAGATAAGGAGACATATTTGTCGTCTATGGTGTTGATGTGGTTTTTATGTATGTCACAGGCGATTGCGTTTCGCACTGTGCTGCTGTAGTAAAAGAAAAAGACGTCCAGTATTCTGATCTCAACCTGACATCACACGTCATGCATTTTCATTCTGGTGTGGCTGGCGTGTTTTGTTTCACGTTGGCAGGCAGCTGTGAGCTCTGTCACTTGCAAAAAAAAAGTAGAAAATGAGGCTCCGTCTAGTTCGTCACTGAAAGCTGCTCTGGACCACAGTGTCAGCCACTTCATTGTCCTCAATGAAATGTCAACTGGTGCCACTATTACAAAGCAGGAGGGTGCTAGTGCAAATAAAGAGGATGCAGAATGGGACAATTGTGCCATCTAGTGGTGAGAATCCCTTATGGCACATTGGTTTTACAACTCTTTTCCAACATCTTTTTCTGAAAAATACCTGCTGGCTCCAGGTCTGTCGGCACCAGCCTGTCCAGCCCAGGTCTATATCTGTGCGCTGCCTCAAACCCTAATTAGCTGCCACGGTGGAAGCCTGCTGGAGGCAACAAATAGAAATACAAATTGTGTTTGCACAAGTAAGGGCTGCAAGTCAATCAGTGTGCTACAGCCCCTTTTTTTTTTCTTGGAAGTTTGCTGTCCTTGTAGTCAGAAGCAGCTGATTCAGCTGCATTTTGCTGAAAGGCGCAGGAAGAAGTGTATGCAAAAACAATGCTTGTCTGCTAATCAACATACGGCTCGGTTAGCTCTGTGATTAACGCCAGTGTTTTTGAGGAAAGAAAAATATTTGCGCTCTCTGCTGTGCTCACCTCTTCTTTTTCCTCTCCTTCCTCCCCGCTCGTTTGTCCCTGCAGGCGGAACAGGAGAGAAGGACCGCGCACCGATCAGCCATGAATCCTTCCTGCTCATGGCAAACTCCCAGACCGATATGGATGACTGGGTCAAAGCCATACGGCGGGTCATCTGGGCGCCATTTGGAGGAGGTAAAGCCAAACCTTTGGACTGAAACATGACAAACACGATTACTGATTTTCATCCTTAAACGTCTGACCTCACAGGAATGGGCAGCAGTTAAAATTCAAGGGTGTTCTAATGCAAATAATATTGGATGTAGATTAACAACATACAAAAAAGATACAAGAGCTGAGGTTCTGTTACTCCTGAGAGGACTAGCTTTCATGTCCACGCAGCAGCGATCCCGCGGTTCATTCTCACCCTGTCTGCTCTGGACTGTCTGTCTAACTAGTGTACTTGACGGGAGGCCAGAAATACAACCAGGCCTGTCTGGGTGTGAACTGGGACACAGGGAGCAGCTGAACAGCCTGGTGTTGGGTTACAAAAGAGGGTTATATGAATAGGGGGTTAGATGTAGAATAACACACTGATGATATAGTGCATGTATGACATCACCGGTCTCATTTTAAAACTCAGTTTAGCTCTGCTGGCAGTGGAGGGACAGAGCTAATGATCAGTATTTCATTCTACCAAAGCGATGTCTTCATATTGCTTGTTGACAATCACATAAAATAGAAAAATGCTAAATGTTCATGTCAAGTCGGCATCAACTGATTTCCCATTGGTCAACTAATTGATTAAGAGAGAAATAGAACTTACAATAACAACAACACGATCCAGCTTCATTGTCAGTTTACACTGAATTTCACGTCCTGAGGCAGTCCTGTTGGAGAGATTTCCACACAGAACGAACACACAGCTACACATGTGACACTTTTCCTAGGCGTACACGTCAACAGTCATGACAGTTGCACATATTACATTACAGTGTATGGACCTGGATTCAGATCTCACACTGATTTTGGATCAGCAGCAGGATAGACTGATGTATGACAGAATTCTTCAGCCAATAGAGGAAAGATATAATGAAAGGTTAGTGTTATTTCATGGTTTTAAAATAGGGTTTGCTTATGAGCTGAACAACTGCAAATAAATTGTGGCGTGGTTATTATTTCTGGTCCAGCTGTTATATGAAGGGGGATGAAGGGGGGTGGGGGGACAAGGATGTGTGGGGCCCCTACATCCTACCTACACCCCTGTTCAAACATGTAACACATTTTCTCTCACAGAGGGAGAGCAGCATTAAAATCAACATATACAGGGTAATGGTGGTGGTGATGTGTTATCCACGGGGTTACTTCATGCTGGCTGTGTCATATGTCCGGCCTCCCTCTCAGATTCACAGGGCAGGGGGTGTATGTCTCTCGGCTCCCAGTCCAGAATAGATCTGTCGCCAGCTTATAGACCCGTCGTTAACAGCAGCACCGCGGTCACAGCGCGCTGACCGTTTGTCTGAACTGCGCAGGAGTCAGTAAACGCAGGATTAATCCACCAGCGGAGTCAAATGCCGGAACCGGAATGGACGAAGCTGGTGAAATGCGGGTTCGGGATGTACGAGAAGCGTTCCCTGCTGCTGTGCAGCTCCTGTTCCGTGAATTACTATGATTACTGGGAGCTGTCAGCCAGCTGCGACTGCTGCAGCCAGTCAGCAGGTAACAATCAGCAGTGATTCATTAACCAATTAACCACGTTAAACCGTCTCCTCCCCCTCAGAGGGGTTACAGACACCATTATGTAACTGCAGAGATCTTAATGGACTGGGTCTCTAAAACAGTAAGTCTAATGATGATGCTTGTGATGTCTGTGACTGCGGGTCCTTGGTGTAAAAAAGGAAAGTAATGTACAGTACAGGATAGGCTTTGTTGAAACTCATTATCACATTGAAGATGTGTTAAATCCTCTGATGGCTGCACTCTTTTCCATTATCATGTGCTTGTAGTGTAAATCTAACAAGTAAAGATGCATTTTGCATCATTTTACATTGTCAAGTTGGCTCATGTGTGCAGTATACATTAGATTTTATGTCTAAAATATCATTTTAAGATACCACTGTTTGTTCCAAACCTCATAACAGCCCAGTATAACTCAGTGGTTAGATGAATGAATAATCTGATGGACCTACAGTGCAAGACAGTTACTACGTTTCCTCCGTCTGTCCGCAGGGATATTTGGTCAGCGTTTAGAAGACACGGTGCAGTATGAGAAGAAGTTTGGCCCCCGGCTGGCCCCCCTGCTGGTGGAGCAGTGTGTGGATTTCATCAGGGAGAGGGGATTGGATGAGGAGGGTCTCTTTCGGATGCCAGGGCAGGCCAACCTGGTCAAAGAGCTGCAGGAGTCCTTCGACTGCGGCGACAAGCCCCTGTTTGACAGGTAGCTACTGGAGTTCACCATCTTTTTGAGCATTAAATGATGGAACACGCAGCAGGCAGCTTTTTTCTGTTCTCCTTTGCAGTAATACAGATGTCCACACGGTGGCATCCTTGCTAAAGCTGTACTTGCGAGAGCTGCCTGAACCAGTCATCCCTTTCTCGAAATATGAAGACTTTCTAACCTGTGCACAGCTTTTGGCCAAAGATGAGGAGGAGGTATGTGGAGTATACCTTGTGTGTGTGTGTGGGTGTGGGTGTGTGTGTGTCTAACAACTGTTCAATCTGTCTTTTATCAGGGGGTCCAGGAGCTTGGAAGACAAGTTAGCACTCTACCTCTACCTAACTACAATCTCCTCAAGTACATATGCAAGTAAGTCCACTGCCGTTTGTTTCCTCGTGATATTTTGTATCATCGCCTTTCAGGAATAATCTCTATTTCTGCTTTAGTTTTCAACTTGGTTATCTCTCCTTAGATTCCTTGATGAGGTCCAGTCCCACTGTAATGAGAACAAGATGAGTGTGCAGAACCTTGCCACAGTATTTGGACCAAACATCCTTCGACCCAAGATGGAGGACCCAGTCACCATCATGGAAGGTACAGATACATACATATATACGTATATATATATATATATACACACACACACATATATACGTGTATATATACTGTATATGACTGAAACAACTCCACTGTACATTCTGATATCTTGTCTGACTGTCATCCATAGGTACTTCCCTGGTTCAGCACCTGATGACAATCCTCATTAGGGAACACATCCGTTTGTACTCAGGGAGGGACCAGGAGGGACCCACTGCAACACAAACAGAGCTCCCTGTCCAGGGGCATCAGCTCCAGCATCGAAGCCTGGGAGCCTGGATCTCAGAGGAGGACCTCCAGACTTGTCCGGTCTCCAACCCCGACCAAGAACTGCACAGCAGCGCCTCATCTCTGGATGCCAAACTGTGCGCGGCCGTTACTCCCACCCAGACCCCAAACCTGAACCCTGGACCAAAACTGGGCTCTTCATCAGGGAAAGGAGAGACGCTGGTCAGCCCGAGCAAACAAGCCAAGAGCATACCTTCCTGGAAATACTCTTTCAAAAGTTCTTCAACGCCTCGTTCCCAGACACAAGCCAAGCAAAGCAGCAGCGGCAGTTCTGTGGCTGATATCACTAGCGTATCTTCTGGTGGGGGAGGAGGTGGAGGTAACTGGCTCATGAATGGTTTGTCTTCCCTGAGAGGACACCGGCGCACGTCGTCAGGCGAGCGGTCTGCTCGCGATCGCGACTCCACTGGCTCTTCGCAGAGACTGTCGACCTACGACAACGTCACATCGTCCTCTAGCATGGGGAGCGTTCCAAGTGTATCCAGCACGCCCTGGTCCACTTCCTCCTGCGAAATCTCCGTCCCTGACTCAGGGAGCGAGCCCTCACCGCACCAGAACGTGCTGGGGGGTGAAAGTGGGGAAAAGGGGGAATGGATGGAGAGCCAGGGGGAGATTGACAGAGGAAGGGATGGAGGGATGACGACAGACCCAAGCTCTGAGCAGGACAGCTGTGAGGCCATGGAGCTGTGCAGCAGCAGTGCAGCCTGCAGCGAGAATGGAAACGTGGCCATGGCAGCCGGGGTGCCGTCCATCATCATGTCCGAGGATGGAGACGGAACAAATCTAACACTGAGCGGTTTGGTGGAAGGACTGAAGGACGAGTTGAGGAAGCAGAAGACTTCGTACGAGGCCAGGATCCAAAAGTAAGTCTGGGGTCTGGGTTTTTCCTAAACCCTTGTCATATGTGTTGTAGATTTTCCTCTGGAGCTATTTGTCTAGTAATTATTTTGCCATATTGGTTTGTTTTTTGTCACGTGATTAAATTTGTTTGTGTTACTAAGCGTTATCTATTACAGAGTTCTGCACCAGGAACACATTTACAGTGAATTGTCTTATTTAATCCTATCAAGCTCCTTCTTTGCCCAGGTTTTTAGATATTCACTCTTTGCCCCAGATCATGCACAAACCACAATGTGAACAGATTATGCAGAAATTTTCTCTATAATCTCTCAGTGCTGTGATCTTCCCACAGGAGTTCTATTCATGTATCTCAAAGCCAGGGCAAACATAACTAAAACTAACTGAATTATAGAGAAATTTTGTTTTTTTGTTTTTCTTCTAATTTTGGTGAACTGGCCCTTTAAGATGGTTGCATTCCTATGGGAAAAACGGTCTTAGTGCAGCATTAACACCACCAAAACATTTTGTAATGTAGCCGCAGATTAAAGGTGAAAGTCAATGACTTTTCTTTCTGCCTCCCCTCAGACTGGAGGAGTCCAGCGCTGCTTTGTGTGCACAGATGGAGCGTTTGGAACAAGAGATGGAGCAGGAAAAGAAGAAGCAACGCATGCTGGAGATCAAACTACGAAACTCGGAGAGGGCACGGGAGGATGCAGAGAACCGCAACCGACTTCTGGAGAAGGAGATGGAGGATTTCTTTTCCACACTGGGAGATCTGGCCCTTGGTGCAAGGACTAGTGACATTTGATACGACAGCGCCGCTCATCTCCAGGTCCAGGTTTCTATGGCAGGGCTGGGTGTCTGACCAGGGCCAACGTCCTCCTCGCTGCATCAGTAAAACAAGAAACTAAAGGAACTGGCCATATTCGTGCACATTCAGGACAAACTCCAAGAAAACTGAAGCATGGAGAGGGAAATTCTGCAGGATGCAAATATCAAATCTCCACTGAGCGCCAAGCGGTTTTGACTTTCTTACGCATGCTTGAAATGGAACGTAAAGATAAGAAGATGGCGCTATTGTGATTACACTCCTTGATGAGTCCAGGGTTTGACTTGTGAAGGCAGTATTTTAGCAGTTCAGGTGCCTGTATGTAACCTCTCTGACATTCTCTATACTGGAGAGCACTGACTTCTTCAACCACTCTTTTACACAGACGTTACCAGAATGGATTCCTTGCTCAAACTGCTAGACCCGTTAGAGACGTTCATGGTGAATGCAGACCACTGACTGATATCTCACCTTTATCTTTAAGGATTGGCGCTATATTCTGGGAAACACACTTGTTTGCTTTCTTGCCAAGAGTTAGAAGAAGCCTGATACCACTATCATGTCTGTAGGATATAAATGAAGCTACTGCCCGCAGCGGATTAGCCTAGCTTAACATAAAGATAGCAAACAGGGGGAAAGAGCTAGCCTGAATTTAAATCTGCTTACCAACACCTAGCTAACTAATTAGCACGTTATATTTTGTTTGATTAAATAATCATAGTAAAAACAAAGTGTAAAAACTACAAGCTGTGGTTTTACAGGAGTATTAGTCTACATGCTAAGCTAACCGACTCCTGCCTCTAACTTTATATTTAGCAGGGCAGCGCTAGGCTAACTCTTCCCCCTATTCTCCATATTTATGTGAAGCCACAGGAAAGTGCTATCGGTTTTCTAATCATAACCACATAGAAAGCTAACAAACGTAACGTTAACTGTACGGTCGGGTCAGCCACATAAAAAAACTACATGTCTTCTCACCTGCCTGGATCTGAAGATACGATGCAAACTGCTTTGTTTTTAGCCACGTTCTGAAGTTACGAAAGACTTCTTTCTCAAATCCATTTTTAATAATATGAGCACCAATAACATGATTCAAATTGTGGTCATTTGGTGGCCAAAATCTCATAGACAGGCAGAAAGCCTAGTGAGAAAATCAGTTTTTTTTTTTTGTAATGTGAGTGAACTGGCTGTTACGCTGTACAGTGGTACCTTTAGCAGAAGTTCCTCCACTTGCATTTATCCCCTTGTACTGTAGTTGTTCTACAGACATTTTCTGGATGTTGAATCAAATTTGCATATCGTAACATAAAGTCAGGTTTAGGCTTTCCAGCAATAGATGGAACCTCTGCAACAGCTGCCTCTGTACTTTCCTCAGGCCCTTCCAGTGCCTCTCTCCTCACCCTCTACATGGTCTCCGTGTCCATTTGATGTCAGTCTTCACTTCACTCTGATCCTCATAGTAGCCAATATACCTTTAATGTACAGATAACACAACAGGGACAATGAAAACGATTGCTCATACATTTTCAACGTAGCGCATGCTGCCTAGGACACAGGACGCGTGGCTCAGCAGGTGAAGGCCAGTGACAGCACGCAGTAAATACCAAAGCTGGACCGCCTCAGCTGTTCGCTCACTAAAGATTCGAATGGCCTGCCTCGAAGCCATGTTGATTTTGGCACATGAAGCTGAACACTGCCCTTAAAGAAACAATGGAGTTTCCTGGTTGTGCCTTCAGGGAAGTGTTTTTCAATAGGAAAAATGTAGTGTTGCTTGCTTGTCCAGAGATGTAGTGAATATATTTGCGCATAGTACACACAGTGGCTGCATTGTTTTTGTTTTTATTTTAATATGGCAAAAAACTGCTGAAGACGAGTAACTTGATCTCCCTAGACGGTGCCAATTCTTGTGAAAGTGAATTGTGAATTGAATGGAATTCAGAATGTATCCTTATTGTGAATGTAATGTGTTGTTGATGAAACCAGCCCTAAGAAGAAAATGTCAAGGACTAAGAGGGAAAAAAAAAAAAAAGCATCGCTGATGGTGTTCAGTTCATCCAGTTCTGCAACCCATTGCTCTTACTTCTTGGTCACGCTTGACAAGTGATGTATTATGGGATTCCTCACATGGACCGACATCACATCAGGAAGCTGTGATTTGCTGTGTGTGGATGTGGTCCATGAATTATTAACACTTAATTTTATGTTGTTTTTTTCCCCAAATGAAGAGTTGCAGATATCTCCCTTGTGAGAATTGCATGTGATTACATTGAAAATGTCTTTTTTTAGCATCTTATCACCAATCAGAAGAATGTCCAGATGTGGTTAAAGTGACACTTATTTCTCGAAGGGCCCGACAAACATTATAATTACAAGTGAAAGTGTGCTTTTGGTTAGACAATGTGACTGTATTTTTCATTTTTCTATTTTATAAAGAAACACCAAGCCAATGTTATTACATTACTCTCTTTAATTGCACAGGTTTACAAGGTAATTGTCCTTTAAGGCTTTTTGACTGTACTCCTTTGAGCTACCACTATCTCAGCTGACAGTATGATGGTCTACATCGATTTCAGGTCCTTTGATTCCAGCAGATACGATTATTTCCCTTTATGTGTGTCTCATGACTAAGGCTAAATGTTTCTTATTGCTCTGCTATGGTGCTTATTTATTATGGATTTCCACTATTGTAATGAATGGACATGTATGGGAATAAAAGGTGACTAAGATCATCTGGGAGACATCAGTGAACCTGAGTTCTTGGAGTATCTGATCTGAAAAATTAAGGGCTTTTTTAGGGTTTTCCCTTGAGGTGAATTTGTTCGTTGTTTTAAAAAGATATCAGTGAACTATGACACAGCGGTAAAAAGAATACTGATGAATGGAAGTCTTAAAGTTCTGGCAGAACGGTGAATCTTCATTTACAATGGGCTACAGGGCCTATTCTTTTTCCTTTAAATGCAACAGTCCCCAAATACTGGACACCAGCAGTAAAGCCCACAACACCTCACTGCACATTGCACAATGTTCAATTATTTAAACCGGAAAAATGTATGTATGTATAATTTGGCAGGAATCCAACTGGCCTCACAACCACAGAGCACCTGTAGCCACACTCACGCAGGACCTCCACATCCTGCTCCTGCACCTGCAAGATCTTCTGAGACCATCCACCCCAACAACTGATGCAACAATTGGTTTGCAAAACCAAAGAAATTCTGCACAAATCGTAGACTGTCTCAGTGAAGCTCGTCTGTGTGCTTGTCGTCCTCACCCGACAGCAGTATGTCCCTGTAACCGACTCGAGTGGGTAAATGCTCCCCTTCGATGGCGTCTGGCACTTTGGAGAAGTGGTTTCTTCACAGATGAATCCTGGTTTTCACTGTAGTGGCATATCCAACAGCTTCACACAGCCATTGAAGAGGAGTGGACCAACATCCTACAGGCCACAATCAGCAACCTGATGAACATTAAGCGAAGGAGATGCACTACACAGCATGAGGCAAATGGTGGTCATAGTTCACAGATGTCGTCTTCACACTGTTTAATCAGCATCAGGTGGATGGAGAAGTCCTCACCAACATGCATTTCAACTAATTCGTGTTCAAACTTGAGACAAATACACCTTTTGCATGCACAGAAAACATGTTAGATCTTTTACTTTAACAGTTTATGCTCGTGTTGAAACTGCAGGGTTTCAAACAGGAATAAATGCATGTGTTAGGGACCATTTTCAGCTGCAAACTGACTAAACTACAGTGCACATGCACAATATTCATTGTAACAGCAGCTGCAGCAGTATATCTCTTTGACGTGCTTTTGAACGGACCCTTTAAATAAAAGAATCGCCTGCTGGTGCCACCAAAATGCAACCTGACTGTACTGGATTATGCTTTGCGACTTGTTACTACAGGAAAAAGAAGACATACAACCATAAATCAAAGTGTATTTCTTTTATTTGCAGTACATGTTTTTTTTGTTTTGTTTTGTTTTTTTTAAGAGGTGGCATCATCAGATCCCAGTGCATGTATTCTAGTAGTGCACTTCTTTGTTGGTTGCGGTTTTTGGGACGCGCAGATCCAGGAATTCTTAAAACTACTTGCATGGCTGGATTCACTAGCAAACATTACAAACCAGCACCATACATATAATGATTTCTTGTAGGTATTTACTCATCTTTTTTGTGTTTATTAACATTATTGTCCTTACCACAGTCCAAATCAAAATCTGTTTGCCGTGTTGCGACTCAAAGAACTTCCCCTCTCTGCATCACACCTGGGCAGACAGATTGGCTTGGTGGGTAAGACTGATTACGTAACATCATGACTATAAACAAGTCACAGAACTAAAAATTGATCTTATTCATAAAAAAGGAAAACATGGATTGACAGTACCAAACATTTTCTTTACCTTCAGGAGACAGCTAACAAAGGCTAGGCCCATCACATACTACTAGCACAGTTTGCTGAAGGTATTGCACATTTAGATTAAAAAAAAAAAAAAAAAGAACAAAAAAAAAAAAGAACAAAAAATACATATAACAATTCTCTTACTTCTAGGTGAAGTATACATAATGTACAAAACTAGAAGTCTGTTGAAACCAACAAATAGTACACTTTCAAATAAATAAATAATGGAATCTGTTATTCACACGTCTTCGATAGCTAATTCTGCAGGAGACTAAGTATATGCAAGATCTGGCAGAAATTCAGCGTGAGGTAGTTCATCAAAGCCGACTCAAATCAGAATGACATTGTTTGGAGAGATGCAGTAATTATAAAAACAAAAAGCAACAACAACCTAAGAAGAAGAAAAAAGAAAACAAGATACTCCAATTAAAGCCCCTAATTTTGGGCTAAGAAAATTAAGAGCACTTTAGACAAGTTTTTTTTCTGATTGATTATTTTAGCTAATATGACAAATGGGCTAATATGACTAATGGACACATACCACTGATTCTCTCCCTTCTCGCAGACGTGACACTGCTTCAGTCCTAGTTTTCACTCCTTGTTTATCACAATACTACTGCACATTTCCTACCGGACAATTTCTTTGTCTTCTGTTGGAATCCACAATACCTAACAAATCTTTTTCCGATCCTCTGAAAAGAGAGCAGGGGGTCATGGCACCAGCTGTCCGTACGTTCAAACTTAAAAACGGAAGTGTTCACCAAGTGGAGATGTAGCATTACGAAGTTACAATGGGTTGCACCACATAAACCAGTTCGTACACAGAGATTAATTGTTACGGATTTTTCACACCCAGTAACTAACGGGCATAGCTGTTGCATAGCTAACTGGCAAAGCTAGCATTGACTTACAAATATATATACTAACTGTTGGGCGGTTAACTGACAAAGCTACCATTAGCTTGCTAATATATCAAATATTAACTGTTGTGTAGCTAACTGACAAAGCTAACATTAGTTTGCTAATATATCACATAATAATTGTTGTGTAGCTTAGTGACAAAGATAACGATTGTTTGCAAATTTATTACATGTTAACTGCTGCATAGTTCAGTGACAGGGCTAACGCTGACTTGCTAATATATTAAATGCTAACTGTTGCTTAGTTCAGTGGCAAAGCTAACGCTTGCTTGCTTGCTAATATAATCTATGTTTACCGTTGCATATCTCAGTGACAAAGCTGATGTTTGCTTGTTAATATATCACCCGTTTAGATTGAAAAGTAAAGAACAGTAACAGAGGTAATGTGTTATAGTCGATGCTTTTGCACACACTTGATAAAATGCTGTTTATTAATGATGTAAACTACTAAGTTTTTAGAAGTTGTTTATAGCTCAAATTACAAAACGTGCCAATAATGTTAGATTGATGCTAAAATTGAGAGTAATGAGAATATTTCTCACACATTGTAAAGTGTATGGATACGACTAATTATGACACACATAATTCTGTATTCATGCACGTTTATAAAGGACTGGCTGTTAGGTGTAATATATCGTTTGGCTGACTAAAAGTATCATTTTTGGAAGTTAGTGATGCTAACATCAATTCCATTTCCCATAGCTGACCAATTTTTTCCGACATAGCTACAGATGATTTCTCGCAACCTATTTACCGACTGCCAGGGTTTTTACTGGCTAAGACATTCTTTAAGTTTTAATGGTGCAACCCAATTTACGAAATCACCAGTTACGAACTAGCTAGTAGTGACTTAGGTAGAACATACACGCACAGACTTAACAATGGATTTACGAATAGCTGGTGCAAATCCAGAGCTCGAAGCGGAGTACGAGCCACAGTGCGGCGGTATGAGAAATCATGCCGTTAAATAAATGGTAACATCCATGTTTAGCCTTACACGTTTGGCAGACAATAACACGTTTCTAAAGCAGAGCACAGCACAGAGCTAAGCAGCATATGCTACAGCCTAAACACAACCGTTCTTGCAACTTCGCTTTGAGCTTCCTAGAAAAGCATCTTTATCACAGACCAAGACAGGTTCAAGGTAGACACAGTAATGTTTATGTCTCTGCTGTCAACATCCACAACACCTGCTCATGATCCATGACAGTGCAATGCATCCCAACTCGGCCTCTTGCAGATCAGAAGTTTAGTTCTGCAAACATTTCTGGCAGGCGGAGAGGCTGCATGACGCCTCAATGGTTGAGCAATAAATTGAAACTGAAAATATCACGGGCTCTCATTCCGCTATGACAATGATAGTCATGATCCTCAAAACGTCAACAAACCATGACACAACTTGCCTAGATAGCTTTATGCTAATATGGCTTGTTTCAACCACAGTTACTATGGTTAGAGCTTTTTTTCAGTTAGAAGCACAAGCGTTTAAAGACTTTAAAAAATGACTCAGCCAGAGTGCGGCTGTTTGGCTCTGCCTCTCAGATTTGTTTTTGGAACTAACGCATCAGTCTGCCTTCCAACAGCATCCAAAACCATCAGAAAATACTGACAACAATTCAGTCGCAGAGTTCACTCATTTAGTTTGATCCAGTAGTTGAATTTTAAAACATGTCTATCCCGTTCATTCTTCTCTCCTACAGTCATCACATTGAATTAGCACTCAGAGAAAAGCCAAAAAACTGTTATTAACCTATATTTCGGTTGCTGTCACGGCAAAGAAACACTTCTTTTTACTTTGATGAAAGACCTTGATAAAACTGCCTTTTCTTCTGAAATGACTCAAACACATGCTTAAGCATCTCAACGTATACGTCATCACCTTCTTACCCTGCAAGACACCACAGTCTCCCACTCAAGGGTCGAAATCAAAACAAGTAGAAAAATATACGACACATTTGTGAAAACTACAGCCCCGTCATACATTATTGGTTTGATATGGAAACTACTGTTGTTATCCAGACGCCATAAAACCCTACATATGATGAATATACTTCCTCCCAGGTACTCAGGAATGAATGACTAACAACAGGCACTTTTCCCTCCAAAGTTAAACCAAACACACACAAATAGGGCACTATTATTGCATACCGAAAGAATAACTCGTTTCTTTTGACTCTGGTTGTTTGTGCTGCTGTTTAACATGCTAAGTTTTACGTTCTTTGAGTTTTATTCACAATTGCAGGCAAGTCTGGTACACAAAGAGTTTGGCCAACTTTTAGAAAAATCACTTTCAAATTTCCAAATTCACAAAAGCACATGACTAAAAACGGGATCTGGTGGTAGGAAGTAGACATCTTTTCACGCTGTTCCATCAGGCTGCAGAGTCACTATCCCTCCAAAACACCGAAAAACCAACACGTTCACATGCGTTCCCAATATCACAATTCCCTACTTGACCGAAGCACATTCTACTTAAACCGTCACCAATTTTACGACTTCGCACAACTCTACATCTCGAAAAACCTCCCGAAGCGCCAGACAAAAAAACAAACAGAAAAAAAAAATAAATAAAAACAACATTCTCAAGTCCTGAACTGTTAGCAATACCTCACTGTCAAAGCAAGCCAGTGGAGAGCGTGAAAGAGCTCCGTGCACCCAGTCCTCCAAAGCAATACCACCACTCCAGTCCCATAATGTTTCACAGCCTGTTGCAGACAAGAGGAAGAGGTACTTTAAAGCACTTAAAAATACAGAAGACCGTCATCAAAAAGCTCCACGTTATCTTGCAGGACCTAACTGTGCCATCATCAATCCTATAGCTTAAATGTAGACGGTAAAATGAATCACATGGTGAGTGAAATTCATTTTGAAATCCTATCATGTCTGACCAGGAAGTGAAGAATGAGCAAACTTATAAAGCTTTCATTAAAATTTTACAATGTGGGAAGTAGTCGTGACTCACAAGAAACATTTTCACAAGTAAATCTACATGATCTCAGGTCAAATAAACGGAAATGTCAGATGCATGTAAAACAGTATCCATATTATGTGAGCTAAAACAGATGAGGGGAGGACCAAAACCATACATTTGTCAATTCGATTATGTTTCAATGGCTCACTGCAAACTTGTATCGAAGATAAAACTACATCTACCATAAAATCTGTACAAACTCAGTCTACATTTATATGGCAAGTTGTAAAAGCAGTAGCTTACAAGTGAAACAAATGACTTTCAACAGAAAAATAGATCACATTAAAACATTTTACAGGTATTCCTTTAAATTCTCACTGTCGGTTAATGCAAACCGGAACATAGTGAAATCATAAAAATTCTCTTATCATCATCTTAGGTTTCTGAAAAATTAAGAAATGCCACAATAAATTACAGCTAGGACTCAAATGAAAAGAAATCCTAATTTAAAAAAAAAGACTATAACTGTAATAAAAAAAGAATAAAGATCTGTCCTTTCAGAAATCAAAATAGTTCCCAAACAGCTAGCTGGCTAATCGCTACACTACTGAAGACAAGCACAGAGAGGAGGTGGGAGGAGGCAAATGCAGGGGGGTTGGGACCAGGGGCCAGTGTCGGGCAAGCGGTCTCGGATGTGACCAGGGGGCAGGCCCAGACCAGGACCAGAAGGAGGTGGAGATGATAGTCATCTGCAGCAGCCCAGGGGGGCGCTGGCTGTAGCAGCAGCAGCGGCGGGGGCGGCGGCGGGGACAGCAGTGGTGCTGGCTGTCTCCAGGCTGCTGTCGGTGTCGGTCAGGGTCGGGTCGGTGGACGTGGAGGAGACGTCGTTGGCGGAGGAGGACGTGGAGGTGTGGTGCTGGTGGTGCTGCTGGGGGCCGCTGCTCACTGTTGCACCTGTGCTATGAGGAACAGGAACAGGCCTGTGGTCAGCCATCAAAAAGCTAACGCCAACGACTGTATATAAAGACGGACGACATGATAGCTGCCCAAATGGTAAGCCAAAACACATAGATCGCCCCCTTGTGGCTGGCTGCAGTAGAGGTCATACAACTCACCCCCTCCATATTAGCAGATGGGACATTGGGTCATTTTAGGTAGATCTTATCATGCTGATGTTCACTTTTCTGATGCGTTTGATTTGAATATATTTGATGGTATAAAAGGGGGGTAACATCATGATTTCACAGTTCATGTGCCTCGCAGTAGAGTCACGTAGGTGTATGGGCAGGACCTCAATACCATGGCTTCGCACCTTTTCTAGCCTTTGTTAGTCAGAGCAGTACAGAGTGCAAAGGGGGGATAAAGGACCACAGGCTGGAGAGAACTCAGTGCGGTAAGCACACAGCCTTAGCACTGCACATGGTGTACACTACACCTCTCCCAGGTGAGGTACCTGGGCTACCCATGAAGCTTTTTTTTGTGCCCTCAGTTCAGATTTGAGTGGGTATGTTTGCTCCAAAGATACTCTGTGCTTCGTCACATAGAGCCACTTCACACTGCCGCCTTTAATCTCTACGGTCTTGGAACATATGAGACAGACTGTTTTTGAACTGCCCGTCAGAAGACGTTGTTGCTGTCTACGCCACATGAAAATGACTTTCCTCTGACTCAGTTATTCCTCTGACTGTTGTCTGACTCCCTCTCATGTGGACGTATCTCACTGACATGATTTGCAACACTTATCGGAACACAGTGCCAGCTAAAAGAGATCATCAACATTTAATAATCAAAAAAATAAATAAAGATCAATCAATAATTTCTGGGTTGTATGTCCAGGTCCAGATAGGATGGCATCTTGGTCTGGACCTGGACGGCGGTCCACCTATTGAGAACCACTGGATAGTATTCGGACATATAACAACATATCAACATCATGTCAGAAAAGCTGAACTGTCTCTTCTTCTCTGCAGGTAAATTTATATTTACACATAGATTTAGGGGACATTTAGGATCTGTGGTCGAACCCATCTGCATGTCTTTGGACTACAGGAATGCAGGAGAAACCATATGAAATATGGATGGAACAAAAAAAAAAAAGTCTTTCTTTATTCAAATAAACAAAATTATAATGAATTAGGTAACGGCTTCTCTACGCTGTTTCTTTTGGATCGATTCTCATGGTATGCAGAACATTTAAAGAGCAGTACTAATGCCTCATCAAATGCTGGATAAAGGCACTGTGTTAGACTTCTACAACAGTCACCAGTTTACCTCTCTACCATTATTATTCTCCTTAATAATCCAGCGCTACTTGTAGATTTATGCCAAACCTAAGCTGGGTCATAACACAACATGTAATATGTGTCTAACTAGACTTATTAGTGTGCTAATTTAGTCACCCTCGTGCCCACATGAGTCCATAAGAGGAATTACCAAAACGATTTAAGTACAACGATAATCTCAAGAGTGGGAAAAAGTCTTATCCCAGACTGAAAATTACAACCAATGAAATGCGGAACTGAAACAGCTCACTTTTCATAGTTTCTGGGCACAGGTGTGCGGTATAAACAGAACTTCCACATCTTTAAGAGGTACAAGCTCACTAAAACACATAATCTCTCACATATACTCAGACACACAAGAAACTCCACTAACCTATGGAAGCTGGCTGTCCCCTGATGACACCATTCTTTGTCCTCTCCTCCCAGTCCAACACTTCTTTGTATATCAACTCTGCAAAAAACAAGACACAATGATGTCATACACAGAAAAAGACAAAAGGAGACAAAAGCCTCTGAGCGAGCCTGCGAGCTGTGTGCGGCTCACTGATCTCACCGTACAGGAGTTTGTTTTTGGGAAGCTAAAAACTAATCACCATTTTTCTCTTCAGTCATTTTCCTTAACTGTGTGATCTGCTCTTACTTAAATACTAATCTGTGCTTCTTCCACTCTGTCTCCAATTCATCTCCAGTTCTGACTGTTCCTTTGATTGACTTTTGCTGAAAAATAATTTCTTCATTTTATCCAGTCTTATTCATTGCCAAAATTAGGTCATTTTTGTCCTTTGCAGACATTGAAAAGGCAAAGGCAAACTATGCTTGTATTTTGTCAGAGTTCAGACGTTGCATGAAAACATGCACGTCAGTGGGAGAAGGAAGTTAAATGTCCCACAGGCTGTAAAGCACAAACACACTAACCTTACGCAACACGCTGCAAAAAGCACTTATGACAGCTTCTCATAGAGGAGAGGACATTTCCTACCTTTCCACTCCTCCACTGTGTGCTCTCTCTCATCCAGCTGCTTGTCTGTGATCACTGGTGGCGGCTGGAAAAACACAGACAGACACACGTTTTCTGTATTTCAGTCTTCCTAGCAGACGCTCATTCTTAAGACACAGCAACAAGTCCACACACATCACACTCAGGTCGATGATTTTCACACTCAAACTGAGCACAGAGAACATCCCAAATATATTCCCATACGACTATGCTGCATTCTTCCAGGGGATACACTTTTCCTTGCACTTTCCACATTAACCTTTTTGCATGTAGCAGGTCGTCTTAAGACTGCTGCTGGATCCACACTGGCTATTAACGGGGATCAAACTCATGTGATTCAAGCTACTGCACAGTCTATCCACAAAATTATTCACACTGCCATTTACAGAGCTTGTAGCCTTTGAGTTACAAAGACAGTTTCTAAGTCTGCCTGACTAGCAGACCTGAGGTTTTCTGTCATTTGTCACTGTGAGCTTAATGCATGAACACTGAACACTAGAGCAGGTGAATGATGAGTGACCTCAAACTAGAGAGGGGAAGCTCAGCTGCAGCAGCTGCCACCTCAAACTGAAAACCTACAGACTCAGCTAATTGACGGCACAAGACAGAAAACTGCTGCATTTAATCTTCCTCACATTAAATCCACGTAATGCTGACTTTTTTCTGCTTTGAGTGCACGCACGCCTTACGGGGAAGATACCACAAACTTCTGGAATCAAATTTATAGCACCCACTGAGCTGGTATATACCTCAAAGCCAGCTGTGGGGCAGAGTCATCCATCCTCCCCAGAGTCAACAGGAGATTTGATGCATTTATGCAGTGTCAGAGAAAAATCTGTGCACAAATCTGCAATTTTCAAGGCTATGCTGTCAGGTCTGAAGAGTCCTTTCACGCCGGAGAGGCGAAGGGAGAAAGCAACAATTCACCTCATCTCCCAGTTCACAGGCAAAATCAATCTGCACTGGCTGAATTATTGTGTCCCCGAGGAGAGTGTGGTGGATTATGACCAAACACAGACAGACAGTGCGTTTTACATGCAGAGCACAAAACAGTTTCAAAGAGAGGAAGAGGCGATGGAGTTTTACAGTTTGTAGCTCTTGTACCTCGGGTTTTAATATCTAAACAGGGGGAAAGGAACACTTTCGTTTGTTTCACTTCTTTCACTTTGCCTGACTGTGTTTTGTCTGTGCTCGTCTATGGGCGGGGCTTGTCTGGAAAACGGTGGCATCTCATATGCATATGCACCAATCAGGAATCAGAAACAGTTGAATCACAGTCTTATGACAGTTGTGCGGTGTTTAGTTTGTGTAAAAAGGCCACTATCAATCAAATTTGATCAAACCACACCAGGAAATTACTTAATAAATAAATAAATAAATAATTACTTAATAAAAACTGAATATTCAGGCCCTTTAGAAAGAGCTATCTATTAATTATTAATTAGTGAGTACTTACCGCCTCCACTTCAGTCGGGTCATACCACACGTTGATATAAGGGTGCTGGAGAGCTTCATCCACTGAGATCCGCTTTGACGCGTCTATTACCAGCATCTTGGATAACAGGTCTCGGGCTTGGCTCGCTGAAAAGAAGTTGCGAGGAAAATGAATAGCAAATGTTAAGCTTTAAACCAAGCAGATTTCCAATCTGACATTCCTTCCATTTGAGAGTGGCTTGTTAATGCCATGTATATTCTTCTCCAACAGGATGCTGGAGGAGGGCACAGGGCAGGGTGGGGCCTATTCAACCGTGTTAAAGCTCGCCTCCACACCTGCTTTGATTATTGTTTGAGTACTTGACTCTGATGTTTGTGCTTCACTGTGCAGAATGATGCAGTCTGACACCAGAAGGATGATTTCACGTTCAACTATTAAACGTTTCTCCGCACTCATATTAAATGTGAGTCCAAGACAAGAGAACAAGAATAAGAAACCAACAGGATCACAGGTGTAGGGCAGCTGGAGCACAGCACCTGCTTGGCACAGTGAATTAAATGATTTTTTTCTCAAGTCTATAACAAGCTTACATTAACTAGTGAAGATGAAAAGGCAGCAAAACATCCCTTCATTCGTCAGACGGTTTCTTTGTTTGTGATGCACTTGCAGAGAAACATTAAGAAGCTAACCTGTTAAACTTGGCCAGCTTGTGCTGCATCCACATAACAGGAAATCAAAGCTCACTTCACTCTATTTTCATAGTCTATTAGATGAGCTGGACCTCTAGCTGCACTGCAACTTCTCCTCAAAACTGATGTGGGTTGAATTGAATGCGTTTTCATTTGCTCGGCACAAGTAAGTAAATGAAATCATTCAAAACACAAACTCCTTGTGTTTATTTGCCCATATTTGCTTAATGCCATGCTAATTACATCCATGGTATCATCCAATACTACAAGGTGTTTGGTTGACTGTCGCTCATGACAATGTATGTATTGACTCATGTATTGTGGTATCGGTAAACATAACATACTTCTGTTGACATTCAGCGTTTCCCACCATCTCGCACTTTGCATATTCTTGATGCTTGAAGAAATATGCTTGTGTATCCTCTGGACATGCTTAAAAAAAAAGCACTACTTCATAGCACAAATAGTGGCCAAGGCTACAGAGGTTGCCTTTTAAACAGAAGCCGCAGATAAACAGGTGCATCTGTTTCTGTGGCTGTATTTGGGTTTTTAGGACATCCACCTTGATTATCATATGTGTTGTGTGGAAGCCTTGCCGGCGCGGGCTATCGAAGCTTTCAGAGCCAAACGTGAACATCCAATACGTGCAGTCTAACAGGAGCACTTCAGGGGAATACACTGTTGTCACACATTCCTGCCTCTGTAAATTAATGAGGACAGAAAAAGACGAGCTCCTTTTTTTCGCGGCGTTCGCTGTGAGTGTTCCTGTCATCTTCCCTCCATTTACACATGAACACGCTTGAGGTAAATTCCTCTTCACAGTAAACAACTTGGTCCTGAACTGTCAGCTTCAGTAATAAGTGCTTAATCTAAGGCAGCCACTGAAAAGTGATTTGTCACTTGGGCTTTGCCATCAGTGGATGTTTGAAAGGCTTTAGAGGAGCAGTTCGTCTTTCTGCTTTGCAAGTGCTTGGATACACACTCACTGAGCCACCATGGACCCATTATATTAATCCTTCAATACATTAATAGACATTTAAAAAGTCACCTGTGATAACTTCTAAAAGAGCAAAAAAAAGCTTTACCAGCTTCAAAAAGGCTTTTGTTCAAATTTCAAGCAGTAAAATTGTGGCATAAAACTCATGGCTGCACAAACACTGATTGCCTCATTATTCCTTGCACCGTCTGGCATGTGATAAAGCAGCAATTTAAATTTTAGAAATGGTTCCTCTTCCAGCTGGACGATTGCACCTGGAATAGAAGAACTATGCAGCAAAATGGTTTTAACCCTTTGCAGTAAATTCAGAGCCTCACACCAGTTTTCTTGTGCTGCACATCAAGGGCATTGACAGAGACGACGGCTTTGTTACCTTTCAGTTTGTTGTGTTCAGAGTCTGCAGGAAACAGGACGTCAGGGAAGAGCTTCTCGAAGCTGTAGCCGGCATACCGTGGCCTGTTCTCCACGTAGGTTCTCACTGACTGGTTGAGCTTCATCAGGAACTCCTGAGACGGTGTGCCCAGCTGCTCGATCACCTTATTCCACTGGTCAATATCTTATGGTTACAGTATTAAGAAAAGCACCGGGCTGGGTTTGGACAGAAGGAGCAGCCATTCCAGAGTCATTTTGAGTAACATTTTGAGCCTATGAATAATAAAAGAGAGCCATCTGGAGTTGCTAAATCTTGTACTGCATTGTTCTGCCTTGGATATGTTCCTAAAATACTTGTGTAACTGCAACTGTGCTGAAAAAGAAAAGGTCAGTGCTGTTCCTGGCTGGGGGAGCACACACCAGATAGTAACCTCTTCTGTCAACCTCTTCTGGCTTAAGATAACAGAGACTAACACTGGATGAAAATGTCTCAACTAAAATTAAAATATTCTGAGAGTTTGACGAAAGGTTGTCTGGAGAGTGAAGTGTTTACAAGTGCAGGCATTTTGCCTTATAAGGAGAAGGTCATAAAAGATTTAAAACCCACTGAAACCTGTGCAAAAATGATTTCCAACATCTGGAAGTTCGTAAACACTGCATGTTAGATGAGACAGATAACGCTCACCTCAAGTCGTCCAGATGCTGGAAGTACATATGAAACTCGTTTTTTTTTTCTTCAGGCCAAAAACACACACACATACAGATGTAACATGTACAGATCTAGCTGGAGGACATACAGAAACGCCTTGTTCACATCTTTGTTCATCCTTAAAACTGAATGAACAACAAGAAGGGAAGTGCAGCCAGTCATACCACCATGAAAAGATAAGGTAAACTGTACAAACTGTGACCCAATTGGTGTTTTACATCAGCTATGAACTGCTTCCTTCCAATATGGCTGAAAGAAGAGAAAAGGCCCTGCCTGATACGTCACGTGCTGCTCGCAGGTTAGGGCAGAATAACGCCTCAACCCTAACAGCAAAGCGCTAACGTGAACACAAATACTGAGGCGAAGCAAAATGGCCAAGCTGACCATTTCTACTGAAAATGTTTATATTGATATTGAAGTATACTAATTATTACTAGGAACACGGTCTTTGTCAACTGACATGAAAAATGTGATTAGAATTAGACTGCACGCATGTCACGTAGCCAAATCAGTGGGTCAACATTAGCGATATTAACCCTTTTAGGGCGCTAAAGTCCCGCCACATTTCAAGCTAGCCCCCTACTAAACCCTGAAACATGAACGTTGTGTTCTGTCATACTGGTTAGTTAAATGGTATATTACTCAGACGGTAAAATTCAAGAACCTCATCATTTTAACAAGACAAAAAAATACTTATGGTTGACTTAAGACTGCTGCTCAAAGAACAAAAACACCTTGCTAACTGCTATCCCTGCCGACATTGCCTGTCTTAAAGCTTTAATAACCAAGTTAATGCTATATTAAGCTAAGCTAACCAAAGTCAAACGCTTGAATATTAGTGTTAAGCAACTATTAGCTTCATGTAGCTAAGTGCTAAGTAACAAAATCAGCAATGGGGCACAAAAAAAATGTTCCAAAATATGAATATACACTACAAGCTTTCAAAGCTAACAGTTACAACTCACTGACCAAAAGAAAACATCCATGTGCATGAAGAACTGGGCAAAAATGCTGAATAGACAGTTTTTTTTTTACAGGAAAACCCACAGGTGTAATTTATTAACCCTGGTACTTAGCCTATTTGCTCACTAGTATGGATTACTGGCTCACGGAAATGGAACGGAACCATCACTGGGCTTATTAATTACACCTGTGATTTACCTGTGAAACCATCTGCCATGAAATAGGTTTACTCCTCTTCAACTCAGCCACCGGAAGAAACCAATGCCAACACTGACATCACTCATTAAACGGGCTTGGTAGCTCGGCAGGTTTTCCCATCGTGTGCAAAGATATGAACAAGACGCCAGACAAAGGATGAGACGAGACGGCATTTTGGGGGGGTTTGGATGGAGTTTCAACTTAAGGATACGATCAGTGCCTGGAAACAACACACTACCCCGGACCATTTCGGCCATGATGCAGCCAACAGACCAGACATCAACTGAAAAATGAAATGACAACCACCAAATTAGCATGCAGGACTGAAACACAAACAGAAAAACGACATCCCGAACAACAAAAATACCCTCAAAAGAACAAAAGGGGGACACATGAGGTGGTGCCAGGTGATGTATGATGCATGACAAAAATGAACTGCATGCAGTCGGGTGCATTCTTAAACCTGGGGCAGCATCCCACAGGGCGAAGCGATTATTATTCTTTTGGCCAGAATAAACTGTATATACTGCAAATGTCCGTGAGAACAGCAGTATCAAAGAATCATTTCTGCTTCAGGACCACTGAAGGGTGAATCAGAAGCTTTGAAAAGAGAGACGCTGACTTTCAAGGTCTTTTGAAAAGGTTTTTCTGAAGAAATGCATCAAAAAACCCTCAGTGTCCTCACTGCGATTCACGTTGTTTGTGTTAAACTACAATATTCTGATCTATAAAGAAATGTATTTTTTACCTTGTTTTGTCACACCCATGTGTGGCACTGCGGATTCAGAGCTCCACAAATATTTCTGCTGCAGAGCACCAATTTATTCAGTTTTATATTGTGGAGCCAAACATTGATTGCTGCTACGGCATCTACGCACACGTCTGGAAAGCAGTTTGAGGACAGATGAGGGTATTTCTCTGCAGTTTAATTCTCGGTGATGGCAGAGCAAACTATTGAATTCTATTTCGGGTTTTTCTGTGTGACTGTCGTGCTTGAAGCAACAGTTCTCCTGCTTAGGTGAGTGAGGAGGCCGTCGCGTGAGATTGTGCATGTGTAGGAAGAGCAGGTGGGTGGCTGCAAGTCGAGGTGTCGGGCATATCCAAGAAATAGAATTTCTGTAGTTGCTCACAGGGTGTGATCTTCGTGCCATCCATTTGATGAAACTAATGCTGCGAAGAGACCGAAGACGTTTGTGTGCCGTGTTTTGTTTCACAAGAAGTGCCAGACACTGCTGCAAGCAGCTCAAGGATACAATCCCTTCCTGGAAAAAGGATTTTGTGGCGAACCATTTCTGCCATAATGCAGCCCACAGCCCATATATCCACTACATATGCGCAGCATAAAAGGGGGGAGAAGAGAATAAGCAAAAAAAAAAAAAAAAAAGTGCAACAAGTCAGCAGTAAAAGTTAGGGTCAATGAGGATTAAGGATGAGTATTAGTATTAACAGGATTCTCTTCAGTTTTGCTATAAGGAGAGTGTTATTGCTATATAGCCACTTCATGATGCCTGTACAAATGGAAAAATGTGTTTTTAAAATCCAGAAATCAAGATTTGCTAAACTGGCTTTTATGCATCTGAATTCATACCTAAAAATGGAACTGTCCGCTTGGCTAACGGAGCCCCAGTTGCATGTCTATCAAAGAAAAGCTTTAACATGTAGGGAAATGTGCTTGTGAGCTTTCTCGCGGAGAATTAGATGGGAAGATTGATACCACCCCCGTAATTTAAAGACTGGAAACAGGGAACAGCCAGCCTGGCTCTGTCTGAAGGTAGAAAGATCTGCCTCCCAGGACCACTGACAGTCCCCCACCATGAAATTGTCCAGTACATATCCCCAGTACATGCTACCAGTCTTCATTCCAAATCTCCTGGTTCTGGCTTCACGTTGAACCGATGGATTTGACAGTGTTATCATTCTTCCCATCTAACACATGGAAAATTGGCATATTTCCCAAAATGTTGAACTATTCCTTTAAGACTGTCTTGCAGAAACTGTGATACGATCCAAGCAGGAGCACCAAGTGAAACTGCTGAAGCATGCACAAGTGGCTGTATTCAGACTGGCGTTTTGAGCCAGGCTGTAAGGCGCTCAGGACAGGCAACCTCTTAATAAAACATCAAACGCATGCTAAAGTACTGCTGGGAACTGGAGTCCCCAGACAGGAAGTTTCCCACAAAGCACTGATGCCCAACATGCCAACTTCCCCCCTGAGTGTGACCTTTACAGGAACAGGGACAGTGTGTGTGTGGGAGTGTGTGCGTGTGTGTGTGCGTGTGTGTGTGTTCGGGAGGTGCTGCCCGAAAAAACATCCAGGGGGGAGGGCCATGCGGCAAGCAGGCCAGGCAGCAGCTTAGGAGCTCCTCATTGGCCAGTCGCTGTCAAGAAGCTGCTTTCCCCCACTCACCATTGGCCTGGTAGCCCATGCCCAGGATGACTTCAGGGGCGCGGTAGTAACGGGTGACCACGTAGGGCGTCATGAGGAGGCCGGTGGCGGCTGTCCTCGCCAGGCCAAAGTCCAGGATCTTCAGTGTGCAGTCAGACTTCACCACAATATTGCTGGGCTTCAGGTCCTGCACAGAAAACACAACACAAGCCTGATTTAGACCATCCAGCTGTGATGATATGTTCTGCTCTGAAAGGTGAAAGGAAGAGAGGAGTTGTATGCCTCCACCGACCAGTCAAGCTGCTGTCTGTTCACACTCTAACAATATATGCATCATTTCCAGTGGGAAACATGCTGTCTTCACTTCACATTTTTACAGAGGACAGATCACATGGTGCAACAACAATCAGTGACCTCGACCTTTGACCACCAAATGGAGTTCATCCTTGAATCCAAGTGAAGGTTTGTGTCAAATTTTTGAGAGCCACGAAAATGGGGTGGACAGACGGATGGACGGACAACCCTAAAGCACGATGCCTCCGGCCACGGCTGTAACTGTTGTGGAGGCATAAAAAGGAGGAGATATCAAATACAACACAAAAACATCTTCTTTGGGTGGGAAAAAAGTCCAAATAAATTCTATATATGGGAAACACCACAGTAGGTGTAGTGACATGTTTTCCTCTAGAAGAAACCATCATTGATTCCCATCCACTATGAAAAACACAATTACAGAAGATGATGTATCACAGTGAACACACTGTTTGTTTTGTTTGGTCCAACTACATATTTGACCCTTATTTAGCTGTTTCCTAAGGTTTTCCTGTGAGTGCTGGAAAATGTTCTGTGCTGCTTTGTCTCCACCAAAAGCTTTTCACATGGTTTGACTTGCAGAGAAGCTTTTTTCCCCTCTTCTGAAGCTTATCCTGACAAACTAACTGACATTATTATCTCTCTAGCTCTTCAAATTTCCATCCAGTGAATGCCGGGTCATAAACCTGTGCCTGTGGCTACAATCTTCTGATGGCCATCTGCCAATTCATTTATTACAAAAACTAATTTCCCTGCCATGACAGGCTGACTAGTCGGCATTCAGCGTAATTTACATAGCAACAAACTGGATGCTTCAGCTGTCATTTCTTACCAATCACTTTTGTCTTTGTTGTGATTACTTCCTGGTTTGCATGAAGGGGGCAGCTCACACAGCACGCTAATTTAAGGAAATCTGAGATTACATTACAAGTACAAAACCTCATGATCCTAATCAATATCATCACTCCCTGACAAAGAGCCCATCAGACTGTAAGCAGTAAAGCTAAAGCAGTAAAGCACAAAGAGTCGATCATGCTCAACTGCCTCAGGAGGTGGAAAGCGTATTCTAGAGAGATCGCCAAGCAACTCTGGGCGTCTTAAAAAGCACTGGAGAGTTCCCATCGGAGCCACAAAGCCCACAAGAACAACAGAATCTTTGGCGTTCCATGACTCATATTGCATCTGTTCACCTTATGAAAGCTTTGCGTGCCGAGCCGTGCTGATGCGAGCCGGGCTGGTTAGCTCCGCCTGTGGCTCAATTAGTTCTGGCTGGCAGAGCAAGAGGAGCTCTGCTAATCTACTGCTGCGTCTTTCACTGAGAGTGATTGACAGAGTGCCGTCACCGCATGCGCGCGCGTGTGTGTGTGTGTGTGTTCGCATACAAGAGGGATCCTTTGTATGCCGCTTCTGGTGCTTCAGGGTGTGTGTGGTCTGTGTGTGTGTCATCCTGTGTCTATCGTTTCAAAGTAGACAAGCACCTGTGTGTCTGTGTGTGCGTTTGTGTGTGTTTTACCACAACCTGCACATCATCTCCTCTGCATAACAACCTGCTTATGTTTGGCTGTGTTATCTGGTGATTTCATTTATTAATAAAGTTTCATCAAATAGAAATGAAACGGGATTGTGCAAACTCCCAAAACTGAAAGGAACAGTAAATATGAAGCTACCACTGGCAGCAGTTAGCTCAGGTTTGGATAAAGCCTAGAGACAGGAGAAAAAAAGCCAGCCAGGTTCTGTCTGAAGGTAACAAAATCTGCCTACCAGCACCTCTGAAGCTCTTCAGTTAACACGTTACAAGCTCTTTGTGGCAGTGCAGCGACAAGTGCAAGCAGCGCTCTCACTATTTCCCTGACTTGAGTTTGGCTTTGCCCGTCTGTGTAGTATTCTGGTGGCCAGCACAGAGCACACAGATGAGAGGATGGATGTAAACAGGAGGGAGGTTCGTTCAAATTGCGCAGGACAAAGAGCGCTGTTGGTTTTTGGTGGAAAATGTGTCTTTGCGCCAAGAATAGACAAAGTCAATCTGCTGCCACTTTGGTGATTTTATCAACAAAAGCAGCAATAACGGAATAATGCTTAGACATAAATAAACACGCTCAATTAAACACGCTCCACATGGTAGACATCGAAAAATAAGGTTTAATGACATTAAAGCAGGAATGTCAGTAAACTGGCCTGAATCTATCTATCTATGACGTCATATAATCTGTTGTCCGCAGCTGTTTTATACTGTGCTCAGTTCATTAAGTGCCTGCAGCCATCTGAAGGCAGCAGGACGGACATGTTGATAAACTGCTGCCTCTGATTGGAGAAGATCCCTGCCAGAGCTGAGCACCATTACGCCCGACCTTTCGCTGTGTTTACTTTCATTTAATCACCGGAGAATGACACCAGGCTGCTAGAAAATAACCACACACACACACACCTCTACACACGTCACACTCCTCAGTTATAACTTGGCATTCTGCCTGTTTATGCGAGAGATGTCGGATTACCGCAGCTCATTAATCCAGTGCATCACAGCCTCCTTTCTGTTTTATTCTAGCAAACACTGCTGTATCGCATTTGAAGATTTTACCATTGACAAAGTAATATATATGGTAGAATCATGGCTGAAGTCACGTGAACCAACCCTAACCCTTGTGAGTAAAACCAACAAGCTGTGGTTTTACAAGGGGTTTTGGGCCAGATGATCCCTTTGATTGATCAAAGAAATGCAATTTCCTCCTGCAACTCTCAGCAAGTAAGTGTATTTCCTAATACGTTCAAGTATTCCTTTCGGTAAACATTACACGCAATCTCTTTGTCGCTGCTCAGCTGGCTTACGCTGCCTTTTCAATGCCATATTTTTCTGGCTAACAGCTGCCAGCTACGTTCGGACGTTTTGCTGAATTTTATTAACATATCAATGTTGGCAGCCTTTCATTGCCGTTTCCTCTAAATTTCTGATGCTGCGAGATTTGGGGCTGCTAAGTCATAAAATGTTAATCAGTGAGACCTGCTTATCTGGAGCTGATGCACGCAAACTGTTCCATGGGTCTGCATGCGTGTGGCTGCGCCTCACCCTGTGTATGATGCCGGCAGCGTGCAGGTGTTTGATTCCACACAGCATCTGGTAGAGCAGGTAGGACAGCCTCTCGTGGTCCAGCTCCATCTGAATCACCTGGCAGAGGTTGGCATCCATCAGCTCCATCACGAGATACCTGCAAGGAAACCACAGAGGGTAAAGCAATCGCGCACACAGGCAGGTGGACAAACGTGCGCTGAGAATCCTACGCACACCAAGCTTTCATTTGTTGGCATTTTACACAAACATGATCGCCCTGAAAACTAAGCCATAACTATATTAACTACTTGCAGAAATAAACTTAAAACTACATTTTGAGCTCTTTTTTCTTCGCCCACGCAGCACTCGTTTTCCATGGCATTTAGGAAGTGACACTAAGGGTCCTCTTTCTCAGAACAGTGATGATGTTATGTTATCTGGCAGCTGTTACATCATCAGTCCCTACAATCCTCCTACATTCAGTACAGACCTTCTGACAGATTTCTAAACAAAAAGCAGCATCTTGGCGACAGAGCGTGCAGCTTTAGTCTGTACAAAGTAGGACTTCTGCTTGGATGATATTTGTTTACACTCTTGAATCACAAAAGGTTCAAGATGTATATGCTGAAATCCATATTTTTAGAAATTGGTGTAATTCACTGTCTGCTGCTCTGTAATGCTAGCACACTTTCAGGTACACAAACACACGGGCAAATGGAGAGTTCATCCTCCCTCCTCTAACTGTGTGTTTGCCCTGCAACCCCTCTGGCTATGATTTGTCCAGTTTCCTTTTTAGCTCCAATCAGGCAGACACAGCACTGCAGACGCACAGGCACACACACATAAACAGAGCTTGAAGAGGATGGCATTAATCACGTTTGTTCCCGTCATACTCAGCGAAACCATCGCTTCCCCCACCTCTCTCTGCGATTCCACAGCCAGTTTCCACTCCCATGGGCGCCTTGTCCACTTCGAAACACAGTTGCCTCGTATGCCCAAATGTTTATCTTATTAAAGGCAGAATTTAGTCGGAGTTTAAGGAATAAAATTTGCAGGGCGCAGTGCACCAGAACCACAAGTTATTTAGTCATTTGGATGCTGCTGCTGATGTAATGTTGATACCAAATATGGCCATTTTCATTTCATTGTTATTTTAGATGAAACAAACCACCTGATTGTATCAAGTTTCTAGAAAGTGTCCTAAAAATTAAATGTGTCCACTTACCGTGATTACATGTATTATAATTGTATGTATTCCTTGAAATACACCTTTCTGCAGTAGTGCACCTGTAGTGAGGCAGAATGACACGCTAACCACAAGTCAGAAAAGGTAATCCAAGCCCCCAGCGTGCTCCATCCTGTATTGATTTTGCAAACCCGCAGCGAGCAGATGTTATTTGGCTCAGTAATACTCACACATCTTGGAATTCTTCCAGTGTCTTCTGTGGTGTGAATACATTTAATAGGCCGATTATCTGCCAAAAAACAAAAAGCACTGTTATTAGTCTGGTGCGGAGATGAAGGGTTGCAATGAATGACATCATCACCACCACCACCACCACCACCACCACCACCTCTGCATCCCTGAACCAGCAGCAGCCAGAGCATCAATGACAAATAGCAACAGGACATTCCCTAATTCCCCCTGTTGCAGCAGCACGAAGAAGCACTGTGGTAATCCACAAGCTTCCTGTTTTCAAGATCACCTGTATGTCAAACAAGGCGGGCAGCTTTTTGGATCATTCTGACTCTATGAATCACTACGAAAGGGACAAGAATGATGTTTTCCAGAGATTTCCTCAGCAGGGCAAGCTTTGCTCCATCCACGTGTCTTCTGTTACTTCTATTGAGAGTTCACTGCTCCCACATGTGTGTTCATCACATCGTTTTCAACTCTGAAACAATCGTATGCATTTAAACCCAGATGCAAGCCTGTATCCATAGGAAACACCCCTAGAAATCATAAGGCAGTAAAGGTGTCACAGCTCAGCATCTACCATCCCTAACTGTAAAACTGGTCTACAGAAACATGTTGGAAAGAAGAGATAATGTCTGAAAAGCTCTTACGTTCTTGTGGTTGACACATTTCATGAGCACCAGCTCTCTGTAGGCCCGTTTTGCGTGAGTCTGATTCTGAAACGGCCGGCTCAGCTTCTTGATGGCGACGTTCCTCTCCAAGTTGTGGTCATACGCTGAACTGGGGTGAAGAATGAAAGCTTAGTCAACAATAATATATGACAAAATGTCAGAGAGAAACACTTCTGTGAGGACAACAGAAATATTTTTCACACACTGATACTTAAACCCTTTGCACTCTTCTCCACTTGTTGTTTTCAGTGTTCATGATTTTTTAATCTTCCACTAGGAGTTGCCCAAGTGAGAAATGTTCAGGTCCCTCACACAGGAGTATTAAAATGTTGACATTCATTGAGGATATGATGTAAAATCCAGTGGAATCATAATGTTTGACATACAGCTGAGCTTGCAGGAACAGGAGGAAGCTAATATACAGGTAAACATTGGAGGAAAATATTAGCTATCTCACCTGCAAACTGAGGTTAGCAGCACACTTTAACCAAATGAAAAAGTTACTAGTTCAACAAGTGCAAGACAAGAAATGTGTCCATGCTTCTGAATAAGAAGGAGACATTAGCTGGAAAGCTAATGTGTGTTGTTGTTTAAAGTCTCACGGCCAGCCCGTGACTGAAGAGCATTCATTGTTGCTAATAAACCCATTTAAGAGCAGTTTTTATCTTTTCTGGCCACTTTGTCGCACGCACTTTTGACATATTGTGGTCTTATTAGGCTGTCATGGCTAACATGTTGGCAAACAGCTGCATATCAACACATCCAACGGCGTGGCGAAACATTAGCGTTGTGTTTCTGATCAACTAAAAGTCCAATATTAAACGTCAAATGTTCACTCTCCTTTTAGCTCAGATTCTACCAACTCCTAAATGTTCCACTATGTTCATCAGCTGGTCACTCACTAGTCTGTCACCTGTACTTTATGATGTTGCTGTTTTGGACTGAACTATATTGAAGGATGTTTTTACCTACAATGAGGAACTACAGTTGGACGGTATGAAAATAAATACTGTAAGTCAACATACATGCGTCTGCCATCAGATCTGATTTTCACATACTGTTTAGGCTGAGGTATCTATTTTATTAATATCTTAGATTGTAGTAGACCAGTGAAGACAAATCAATAAGCATGAATGTATAATGCCATCTGGGATTGATAGAACTGTTGCATTAATGTGATGAAATTTCCTGGGACTTAAGTTTCCAGAAAGTTGAATATATCACAATATATATCAATTCCATGATCACAAATATATACTTTTTAATATGATTTTATGTGTAAGTCCAAGGAGGAACAGTGCTTTTGTACTGGACTTTATTTCACTGGACCGCTACTATTTTTCTAGTCTCTCAGTTTATGTTCCTGTTTAAAAACTCTGCTAAAACAGACAGCAGTCAGACAGTCAGCTCTCTAATGTGAAGGAAATGTGACCGGATGTGAATTGGGATTTTAAATTTAAAAAATGACATATGTATATAAATGCTGAGGATCCTGCACAGGATAAGCCAGTGTCGGAGAAAGATGACAGATGCTGATATTTGATAACCAGCAAGTCTTGACTGATGCTCATGTGCATCAGTTTCTTGGTGCTGCTCCCTGGCATGACGACCAGAGAAGGTTAATGACAGCAAAGAACTCAGATGAGTCCATCAGGCTTATCTTATGTTACAAGAGCTGGGACTGGATTACTTTGGACTTCACCTTTTGGCCATTGATTAAACATCTGGTGGTCCAATCAATCAACCACCAGAATGACGGAGATGTAAAGCATGCCAACATGGCACAACTGCTGATATGATAGAATATCATACTGGAACCCACAGGGAACACAATACCAAACTGTGCTGTCAACAATACTGTAGTATGCATCAATTTCTGTATGCAGCTGATGTTATAACATCTGATCTCATCAACTATCAGAGCCAAAAGCTTGCAAAGGCCGAGCTCTGCATCAGTAGCTTCCATCAAATGTTGGCTCACAGGACTCCCATGTGTGAAGTTCAGTTCTGCAGTTTCTACCCATCTGATTGACAGACAGAGGAACAGATTTGTGGACACCTTGTCCATATGGCTGATAAGACACAGCAGGCGTATAAGGCTATGAAATTATCTATTTTAATCAGCACTGATGACTAATTTCTAGCCATGTTTTTGTCTCTCACAATATTTAACACTAAGAAAGGAGCAATAAATTGATTTGAGAATGTTCTGAGTCGTATTTGTGATATTACCAGATTTTGAAAATAGTGGGAATTAAACAAAGTATGCTTTTGTTCACAGGTTAGTCAGACAATAAAAACGTGGATGCTAATGTGGATCCACTTTTTTTTATTTTCATCCCCCAAAATCAAATATAAATGAATAAACAGATAGTAGTTTGACAAAATAAAGCTTAGTCCTAGGCCATCTCTGTGACAATTTAACACCACCCACTGAAGTAGCCCATGAGATGCACTTGAAAACTCTGGAAAAGGCTGATTAAGTGGATAAGTGCACCTTGAGTCGACTTTATCTTGTTAAACAACTATTCTGAAGATTAAAACACTTCAACAAGGTATTTTTGAAATATTTAGATTTTTTTTTTCCTTGGACTCACCAGACAATTCCCTGTGCTCCGGATCCGATGGGTCTGAGGTTCTGGTAGCGCTTTAAAACCATGAAAGTTGAGTCGCCCACATCTATACTATAGTACTCCTTTTCACGCTTGTTCCGGTTCATGGTGAAGCCTTGGACAAACGCTGTGACTGGGCATCCAAGTGGAGTTCCCCTCTCGAGACCTGCAGTGCGTAAAGAGGAAGAGGAAAGAGGACATTTTTTTCACCCATTTTCAACCTTTGACTTCACACTTTCTCTTCCAGCAGCCAAAACACTGACACTGCATGAAAACACACTGACACTGTGTGCTTTCTCATGGGTAAAAGTGGTGCATTAATGTAGGATAATATCTTTTATTGTGCTTGTATCAAGCATTTTATATGAGGGTAACTTTTTTTCCCAAATGAATCATTGAGTTGTGTAACAAATGTCTACGGCGGTGTCAAACTTCACCTCCATACTCTATACATGTTTGTGGCAAACTAATATTTAACATGGTGGGTAAACAGGAGCTGGCTGCCTGGCACCAGCATCAAAGCCAGTGTTAAGAACAACAGCCAATAAAGCTCATACAGCGGACCTGTCGATCAAAAAAGCCCCGCACTACTGGCCATCTGGCGCGGAAACAGCTTATTGCCTCACCACACTACTCCAGTAGTGCATTGCATTTTAAAACCCCTACAACTGAGAATTTTGGAAACACTACTCACCCCGTATTTATTTGAAAACTCTTAAGATTGCATCGTGTATGCCTACTCCACAACTCCATGACTTTCGCAAATGATGATGCAAACACGTCGCTTCCTGATTGGGCCTTATCAGGTACGATGTGCCCTTCACTGATTCGTCACGCACCTGTTACGTGACCCAAACAACATCAGCCTGTATATATCTAAGAGCCTTAACTACCAGTGATGAATTCAACATGGACACTGAATGACAGCCCTTTCTCACCTTGTTGTCCATGCTAGCAGGAATTCTGAATTTTACCATGCTACTACTGCCTACATGTCCAGGGGACAACCACCAGCACGTGCATGTCCGGTGTATGTGAAAGGTCATGTGATATGCATTTTTATGAGTTAGTCTGGACTGAGATTATTTCTGAACGCTCTTTTGGACGGAGATCATTTTCATTTTAAAACAAAAATATATACTAAGGTTGGTATTAGTTAAGGACCATATGTAATAAGCAGATATGCTAATGTGTTGGGTGGTGCAGTATAAATCTTATTTTACTGCCTGTTTAATCTACTAAAAACCTTAGTTTCTTCACCACAAAGAAATCTTTGATATCAGAAGCTCAAACCAGCCATGCCTCTAATCCTCAAGGTTGAGGATTCATCGATTATAATGACTACTATATAAAACCCAAAGGTCTGGGCAGCAGAGTGGTGATCCAGGCAGAGAGAGACAGAGAGGAAGCAGGAAGCTGGGTTTCATGCTGGCTCTGAAGATGACGAATCATTAGTGGAATTTAGAACATCGTGCTGATGAGGCTGACGTTGTGATGATAGCTGTACGTACAGACCATGACCTGACCTCTGGATTTCTCAGACTGCCGCTAACCCATCCACCCTTCCCTTCAGTATCAGTTAGCCTGCGGGCCATTCATTCTCCTTGCTCTCCTCTCTACTTACTACGCTCGTCTTTCTATTCTTGGGTTTGCGGTTCTTCAAACCTTCGCTCCTTTCTTCCGTTTTGCTTTCTCTTCTATTTGCCGGGCTGCAATCAAGACCACCAGAGTTAAATCTGACTCAAATTGAGGACCTGGCTCAATTGGGTTCAAACCAGAAGACAGTAGAAACCAAGTCAAGGCCAAAGCAATCGAAATCCTATTCAAAGATCAACGAGCACATCAATTGCATCCACTGTGATGACAACAAGTAACTGGTGAGAAGACATGTATATTTGGAGTTGCCAGTAAAAGGGATCTTACATTGAACTCAAATGCTGCTCATTTTCCTCTTTGCCTCCTCCTCCTCCTCTCCTACAATTGTGTTTTATCCTTTCTGCTTCTCCTCATCTTTGTCTCTTCTTACTCCTGCCGTCTTCGCTCTGACTCTGATCATAACATCATCTTCCCAGCTGAGCCACAGGCTGCAGAGGTACAGGGATGAATGAAAGGATCGCAAAAGAGCCTGAGTTTAGCCATTTCATCTTACAGCCGGAGACGTGCCGCCAAACGTTTGGCAAAAGGAACGTGTGCTTGATCAAAGTCATACATTTGCTGGTACAGACACGCAAATAAACATATAGATGACGCTACTCTAGGATCAAAAGCTTACTAAACAAATCTCCTAAAAAAAAAAAAAGATTCATTCATTCAGACTTGTCTTGTGCTGACGGCAGCCGTTGTTTGTGGCACTATGCGATTATGCTAATGTGCTCTGTTTCCCTTCACCTTAACCTGCTGCTCCCAATCTAAACTCTACCAGTCGTCTCCTGACACTGCTTCACCTGACTGTACATCAAACTGACATTAACCCAAACCGGCTCTCTTTGCTACGCCTAAACATAACCCTACATAAGTACAACCCCAACCGTGGAGGGCAGCTCTAACAGGAGGGAAACACAAGTTGAAGAGGTAAAAGTCATCAACACGAGACTGCTTTGTGCGAGCTGGGTGTGGCTGTCACTGCAACTACTACTACTACCACATGTGCCAACAGCATGGTCAACAATACAGAGCAGTGAAAACTTTTACACAGCTTGTCGCAGCTCAACCCAAACAGAAAGGGTTCTGTAGTGTCTTTGCCAAGACGAGATGAAGTTACTGTTTCGAGTATCTCCACCACCTGCTGCTGCTTGATGACCACCTGACGGACGATGACGGAGATTCCACATCATAGCGACCACCTCATAGGTTGCCTGCGCTCCACTTAACCCGGTTTTACTGGGGCACGCAGTAAAAGCACGCCAGCACAATCACATGGAGTGTTGTCACTGTAGTAAACTGATCTGTTTAAAGGAATCTCACTATGTTTAGGTTTTGTAGCTCGGCCACAGTATGGTTCTTGATTTTAACCAGCAGGAGTAAATGTAGCCCATTAAGTTTTCTTTAATGGGCTTAATGTAGACCAAACATGTGATTACTTCTTAACTGCAGCGAAGATGCAAGAATGCATTTGCATAATTCTGATTGCTATAATAACCTTGATATATAATCTGCCCATATCCCAGTATTTCATGTTGCTCAGTCTGATGTTGCACATCATCAAGTTCATGTTGCCACGTTCAGTTTCATTAACTTTTCTTACTGACAGACACTCGCACCTCACAGAACACGACTTAAACCCTTTTTCCAAAATCTTTTGACTGATCCACCCAGCAGCAAAAATATGCATTCCATTTGCCAGCAGTATCTAGCTGCAAAGGGACCAGAAATAACCATTTCTAACGTTTCGGAAAATGTCATTTGGTAACTAAAATATAGGCTTCGTTGGAGACAGCGTGTACTCATGAAATGTTCTACCAGCTACAGGTAGGCCTATTAAAACACCTCAGAATACGTTTAAGCTGATGTTAAGCTTCAGCGTGCAGTAGGACATGATTTTCTCTCCCATTTGAAGACAGAACGGCACATACAGTCTCACAGTTACCGTGGGACTGGAGGATCTGAGGCTGCATGTGAAAATGGGCTGAGTGATACGACGGCTGTCAGCCCCATTCAACTGCTTATCACACAATGCTATACAGCTAGGGTTGCACATGAACACATGACAGAATGAGTGAAAGCTGTTAGATTAGAAAGCAAAAGTGGTTTGTTGGTTTATACACAGACATAACATAAGACAGGCCTATGAGTTCACTTTATCTATCTGGCCACATGTCAGCCTCAGGGGTCAAGGATCATTCAGATCTATTGATAATCCTTCTATAATGCTCCTACTGTAACATACATACACAAATTGAAGCATCAAGCTGCAGCTTTAGCGTAGATTTCCCACCAACCACAGATGGCACAGTTATCGCCATCCACTGAAAATCACTGGCTGTGAGGAAATAACGTCTGTGACAGCTGGACAGACAAGAGCAGATAACTGTGTCAAACAGTGTCAGATATGTGTGGCTTTGTACAGGTGAACACACATTCGCCTTGGCAGTCCTGTCCAGATTTGCCCTGGCCTCTCCCCCACAGCTGCCCATCACACCATCTCTCCTGGGAGTTGATCTGCCTCTCATTGGCTGTTACAGGTCGGCTCTTGTTCACTCTGAATGCAGCGACTTTCCCGTTCGGATTCTTGCAAATATCAAAAAAGGTTTGAGTTAACTGGGGGGTCAGGATGTAGACCATCAGCACTTTAGGAGGGTTTCATTTTATTTTCAAATTGCTCACATTGAGCCAAAGTAGTGACTGCTGATGAGAGCACATTCTGTGTCAAAGACTGGTACCAGAACAGCACTGAACCACATTTCACTTCTGATTGCCTGGAGGGACGATTTGAGGGTATTGTAGCTCAGACTTCCTATAATCTGAGCCAAACCTCAGTTAATACACCAATCACAAAAGCAAATACTTTCAATATATCTAACAAAATACACTCAGATATAAAATCAGCTGTTTATCTACTGTTGGCAAGAGCTCAGAGCCTCAAACATGAGCACTAGAGGTCTGGGCATTTGGGGTTGCCATGGGTGAAATGCTAACAAAAGTGCAAAAAGCATCTCACATGCTCTGAAATAAACAGAAGCATGCATGCAGATTTTGTGGTTATACGCTTTAATAGCAAATACATTTTATCCACCCAATCAAGGTGATATAAACCACATAAGCACTGATCACAACTGAAAATTTCCTAAATAAGAAAACTGGAAATTTAAGCATACTGTTTGAGAATGTACTAATAATCAATCGCATAACAGACACAGAGCATCAGCAACACATCAGTGGTGGGCTCATACTTTGGCAACTCAAAGCCCTGTTTGGCTATGCAGTGAGACCATCCCAAACAGGGTTGGGCTTCACCAAACAGACAAGTGATGCAACTGTTATACTCTTAACCAAGCCAAAAATACCACAATCTCATTTTACCATCATAATCATCGTCATTATCATCCGAAAAAGCATACATAGTGAGAGCGCACAGTCTCAAACACCAGCAAATACATCCATTCTCTGAAGCAGCCAGGCACTTGGAGGAACACCCCTGTAACAAACAGTAATATGTGCTCTAAGCCCGGTTAAACACCTCTCACATGTAGCTGCCTTTCAAAATGGCAAAAGACCGGAGCCGTAGCACTAAGATGTTGAAGATTGGGGATCTTATCAAACAAAGTGACTGACTGTGGCTGTAAATGTTTCACTCAGACTTACACCTACAAGATTGCAGAAGTTGGTTTATTTTTGCACAATTTAGGATTTCTCTCTTTGTACCTCCTTGGTAATTTTCTACTAAAAGGAAATTTTAAACTCAACAGGAATACTGATTGAACTTATACCATGATAGAGATCGGCTGCTACCAAAATAAAAAATCTATATAAAAACTTTTACCTTATCACCCAGCTGTACACTTAATATTGATAATGCTATCATACATAATATTGATAATCAACTGTGCCTGTAATTTTCTTTACAACAAGCCTTATTCGAACAGCTACTGTACGTGAGGCACAAAACAATTTTGCACAAGGATTTAAAAAAAAAAAAAAAACAGCGAGAACAAACAAAATATCACACCTTGCAGAGGAGAATCTGAACATGAGCCGAAAGGTGTGCAAAGACATGAGAGAGACTTTGTCTTTGTCTTCAAGCACGACCGCCTGAACTGTGGCATGCTGATGTGCTATTTGTGTCAGGGCTGGTCTGTGCCGGCAGGTAAGAGCAGGACAACCAGCAAATGCCACAGTGTGGCCTGTCCGTAGATCAAACATATCCACCTAACGGGGCAAATTATAGTACTCTCACACCGACCATTTGACTCTTGCGTGGAGGAACTAAGAAATCGACACCTTACCAAGTAACTGTTAACACTGCGGTTCAACCATTGAGACAAATGCAAATGATCTAATATTCACAAGTCACTAGGCCCAAAATCTGTCGTTATCAACCACCAGCACCTCCAGATATGAATATGAGCTCATCATCTGTTAGCCAGGACTCATAATCCCATCTCCGCAGGCTGCCTTTCGCTTTTGGTGCAGGAATCAGATTTCTTGGTGCTTTTGGCTGACCACTGCTGTTCTCTTGGCAGGTTGTCTCAAAAACCTCGCTAGCAATGTGCAGTGCAGTCTAAGAGCTACACCACCCTAATATGACTACAGGAGCATGTTAGACAGATAGCATTCACTGAGTAACACACACACACACACACACACACACATACATACACAAGCTGCAACCTGTGACATCCTCAGCCTAACCTACCTTTGATTAGACGACTCTAGCAAACCAGATCAAGTCATTCATATCGAGTGCAATACTTCCCATCTGATCTGATTTGATTGCTGTGACCAAACGATAACATTATGCAGATCCAAAGGAAGAATAATGACATTCACCTTGTGAATTTGCAGGTCAGCGAGGCCACCAACACATCACAGAAGTCACATAAAAACACAAACAGGCAGATAGCAGCCTTAAGACTGAAGGTGTCCCATCTGCTCAGTGTTACAAGCGGCTACGGCATAATAAGCAGTGTGAACCCACCTATGCTCAGTTTACAGGGCAGGGATTGAGTTTGCCCACCTTTCAAGCTAACAGCTCCAGCGCGGCAAATAACAGCGAACTGGTGTTAGCTAAAACAGGGTGTATTCAAAGGCGTCAGTAAGCGACTTCTGTTTACATGCGAGACGTTATCGTCTTTAGGTGGCCACAGGGTGGAGGTCACCGCGTTTAAGCCGAACCTTTCACCAGTTCTATGACTGGCGACACCACCCGGTTCACAGTCCCAGTGCGAGCGGGGCTAACGTGTGTGTAGCACCGACACGGATAGGTTACAGGAGTGCGCTTCCCGGCGTAGCCGCTCAGTCTGGTTGCCTTTTACCAGTTAGGCCGGACCTGTGCCGCCTGCTGCGGGGCTCACCATGTCTGTTGTAGTAACACCTATGTACAGTAACGTGTGGGACCCACGTTAGTTTCTTCCCATCCCCCAACGGTTGACAACAGCACGTCAAACATGTCACATAAGAAGAAAAATCCACATATCGTGCTCACCACTCTCCGGTTAATTCCAACAGTGTCGACCCGCAGTCGCTGTTTGCTGCCTACTGGAGACACAACCCGGACGTTTTTTTTTTTTCTTTTTTTTTTTGGAGAAAAAAAACAGCTCTTTAATCCCTTTTTCTTCCGGATACACTCCCGTTTCCCTCACACTAGCAGGCCGGGATCATCGCAAAATACATGTGTAGCTTCAACGTAACCTAATCTTTGTGCTTCCGTGACACAAGCAGTTTCTGCCATTTCATACCAACGTCGTCGAAACCTTGCGATGTTTCCTCGGCTGCACAATGAGGACCAGGGGGACGTTCAAGACCGCCTGCGCGTTCCCGGCAGCTGCTCCGGGGAACCGGAAGCGACGGTTTCGCAACGTTTTCAAATGACACTGCAACAACGGGAGGACAGTGAAACTTTGCACGCATTTATAGGCGTATTTTAATAAATGCTTAAAAATACATTATATATATATATATATATATATATATATATATATATATATATATATATATATATATATATATATATAATGTGTATATATATATATAATGTGTACTTAAATAAATATATACAAACGTTATATAACCGATTTAGCAATTGAGATAATTTAGGAAAGCATGTGTAGGTTTATTTTTACTATTTTCTGGTAGTAGTTACAGGTAACTGCTAAATAAAATTCGGCTTCCCAGCTGTTAAACATTCATTTGAATAAGATACAGGCTGGCTAATGTAGCCTGCCAGTACAATAACAAGGTTTTAACATTAAGTTTTTGTTGAAACTGTTTCAGAAAGGTGGTGGTTAAATGTTATGGACATTTTGGAGGCTGTAGTTTGTGTGTGTGCTGTTGTGTGGTTAGCTTCACTAAAACACAAACTGTCTGACCTATATACTTAATGATGGTACAGTTTATTGCAGACTGTTGTGTCAGACTGAGTTAGTTTTGACTGACCGTAAGTTAGCAACATTTTTGCACGACCGCACACAATCACTCCAACCACAGTAATCAGCAATGGCTGCCATATTTCCACCACAATAACCAGCACACTGTTAATGAAGGAGAACACACAGTATTAGATCCAAAAGTATAATCATGAACTGTTAATTAATTATAGAAATTTAACATCTTCATGTCAGAACATGAAGTACAAATAAATCAAAATAATTATCTCTGTGGTGTCCTTTATTCATTCATCATTATCGCTCCCATCAAGCATCCGGTCCACTTTCAGATCCAGACTTCAAATATAATTGCGTTTACAGTAAATGTCGGGCTCTTTACTCTTCACAGCGGTGGCGAAAAATTAGGCACATACATTCGTGTCGGCTGCTGTAATAGGCCAAATTACAATTAAGAGGTGCTTTGACTTTCCTTGAGTTTTTTCATTTCATGCTACTTCATACTGTGTTGTGCTCCAGTACAAAAGTCTGCCATGTCCTCCTCTGCAGCTCTTTTTGTTTATTTCACTGTCAATTTGTGACAGTAAAATAAAAAGAAGTTTCTTTTCAGATCAAGATTTGAATATTTACATGAAAAACATTGGAAAAACATATCAAATGCAACACATTGTTAAAGAATGCAGGACTTTGACGTCAAACTTTGATTAATCATTTAACTGATGATGATTTTCTGTTCCAGATCTGGTGAGTTTAACTACTGTATTATCACGTGTCAGATTTGACCCTTAAGAAAGTTGATGCCAGTGGCAGGAGGCCACACACAGGAATCACCTTGAAGTGTCTTCCAGAGGTCAGTGTGTTCATTATTCCTCTGGCTGTAAAGGACTGAGACATAAATCCTGACTTAGGCTCACGGCCTGTCTTCATGATGTTGTGTAGGATGAAGTGGTGGGTAAGCATATCCTGCATAGTGACCGTATGCACAAGAAGACACTATTAAATTGCAAATAATTGTCACTGGCATAATTGATGTACCTTTTTACATCTTCTATCTCAATCTGTATCTGCAATGTTTTTGAAGTTTCCTAGTTGACCTAGTTATACTCACTTATAAAAGCTAGAAAAGTCATGTTACATCACATCTACTGACATTCTTCGGAATAGTATTTTTACCATTAATACTTAATTAAAGTGCATTTGATGTTTGGTACTTTTAAATCAACATAGACCAGTTTTTGAATGAAAGACTTTGTAGTATTTCTACCTTATGTTTTCCCACTTCTCATTTAACAACATTTTGAATGCTTTTTTATGCACCCGGCCAAGTGGAAAGATACATACCGTAAGCTTGTCGCATATCCCGTAATTTAATGAACTAATAGAAAGCGGGACAATTAATGAGTCACTTGCGGTGGAAATATCAGATTAACACAGTGCCGCCTACAATGGATTGGCCCTTTGCTGCCCCATCTGCTGTTAGCTTGCCCTGCAAATCCAATTATGTTCTTATGTTCCCTCGTCTAAAAATAGTTGAAAATGAAGGAAAACGCAAAACAGCACGTCATTAGTTGTGAGCGCAGAGCAAATTCTGTTATGGAGCTGATGTGTCCTTTCTGTGGAGACAATTGATCTGTCGTAAGGAAATGAGAGTGGGCAGCACGCGGACGAGGGAGCGGTGGGTGCAACGGCAGCGGGGGATGCATAAGAGGAAGGGGGATTAGGTTCAGAGTGGTGGATGTCTGAAGGAACATAAGAAGAATCTCTTCAGGTACCGGATGAAATAAGGTAGGCTACATAATGTGTCAAAACCAAGTTAGAATGTTTTCAGTCTGACCAAAAGCACCTGTGGGCTTAGAAAGGTGTGTTTGCAGACACAGTGCTGGCTGGATCATGAGGCGCAGCATTCTTTATGCACACCGCTGCTATAACAAGATAATTTCCGTGTGGGATCAACAATGTAGGAAACTGAATAAAAGTGAATGAGACTTAAGGTGCTCCTGTGTCAAACCACTTACCCAGACTCACACAGAGTAAATCAGAAGCAACAGTTAGCAAACAACACAAAGGAACAAACACCTGCACCTGCTCAAGATGCACTGAAAAGCTTGCAATAGAATGGCTTTTATTATCTGGTGGGTAAGAAAAAACTTTCATGTTTTTAAAACACACTATTCTTTGAATCAGTTTTAATAACCTCGTATGCCAAAGGCATTTTAACTAGCATTTATTCACTTACTTAATTGCCAAATTAGCTGTTGCACTTGCTTGTATTTCCATGCCCACTGATTTGATTATATGTGATAAAATAACACATTAGAATAACAAGCCTTTTTCTTTAAAGAAATCTCAATATGTCGCAGTAGGAAAAGCACAGGCGCAACTGTTAAAATGACCGATGGCTGAATTCCATTTAGCTGCTTCAGTTTCAGGATGCTGGTATTGTGCACGGTGGCTCGGTGTCACACTGTCATGGCTCAGTGGGACACTTAAATAGATCAGAGCCATCATCAATGTCATTAACAACACCTGTATTTTTCTTACTATGAAGTGGAAATGTCTGGAACTGGTTGTTGTGGCCACCATGTAGAGACCTGAGCCCCAGTTATCTTGGTTGAACTGAGTCAGAGTGCACATAACCTGATTACCAGGGCTGGGCTATTTGGCAATCTATCTTCTCACCTGGCATGACACAGTAAGCATGTCTGCTTTCTGTCACTGTTTTAATACTATTTGTGTGTCATAAAGGTCACAGAGCGAAATGGATGCAAACACTGTGTGTGAACAGCACAACTACCAGCAGCAGTCGAGATCGTACATTCAATTTAATTCAGTCAGTTATAGAAGTAAAGTCATCAAGGCGCGAAAACAAAAACCACCAACAGCATTCCTCTGTCTTCCTCCTCTGATCCTCTACGAGAAGGAATAAGATGATTATAATAAGATGCTTCCTGTAAGCCACCACACCAACATCTGGACGTTAATCTGATTGCCAAACAAATAATGAAAAACTCAGGTTACTGGGGGTTATTGAGAGCCATGTTAATACCTCAGAGTGTTATGTTAATCTGGTTGTTCACAGTAGTCATTATTTTATGTCAGTGGTGTTGTAACAAATTGACACCACAATGGCTTGACGCTGCAAAAAAAAAAAAATATATATATATATATATATATTATTATATTATTATATTACTACCTGGTGATGTTACCTGTTGATTACTTTTTTAAAAATTAATCCTACTTCATCAACATTTATATACCAAGTTTTTCAAGTTATACTATTGGTACTCTGCTAAAAATTTTACAGTGAGAATTGAGATTAAGCAGACAGAAATGAGGTTACTGCCTTGTTAAATTCATTTGATAGTGGCTGATCTGCTCCAAGGGTACATAACACACATGAGGAAAAACCGCGATGACGCCAGATGTTGTTATTTTATTTTGACAGGAAAAGTGTGAAGGCACCTAACAGAAACATTGGATTTGCCTTGCCAATTAGATCTCATTCCACTAAACCCTGAGCTTGTCCGTCTCAAACTCCGACCTCTGACCTCTGGATGTTCACCGTGTCTGACGCACTCCTTGGTGGGACTCTAGTCCACAGAGCATTAAATCTTCTCTTTTCTGGCTGTCTCTTGATTATTGACTCAAATCCTCTCAGATGTTTAACGCTGGAACTTCAGCATGGACTTCTGATGCTGAAACAAATGTACAGTACAGGAGCACATAACCATTTACCCATGCATAATTCAGCAGTATACTCTATTGATCTGCGGCTTTGAATGTGCGCTTCTCTCAGCAGGATGGGTACATTTGTGACCCTGGCAGAAGTGTTGGAGGCCCGGGGTTCACCACTGGATGAGGATGAGGTCTGGTGTCTGCTGCTCGCCACCACTGAGGCCTTACTGGACATTTCAAAAAAAGGTAATTGCTCATCGGTTCTTATTTCCTCAGTTTTCCACCTGTTGTCTGCGCGCAGGGCTCTTTTCTCACGCAGCATTCGAGAGCATCCAGATCAGGCTCATTTTGAAACTGTGCGCTCTCCCAAAAAGTGCGAGAGAAAGTTATCAAACCCTTTGAGCGGGTAAATGTCAGTGGTTTCTGTTATGCTCTCTGTTCAGGTTCAGGAAACATGTGCAGTGTGCTGAGCCCAGGCTCCGTGCTACTGTCAGCCAATGGGAGTCTGGCCTTCAAGAGCTGTGCCCGGTATGAAGACGTGGCCTCCTTCACAGCCCCCGAGGTCCAGCAGGGTCACATTGCCTCAACCAGGACTGCAGCCGAGAAGGTTGGAAAACCTGCTGTGAGGACATCTACTGCAAAATGTCATGATGTAAACACGTGGTCCTAAACCTGGAGGTCAATAAATCTGAGGGGATGATTAATGACACATGAAGCTGCGTTTACTTTTCAGTCTTCTCTATACACATTGCTGCTATTTTGTTTTGAAATTGTGCTGAGTTTTATCACTTCAGACTTCTAATAAATTATTCAAATCAAATTATCTAACTGGGGGAAACACTCACAAGCTCATATATAACATATTAAACCACTAACAATGTAAGGGTTCACATGGAGAAATTGCCTTGTTTTAAGAGGACACAAGTTGAAACGGTTGAGAACAAGATCATCATGAAACATGAAGGCAGCAGGTTCATAAACTTGCTTTATTTTTACTTTTTAAGCTCTCTGTCATTGCTCACTGCTTTGTTTGCTTTGGATTATTATGACATGGCTCTGTATCATGACTTTTAATTTATCCCAAAAGGCAGAATACAGTAGTCAGTTTGTAGGAGCAGAAATGAATATATGGTGAATCATTTCCTTTTCCTCCCCCTGTCTTCAGATGGTTGTGTACTCACTGGGCATGACTCTTTATTGGTGCGTTGATTATCATCTACCTCAAAACCAGGTACGTTCCTTCTCTTCTGCCTCCTGCTCAAGCGCACTCTTGCATATTCGTAGCGTTTGCACATGGTCCACTTTGCTGTTTCCTGTTTCCTCCCAGCCGGTCCAGCTGAGTGCAGAGCTGGAGGGTTTGCTGCTGAGCATGTGCGAGGACATGATGGTTCGGCGGACGGACCTGCTGACGGTGCTAGAGGCCTGCGAGCTTCACCACAAGGCCTCGATGCTGCCTCCAGCTGAACGGCTCGTCAGGCAGCTGGTAGAGGATGTCTACAGAAACTCAGTGAGTGTTTGTTCGGCTTGGTGTCCGCTGGTTAGGCGAGGTCAAGTCTGCTTTTAAGTGGTTTTAGTTTATTTCGGTTTTGAGGTTACTTATGGCACCAACTCTCTGCTTGTTTCCTTGACCTGGACAGTGATGTCTTTGCAGGTTGATCATGTGTCCATGGCTGAAAACGGATCCCAGCTAACAGACCGAAGCCAAATGGTCAGGGACAGATTACACAGTAAGACATTGATCCCTTTTCTCACATTTAAAGTCCACCTGAAATTAAATTGCATATTTTGTCTGCTGCAACATACATATCTTCTCTTTAAGCCACTTGTCCTGTGTTCAGAAACCTAAACCTCAAAGCACTACTTCGACATTTTAGGAAATATGCTTGTTCGCTCTCCTGCTGAGCATTCGATGAGAGGTAACACTCTCATGTCTGTACACTAAATATGATGCTACCGCCAGCTAGTTAGCTTATCTTAGCATATAGCAGGAAGCTAGGGGAGGAAACAGCTATCTTAGTTCCATCCAAAGGTGAAGAATTTAACAATGTTTAATAAAAATGATGTTTTATGTGTAAATGTGTAAATGTGTAAATTTGTGAAATTTACTGGTGCTGGGAAATGGATTTTGTTGCTTACTGACAGAGCTAAGACCAGAAGCGTGAGGGACCAGCTAGCCTGGCTCTGTCCACAGCCTGGGTAACTCTGTCTGTCTACCAGCACCTCTAAACCTCACTAATTAACACCTTATATATTATTTGGTTAATCAGTAGACAAACAGAAATGCAAAAATGACCCTGCAGCTGACGGTGGCTTCATATATCACTCTCATTTCTGTACGGTCAATATGGAGCGACAGCTAGCTGGAAGCAGGGGCAACAGCTAGCCTGGCTCTGTCCATAGCTAGCAAAATCCATATACCAGCACCTGTAAAGCTCACTGATTTACACATTTAGATTGTTTTTTGTTTTGTTTTTGTGTGTGACTGTGTGTGTGTGTTTTTTTACTAATTAAAAAAAAAAGAAAGATAAAATGTGCGTATGAGTAAGCTATGTTAATTTCCTCACATTTGGACGGAGCCAGGCTAGTTGTTTCCCCCTGCTCCTGGTCTTTATGCTACGCTAATCTAACTGATTGCTGCTGGTAGCTTCAGATTGACTGTACAGACATGAGAGTGGTAGCAATCTTCTCATCTAACTCCCAACAAGGAAAGGAATAAGTGTATTTCCCAAAATATCAGAATATTGCTTTTGGACATTTTGCCTTACCAAATGTGAAAGCTAAAATATTGCCATGTGGATGTGAGTATAAATTACCAAGTTGTTTTTCAGGAGGCTCTTTTAGTAACTCAACGTGGGTGCTGAGGAGGAAGATTTCTAGAACGTTCTCTGGAGCATCTTATGCGTGCGAAGCCCCAGGGTATGACATCTGTGTCCAAACATATTTTACACACCTTGTAGTAGAGGTTTTTTTTAGCACATAATACATTGTTGTTAGCCCTTTTACAGCTTTGAAGCAAAGTAAGAAGACACATTAAAAACATTTGTTCTATTCTTCAACATTAACCAGATTCAGGCGAAGTTTGATTGGTTGCTTAAATGATTAAAACAATGAAGAAAAAGAGTAAAACGACAAAATTCCTAGAAGAGACACCTGCCATGAGATGTGTGATATTTGTTTCAGTCATAGCGTCATGAGTGACAGATCTCGCCTCCCATCAGACTGAGAATGGAAAACAAATTTTTTTCCCAGGATTCCCCCGGGGGGTCGACACAGGGAGAGCTACAGCAGCTGGCAGCAGCTGACCCGCAGCCCCTGCAGCCCGTACATGGATGGCAATCGAAACGCCAACTCTAGATCCCTCGCACAGTTCGAGTCAACAATGAGCCTGAATGACAAGAAAGTGAAGGTCAGATCGTTATATCACGTTGCATAAAATAATCCTTAATTATCATGTTTCATCAAAACCTCACGATGGATGAGTTGACTGATTGTGTTTTCTTTTGCCTTCTCCTTTTAGGACATGGGGCCGGAGTTTATTCGGATGTTAGATGAGCCGCTGGTGGTCTTGGAGCTGCCAGCATCCATCGTGGTGGGTTCTGGAAAGAGGACATGAAATCCTGTTCACACTATCCTCTCTGCATATTGATCACTCCAAGCATCACTCTGCAATTGCATGGATCATTTCTCACCCTGAACTTATTCAGAAACCACTTTCCAAGCCTGTTCAGAAGAACAGATCCAAATTCCTTTGTTGATTATATGTGACTTATTATATCATTAATCTCAATCAGCATACTGGAAAACAAAGCTACTAAATAAAGGTTGTGGAGTTAAAAGTACAATATTTTAGTGGAGTAGAAGTATTAAGTTTCAGAAAATGGAAATACTCGAGTAAAATACAAGTGCCTCAACATTGTACTTATGTACAGTACTTCAGTAAATGTACTTAGTTACTTTCCACCACTGGCTTTGCACAAACTACCACCAATAGTTGAAAATGTCGTCCCATCAGTTTCTTTCATTTTTGATTTGATTCTGTCCTCAAACTTCTTCTTCTCCCTCCTGCAGTCAAAGAAAGGCAAATCTCCAACCACTCAGAGAGAGCTGAGCGTGGTGATGCCAAACGGTCAGAGCATCCTGGTCAAGTGTGAGGTGAAATCCAGAGGAGGAGACGTCTTTGACATGGTTGTGGCTCACTCCAACCTGATCGAACATTTCTACTTTGGCCTTGCTTATATTGACGGTAATGAGGTCTAAAAAAAAAATGTGTGAGTGAGTGTGTGGTCACCAGAGAGAATGAGGATGAGGTTAAAACTGTATACAGGGACCATGTGGCAAGGTCAGCACCTTGTTGCTTTGACCACACCCATCGAGGTGGTGTAGGCTGGTTAGAAGTCATACTCATTTACGTTAACTTACACTTTTTCTCTCTTCTTTTCTCTGGTCAGATAATGAGTTTTTCTTTGTGGACAACGATACCAAGATTTCCAAAGTTGCTCCAGATTGCTGGAAGAAAGTGCCTACCACCACCTTTGTCCTTTTCCTCAGGGTCAAATTCTTCGTCAATGACATTTCTCTACTTTTGTAAGTATTTCTCTTGTGTTATTTACCCAAAAACAAATCTAGTAAAATCAGGTAGAATCCTTCAAATGTGTACTTCTTCTTCTTGAACAGGCACAAACAGACCCGCCACCAGTATTACCTCCAGCTGAGGAGAGACCTTTTGGAGGACAGGCTGTCCTGCCATGAGGAGACAGCTCTGTACCTGGGAGCTCTGGCCCTGCAGACAGAGTGTGGAGACTGCATGCCTGAGGTTGAGCATCACAAATTTAAAAGTTAAAGTTAAAAACTCCTATCTGCCCAAAATTAGATGAACAGATATAACTCTGCCCATTTGCCTTCACGTAGTATGCACAGATGTAAGCAGTTCCCGCCTCTATCTCCACCCAACCCTCCACTGCTCTCCCGCACCTCGTCAAACCCACAAACCTCATCAGCAGCTTAGGACAAAATGTTCTGACTGACGTTTGCCATAACTTTCTTCATCAACACCCTCGAGCCATAGAAAAAGTCCTGTCAGTGTTTGATGTGAATCATCATGCAACTTGGCAGGCTAATGCCGGCTAACGTTATCGAGCACGCTGCAGATTTGTTTGTCAACGGAGGAAACACGAGAAGAATAAATTTAGCAACATCCTGGCTCGCGCTGGCTGCATCCCCTCTATCTCATGTGAATGCTACTGTTTCATCAGAGTGCTACACACACTGGCAGCGTCTCATAGTGGTGTGTCATTTGATGCCTGTTGTATACTCCGAACATGCCAATCTAAGGTGTGTACTGTCTGCGATAAATATCCTGCCTTTCAGAAGAGTTCACACATGATTAGGACAGTGGTTGCAGTTCAGGTTGCAGATTTACAATGCACAAAATAATGGGAGCTGATGTGTTTCTCCCATACGGTTACATTTCCCATGAAACCTTTGCCCGTTTTTGCATTTGTTTTCTTTCTTAGGACTGAATCATGCTTCTCCCTTAACATGTTTCACACCTTTAAAAAATACCAAGTACGATTTAAGTTTAAATTTAGCTTCTCTCGTTTGATCTGTCATTTTTAGGTGTATGGTAGGAACTACTACCGCCCTGACCAGTATGTCTCCAAGAGCGTGATGGAGAAACGTGCCTTGCCTCACATTCAGGGGGAGCTGCTACGACTTCACACCAACAACGCTCAGATGCTCGCTGACGAATCAGAGCTCGAGTTCCTCAAGGTAGCAACACAGTGGCAATGAGTGTCGCGGTCATCCAGGTCATCAGGGTTGAAACAAGGTCAACTGGACTTGGTTGTTAAACTCGACACCATGTTGGATAACTACGTGTCTGTGCCTTTAGGTGTGTCAGCAGCTGCCTGAATACGGCATATTGTTCCACCGTGTGATGCGTGAGAAAAAGCCTCTCGAAGGAGAGATCGTCCTCGGGGTTTGTGCCAAAGGAATCATCGTCTACGAGATTAAAGATGGCTGTCGATCCACCAGTCAGAATTTCTACTGGAGGGACACAGCGACGATCTCTTCTAGTGTGAGTGGAGGGATGGCTTTCTCATTTATTTCCTTTTGCTGTGTGAAATCCAAATCAGATCGCTGTTGGTTGGTAGTGACGTCACATTCGTCTTTTTCTGTCTGCAGAGGTGTAAGTTTGTGGTAGAGAGCCGGGCCAGCAAGAAGAAGTACACCTTCATCACAGAGAGATCCAAGATAGCCAAATATCTGTGTAACCTCTGTTCAGCCCAACACAAGTTCAACAATGAGATGAGCTCTCGCCAGCTCACCCACAGCCTGGCCTCAGGTCAGTATCAGTGCCGTGACATTACCAAAGCCAGCTTTCGGGTTATAGAGCTCACCAAGTATTGTTGCGATTTTCTGTGGACCTCAGACGACATTGGTGGAAAGACATAACTGCTGTTTGGTGACTTCTCTTGCTCTTGCCACTCCAGAGGAGAACATCGTGCAGTATGCGGCAGTCTGTCGCGCACAGAGCAGCCGGCTCAAGTCCTTCTCCTGTTCCGAGACGCCACAGGATGACAGCGGTCTGACCACGCCTCAGGATGAGACCCTGGCCAAGCTGTGCGATGACGTCGCAGCCAGGATCGAGGCCCGCATTAAACAGCAGCGCCAGAGCCTCAATGAGCAGAGGTAATCATCCAGAAGGTCTCACATATGCGAACACGTAATCCCACTTCAAGCCTTCAGAGCACACGACAGCAGCATTCGGTGTTGCATTTGTTTTGCTTTTGAATCTGGAACTCATTAACAAACAACGTGGCCTGGAAACATGAGCTTATGGGGCCTTTCAGACCTAGCTTGTCTGGTTCTGGATTGTATGACCAAGAGACCAAGTTTGTAATTTGAAAATGGTCTGACGACATTATAAAACTAGATAAACTCGGCTAGATGCTGATGCACGTATTTTCTGAGAGGATGAGCGAGAGAGGATGTGGATGTTCAATTGGCAAATATGAGCTAGTCTTGAGTATTGTGCTTGAAGTTGGTGCTGGTGCTAGTAATCCCATAATAATATTATTATAGTGGCAAAAAGTAAAATAAATCTGTTCACTCATTTTTCTCCATTATTTGAAATGGTGATAGAAGGCTACCCACCGAATTGAAAACACATCAACATCAGATTTACGCCAATCTACAAACAAATCAATGCCAAGGTAGATGACAGGACTAAAGTACAGTATGACATTTAAAGTTCTTCATTATTGCAAACCAAAATAACCAGATCAAACGCATACAATGAAACAAACACATGAACCTTGGTTTGAACTTTCAGGTGTGAAAAGCGCCCTTAGGTTAGCTCTTGCTCACTTCGCCTAATTCCTCTACTGCTTATTCCAAACAAAGCACTGCTGCAGGAAAATCCTTCCTGCTCTCAGAGGACAGGATTGTGTGATAGCAGCCGACTGTCGTCACAGTAGTTTTCTGGGTTTCTCGTGCAGCACCTGCTCCAGCAGCCAGCGCAGCAGCACCGGCATGCGTTCCCCAGCCTGCTCTCAGAGGAGCGGATCTGAAGCTCCTTCCGGCTCCCCGGCAGCCAGAGGTACGACCGCGAATACTGCTCATTTTGTCCACCTGACGGGCCCCACGGGACAGATGTGGTGCCACAAGTCCACCACTCAGCAAGCAGCTCCGTCATAAAGTAGCTTAACAAAGATAACGTTAGCGCTGCTGGGTTTGTTGCCATCAAATTTCCGTATTTCTTAACAAACTTTGTTACATGAATAATTAGTGTTGACAATAGTAGTGAGACAAGGCTCATTATTATACCACAGTGTGATTTGGATTAAAAACAGACAAATGATCCATCTTCTTAATGACTGATGGCTGTACCAGACAAGCTTACCTTTAAATACGTTAAGGTTTACCTGATATTCTGCCTTGTGTCTTACAGAAACCCCAACAAAACTGGGCTCATCATCAGAGAGAGAAGTTTTATGTGTTTCTTTAAAGAAAGACCCAAAGCTTGGCCTGGGTAAGCTGATCACCTTTAACACACAGCAGTTTTTTGATTCTGTGCACAATAGACGTTCACTAAAATCTACCACTGAGAGGAGGACAGAGGAATTAAAATAAGTCTTTTCTTGGCACATGTGTGGTTTGTGTTCATACAGGTATAGTGATAGTGGGAGAGGACACAGTGGGGCACTATGACTTGGGCATCTTTATTGCTTCCATTGTGCCTAATGGACCCGCTGATAAGGACGGACGCATCCGACCAGGTGGAGAATCATGTGGACACTCTTACTTTATCCTTAGCAACACTGTGTGCAAAGTATTGCTGAATTTTGCTTTGCTTTCCCATTTAGAGATCAAACTTATCCTTATCAGTTCTGTTTTTTCACACTGTTTTCCTAAATATACAGCTAATGTTGTTCTGTGCTTTCAATTATGTTGCAAGTGAAAGTGTCCCTTTGGAGCAGACTTCACATATATGTTTGTTGAATTAGGTGATACGTGTTTTTCTTTTGAATTCATCCAGCGTCTTCCTCGGTTTTAAGAGGACGGAAGCAGAGAACGTGTGGCGGGAAAGAGCAGAGGAGAACAAAGAGTGTGTGGGTGGTGTCTGGAGGGGTTCAATCAGGCTTGTGGGGGTCACACAGGGGGCTCAGAGGTGGTGGGAGGTTTTCAGACTCCACTGTTATTGGACACCGGCACCATCTCACTGTGACCTTTGCCTGCAGGTGGTCGTCTGATCTCTCTGAACCACATCAGCCTGGAGGGCGTCACCTTCAGTGAGGCAGCAGAGGTCATGCAGAGCAGCCCTGAGGAGGTGCAGCTCATTATCTCACAGCCAAAAGGTGCTCTCTCTCTCATTTTGTGTGTGTGTGTGTGTGTGTGTGTGTGTGTGTGTGTGTGTGTGTACTGCGGCCATCCTTTGTTTGCGTGTAATGTTGGTGATTTAGTAATTAGCCTATTCTACCCGTGCACCTGCTCTGAATTACTAACATGTTGTAAAAATGAGATTTGTCTTTCCTTCCTTTTCTTTGTCTCTGTGTAGTTTTAGCATGTGTCCCTGAATGTACTGTTTTGCTCTCTCTTGTTATATGAAATAATATGTCAAAAATATTTTCACATCATCATCCCACTTGTTTGTGGGATGCCAGTTTATGATCACTAATCTTGCTCTCAAGGGCATTAACAAATTGTACCCTCCACCTCTCATCTCACTCATTTATTTACATTTAAAATGCGATAACAGCATATATCACAATGATCTCTCAGTCTATATAATGTAGCTATATGGACGTTCAGATAAAATAGACTTATTCGCATTGTTGCAGAAAGTTATGTGAGAAGATTGATGCCCCTCTTGTGTCTCTTCATTAAATACGAGGCTACAGCCAGCAGCTGTTAGCTCAGCTTTGCACCAACGCTGGAAACAGAGGGAAATGGCGAGCTTGGCTTTGTCTGAGGGTGAAGAAATTAACATGGCTCACTAATAAACACATTTTATGTCGTTTTTTTAATCAGTACAAAAAACTAAATCTACAGAAATACAGAAATGAGAGTGTTATATGAAGTTGCTGCCAGCAGCCGGTTAGCTTAGCTTAGCTTAGCACAAAGACTGGAAACAAGGGGAAACTGCTACCACTGATCTGTTCTGTCTGCCTACCAGCACCTCTGAAGCTCACTAATTAAGCCATCTAAGTTTTTAAATTGTATTTGGTATTGGTTTTATGGGGGATTATGGGCCTGGCTTTTTCTTACCTGCAACACTATGAATGGCTTCGGATGGAGAATGCCCAGCCCTTAGCCTCTAACTTTACTGTGCAGACACGACAGTGGTTTCCATCTTCTCATCTAAATCTCGGCAAGAGACTGTATAAAGAGAAAACTCTTGACCTATTCCTTTAAAACCCTCAGACATAAGAACCTGAGATGAACAGGATGAACATAATATTTTCTATTTCAGTATTTTGAGATAACTAACTCTGACATTGTTTTTATCCACAGTCCTCCTCAGTCCCAACTGTGTGCGCTCTCCTGTGTTAAGGAATTACGAGTCCCAGACGACGCTGATGGCGGACGGCCGATTAGGAGACGACAGCTTGGATGAGCTTGTTTCGGCGAAGACCGGCAACAGGCTTCATGTCCCCCGAGAAGTACGAGTCCTCGGGCCACAGGTAACGGTACCCGGTGAAGTAACTATTTGAGTGGTATGATCAATAATTGGTGACCGCTGATCAGTGGGTAGCAGTGTATAAACAGCTGTGAGCATTGTTTCTGTCTGTGTTGTTTCAGGACAGCTGCTCTCTGTCTCCCCCACTAAGCTGTGGGAGGATGGAGGAGATCACTGTGGAGCTCAGAAAGATATCAGGAAGTCTGGGCATCAGCATCTCTGTGAGTTAATGACATATTTTAGAAAAGATGTAGTTGATTGGTAGAAGTTACAGTACTTTCAGTTACTGAAACAGTTTCTTTGCACAGTGTTTTCCCTCCTATCCATCAGTTTATCACAGACATGTTGTGAATGTAAATCTGTCTGATCATTCAGGGTGGTGTCAACACCAACCTTCTGAACGGAGGAATCTATTTAAGAAGCCTTGTTCCAGGAGGGGCTGCTGAGAGAGATGGACGTTTACATGCAGGTACTGCAGCTAAATATCAACTCCAACAATGTTAATGTACCTGTGGAGAACAATCGTTCCAAACTGGTTTAATAACGGTGTGTTTGATCTGTATACAGTCATTTAAAGCTTCCCCAGAGTGTCATTTATTGATTTCTCACAAAGATGAATTATGGGTAGCTCCTCCTGAAGATGAACAATGTAGGGTACATGTTATGCTATGTTATCGTCATTGTTTTCTCTTTTTTTAGCAAACGTAATAAGAGCACACAGCAATTTAACACATCTGATGTATTTTTGAATTTTTGAGCATGTTCCCCGGGGTCATAACAGCCCCTAAAGAGGATAAACGACATGTTTAACTGTGTGTCGCTGAAATTCAACACTTATTAAGACTGGAAAATTTGGTGTGGATGTGGTGTGTTGTGTTGCTTTCTGCCAGGATCTCATGTAAAAAAAAATATTATTATTACTTAATCTGTCCCAAATTGTCTCCATCACAGGTGACAGACTGTTGGAGGTGGATGGGATCAGCTTCCAGGGCTTCACCTACCATCAGGCTGTGAGCTGTCTGAGTAAAACTGGGGAGGTAAAGGTTGACATGTGACTGATGGAGCATTGTGTCAGTGTCTGAAATCTGTTACAGTCATTGCTTATACACTCTGACAATCATGAGCTGCGTTTTAACCATCATCGCTGTGGGGAAGTAACATCAGTCGGACTGAATTATTCCAGCAGCTAGCTATTGGATGGATTGTAATGAAACTGATGTTCATGGTTCCCAGAGGATGAACCCTCAGGACTTTGATGATGCCTTCGTCTTAGGTTGATATTTGTTGGGGGTTTTGAGGGAAATATTTGAACAACTACTGGATACAACTTCTCCTCTTCCTCCCCTACCTAAAACCTTAATCTCTTATTTATATTCCTACCAATCACATTCTTGTCTTTTCCCCTCCTTCCTCCCTCTAGGTGGTAACCTTGGTTGTGGAGAGGGAGTCGATGAACCTACCCAGGGTTTCTCTAAGTGCAGACATCAGCAGCAGTGTATCCAATCAGAGCATCAGTCCATCTACCAGCTCGCTGGGGATCAACAGCTGCTCGTCCGTCAGTGCTCCTCCAAGCACAAGCTCTGACGGTCGGCTCAGGCACTACAGCTTTGTCACTGACGGTAGGTTTAGGTTCAGACCAATGGACCGCTAACACAAACTACATACACAGTGAAGTGTCCCGACAAACTAAGGAGGAGTCGGATCTCTTTCTCACAGCTTCTATGAAATATTTGCTAAGAGCATTTGTGCTCTTGCAAACTTCCCCAAAAGAATGAAATTGCCAGTAGATGAATTTGCAGTTCCCTCAGAGAGACAGAACGTCGTGTCACAGCACCTCACACTACCGAGGAAGAACCTGCGTGAGAGAACCTGTCAACTGTAAGCTGCTGTGTGCTTTAATAGCCCACCGCGCTTGTCTGGCAGCTTCAAGGTGAACTTTCACACACTTCCTCCTCTTCATCCTGATCTTCCTTGCTGACCCTGACCTTCTTCTTCTTCTTATCCCTCCGGCCTCCCTTATCCTTCGGCCTGTCCTTCTATATCTGTCGCCCCACGTCTCTCCTCTTTCCTGTCGCACAAGCAGGCAGATCACATGTTCTAGCACAATGCAGAGTCAATTTTATCCCTTTTTAGAGGTTATCATCTTGGCATCCGTTAACACGAGACACGTGAGCCCAAAATAGACAATTGATCTAGCAACCCTCACAATGTCTCTCCTAACCATTTCTGTACACTCCTGCACTGCTGCTCATTATGTACAACTGAACTGAATTTTTATTCAACGCAAAATGGTGATTGATTTTTCTCTTCTTTACTAATCTATGAAATTAGATTTTTCTTATCTTGACATCAAAAGCCTTGCAATGAAAAAATTATTCAGTGATCAAGAGCATCTGATTTAAATTTTTTGCCTGTGGACAGAGCCGTGCTAGCTGTTTCCAGTCTTAGCTAACCAGCTGCTGGTTTTTATCCAACAGAGAGATCTGAGGGAGGTATAACAAAAGCCTTTGAGCTAGTTCAAACAGACAGCTGGAGTCTGCTGCTACTCTAACGTCAGATATTCTGCTCATTGGGACATACTGCATGTCCAACACACGCTGCTCTTCTCTGCTTTCCGTCTGCTGACTCCGTAGCTTTGCCTGTACAATGCTGTAACCGCTGCACTCGCTCACCACAACATCCACCTGTAGGTCAGCTTGTGGGAAAGTTATTGTCGTCACTCCCCCGTCCCAGTTTCGTTGCATCCTTTCAGCGGTGACGAGATCCGAGACTGGACACCAGATGTCTTTTCTGCTTTTATTTCTGTGTTTGGTCTCAACAACACAAAACTGATGATACAACTGAAAATCATCTAATTTTCTAAAACCAAAAAGATAACCAGCTTCATCTTTTCTCTTCCCTCCTCCTCATCCAATTCCTGCAAATAACCTGACCTCCACACATCTACATCATGTTATCCCATTGCTGCCTCCGCCCCCCCACCTCCAAACCCTCAGACAACACCCAAGAAGTGACTCTGACCAAGAGCGCCAACGGCCTGGGCTTCAGCTTCCTAATGTGCGAGCTGGATCCGCCCACTCGGGACTTTGGCAGCCTCGTCCGGATAAAGCAGCTCTTCCCGGGCCAGCCGGCCCAGCAGAGCGGCCGGATCCAGGAGGGAGACGTCCTGTTGGCCATCAACGGCCAGTCACTCAAGGAGCTGTCCTATCCAGTACGTGCAGATTTCAAACGCAGCTTCTCCATTTGAGTTTACTCATCTCATCACGAATCCTTCATTTGCTTGTATGTGCTGGACTTGCTTTTCATTGACTTGTGAACTTCAGTTCTGTACAGAAATGTATTTATCATTAGCCAAATTTAGTTATTTTGAATTTGAACAGTGTGGTATTAGTACTTTTACTCATTATTATTATGACCCTGTTAACAGCTCTCTCTTCTGCCTGTAGAAGGTGCTAAAGCTGTTCAAGACTTCACCGCCTGAGGTTCGACTGATCCTCTGTCGGCCTGCACCAGGTACACACACACACACACACACACACTTTCTAACATACACATTGTAACATTTGCCAGCTAATTTCCCCACTGGTTTGTCCGTTCTCTGCAGGGATCCTTCCTTCCATTGATCAGTTTATCGGCACATGAGTGACGTTGCAGTGTTATACAGCACCAGCATCAAAGGACGTTCAGAAGCGACGCTGTGCTTCCTGATGGAGCGGGACGTGACGATGGAGACAGAACGATCGGTGCATTAAGCTGATCTCATCAATGGACTCCGACGCTGCAGAGAGGTCAGAGATGTTTCACGTGACGTGATGTGATTTGACACAGCGTGTTGTGACCTTCTTGGTTTGTCAGCCAGTGGGGGCTTTCTTTGAGTGTTGTCGCTGTCCAGAGGGACAAACTGGTGTTTTCAATCACCTCAACACTGCAGCCAGACACTAATATAACACGACGAACTCATGAAACAATGTAGCATCAGTTCATATGATTAAACACACTGTAATATCCTACACAACATGTTGTGACATGACATGATGTAACCCAGTGTGACATGACACAGCATGACAGGGTATGTCGCAAAATATGACGGTTGAATATCAGTAATCAATATGAATATGAGACACACTTTTAGAGACACTGTTCTGTTCCATGTTCATGCTTCACACACAGCCCCCTTCCCTTTGCATCTGAATCAGTGCTTGCTCTTTGCTTTGTCTTGAGTTTCACCATAACATTTCAAACCAATTCTGTAGCTCCTACCAAACAGTGAAGTTTTGCCCTGTCTGTTTTCCAGGCATAACGAGGAAACTGCGACAGGATGCGAGAGCTGAGAGCTAAAGACAGAAGGTGGATGGATTTGTGGAAGCAATAACTAAATAAAAATGTGAGTCCCTGGATAATGAGGTGGCAGGTAGGAGTGTACGGGGCAGCGATGAAAAGAGGAAGATTGGAACGGTTCCATGATTTATCGGTAAAATGATGAGACATACTTACAAGCCAAGGCAGCAAGTCTGAACAGAAGCAGCAGAGAATTCAGGTAAAGAGGAGTGGGGCAGGAAAAAGGCAGGCAGGCAGGAACAGATTTCGGTTCAGGTTTAAGTGGCTGGAAAGCGAAGGCACGACGCTACATCTGGCCCGGGGCCTGTACTACGAAGCAAGTTCCACATACCCTGGATGTCTTTTATTATCTGGTTACACCAAGCTTAACAACCGCAATCATGCTGATCGGTCACGTGACAGTCGTTATGAGCTTGGTGAGTCATGAGGGCGGTGTGACCAATGACAAACATGGACAAGTCGACTAGCAGCACAGCTACACATTTTATAAGCAAATTAACTATAATAATAATAATAATAATAATAAGTAATAATAAGTGGTAAGTAGACTTACTTTTATATCTTATAGGTAGACAACAAGTGTAAGGCTTTGTGCTTCAATTAGTCTCTGTTGTAGGATGACACAAGTATACAAAAGCTACATCTCTCATATTAAATTATTATGTGCTCTCACCTGTTGATCACCTAAGTTAGGTGTATAGTTGGTTACCATGGCCATGAACCCTGGTCAGAAGTGAACCCTAAACACCCAGTTACCTTGCTAACACCAAACACTCGTAGTGCAGGTTTCTGGAGGAGGAGGAGATGGGCTGGTCTAAACACAGTGTGGGGTAATTGGGGAATAAGTAACAGGTGAGCAGGTGGATGTAGGAGTCAGGTGGCTGAGACAGGCATCTGGTGTTCAGATGGAGAATGGCAAGTCTGGAGAGTTCCTAAAAAATGCATGGTCCTCAGGGAAGAGGCTGGAGGCAGGGACATAGGGGGAGTCTGAGTGTAATTAAAAACTACTGTGGCAGCCATCGTGACATGAGGCAACAAAACGTCACATCAAACATGTTTTTTTTCTGTTTGATTATGTAGTTTATTTCATACAGAATTTTGAATTCATATAGAAAAGTAACTCTGATCTCATCAACCAAGACACCTGAATGAAGATTTTCCATTATTTTGTGTAAAAAACATTCGCATTTTTTCAGTGGAAACTGTTGCTGTCCTAAACCAAATATCTTATGTGCCATCTAGAGACAGCACTTTTCACATTAACCAAGCTATTTATTTTACTGATGTGATGCATACATATGTAAATCAGTAAGACTGGCTGATGATCACAGCAAATTTATGGGCAGAGACAGACGTTCTGATTACATCCTTCCTTTAACCACACCAAACTTTTACATGATCTCACATCTACACCTCAGTCTAACCATTTTCTAAATCAAATTCGATCCAAATAGAAGCATTTTAGTCTCATATGCGATTTTTTACGTCAAAGAGCCGCTGTTTATAACCAAGGTTCATTCCATGATTTCATGGCATGTAAGCTGTTCATCTGTTCACCACAAGGTGGCAGTATAGCACTGTGAGGAACAACCGCTGCCCGCTTTGTGCTGCAAACAGTACTCATCGGTGCTACTGAGCCTCACTTCACAATTAACAGTATTTCATGGAAACAAGAAGGAAGTTAATTGTTCGATTTTTTTCCCCCCACAGGAAATCCAAAAGAGGCATTTTGTTGGCACCAAAAGAAGGCGGCGACTGAAATAAACTGTGAAGGAATTATTGGTGTAGATTTCACTGAGGACAGAAAAACTCTGCACATATGCAGAATATGTTACATCCTGAAAGGACTAAGCAAACTGTGAAAGCCCCCTTCTCACAGCTTAAAAGGAAATTTAACCTTCATCAAACATTTCTGTGTGTTTGCAGCTTCTTCTGCCCCCCCCCCCAATAATGTACTCAGATATACAAAACTGCAGACCTTCATTTTCTCACAAAAACAAAAGCCATTAAACTGAGTCTGACCTGAATATGGATGATCCACCCCCAAACACTCATTTAGTATCTGGACAAACCAAGCAGTACGTACACACACACACACACACATACACACACACACACACACACCTCCCTGGGTGAGGAGCCAGTAATGGCCCCTCGTAAATAAGGGTTCCTGTATTTTGGTGAAACCCAGTAGTGCATCTGGATCCCATCAGAGCTCGTGTTCCCTTTGCAAATGATCCCAAATGTTTCTAATTATGCCAGTGGAGTCGGCACGAGGCTGTGTGTGAGCGCTTGCGTGTGTTTTCGCGTGTGTGTAATCGCCCTGACGGACACGCACACCCATACACTGGCCTCTGTTTATTCATGAACACAGTAACAGAGATGGACAGCGTGGTCTTGACCTGTGCAGCCTCTGCTGAGGTCACTGCGCGTGGTGATGACGGATGAGCGTAAGATCGGGTGGAGATGGATTTTCTGCACCAGTCGTGTCTGCTGACACCGCTGTCTCCCTGCTGTTCTCAAGTGGTTTCCAGCCTTGGAGGGTGGGGGATGAGATTTTAAGGGTGGCTGAGGTTGCAGGAGGTGCAAAACAATAAAAAAATGTAAAATCATACAACCATGTGTGGAGTGGAGTTTCTAAGTGAGCACATCACTGCTGAGACAAAGTTATAGGTCTAATCCACGGTGCCTTCCTTACATCTGGATTCATGGAATTCACAAATTGTAAGCCAAGCATTCAGTATGCAAGACCTGCATCATGTTTAATATATGTAAATAGTTGGAATCTAATATGATTTAGCACACAAACCGCGCCAATGTGATTGTTCGCACTTTGCGCAACATCGTAGGTGCGTGACTGCACGCACCAGGGAACGTTTCATTAAGTGCTAGCAGAGAATTAGGCTGGGCTTTTTCTCTGGAACCTCGACATCGATGAATATGCTGGAACTGAGCCACTGTCAGCGATGCCAAGTGTTGTGTGAGATCGTAACAGAGCGCAACAATAAGCAGGATTTCCAAAAAGAGAGGAGAGTGTTGTATTGTTGTTATATTAGTTAAAGAAAAACGTAGCAGGGTGTCTGTTCCTGGAGGCAGGCGCTCCCAGCCAATCAAGTGGCTCCTTATAGTCATTTTATCACAGTTTTCTGGGACAATTTATCTGAATTTCATGAATTAAGTTCATGAAGTTGGTGGAGAGCAAAACAGAGCAACAAGGAAAGTGGATACTGAGCTTAAATATATTGTGTGGCCATGAATACTGCTTTGCTCTGTGTCTGCAGGATGTTTCAATAGGCAAGCGCTTGCTAACATGTTAGCCATATGACATGTTTATTATGTGCAAGATGTGGGCAAAAATTAAAAAAATAATACTGCTTTAAGGTTAAACCTTAGCAGTTAGTTAAATTAGTTCTTACTCAATATGTGCTCTGCTTTCAGAACATGTAAAGATCTTCGACTCCAGTCGGCACTGTGACAATTTCCCACCCTCATACTGTGTCACACGGACATTTAAAAAAGAACAGCATTATACAGCAACTGGCGCTCAACAAGTGGTCTGGCCTGACCTCGTCCTTGCCTTGATGCAGGCGAGGAGAATGTGACATTCGAGAATCTGGCTCCCAAGACCGTAAAAGTTGCTGATTGTTTCGAGTCTCCGACACATGGGTTCGGGTAAATATCTCTGCTCCTGATGTGGAGTCACACGCCAGAGCTCCGTGACCCCCGAAGTAACGTGAAAAACACCACCCAGACAAATGGGCACAGTGATGCAGTCTGGCAGGCCTCAAAGACCTCTCTCTGCATTACAAGGCATTGTGAACGATTCACATTTTCCACTTCAGCCCCCGTCCAGAGGCAGCGGTGGATGCCGGGTGATCGCATGCGTCGGGCCGCTTGCCTCCGTCTTTGATGTCACCTCTCGCTCAGCAATTTCCCCAATTAAACTGATTGTGCTAACGTGTAAAGTGGACCGCCGCATTTAAACGTAAGCCGTGTTGTTTTTGAGAGGGGCCTCGAATCCATCACCACGGCTGCGACGGCAGCATCCAGTGACACGAAGTCTGGAAAAAGCCCTCCAGTTCTCTTTGAAACGCGGAGTGGAAATCATCCAATGTGGCTTATTACTCGGAGTGGAAAAGGATATCCTAATTATAATTATATCCGGACCGAGATGGTCGATATTTAAAAATGAAAACAATGGTAATTGCACGTTTTAAGGGAGCAGCCAGCCAAAGAATTCCACCTTTCTGGGGGAGGCAGAGAGGCAGAGGAGACTGAAAAGGTAATTGAGGGGATGTCAGAGGAAAGGAAGCAGTCAAAAGAGAGTAAAAGTTCTATAGGCTGAACAGATGAATAGGGGCGAAGGAGTAAGTGGGTGTGTGTTCGTACGTGCACGCACACACACACATGCAAGAGAATCAACGGAGACGGGAGAGTTATACAGCGAGCCCGTGATGTGTCAACATTGTTCAGTGTGGGAGGTCGCCCCAGGGGAGAAATTCAACAGCTCTTTCAACGGAAATCCTCATCATACATCTCCGCCGCTTTAGGAAAGCAAAACAACCTGACGAGAGGACGGAGCCCTGAGCTGGAGCCTGGGCTGTGGCCGTCTCCGTTCACGAGGTGGAAAGGACAGTGAAGGATTTACTCCTCCTGACAACCGGATTCCAATACTTCACGTGTCAAAACTTCTACGAAATCGTCAAAATCTGCCTGCTGGGGGCTGCTGGGGTTTCTGATTAATGCCAAGGGTTCAGAGATGACTTCACTGAGTGAGATTTACAGCTTTCGAGGTCTCTTTGAAATAAATACTCAGCTCCACCCGGTGGAGCTTTAGGACACGTCGACAGGACCCACCTATCCTGGGAAAGGTGACTGGAACGTGTCTCATGCATGTGCTCTTTCTCAGCAACGTCCTTTTTCACGCTTGGTTACGCCCTTTTACATCTGGGAGCCACACACCTCATCTGCAGGCGTCCGAGGCTGGCTGCTGCTGACCACCTCCATTTAGAGTGGCTGACTGAGGCCACGTGACATTGGACAAGCAGAATCCGCCAACTGACCTTTGTCTTGGGGCACTTTCTGGCAGCAGAGAAACTTATCTCTGCAGTACATGTAAAAAATGGTTGTGTCTGGCCGCGTGGATTTACTAAAGTCTGGAGGCCTCTCTGTTCTTGTCCTGATGCACTAGCATCAGGATGTGGGCAGGTGGAGACCACCATCATCAGTCTAACAGGGCATAACAAGGCCAGCCAGTAGGGCGGCGCAGTAATCTGAAGTGGAGATGACCACCTCCTTCACCGGCATCGGGGCTGCCCCTGAGACGGAGAGCTCAGTAAAGCGCACAGTCTTTTAAACTATGGCATGAGTGCTTCTTGACTGCGTTGAGCTTCAAGCGCTGAGCTGTCATTCAGCTCATCATTGCCAGGCATGCCGTCCAGATGTGCGTTTCGGAGGAAGGCAAAGAAGAGCTGGATGTCGTGCGGATGTGAGCATTATGGCTTCTTTCCACATCACTTGGTCTACGTAGCTGACTGATGAGGTTTGGATTGAGGCCATTCCCCCTCTAAACTAGTGATTCATGCAGGGTAGATTGCAAATCGTATGGTTCAATATATCAAACACAGCAAAGACATCAAGATAAACAATATCATTACCTCCAAATGCTGGTTAGCTTGCCTGTTGATCATATCATTGGCCTGCTGCCAATGATATGAATACAGATTAGGAATCTAACCAATTAATGGTCCAGCACACTCTGGTATTTGACTCCACTCGCTGATGTTTGCTCAACCATTTAAGGCCATTTGTGCTACAGCTAAAGCTTAGCTGACGCTGACTAGCATTTCTTGATGCTGCAACGTGACTGAGGATATAAAATAACACATCGGTTTTGTCAAAATTACTATTAAATCCTCAGATTAAATGATATTTAAATGTATGAAATGTATTTATTTAATATACAATAAGGCTTAATTAATTTCAGGCTTTGTCTCATCATTTAGAGGGTCATTACATTTTGGAATGTTTGCTCCAACTAAAGTACAAATTTCCCTCTACTATTACATTCCTGCATTCAGGAAATTTCAACCTGTGAACTGCCCTTTTTAATCTCCATGTGATTATGGCTCTCTCCATAAAAACAACCATTATTCTTGCCTTCAGTCAGAGCCGTTTGGTTTGCTCATTCCCCTGCTAGCCTGAGCCGTTCTTGGCAGGACAGCATGAACGGTCAGTCTTCCTGGGTTCTTTTGATACCGTAAACCTGTTTTTTCAGCTCTCACTCAGCACCTTTTCCTGAAGAAAACCATCTGTGCAAAGGATCAAACGTCCAGAAGGGAAGAGGCTCGGTCTCCTCTGCAGCGGAGGTTAGGCCGGGGCCCGATGTTCTGCTTAGCGCAAGGCCAAGAATTTTGGTTATGGACTTAGAATGAGGGAGCAATGGTACTTGTAGCAGACAGAGGAGTGATGGGACTTTAATTTCCCTGAATCCCTTTGCAGTGATGATAAGACCAGAAGGATGAGGTATTGTGCGACAAATTAACTCATTTTTCCATCTTTAATGAGGGTTACATAAGGGGAAGGAGCTCAATGCTGGCAAAAAAACAAGCATCACACAGGAACCTGCCACTGTTTTAGATACAGGAAGATGTAATAAATAGAAAACCTTAAGTTAAAGCAAATGCCACTTTTTCTCATTTGCCAACTGCTATCATCAGCTTTCACATTGCAGTGGTTTCATTCCAAAACGCTGTACTTACCTCGGTAAACTCAGTAAACGCAGCCACATCACAGGTCGGCTAGCGTCCTGCTTTGATTTCGGAGAAGTTTACACTCGATCATTCCGGGCCGAACTGATCAGAGATAGCGTTAGTTTGCCAAACACGCCGGTTAATCATCATCATGAAAGCTCCAAAAAATAAACACAGCTTTTAAAATATGAACAATAACTCATAAATCTAAGCAATCGGTATGAAATCATGCTCCTGCATTTCTTCTTTATCATGCTAACGACACGAGCCCTGCCCAGGGCTTTCTTTATTCCCGTGTGTTCCACATGGACAATCAGTGAGGATGTGAATATACACAGGGTTTTTGTTTTAAAACAAGTCAGCTGGAAACGTTAAAAAGTCAGACTTGTGCCCTGTTTTCAACCAGCTGACATTAGTGCTACCTTAAAAATCCAACCTGCAAATCTATACTCACACGAGTGGGACAAAGATGGATGTGAAAGCAAAAACAGCTGCAGGACAATTACGTTAATAAAACACACACGCAGTCACACAGCACTCAGCCTCCAGTAGCTGATGGTGAAAATGTTTCAGTGAGGTGTGAGATGGGAGAGCCGATTCTCCTCTGAAGCCGGCGTGTTAATGGACTATATTTTCTGCGCCGTCCAATCAAACACGCTCCATTGCGGCTTTATGGTTTAAATCCTGACGCGGTGCGCCACCCAGATATGCATGAGAAAAATGAGCGAGGGGAAATAAATCACGGTGAGGATTGCTGTTTTACAGTAGGAGGGGGCAAACTGTGTGCGCTGCACTTATCCTGAGTGGTGTAAGAACTCATACGAAGATGCCACTGAGCTGAACTTCAGGTCTGCATCCAGCTGGGAGGGAGGAAGAAAATGTGCTCTAGTGCAATGCAAAGCCACTGCAAATGATGGGTTTTATAGTGCAGCACTGGAGCTACGTCCTATGTGAAAGTCACTTCTGGATGCGTGAGCACGTTGTGAAGGCAATAATCGTTCTGTCAGTTGGGCGACATGAGCATCCGCCACATGAATGCACGCGGTCCAACCCCCGCAGCATGACTCTCACACGTGCTGTAAAGCCCACCCATCTGCAGCCAGAGCCCGGATCATCCACATTCATCCCTTCCCCTTCTCGCGCTCCGGGCTGCCGGCTACCTTCCTGTCCAGGATAAACAGCCCGGGCTCGGACCCTCCACCTCGCCGCAGCAGTTAACATCAGTCTCCATGAAATGCAGCGAGACTGCATCGTTTTTACAAGCCCTGCGCTCGCTGCCCTGCCCTCCATCAGCCTGCCCCTTTCCCCCAAAGGCCCCGTTCCCCATCCCAGACCACTCCCCTAGGCCCCATTAGCCCTCTCAGGTTGAGGTTTTACTTCAAGGAAATGTTCTATAGGCACAGCTGCTCCAGACAAAGGAACATTTCAACAGACGGCAGCCGAAGATCAGCAATATTTTGAAGTTAGCAAGCTTAAAACTTCAACCAACAAAGAAGGAACTCAAATGGTGACGGCATCGTGAATTCAAGGTTTCGTTCTCTGATATATTCAAGCTATATTCAGGCGAACATAGATGACAGGCAGAAGAGTGGAGGGAGAGAGACCAATTTCTGCAGGCGCAGCAGCAGAAATCTGACCAGAATGCATTGCAGCTTTGTAAAACTGTGGCAGGAGCACAAGTTTTCTTCAGATGTAGTCAGCTTTAACACCTCGAGACCAAAATGGCATGAAGTACAATACAACAAAGACAAAGGAAGCACACTGGCAGGAATAAAATGCAACGTAAACAGGCCAACTTAAACATTATTCGGTAAGGTGCCTTATTTAAGCACCTTTTGTCTTATCTGAATGTAAGTAAATCAAAGCTGCACAATCTGTATTTCCATATAAATGTTGGGTCAGATGTCTAAATGTATAAGGTGAAGGAGGTCACTCTGAAGTGATGAACCCACAGAAAGTGATCTCCCACCCCTGCAGGTTTTACGACCCACAGCTTCACTGTTTGTTTCAGTCTCACTGCTCTCATTAATCCCGTTTCCAGTGGCAGCCGGAGACTGTTTCCAGCAAAGAGGCTGAACGTGTGGGACCCGACCAGACTGCCCTGCTAAAGAGCACGCAGACAGACAGGGTTAGCCACTAGCTGCTGAGCAGAACTCCAAATGAATGCTAATGCTACTCTGTGGCTGCTGAGTGTGTAAACAGGCAACTGTTTGCTGTGTTCAGGGGTGAGCTTGCTACACCACATCTGGGCCAGCTGATCTTTCAGCCTCTGCTCTACTAACTGCTGAACTAAGACAAGAGGTTACCTGCGATTTCTATTTGACTTTGCTGCGGTCACTCGAAGCAGCCGCGTTCCCCGTGATCATCTGTGACAGAGCGAGGGTTCGATCGTTTGAATCTGCAGAATGTGGAAACGTAATGTGAGGAATGTGTTTCAGTGCGACGCCAGTGAGTCAAGTGTTCGCCGGCCAATTAAAGACGAGGGCGCTTTAAAGCTGACTCTCAGACCTCAGCCTGCGGAGGAATGCACTGTGACCACTCCTCGCTGCCCTCGCCGCTCTTTTATTTGACATGAAGGTAATAGCGGGGAATGAAAAGAATTCAAGTATTCCCACAGCTCTCTTTTTCTCTTTTGTCTCTCTTCTATTTCCTCCAGTTTACTCTCCCATTTCTCTTCCTCCTCATCTATCTCTCCCTCCCATCTTCCCCTTAATATATCCCCGTGGATGAGCAGGCCATGCCAGAGTCATAAATCTCAGCTCTGCGTCTGTCCATCACATCCCATAAAAGTCTAATTCGTCCCAGTAAAAACTCAAGCTTCTTTCCCAGTAAACGTCTTTTGGGTGGCAGGGATCCCTGTAAATAATTTGTTGCCATGTATTTTACAAATCATCCTCCCAGCGCGGCGTCCATCTTGCTTCAATCAGCACTTGGAATGGATGATTTGATGCGCAGCATGCGCAGATTGTTACAAGGTGGACTGGAGCTTGAATCAAGGATGGATGCACGCTTGCAAGAATAGAAGAGGACCGCGAGTGCATAATGCATCGTGACCTATGGGTCAAATTGTCTCCACCTGTTATTTCGCCTCCTGTTGCCTCTCCTTTTGGCAAGTTGAAGGCTAAAAAGAATCTTTTCAGCACGCTGTGAATCGTTCATGAATCTTGACCTCAGACCCTATAAATGCAACCATGGAAGGGAAGCGGGATGAAAGCGTACGAAATTTGCAATATAAAAACCTGCTGAAAGATCAGTGAAGTGGTGCGTGTCTATTGTCTGTTGGCTGAAACGTGAATCTTTCTGCTGTGAGTCACTCAGAGGACAAGGTGAACAACCACCTGTTGCCACATGGTGGTGATATGACGACGACAACACACACATTACATGCAGCGCTCGAGTGTGGAGGCACTGGGTTTACGCTAATTTACAATCAAGTGATGAATCGAGGCAAATTAAAATACTTTTACAATTAAAGTTTGGTTACAGAAGTAAATACAACTGCATATCGAACCTCAGTAGCTGACTTTTTGAGTATCAGTACTTGACATCTATTTTCGAAAGCATTAATTCACCGTGGTGAAGTTGGGTTTAAGTCATATATTGGACAAACGTTCAGATTCAGTGGCACCGTCTTACTCAGTTTCACCCAGTGTTAGGAACGAGAGCTCACCTCCAAGCCCTCGCTCTTAAAAACAGGGTTTCACTTAGGGACTGTCAATAAATGACACAGTACCTTCATGCTGACTTTCCTATTTTGGTGAAAATTGCCAGAAAAAAAAGGTATGAAACTGGTCTAATGGCACATCTAGTTTGACTGCTTATGTGTCATGAATTAATTTTAGAAAAATATTTCAATAGAAAATATTGCACTTTTTGCAGCTTCATGCTGTCCCTGTGGCTCTAAATCAATACCAAACATTATTACTACACTGGACAAACAGGACTTAAAGCTTCTTCTTATTGGATTTTATTTTTATATTTTTAGCAAAATTCTTCCATGCCATGTGACTCACCTGTTGTTACCTGTTCACTGCTCACATGGGAAAACTCTTTTCCATCATCGCTCTTGTCCTTTTATTAGGCTCTGTGCCCGTTTATCCTTTTCTGTCCCTTTGTCTGCCCTCAGGTTGGAAAGCAAAAAGTGAACTTGTGATTTTTTTCACTTAAGTGCAGTTGATAGTGTTGTTTCCAGGAGCAGCGGACAGCTAGCTTCAGCAAAAAAAAGCTCCATACACTACCTGCTCCACTAGCTCAGGAGCTGGTGGAGACCAAATAAGAGCCAAAACAGTCAAGGCTAGATTTACATTCATGAGGTGCCTAATGAATGCTTATGCTGCTACGTAACTGATGTATAAATAAGGAACTTGCTAACAAGTTCATATCAAATTAAAAGGTGATGATCTGTCAATGCTGTGTTCAGAACTTCAGAACTGGCCCCAAGTGGCCAAAAATAATTGATTAAACTCTTTCCTAAAGTTGTTTTTCACCTTTTTTCACGCAAACAGTGCTCCCTACAGTGGACAGCTCTTCAAAAGCTGTTTTCTTGTATATGCATGGGTTTTAATGGTATAGTTGCACATCAACCACCACAGTGGACGCTGGTGCGTCATCCCTTACACTGCCACCCACTGGCCAGCGTGTGCAAGTGCAACACAAATGTGGCCGACAGAAGGCCAGGAATGCTGAGCATCTCTGGAATACCTCGCCAATCCTTCTAGGAGACCCTTGCAGGTGAATAAAAATTTGGTAACATCAAGTAACAACTAAGGAGTAATATCATTTTTAAAATTTCCATTGGTGTGTTAAATACATATTTCTTCGGTTGAAAAGTCAAACACATGCTATCCACCCGAGTAGACATGTGTTGCAGTTTCTCTTTCACTTGTCTTTTTCTGTACTTTAATACCATCCTTGAAATGAAATTACTTTGACTGCTTTGCGTGAAATATGTCTTTGGGGAAATTTTGCATGTTTCTAGCGCTTTAAAATATTCTATCACAGGCTGGAATGAAGCTCGGGGAACATCTCTACAGTGTATACTTATGCATACTCCACTAAATAGATGGAAAGTCAGTCCTTGATGGTGCAGGATTTTTGTTTCTCTGAATCTCAGCTCCTCTTGCCTTAGTGAATCTATACTGCAACTGTACCTTAAAAATGCTTGTTCTATAATCTGCTCATTGTCCATTTTACTTTCCCAGTTACTCACTATTTGATGATTGTGATGCGAAGGATGACATATGATCTTAATGGAGTTTCTTATCATACTATGTGCAAAGCCAGAAGATGGCAGTGCAGAGCTTCAGCTGGTGACAATATTCCAGACTGTCATTCTCCCACAGCTGAAAGTGTGGATCAGTGCTTCTCAGCCTGAGGGTCAGAACTACTCAGACACATTTCTAAGTCAAATCCATCAGTCAATCCATAGACTACAATTAATCTCATGTGTCCACAGCCTTTGCAAAGTCTGCTGAGATCGTATTCAGCGTTTGTGAACCGAGGGGCCAGAGCAGTCTGCCTCCTGATCTTACACTTGCTGTGTTCTTTTAAAGACCTTCATTTACAGTCGAGCGTTTTCTAAATGAATGCAACATATTTGTACAGTATGTCAGATTGTATGTGTGTACATTTATCTGTAGGTATGAAGATGAAGCACTTTGAATTGCTTTTGTACAGTATGGATGTTGGTGTGTGTGTATGTTGGTGTGTATCTATGTGGATGTATGTGTGGATGTTCTTGTTTGTTGGCACTTTTTTGCTTTTTTTTTTTTACTGTAAAGCACTTTGAATCGCTCAAGTATGGGGCGTATGCTATGCAAACACTTGAATCTGTTCAGCACACTTTATACATCTTATTGCATTTTGTGTGTGTGTGTGCGTCATTAAAGATGAATCAATCCAGGTCTGTCTGTGTTTTCTTGGCTATTACCGGCGCAGACAGACCATCAGATTGCTAAAGTGCATCCTGTTAGTGCGCGCGTTCCTGTCGGTAAGTCTGCATGTGAATGTACAGATATATGTACTTTAATTACATATGTGTGTATGTATGTTTGCCATTATCAGAACTCTGTCCTGCGCTGTGATTGTCCGCAGACTGAAGCAGAGCTGAATCAGTTATTCTGGTTCAATGACGAGCGGCTGAACCAGTACAACATCACTTCACTGGAAAATAAACAGCCCACACTGTGAAAGGACACATTACATGATTATATGGATGAGGTAGAACCCACATCATCACTTTTGTTGGTTCCAGGGTGCATTATTATTATTATTATTATTATTATTATTATTATTATGTTACTCTAATAAAAGATAAGGTAAGGAAGACAAATGCGTTTTTTTTCAAAATATGCCAAAAATATGGTTCCACAAATTCTTTACCAATTTACTGACTTCAGAAACGGAAGCTGGCCACCACAGACAAATCTAAAGGCAAGTTTTAAAAAACTAGAAGCGGTGTCACGGAAACTGTCCCAGCACTTTACAATCGCTCGGGTCCCAACCACATTAAGATTTGGCAACTGTCAGTGACACTTATGTTGATGTAACAAAAACACTGTGCAAATTACAAATGATCCTAAGCACCTACCACACACCACAAATCCTGCCGGAGTGTGATCATAAGCTGATAAAGATTTCCTTTAAATCGTACCTGCCTCGTGTGCCACCTGCACTCTTATTTCATCCAACCCCTGCCCGTGTGCAACAAGAGGCACGCCGGCACAGCCAACCGGAGAGCGGGCCGTGGCTCCGAGGCCCCTCCCGCTGAGGATTAGCTCAACCAATGTGATCATGATCCACTTTTTTAAGCTTGCGAGTCATCCAGTATCAACAGCGGTAACGTCCAGAGTACCGACAGAGTGGTGAGAGGAACTCGGCGGCTGTCACATTTACACTCAGCTCCGCTTCCTGCAGGGGAGTGCAGCACGCTTCCAAACCCTCACGCTGAAGACCAGCAGCGCCATCGGCAGCTGGCTGCTCGCTCCTCTGGACGTCGTGTGAAGTTACACTAAAATGTGAGCGCCAGTAAAAAGTTAGATTTCCATCACGGCCTGTGTGTGTGTGTGTGTGCAGAGATGTGTACAGGTGTACGGATTAGGTGTGTATGTGGACAGGTGTGACACTGGCTCCTTCGTCTGCCATTACCTCACTGCAATAATAACAGCTCAGTAACTAAGAGTCCATCCTCAACTTTTGATGCTAGCTGAAGCTCCTCCAGCTCCTGTGTGTGCATGTGTGTGTGTGCTCCCTGCCAAAGACGAATGCCGCGGGACACACAGCTGAGCCGGCTGGTGGGGGCTAACGTTTCACCGCACAAAATGTGTCATCTTTTCTCACTGCGATGGATATGATGTCCACGCCTCCTCCAGGTGCCCGGGCTCTGTCTGACTGCGTGCGAGAGCGTATGTGCGTGTTTCCTGACTTACTGCGCCCTCGCCATAATTTCATTAATCACAACCCTCAGACATTCTTTTCCCCGTCAAAGGAGAAAAGACAGGAGACAGATGATCTTTGTTTCTGCAAAGACGCTTTGATTTCCGCCAGCGTCTTTCCTCTCCCAAACCACTAAATGGGATACAAAACATGATCTCTTTTGACTGCCATTCAAAAGCCCTACTGGCGCTGCAGTCGGGGGGCTGGCCTGTATTGTCTTTAGATATGGGCTAGATCGTATAGACTGTGAATGTGGTTTTCCTGGCTCGGTGAAAACGCAGGAGGGAGAGGAAGAGAAATGTGTAATAGACATTACCAGAGCCATTTATTTCACATTGCTGAAGGGTATCAGTGTCAGGGAGGGACACAGGCCATTTACTGAACGTCTGCTTTTCTAAGCTGCATTCTCCGATGTTGAAACGTGCATACAGGTTTTTGTTCATTCACTTGTGTCTAAAGTTTACTGACTTTGGATTCTGTTTCTGCTCTGGCTAAAGACAGGTGCTGCATAAAAAAAGAAAATAAATAGAAAGTATGAATGAAAAAGACAGAACCGTGGATAAAACTTAAGAATATGATTGGACGGGTTTATGAATTGTTCATGATGGCTTAGTCAGTAGCTCATGTTTGCTTTATAATGCTTTATATTTTCAAAATAATACATAATAATGTAGTTATACGTTGTTATCCAGTGTTATATGAATGGTGAGCGTCTCTCAGCTCGTTTTGTTTTCATTGTCAGCGGCTCTGTTCGTCTGCTGGTATCGGATGGATGACCCTGATGATGGCATTGACGGTTATTCCCCCCTCAGGACCAACTGTCATAACTTTGGTAATGCCCCGATATTTCCTCTAGCGCCATCGTCAGGTCAAAAGTTCAACTTCTCCAATACTTTGGTTTATGAAAAACACCTCTAAGACTAATGAGATTTTCAATCAGGGTTAGTGCTGATTGGCAAATGTTAGCACTCTAACATGCTAAACTACCATGGTAAACATCTGCTGTTAGCGTGCATAAGTGCACACAGACACACAATGCACAAAAAAAAAAAAATACTTTATTATTTACAAAAACTGCAACTTTGGGGTTGAAATGTATTTTTTTCTAAATGTAGTAAAGTTAAAAAAAGATTTAACAGGAGCATTCGACAGTGTTGTGAGTCTTTTGGAGGCGAACATTCTTCTTAAACATGCGCATGTTAGCATTGTGAGCCTGTTAGCACACTGGTGTTAGCATTTAGCTCAAAGCCCCGCTGACTACAGTCTCACTGAGCTGCTAACACAGCTGAAGACTCCAGGCTGTATTCATACACAGCAGCTGATGAGGTGGTTCTAGCAGTCAGTGAAATCCAACGGTGAACATAATATTAAACCAGCTTTAGCCTTTCTGTCCAGTCATCAGGAAGAACCTCTCCTTTGGACTATTTCATCTCCACCGGGCCAATACCCATTTCCTAATGAGCTGATAACAGCTGCAGGATAGCTTTACAGAAGAAAAGTCACACCTTTGGACCGATCTGCCAAAATCCATAAAGTTACGCAGTTGCTGAGGGATCATTTCCTGCAGAGCCTCCGTTTCTTCCTGTGGGCATCGAGCGGTTGGCAGGAAGCAGAGCTTAACATCACGCAGCACTGCTATGAAAATACATCTCAGCGCAGTGATGTGAGGGTAAACAGGCTCTCTTTATACTCATTGTGACGGATTCTGTCAAGCTTAGGTTGGTTTTCATGGTGCACGAGACTGAGTGGCAGCAAACTGCTTCCTCTGAAGGAGGAAAATAAACTAATAAATCCAACTGTGCTGACTGTTGGCGAAAATAAAACAGGAATAATATTAGGATTAATCACAAATGTATTATTCCTCTTGTTCAAAAAGGAACGAGGGTGCTCTCACAAACCGAAGCTTTCCCAGTGTTTTGGGGTGTGTCTTCCTCTCAGTATTTCTGGTCAGCATTGTTGTGTGTCTGGCTGGACTCTCGCGGTTTCGATTCATGCTTCTCATGGCTTGGAGCGAGCTCGACTTGGGGCCATGGGTTTGGACACATCAAATAATCGCACAAACACACACACACACACACACATACAGATAAAACACAATCAGGGGTTAGTCAGGTCCGGAGGGAAGTGAAGGAGCATTCCTGTAAAAGGTTTCGACTTGTTGACTGGGAAAACAAATTTCCGATAAGCGGTTATTTATTCCCTCGCTCCAGAAACAGAGCGGCGGTCGGCGAGAGTGCTGGGCCGGCTTCCCAGACAAAGCCTGACTGACCCGGATCCTTTCAAACGAAGACGTTCGAGTCGTCTCTCGACCAGAATCGGGCCTTATCAGGGTGTCGTAAAACATCAACTGTGCAGTTCATGGTTTGGACGACACAGAGCGACCGCAGCGGACGAAGCCAAGTCTTATCCGCATCCATTCCTGTGTTGGTGAGTGCAATCATGCTAAATACAGTTTATATGTTCAGTGTGGAACTGATTTAAATGCATATTTTCTCTAAGGTCCAGGCTGCAGTAGAGGGAGCAGTCGCCGAAGTGCAAGTTTATTTACATCTGCAGGCCGCCTTCAGAAACCTGTCTCAAATCAAGCTAATCAACGATCAATTCCAGAACAAAATGCAGCTTTATAGTATAAGAAAAAACATGTAGCTATGGATGACATAACCTAGTCTACAGAGGCCAGCGCAGGCTACCCAGCACCACCAACCTCACCAACCTTAAACGTGTTTAAGGAAAACAGCCATGGAAAGCGTCGTACATTTATTTATCCTACATCTTTCATAGGCGCTGGGAGAGAGAAAATACAGCCTCCTACATATCTGTCTGCCAAAAGCCCTGCCGCGGTCGGGTTTGAGTTTAATCCAGTGCAAATCTGCCTTATTTATTATTTGTTCAGCAAAGATTTCAGAGCAAAGGGCCTTCAACATGTTGTTAAAGACAGATGTCCCGTGTTAAAGCTGATTACACAAAAAAATCCAAAACAGAATTTCTTTTTAAGATCTCTTCAAGATGGAGACTTTCTATTCTTCTTGATGTCTTGAAACCAGTTTAGAACATGTATATAATATGCACAGACTATATTAGCCTCTGTGAGGATTTTCCATAATGATGTGCAACAACGCCTCCATAAGTTCTTGCTCATCGCAGTGGACGTGTCAGTGCTCACAAGTTAGCAGCAGCTTGCTCATTAGCAAACAATTTAGGGCTCAGCTCTTGTTTGTTGGGCACAGAGAAGAGGGCATGCACAATAACAATCTCATCCGAGTGAACCTCCTGACTCACCGCTGCATTACTTTAATCGTGTCAGTTCTCCTGCAAAATGCTGCGTAGCCCCCAGGTCAATTTCCAAAACTTGGTCGCCTGTCGGATCTGGCTAGCAAGCATGACACAAGGAATTCCAGTGGGAAAAAGCAGCTGGTAACAATGATAATGCTAACCAAGACAAAATACTACACATAGTGAGAAGTTTGCTGTAGGTATTAGAAAAATATTGCAAGTTCAATGCACAGAAACCTCCCCTTCACACAAATTACATTTCCAAAAATGACGTCAGTATGTCCTGTATGAGGTACCTGCTCTTTGGTGATGAAGGGAAAGGACAGGTCAGGACTCAGAAGTTAGTCAAATCAGGGTCAGTTTTCCTGCAGAGAACATTTATTCTGAGGTCCTTCATCCATAAAGTTCTCATATCAATAACTTCTGATCTGAAGACAGAAGTGACAAAGCAGGATAGATGCGAGGCACGCACAATGGCTGCTTCTGTGTGTTGAACCGTGCGTTGCTGTGCTGTTTGTATTTTCAGGACAGGACCATTAACCGGCCCCTCACAGAGAAACTCAGCAGGGTTCAAATCTGTTTTGTCTTGCTGTTGATTCAAGCTGTGTTACTCTGAGCCGCCACAGTCGTCATGGGTGGCCACACTGGGCCTTTGGCACGACACACACACACACACACACACACACACATGCACACACATAAATGCTAACATACCCCACAGTATACAGTACAATCTCTCTCTCTGTCACACACACACATGCTAACATTCAAAGAAATTCATTTGCAATCACTCTCTCACGTGCACACATGAGCACACTGTAGACTGATACCGTGCAATTAACATTCCCTCACTTCTTCAAGCACTCACACACACACACCCCTGTTGCTCTGCAAGAACGAACTTCTCAAACATGCTTGTGCATACGTACGCAGTAATGGCACCAAAACAAGAGAAAAATGTGCTTAATGCATGTTTATATAATCAAATTCAAAGGGACATGCACTCTCACTCATGCTACTTCGCACACTCACACCCCCCCCCGCCGGGCCGTAAAAACAAACTGCTCAAAATATGGCATTTGTCTTCTGATTAAACACACACATTCCAGCAAACTGTGCTCGGCCTGCCAGGCAACGGCCGTCATATTGACAGTCGGACATGCGGTTTGCCCGGGCGATCTCTCATGAAGGGAAGCTTTATGTCACAGCCAGCTCCATATAATCAGCTTTAAATGGCCCAAATGCTAACGAGAACGACGACACCCTCCCTCCCTTCACAACAGCCGGACGGCCCCAGGAGTCAGGAAAGACAGAGACAACAGCGACAGAGGCCCTGAAGAAACGAGGAATGTTACAGGGTTCAAAGAGCCCCAAAAGTCGGGTTTACTGACCTATAACTGCGATTAAGTTTGCGTAAAATCCATACCCGTGGAAATTGTTAAGCTGTAATGACGAGTCGCTGCCTCATGCTAAGTTGCTACAGCTATGTATATGGGATGGGATAGCAAAATTAGCGGCCAAAATATTTGAGGTTAATGAGCTTCACCAAGAAAATCAACCATCTTAATTTATAGGCTGACGGTGACGGGTCATTTATTTCAGGAAATGTTTATACTGCTGTAATAAATCACCTCCTTATTTCCTTAAAAGTACAACTAGGATCAAAATATCAGGCACCTAAAAGATCTGCAAGTTGAAAATGTGCCTGTATGACTTCGCATGCGTCTGCATCTAGCAGACGGCTTTCTGTGTGAGACTCCAGTGAAGACGTGCAGTGCTGGAATGTAGTGACCAGGGTTGGGCAAGTTACATTAAAAATTCTAATCGATTACTCAGAGCACATTACTGATTGAAAAAGCAATTATGCTTTTTTACCGTTTACTTATATTCATTCCTCCAAGTGCTTCTGAATGACCCCAAAGCTTCCATTAAATGGGACTTTATGTGATATTTATGTATGCAACATGTGGGCAACATATACGCTTTAGAAATACATGCACAATCCTATATTTAGAAATATTTGTCTACGATATACCTCCATAATCTCACTGGTATCGGAGCACATGTGTTTAAATATTACTTTTCTGTAACGGGTTACAGCTGCTTGTGCTCTCAGATGCGGTCACAGAGTGTTGTTACTGTACAGAGGCTCCACTGTCTGACTAAAAACCTTTCATATTATCTATCAGACAATGCAGACAGGACGCCCTTGTGGTCGTGTGGCGGCCCAGTCTAAACTGAGGTGGAGGGTGAAGAAGGAGGAGGTCTGCTGCACTTTGCTCGGTAGCATGAGATAAGATGGAGAGGGGATGAAAGAGAAGCAAGTGAGGCGGTGGAAGCTGGTTAGCCTAACGTTGCTAACGTTTGTGCTAAGAGTCATTAAGATGAACTTATATCTTCTTTCTGATGAGTCCAATCAAGTAGTAAACAACTCAAAACAGTGAAAAATGTTGACTTCATTGTGAAAAATGATCAGAGAGAGGTGTCATTCAGATGTGCAGGACATGTTTTCCCACACAGATATGACTTCGAGCAGCATACACGTCGCAGAAGGTCAGCGTCTGACTTTCGAAATGTGGAAAAGTCATCTTGATAAAAGCAAACGGGAGCATTTTCAGTCCATACAGGAGAGGAAGAGCTGCGGTGGGTGAAAGTCTCCGGTGAATTGAACCAACCGCACATAGTTGTGGGTAGCTTCTCGAATTGTTGACTTCATGTTCAGCCACGCAAATCTTATTAAACGAGCCGAGCCACAATGGGACAAATGGGCTGAAGTTTACGGGGCAGAGAGCATCTGGTAAAAGTAAATCTTTACAAGTCCCAGACACACAGGCAGAGCTGCACGGCGAAAGAGAGGCATTATGCAGAGATAGGAAGAGGATGGCTTTACGGGGCAGCTGTGTAACCCTAGAGAGCAGGAGGAAGTGTTAAAGGACGCCATGTTGACATTGACTGTCCTCCTTGCCTTTATGTCGCATTTTGTTGCAGAAATTTTAAATTCAAGACTTTGCTGGAATTAGAATGAAAACAACATTCATGATTTCAAGAGACTGGTACACGATCAAATTTAGAAAAGACCACGTAAAACTGTGGGTGAAATCGAAGCATTTTGTGTCCAAAGTTTGACTTGAGGTGTTAAAGTCAACGTATTCTCATTTTAAACAGAAACCTGTTCGGATCTGAATCAAACTTTGCTCCCACCGCTTTCATAGCTGCGATATTTGTCATCATTGCTCAATACGAGTAAATGATCTGAAGCGAACATTTCTCCCTGTGCGTGCAGCTCGTAAACAGCATCACTGCTGCTTTGCGACCGTAGCGCTGAATGGCTGTAAAAGCTGCGTGTGTGTGTGTGTCTGTCTCGGTGTGTGTGAATGCACTCGTGTTCGAGCCAGCATGGGTTGCAGCCTGCCTGCATGAGCACTTAACCTCAGAAAATACCACAAATCTACAGGATACCTATTTGCATAGCAGACATAATTGAGACCATAAGAATGTTTGTCATCCTGAAAGAGGGAAAGTCACAAATTTAAAGCGCTCTAATTACTGTAATTATGAATACATTTTTTCATGTACTGAGCGAAACTTTTTAATCTGTCACACTTCTTGTGAAAAATAAGGATAGATTGTGCATATCCATACATTTAAAACTTCAAGCTTCAGCAGTTTGCAAACAGCATCACGTTGAATAGACTTGACATTATAAAAACTGTGTTGGGTGAATGCAGTGCAGACTTTTCAAATCAATCTTCAATACAGCTGCTTTACTGCACTAAAATAATGTAATTCTGATAATGATAAAGTACATGGCTTAAAGGATAACTTTCTTTTTTACAACCTGGACTTTATTTGTAGCATTAAATACGACCATTTACTCACCCAGACAACTTTGGTGGCATTTGGAGTCGTTATGAAGAAATTAGCCCCAGAGGAGCGGCGCGTATATCCGTATAATGCGAGTACTCGGGGCATCCATGCGCAGCCTCTATATAACACATAATCGACCGCCGCAGAGTTAGCCGTGTTGTGGCTAGTTGCTCGCAGCGCCCCGCGTTCGGTAATGACATCATCCACGTCAGAGGTAGTTGTCTAGAGACGCCGGATGTTGATAACATGCCACCACGGGCTCAGAGGGGAATAGCACCAGCATATCATAACAAAATATTGGAATATGAACGAGTTTCGCCGCAGATTGTGCGTTATATAGAGGTTGCGCATGGATGCCCCGAGTACTCGCATTATACGGATATACGCGCCGCTCCTCTGGGGCTAATTTCTTCAAATACCACCAAAGTTGTCTGGGTGAGTAAATGGTCGTATTTAATGCTACAAATAAGGTCCAGTTTGTAAAAAACGGAGGTATGAAGGGAGAAGACTGTTTGTAGGCTAAACACACCATAACACAGCAACATAGCTTTAAACCTGCATAAACAATGCATAAAACATGCGGGAAATCTAAAATTATGCTCAGCAAAAGTTTCATTTTTACCCGATTTCTTTTTGCTGAGTGCAAACAAAACTGTGCCTGTTTACAGGAAAAGCTTACAGAGCACCTTTAAGTTGTCCAGGTGGACTTGGACTCTCGGACTCACTTCGGTATTTGTGAAATCCTGGCCGTGGCCCTGTTTCCAGGCCCTTGAATTCACCTCGCCATCCACCTCGGACAGCGGGTCCAGGCATGTCTGCGCTGATGTCTCTGGACCAGCACATGATGCAGCGCGTTGACGCTTTATGACTATCCGGTGACCTTTTGAGCAGCCAATAGCTATTTGGCGTGAATCAAACTCAAATTCTAACGGGTCCAATGTTCCCTCGTGTTCAGTCGAGTGCTGTGGAAAAAATGTGCAGCCGAAGTGTTCAGCTGGAAGAAAACGTCCAGAAGCGAGCAGCGCTGGCTCACAGGGAACGCTGGGTGCAACTCACCTCTGCGAGTGTTTTCTCAACTGGGCTGCAGTATGGAGAGGAGACTAAGCACTAAAGCACTATCCCAGATGTACGCTATGCATCAAGCTTTTTGATTGCTGTCCATAGGACGCCGCGTCCAAATGGCCGTGGATCCGATGGCTTTCCAGTGGCTTTATGACTTGAGATCTTAATAAAGTGTCTGAATGACTTTCCAGTGCTTTCGTTCTCTTTACCGAGGGAAAGCGAGACCTCTCTGAGTGCTGCGAGGATCTGCCTTGAAGAGCTTTGCAGGTTTTTGCCTTTGAAGGATCCTTACAGCAGGGATTTTCCCACTACAATTCATCACTGTCTGTCTTGTGTGTGTGTGTGTGTGTGTGTGTGTGTCTGGGTCTGCCACAGGCCTTTACTGCTATTAGTGGGGATTTTGCCCTCTCTTTGAGGTGGTGATCTGTTTCGTTTAAATAGGTGAGAACTTGGATTAGCCCTGAGTCTCCTCCGCACATTGCAGGATTCACTTTCCCACAGGGCGCTGCAGTTCATCACGCTGCGGACCACCATTTCCCTGGATGTGCGGTGGGTCGGCAAGTGTGCTCATAAAGAGCGCCCGGCATGAGATCACGCTGGGAACGTGGACAACACGGGGACCAAGACGTTACGCAGACTGTCGTGTAAACAGAAAGGTCAGAGTTTGATTAGCTGGTGAATGTAATGTAGTAGACTTGTGACAGATGACTCAATAGGACTTTTTTTTATGAAATCGTAGTATTTGTCTAGACATTACAAGTTCTGTTTTGTTTTTGAAACATGATTTGTGATTTGTAGTGCAACACACAGCTATCATGGAGGGGGCTGGTCTGAAAATAGCAGAATTTGGATTCAATTGTCAATGATGGTAGTAAGAAGAGAACAGCAACATGCAAAGTCTGCAGCTAAAAATTCAGTCACACGACCACAACAACATCCAACGTCATCTATTACGACAGAACCCACAAAGAAAGGCATGTGACTGTGTCTTTTTAGCGAAGTCACAGGCTGGCGAGACAGCTAACATTAAGTTTAAGCGATGTTAGACTTGGCTCGGAATCGATAATTCATCTTACTGAGAAGACATATCTTTAACGTAAATGACAACCAGGGGACTGAGTCGGTGCCATGCAGCCAGTTAAACTACGCACATATGCTGCTAGCCGCGGGCTGCGTCAGCTGCCTAATTTGAATCCAGCACTGTTACGGTCACTTTGCTGCCACTGTTCCAGCCACGCAAAAAAACGATCCACTCGAGATCTAGCATATGCTTACAATGCATCTAAAAGGGCTATATTATCATTTGAGAGCCTCACTCTCCATTGTTTGGCAAGGAGTGTGACGAGTCAGCATGTTGTACAGCATGTAGTGGTCGATAAAGTTTTCCAAGTCGTGACGTAATCCACTTCTCCACTGAAGTGATCTGAGTGTGGTTTTCGGTTGATGTACTCTTCATCTGTCATTTGGTCTTACTAATGCTGTTTGTTTCGTTTGTTTGTATGTAGGAGAAGTAACCGACAGTAGCAAGTTGCCAGCTGAACCTCGCCCCTGTGTGCAACCAGGGCAGACTTAGGAAGTAATGTCAGCACTAACATCCGACTAACGGGAGCTATTTGATGTGCCGATCTGTTTGTTTCAACTTTGCTTCTTATGTAATACCACAAAATGTCAAATATCAGTAAGATGCATGAGCTGCAAGTAGGCTGCAATAATTTTTGTTGCTGTTGAAAATAAAATTTAACTTTTCATGAACACTGCCTTTTAACCAGTGGCGGCAGGTAACTAAGTGCATTAACTCAAGTACTGAGCTTAAGTACAAATTCAAGGTACTTTTACTTTACTTGATATTTCCATTTTATGCAACTTTATACTTCCGCTCCACACTATATTTTACTCCATCACATTTGTCTGACAGCCTAATTTCCCCATTTACTTTTCAGATGTTGTTGTTTTCCAACAAAAAAAAAAAAAACACACACGACACATGCAGGAGTGACCACCGGGTATATGTATAAGTGTGTGCAACTGTGAATAAAAACGACTTTTGTGCCGATGTCATCCCACACTCAAAGTTCTTCTTTGTTGTGAATGCAACTCTATGTGCAAAATGACAGTAGCAGCAGCAGAGCTTCGCAGGTGTTTGCTGTTCATCGGATCTGCTGTGAATATCAAAGCCGTGGAGCTTGTAGAACCTTAAAGAGTGACTGGCTGATGTTTTACTGTGTGATGATGTGCCATCATTTTTAGCATGTGTCAAGATTTCTCAGTATAAACTTACAGAGTTCAGTCTCTCCTATAATAATCACAGCACCTCTGGTATGCTCCTTGTTCAGTGAATGTACTCATTATAATTTCAACCTTAGTATTTGTGTAAAATTAGCCTTCAGTGCCTATCCAGTGCAGCCAGTGCATACGCAAAGCAAGCTGAGAGCTGAACCATTTGTAGAATATGTATGGTTGTGGTCTTTTGAACTGTAAACCTTTATTGCAGTAGCCAGAAGAAGAAGAAGTTGAAACATTGAAGTAGAAGGGTTATTTTCCACCTAAATCTTTTTTTTTTTCTTCGCATAGATGCCTGCAGATGACTATAAAACACAATGGGACCACAGCATGAAGCCTTACCCTGGTGCAGGTTCAACAAAAATGAATAACAATTCTGCAGAAAATGAATATGTACATATGTATACGAAACACCAGTCATCTGCACAGTGGGGTTGCAATTCCCTCGGTCTTAACACAAAAGAAGAGAGCAAGACTGTTTAGATCAACGCAGACTCCCAATCCTGACACCTGACTTGACCATTCCCAACTGGTCAAGTCAGGTGTCAATCAAAAGGTCTATCGCCTGCTAACTTGACTTATGATGGAAGAAGTGTCGAAATTTAGCATTTCTAAAGCTCATTTGATGATAAAACATCCCTCTGTGGACTTTTATATTGTTTTGGACTAAATATTTCACTGGGTTAGATCGTCTTGACTGAATTTTTTGGAGTTTTTTCGATCAGTGGATTACAATGAAACTTCAGACCTCAATTTTATAATCGGTTGCTTGTTTGTTGTTGCCGTTGATTGTACCTGCTCTTGTGAAATTTGCATCAATCAATTCACGAGAATCTCAGCTTTTTAACGATGTATGACATGAGTACAAACTTGTAGCGTTTGTGTCATCAGACAGGTGGAACACTGTTTAATTGTTTTTGAACTCCTCATTACTTCTAGGTACAGAGGAGTTCTGCTGATCGAGATGATGGACCAATAGCAGAACACAAGTACTGACACAACACTTTCAAACATTCCCAAATGCAGGATCATGTAGACATTTGGACTTGATATGTGAAATTGATCATTTTACTTTACAAGCCAGGTTTTGGAAACACAGAATCTCTCGAGATGCAAGCCGAGGCTGATAATCACAGACAGACTGAAACGGACACCATGACAGAAAGACAGGCAGCGCCTGAGGGCAGCTGTCAGAGACGGACGCAAACTGAGACTGACATGCACAGGCAGACTCAGATGGAAAGCAGCCTACACACACAGACTGACTGACTGATAACCCAGACAAATGGTTCAATCAATGGCAGTCGGTTCATGATGCTATATGTGCTATATATATTACAAATGCAAAAAAAAACAGCATTTCATAATATTGGAATAATCATGTTGATGCTCATTTATTACAGCTAGAGAGGATCTTTTTGCACCACAACAAAGCGTTACTGTTTGTACTATTTTAAAAGTTGATCTATACCTTCATATTGTTTTTTAAAGTGTAGTTAAACTGCACTCGTGCAGCTGTGACTCTTCTGTGTATTCTAAATCTATGAGTGGTCAGGGGTTAGCGTACAACTACAGCCATCTTCAGCAGTGCTCTCAGATAAGATGGTTTCGGTAAATGCGTATGAATTCTGTGAACTTGTGCCTGAAGAGACTCTTAGGAAGCGGGGTCCAGCTGTCATAGTACATATGTCAAAGTAACTCAGGATTATTTGGTATCTGCATGGATTTAACATACGCAGCAACAATCACAAGAGTATGCGTTGCGTCTCAAATCATGATTCAGCTGACAGGCGACTAAAAACTGCTAAGTAGTTGATTAGGACCTTGACATCTAGAACTTAATTTTAATTATTACTGAGAACATCATCCATAGGATTAGCTGAAGCTGAAACAGGCTGTTGTTCTGTGCTTGTGACGAGTTGACCTGTCAGATCTACAGTGTGTGGTTCTTATAGAATATGACGCACTGCTGTAGATTAAATTATCCAACAGTATATATAAAGTAGTTAAAATAAGCACAACCTTAAACAAGTGCAGCAGTAAAATGCATCATAAACATTAATGCAGCAGTAATATTAATCCAAAAACATCAGATATGATAGTAAAACGATGACAGAGACCATTTTACTGCACAGTTACTACTATAGTATATGTAGTATGTATAAGTAGTATAAGTTTAATTTACTTCTACCCCTTACATACTTTTACTTAATTAATTTTTTGAATGCAAGAGTTTGATTTGTAGTATTTACACAGTGTATTATTAGTAGTTTTATCAGTACTTTTGTAAAGGATCTGAATACTTTGTCCAGCACTGCTTTATCTGGTTTAAATGTGGAAACTGGGTTAGATAATACAAAAGTCATATGACTTGACTTGTGACTTGCAGGGCCTGAGCAATGACTTGTCTTGACTTGCTCGTCTCACAGCAGGGACTCGACTCACTTAACTTGATTCTCACCGCCGTAGCTTGGGATTTGTCCACATGTGACTCGGTCCCACTTCTGGCAAACCAGCATGTAAAACGCTAAAAATGAATAAACATGTCGTTGTAAATCAGAAAAGCAGAGTTTTAAGAGAAAGTTTCACAAATACTGAGGCTTTTCTCCAGACATCGCTGACAATTTCCAACCTCTGGGCTTGCTTCAGGTCCTGTGCGTCCCATCTTACACACATTCAGGCACATGCATACCTATTTGGAGTGCCTCTTCAGCAAAGCATTAAGCCAGGGAGCCTCAGACGCTTTCATGTGCTTAAGTCATGTCTATCACGTTAAACTTAATTGGTGTGTGCAAGCACAAGAAACAACAAACACGCCCTGAGTGCAGCAGAGACAGCTCAGGCCCGAGGGGGAAGCAAGTCCACATTAAATAACTGTGACAGGGGATGAAACCGGCCTCTCGTCTGCAGGACGGTGTGAAGTGAGGAGCTGACCACAAAGCTCTGCAGAGCTGCTGCTATGAAAAGGCTGATCGTGGCACAGGAAGTGGCAGTGAGCTGCACTCAGGGATGAAGCGCATGAATACATTTAGACTGCTGGTGCTCAGCATAACAGCTTGTGTGCACGTTATCAATAGTTTTAAAAAGAAAGAAGAAGAAGAAGAGTGCTTTCTGACTTCAGGGCTCTGTACATTCTACCATGTCACCAGAAAATGCGTCCTCTTCCTGTTTCGTGATCATCAAAGAGTCCCCTCAGACGTTGACCACAGTGGATAACAGCGTAGACCAGGCATCTCAAACCGGTTCCATAAAGGGCCGCGTGGCTGCAGGTTTTCATTCCAACCCAGGAGGAGCGCATCAGGCCAACCAATCAACATCAAGGGATCACTTAGTTATCAGCTGAAGACTGAGATCAGCTGATTAACTGATTCCAGCCTGGTGTGTTCCTCCTTGGTTGGAATGAAAACTTGCAGCCACGCGGCCCTTTATGGAACCGGTTTGAGATGCCTGGCGTAGACGTTCTTAGATGCCGGCGGGCTTCAATCTCAAACGGTTCCAGTGTTGAGATTCCAGTGAATGATGAATTATATGCTGAGGTCTAGCCTTGGAAATAATCACGTCACAAGTCACCACACTGTATACCAAACAGGCAAACACCAATCAGAGAGCAGCAAGGGTGTTAAAAGGTTGCAAACAAACAAAAAGAGAAAAATGAGCCAAGTCCAATCCGCTCTGTCAATTCCTTTTCCCACATTTTTTTTTTTACTCTTGTCCCAAAAATAACTGTTTTGGTGCCTAGAAGAGGAACCTTTAGCTGCAGTGTGTTTCATTTGTTGTGAGGACCAAGAAAACTGAACCATTTGAATTTTCATCATTGTCTAACATTATTCAGACAATAAGCGCTCATAAAAGACTTTGTGTGTTTTGTATGTTCCTTTGTGTGCATGGGGATTTTAGCATGGTTTATATGGTAATGTCGCTTTGACCAGTATTCCAGTCACCCTCAGCTTTACTTTGCACTCAATGCTAATTAGCAAATGTTAGCATGCTATCCCTTTAAAATAAGATGGCGAACATCATCAGCTCGTTGTGAGCATGCTAGCATGACGTACGTTAGCATTTAGCTCAAAGCACCACTCTGCCTATAAGTACAGAGCTGCTAGCTGGAACTTCAAGCTTAGATCTTTTAACCAGATCAGAGATTACATGACATACAAATTGAGCTTTGGGGGGTTTTTTTTTTGTTTGTTTTGTTTTTTTTACAGAAATCTGTATTGTGTACATTTGTTGCAGCATACTTTCAGTTTAAATGCAGAAATATGACAGGCAGCTTAATGCGTTTGTGCAGGTCGTTGGAAAGCCTGAGTGGAGCAGCTCAGTTAAGTGTTTGATTCACACCTTCAAACACCCCCACCGTACTGTATATGCACACACACACACACACACACACACACACACACACATACACACACCTTTCCCGCTCCCGCCATTCCTGGCGTCAGCTGAAGCACTACATGTGAGACACCCCTCATTAAGTTTGTGTGTGTGAATTTTGACTGGCCCCTCTCCTCACTTATTAAACATTCATCGAAGGGCGAATACTCTGATGTATAAGTTCCCTTAGCTTGAGTGTGTGTGTGTGTGTGTGTGTGTGTGTGTGTGTGTGTGTGTGTGTTTTCTATGAGCCCTGCATCCTGCAGTGATCACACAGGGAGAGAGTTTTGGTCTACTAACAAAGAGCCACTGTTCAACATGTTACCATACCAAACTGTAGAAAGGCAGTTGTCTTCTGCTGCAGAACATGCGTTTCCTTATGTATTTCAGTTCCTTACTGAGTGTAAATGGAAGATCTACAAACCATTTAGATGTAGTAAAGCCCCATGACAATGCCTCAGGTGACATGTTAAGACAAAGACTTTCATTGCTACTAATGGCCAATCATGGCACCATTTTTAGTGCAGTGCATTATAAAATAACTTTCAGTATGATTTATTGCCTTACAAACATTGTGAAACTGAATGTCAATACTAATGACCTGCAGCTGTATTCATGGCCACAGCCAGAAGTTTTAATGCAACATTTTTTCTTTTCTTTATGTTTTATGTCTGTGTGTGTGTGTGTGTGTGTGTGTGTGTGTGTGGTTAGTTTTAGTTTGAAAAATTACTAAACACCAGGCATGTTGCTAAACTACACTACAAGAGTCCAAGTCTTATTTCTAATGTAAATAATGACAATGGTGAATTCAATTTCCACCTAAATTGGAAATTAGCTGGGCACAGTCAGAGTACACTTCCGTTCCAACAGGACTGCCCCACACTCAGCTCAGGAAAGAGCTGCGAGGATAGACAGTGTAATTAGTGGACGGGCTTCTGGCCGTGAAAAGTAAAGCCAGAGTGGAAGTGCCTTAAACCTGCATTCTTCCTGATGGCCAGGAGGGGGAGACTCTTCTGGCTGCAAGTCCGATGGTATGCGCACTTATGAGAAAATGACACTACTTCTCATTTGATTTATTACCTCAGTAAAGATTTTCATAACATGGTCTCAGTCGCTTCCTCTATACAACATGATGGTCATTTTGTAATCTATGGGCCCATTTAGAGAAAAATACACCATAAAGCAAGATATGGACAAGGACAAGTCACTACCGTGGCATGTCTACGGGTTCTCAGTCGGATCCAATCAGCACAGTGGCATTCTTATCCTCCCCAGCTCCACCCTCTTGAAATATGGTCAGTTCTGGTTCCAACACCAAGATGGGGACGACCATAATGCCAAACTTGAGGCTTCAGAATGGTAGTCCACAAACCAATGGGCGACATCACGGTGTTTCCGTCCGCTGTTTATCATACAGTCTATAATGTGATGTCATGGTTCTGATGTGTTAACTCATAAACACTGAGCAGAGCGTGATGCTGCAGTTAGTGGTGTGATGCTGTGATTAAACAGGGTGGTTACATAAATTTGAATAATGGCTTCTCTGTTTCTAAATACGTGTCTGTGCTACCCAACGGTGCACATCTGTTGGGACATCCACATCCCCCGAAATACTGAGGCCGAGACTTCAGTGAAGTAGTCCTCAAAAGGCCAAACACAAGTTTGAATCCAATTAAAAACAGACCATTTAGAACTGACCTAAAACCAAAGTGCGTAAATTAAATTAATGAAAAATAAGACCCAATCGGACACACCATGTGATCAGATGTGATACTTGGCCTGCTCTATTTGGGTATTAGACATTTCACACTCACAGACCTGATGCTATGGGACCTTACAGAGCCAAATTAGACTCAATATAATTTGGACCAACAAGGGGCCCTGACTGGGTCTCAGTTGTAGGAACTGAGTGGACCTTTAAAGACCTCTACATCAGTGTCCTCAGTGCAAATTTCATTGCTTTCTGAAATTTGCACCAAAAGATCTTCCATCTTATATATTCACAACTGGGCGAAGCTGAACTTTACCTCCTTCTTTTCTACGCTCCTTCTTGCTGGCCCGCGAGATCAACAAAAGACCTGTGAAGCATCTTAAAGAGGTGGGAAACTCTTGAAACTGCTGGCACACATACCTGCCGCATGTTAGCCTCTCTCTTTAATTTATTCATTCAGATAATAAAAGTGGTTCAAACGTAGAGAAAGAGCCCTTTCTTACATGCTGTAGCCTCGGCAGCCGTCCCGAAGCCAGCAGGGTTAGAGAGGTTGGATTTTTTAAATCCCCCCCACCCCCTGGGAGCTAATCTTCAATTCTATGCTTTAAGCCAAAAAAACATTTTAGGCAATATAATGATTCAGCCCTCAGAGTGTCTGCAGCCTCGCAGGCCTGGGTACCTGGCCGGCTTCCCGTGCAGGGTTATTTACTCAGCTACTGATTGCTTGTAAAAATAAAAATAAAAAGGCAGCTTCTGAAACAGAACAACGCATTACTTCTCATAATCAATTTCAGATTCGCTTTATTCATCGACTGCAGCTTTTCGTAGCGTTATGAAAGCCAAGTCGTTTCGTTTTCCTCTGGTTTAGATGCTGATGGTGCTGCCCGTCTGAAACATTACAGTGTGAGTAATAGTGCAGGGACACATAAACGTGTTTATTTAATAACAGACAATAAAAGATATATGTAGCTGTGCGCTGCAGCTGCACACTCAGAAATCTTGGCAAACAATCGTCGTTACAAAAAAAGTTGAAAACTGTCAGAATTCAGCTGCATTAACTGTGGATCGCCTACATATAGAAGACATAGTTTAATTCCCGGCATATACAAAGATGTACACCTACATACAGCAGAGACACACACACCGGCGCTCCTGTGTTCCATCCCTGTTAATGCCTGAGCGACGGAGCCAATTATTTAATTACCGTGTCTACAAAACTGTGTCACAGTCTCTGCGAACACATAAACCAGATCGACAACTCCTGGTTCCTGATGCTGATCAGAGTGGACAGCTTTCATTTCCAAACCGAACGGAACATTTAATAGAATAACAATGTAGTTTTCCTGGAGAGAAAACAATGTTGAAGGTTCAGCTTTAATCACCATTGAGTAAAAAAAAAAAAACAAAAAAACAAAAAAAAACAGTGACGTGTTGATGGTGGTCAGTTTGAGTTGGAGTCTCATTTCAGTTTGTGCAAAGCACAAAACACTCTTTTAGTGAATATTTATGTTAAACCTGCATCAACCTCTTTTGAAATTGATATGGCAAACACCTATTTGCACATCCAGTCGCCAAAAAGAAAGATTTGTATTTATCTGATGTCTTGTTTCTGGCCCCCCCACAAATATGAATAAAATATCCACTCATCTTTTTGCTTTGTTTTGGTCTCTCCACCAGTTTTTCAGAAAGGCATATAGCCTTTGAACTAGTCCAGGTAAGCTAGCTAATCACTCGCTTGCTGTTTGTCGTTTGGTAATTGCTCGGTTCAGAACTATTTTAAGGGGGAACTTGCACCCCTTGAACAAACAACCCAGATGAGAGCCGAGAGAGTGAATCAAAACATTGAAGCTGTGGGTCATAAAACCAAAACGATGAACCGAAAGAACGAAAGGCTCGGCACAGCTGAGGTGAACTGCAGAGTCGGGTTAAAGTTGTTTGTGGGTTCATCACTATGAGCTGCCGTTCACATTACACACAGTCATTTGATCCATTTGCAAAACAAGAATATGAAGATTAGCGCAACATTAATGGTCCTATATCGTGAAAATGCTAAAAAAAATGTGTTTTGTGTTTTTTTTATAAAATCAGAGCTGTAAAACTCTAAGAGCCTTTAAGAAGCAGAGAATTTTGTGGTAGCTTTTTCAGATTGTGTTGAGTTGGTTATTTTTCCTTGACGTTTGTGCTACTACCATGGCTACGCAGTCGACTGGTTTCTCTTTTTTTTGTCCATTTTAATGGTGTTGATTGTTAACATATGACCTGTTCCTGTGTCTAACCTCCCGCCCGGTTTTGTGCCGCTACCGTTAAAAATGGATTTGAGCGGAGAGCTGAAACGCACTGCAGTGCTTCTGGCGGAACCAAGCCAACATTTCTTTTGTCGTCATCACCATCACCAAAGAGTTTAATAGGCACACATAAAGGTATACAGTAACTGTAAGTGTTAGGATCTGCTGAGCTCAACTGTGACTTTGCTTCATCAGGATGAAATATTTCACAGGAGTTCAGCAGTGTGACAAAATGAGGATCTCTGGGAATGTGGTCAAACGTGTGAAAAGTCACTTGTTCTCTCAGCTTCCCACTTTAACAAAGACCCACAGGGCTCCATTAAGTCTGGATGGCAATCACGGTATCAACACGTATCTTTATGAATACTAAAATCTTCAAATGAAATCAGCACACGAAGGTCTGGAAAAGTTCTCAATTTTACCATTTAACCCAGAGACCCTGTTTTTCCCTTTAACGTCCCTTATTCCCTCACCGCTGCCTTTTTTCTCCTTCTTCCCTCCTCCCACACAGTCGCACACATACAGTTTTGTTATCAGTTCAAAGCACAAAGAGAGGTCAGCGAGGGAGCATGTCAGTCAGACAAGTTGTCACCCAAATGATGACAAATTGGCCGCCTCTCCGCTCGCCTCCCAATCAAGTCCAGACCTGGCTTTCGTGCACGCACAGTTCCTGTAAGTGGAGATCGATGGCACTCAGGTGAAGCTCGCAGTCCCTCTGCTCAGTCACACAGTCAGCACTCTGTCTCTGCCATATAGACTTAAGAGCGGCTTAGAGTCAAATAACTTCATCTAATTTATCTGGGTTCTGAGTTTTAGTGTCCCATTATGCTATCACAGGTGCTTTTTTTGCCCAGAACACCTCTGCTTTCGACAGAAAAGTTGTCATATTTGTCCTTATCCAACACAATAGCTGCTGGCGTCAAGCTCCCTCCCTCCTCGTGCAGTACCCAGTACAGATATAGTTCGATGGAGGGAGAGCCTTCACCTGTTTCTGATCTCCACTCGGCTACTAACCCTGACGCCTCTCTGATGGGCTTGTTTCCAGGGAGACAAACATCATGTAACCCAACACTGCGAGCCTTAAAATAACATTGTCTTTATCGTCGGCGATGGATGGAATTTTCTCATTTCACGTCCTGAAGCTGAGAGAATGTGCAGGAACACTTTTGCTCCCTGTGAATGCAGAGCGGCAAAATATTTGCTTTCTTTCATGCTATTTTCTCTCTCTTTTCTGGTCCTGTATTGTCTCTCTATCTTTGTTTCTATCTTTGGCCGCTTCACTCATACAGCCGATGTTTGGTTTGCAACGTCACGCTGAGCTTTGGCTGCTTATGTTTCACATTCAGAACTTATTAAACTTATAGAGTACAGAGTTCTAGAGCCTAAAGTCATATCTTGGTGGAGAGAGAAGTTGGGGGTTACTGAGTGAGTGCCACATTAGTCCAAATACCAAAAAGTAGGGATCATATCATATCTGTGACATGTTTGTATCCACGACAGCAGATCTTCTCTTTGAATGAGGCAACTACCGATCCTCACCTGAGTGTTGCATGATGGGTTGTTTTTAGCATTAATGTTGCTAGGTTAGCAAGTTCCTTAATGTCTGTTTGTAGCGTTGCTGATGGCATGGCTCTACAAACAAGGCTTTTGGGTCCATTTGTCCACCAGTCAACATATCTAAACAGCGATCGGATGCATTGCCATTAAAATTTGGTCCAATCATTCACGTTCCTCTCAGGATGATTTGTATTAACGTTGGAGATCATCTAGCTTTCAATTTGTCCGAGACTTTGGTTTATAGCAAAATGTCCTTTTACAAGATAAGCAAATACTGGATCTACCTCGGGTTTTAATCAAGTACTTATTAATTCACTTTTACATGGGAAAAGGCCTCCTGGATCAGGACTATCTCATTGGACTAATTGTATGTCAGGGGAACTTTTCCCAACTGGACTTTTTCCAAAAACATGAGTTGGAAAACAGCGGGTCCTCTTCTAGTCGCGGCGTCTTATATTCCAGCCAACGTGTTAAGTTCATTAACGGAAAAAATAATCTGACAAAACAAGCGAATGCCTCCGATGGGCCCTCAGGATCCTTGGTCCTCGGCCCCTAAACAAAATCCTGGTAAAAGCTGTTATCTTGTGTTGGTTTCCATTAAAGAATCTGTCAAACAGAGAGGGTGGAAATGACGAGAAGACAGAATGGAAGTGTTGTTTGGTTTCACACGTTTCATCAGTTTTCTTTCTGCCTCTGCAGCTTCCCTTTGTTTTTGTTTCTCCTGTGAAGCCTGCGGGGATCCATAAAGTTTAATGTTCTGTCTCTGAACAAATCCAACCTTTTACTTTACCTTTGCACTTTTGCTCCTGCGACCTCTTTCGTGAACTAATTATTGAGAGACTTTGAAGTTTTGAGGAGTTTACAGTTAAAGTGCGCTAACTTTATTCTATGTTGTGGTAAAGAACAAATTATTCAGAGGACAAATGGGGGACAAGGACTTCTACAAGGACTTCTGCTGTGATGTGGACAAATCCCAGGGCGAAGCTTTGCTCTGATTCACTGCCATCGCTACACTCATTCCCACTTGGTCGTTTGGGGTGGGAGGGCCGTGGGTGTTAGCGGGGCCAGAGGTGAAATCCAAACTTTAAAGCTAAACCACGAGGTTTGCATAAAAAAACAACCCCGGACCTCAGATGGCAAACGTGAACAAAAAAACCCGACTCATTTTCTTTTCTCTACCACAAGCTTCCTCCAGGCGGGGGTCCGCCAAGTTGCAAATTAATCGTTGATTTAGGAACAACAGAAGCCTTTTGTCTCAGAGGGCTCGGCTTTTTTCTCCCTCTCCCTCGACCATCGAGCCACTTGGCTCGGCGTCGCCTTATTTTTCCAGGCATAAAACTTTCATGATGAAATAAAGCAGAGGGCACACGGCAGCGGCGGCGGGAACGCTCGCTGGGCCTTTGGCTGCTATCACTCACGATCCTGTCCGACTGATGAGATGAGGCTGATCTGGCTGCCCCTCTTTTTCTGGCTCGTATTGTGCGTCTCAGTCCGTCTCTGTCCTTTTTACCATCTTTTCTGTCTCTTCCACCGTCTCCATTTCTTTGTTTCCTCAACCGTCGTATTTCTGTCCGTCCACCTTTTCTGCTTGTCTTGTCTTTCTCTTGTCTAACCGTCTCCGTCCCCTTTCCCCCGTCTCTTTCTCAGCTCATTTAAACTCAATTACCAAACCTTTTCATTGGCTTGCAAGCTTGAAAATCACACTTGCTGACAAATCAGAAACACTGCTGTTATCTGTATCATGCTCTTTCTCATCTTCCCCCACCACACTCACACACACACACACACACACACACACACACACACACACACACGCAGGCTCAGGTTCCCTCAGATGTCGGGTTTTGGGACTCGTTCTGGACGTCTGATGAAGAAGTGCGTCTGGGTCATTTCCACTCGGATGTTGGTTTTGCCCGCAGAGCGTCGCTTTAACGTCGATATCTGATCTTCATATTCTGTCATCTGTGATGTTTTGCTAAGCCCTCTCTACCTGTCCTCATAAATAAGGATAAGCTGTGGACTTAACGGGGCAGCAGCAGACGCTGATGATTGCTGTACCTGACACCACATTCATCTCACACATCTTTAATGTCGGGACTCAGCTTCACTTTTTTATGGCAGGGGAGCTGAACCCATGTCCCCTGGATGCAAATATGAGCTTTTTTTTTACCAGAGAGAAAGCGTTACACGATCGAGAGCCTCTCAACTAAGACTTGGAGGCAGATTTAGGCACCAGGTGTGAAAATCTGACACACCTGTGAAGTGTCTCATGAAGCCACACTTGTAAATATTTTTAGATTACCAGTCTCTTAAATGCTGTATGTTTTGTCCTCATCTCGTCGGAGCTTTTTAGCATCTTTCAGCTCATGGTTTTGGTTTTAGAGCTAGCCTGACTCTATCCTGAAGCACGTTCTCCACTGGCAATGTTTCTTTTTTATTCGATGGAGACCAAACCAGAGCTAAAAGGAGTGTGAATATTGGACTTACATTTAAAAGGTGGCCAGAAACACAAATCCAAATGAATGCTAATGATGCTCTTTTTCTGCTAGATGTGTAAATGGGCAACTGTTTGCTAGCAAGTTAGCAATGTGATAATATGTTAACAATGTGTACACAGCTTGCACTTTTTCCCCAAGAGCCAAAAAAAAAACTTTAAAGCTTTAATGTTCCTAAGAAAGCAAAAAATAAAATGTAAATTAAAATTAAAACATTAAAAAACATTAGAGGCAGCTACAAGTGAGATCCCAGTGTCCTGTGGAGGAAGCTCACCACATATATCACTTTATGAATGACAACTAAAAGCTTTAATCTTTTACAAATACTTTACAAGCCATTATTAACGTTTAGTAAAAATATTTTGACAGTGGCACTGCTCACTGATTATGCATTTTGAGAGACACTTTGTGGCTTTTCCCATTCACTTCAATACAGTCTGGGTTTCTATTAAGCTAACATGTAGCGACCATTACAAGTGAATGTTAAAGCACTATGTGCATGTTAATTCACTGTCAGGATATTTTTCATGACTCTATAACAATAAGTCTGTTCAGATTATGGCCTTTTGAAAGCGTTTGAACTCACCTGAACGCCACCCGACCCATCAAATTCAAAAGATGGGACTTGTTCAGTGGGAAGAGGCTCACACTGAGCATGTGACAGGACAGACATTAAGGTCAACATTAAGCCGAGGCCCTCTCGCCGCCGCCGCAGGACTAAGAAGTAGCTGTATCAAATATCTCACTGAGACATGTTTGGCAGAAAGCAGCCTGACTTCACTTCTAAACACACGCCTGACGCTCAGAAAAAACGACTGACTGACAGGAAGCATGAAAGAGAAGAAAGTGGTGTGTGAGCTGGGAGTTCCTCCGTGTTATTTGATGAAGGGGAGCAGAAAGAAAATAGACAGAGGGAGAGTCCACTGTGATTTGATAAACGCGCCAGTCAAAGTTTTACAATCACATCACACTACATTTGGAGGATTTGATGTCAAAGGTTCAGGACTGGGTCATACGATCATTAACGGCAACCCGAGAGAGCCTGTAACAGCATGGTGTGTGGTGGAGGAGTGGGATTGCGGAAATAATTCAGTCAGAACCAGAAATTTGCTTGATGCAAGTCCGTGCTGGTTTGCTGAGCGTGTGTACGCAGTGTGAATGTGCAAGTGATTTCCTTTATTACAGGAGAATTATGGGTTAATTAGTGTCAGTGAAAGTGGAGACCACACAATCTAACTATTTAAAGATACTGCAGAGGCTGACAAGACAGTCCTGCAGTGATAGTACAGGACCTCAGAGGCTGGCTCTGCCTGGGTTTTGTCAGTATGATTGTGGTGCAGTAGAAAGAAGGCACACCTAGGATCGCCATGGGTTTTTTATGAATACAGATGTTTATTTGTATTGTATTGTATTGTATTTGTATGTACTGCTAAATAGTCACTTTAAAGCCAAATACCGAAGTTTATGGCTCACTAGTTGCAGAGTTAGTTTGCACAATCTTTTCAACCAATAACAACGCAGAAAACGAATCAAGTCCAAGTGCAGACCAGAAAGCCGTGAATTTTAAACACGGTCGATGAGAGCGGTGAGAGTGAAGCCCAACAGTGAAGCTGCAGGCAGGAAAACCAAAACAATGAGCTAAAAAGCTGTTTCAGCTCATTGCTCGCTGATGGGGGAGTCAGTGAGCAGATTTAGGTGCAATTCTTAGTTTCACTCTAAATTTAACAAATACAGCAAACAAGGCTGGTTCATGAACAGAGATGCTGACAATGAATCAGAAAGCATCGCCTTATATCCTCCACTCTCTCTCCAGGGAATCCTCTACTGTTGGCCTCTGACTTTCTGTTGGCTTGGCATCCTGCCCACATGACCTCATAGGCTGGCAGTAATCCAGTCTTCTTAAACCTAATGGCGACAAAACTGGTACGTTCATAAAATAAAATAAGGGCCCTCTGGCTTTTAATACTCAAACGTTGCATATGTTGGGCTGACAATCATCAGTTTTCACAACACACACGCACACACATACACACACACCCTTGTATTTCTTATTCTGGCAGCTCTTACACGTCCTTCTGTGACTGACGGATGGAACTCAGGTGTCTGTCTACGATCTCTCATGTAGCTGTGCTATCAAAAAAATATATATATACCACACTATCATTTAATGTAAAACATAAGACAGACATCTTATTTCAGATGTTATTAATTATGAATGAGACAGACTATTTATATCAGCATTTCCAAGCATGTGTATAGGTTAAATACAGGAAAGCATTTACTTGAAATGTAAATGTAAATTGATAATGAACCAGAGAGTGAAACATGGGCACATAAATATTTCCACTGACAATGCAGCTAATGGCCCACAGCTCAGTGAAATTCCAACAGGGGGCATGTTTCTGTAAAAGCACACACACACACGCACACACACACACACACACACACACACATTATTTAAATCAAGGGCAACAGTTGGGCCAAAGATCATGCACTTTAATTGTGCACTGTGTTTTAATATAAAATCCAAAAATAACTACAACACAAAGCAACACATAGAGTAAAGATAACAGGAAGTAGGAATAGCAGGAAGAAAATCTGATTTTCCAAACATTTCTGAGTGCAGAAATAATGTGAGTGGTGGAGTCAAACGCCTGAGGGTGGAGCTCGAGCCAGAAAAGGCTGAGTAACACAATCTCACCTCGGACCGCTGGAGAGCCAGAAACCCCCAAAACCTCAAAAACCACCCAAACTCAAAAAGCTGGTCAACTTACCATTAAACGGCCTTAATATAACACCAATTTAGCTGGTGTTTGTATTGAGAGCTCCAGTTCCATGAGAACGGACATTTTCAGTTTGAGCACTCCCACCAAGATCAGACCTTTCGGGGTATTAAGTTAGTTTTTCCCAGGAGAAAAGCCACAGGGGAAGCTTGGAATCCGTGTTCACTGGAAGAACGGCTAATATGCAGCTGCTTTGGTGTTGAAGAAGACGTGCAATTTTACATATTATCATTAGCAGAGGCGGAAAAACTTTGGGAAATGCTTATTCACTCTCACAGAGTTTGGTTTGAAGAGCGACACCGCTCTCAAATCTAAAGCTGAAGCTACCACCAGCAGCCGGTTAGCACAGCTTAGACTGGAAATGAGTGGATGCAGCTAGTCTGGCTCCGTCCAGAGGTAATAAAACCCAAAGAGTAGCCTGGCGAGCTCACAGTGAAGACGAGACTCCAGGAAGTCACTGCTCCCGGCCAAAAAATAGTCCGGCACAAATTCCCTTATAAAATCAGATTAAACAGAGAGACGTGAGCTTCAGAGGTGTGTCCAGGAAGTATGCGAAATGAATTTTCGCCTTACGTCATTCTTGTGAACTTGATCGCAGGACCGTCATGTTTATCCACTCAAAACAGCCGGCGTGTCGACATGTATCCATGAAGTGGATTCATAAAGCCCCGCGATATATGCAGATATTTGACTCAAGCTGAAACGCCCTGGGACAATTCTCCTCATTGACGTCCAGTCTTAATGCTAAGCTAAGATAACTGACTGCTGGCTGAAGCGTCGTATTTAGCATAAAGACATGAAAGCGAAATTGATCTTGTCCGACTCTCAGCAGCAAGACAAAAAAGTATATTTAACAAAACTATTCTTTTAAGGCCTATAATTGGCTTTTTATGGATTTTGACCACAGTTGCTGCATTTTTTTTTCAGAGACAGTCTGGACAGTGATTTTCAACACCGGCTCTTTTCTATGGCACGTATTTCAGCTCTGCTGCAGGTGCCATTTGAAGACGTTGGCTCAAGTGCAGAACAGTGTGTTTTCACGGTGGAACATGCGAAGCCCTTCCTGCCTGTTTCTCCCATCACTCCACTGGATTCGTTCACTTCTCTGCTATCTGTGCTCCGAGCGCCTGCTGCCTCCTTCTCTCTTTCACTCATCGGCTCTCAGAGACAGGAAGCAATTCACTAACCCCTCTCATCGCCACTCCAGTTGTTCCCGTCTGCAGCACTTTGGAAAGCCATTTTGATAAATACCATGACAATTCATATACAGCGAGCGCAGCCATACCATATTAGCCTCAATATGATGGAGTGTGTGAATATGGAGCACAATTCTTGGGCCCCTGACTGCGTATAGTGCAGTATCCTCTTAAATCCCTTCAAAAAGCAAGCGTTCCCTCATGGATTCATGAAAAGAGCCCATTTATAGACATGAAAAAAAGGCCCGTTTCAACAGACTTTAAGTGCGGCGGCCAAGGAAAACAATGTGCCTGGCCAGAAAAACTGAAGTCTGTAATGCACCGACTTAATTCCATTCTTTCGCATGAAAAGAGAATAAAAAGTTCAGGGCTGGCTGGAAAACTCGCTGTGTCCGAATTGTGTGCGACTGACAGAGGCACTGACATACAAAGTATCACTCGGCACGAAAATCAGCTCGAGGCTAAATCACACCACAGGCGGCCTCAGCGGGGCCGAGTACGTCACAGTGATATGACAAGTGATTTATAGACGGCTAAGCCAAAATGCTGGAAACAGGATTGAGAGAAAACGTGAGAGAGGGAAGTGAAGAGAGAGAGAGAGAGAGAGAAACAGGCAGGCTGGGAAAGGGAGAGAAAGTATACAAAGACGGAGTAATAAAGTGAGAGGGAGGAGGGAAGATGGAGAGCGCTCGGTGCCAGTCGTCGGTCCATTTGGTCCATTAATGTGCAAAGTAACGGCCTCGCTGACTGAGGGATGATGGGAAAATGGCCCTTCCCGTAGGGTAGCCCTTGAAGTGATGTATAGTAGCGAGGACGGAGAGCGGCGCTTGATGGCTGATTCCTCCTTCCTCAGCTCATCACAGGCATAAACAACAGGAGGCCTTCCTGTAAAGAGAGGGCGCTTTCACAACGCACAGCCGGACCAAACCAAAGTGTACGGCCTGTGTTTTTTTTTTTTTGGTCTGATCAAAATCTGCTCAGTTCCGACCCCACAGACACAAATCCCCTCTCTGCAGTTTTTTGTGCTCTACTGAGCATTTTAGTGTCTTTCAGCTCACTGTTTTGATTCGTTCACCTCATTTCATCCTGTATCAGGCAGCTGAATACAGCAAATAAGGTTTGAGATACTCATACGATACGCGTCCTGCGTAGCACTAAAAAGCAGCTAGCTATTGAACACAGTGGAAGATTTTGCTGCTAAAGAGTCGGGTATTCTCCTCAAGAGATGGTGGAGACCAAAGCAAAGCTAAAAGAAAGAGCAAAAATACTGCATTTTCACTAGGCCAGACATGTAACTCCAAATGAATGCTCATGTTTCTCTGTACCTGCTGGTTGCGTGTTTGTTATGCTTCTTTACATCAGCTCTGTAAGGAGATTTTATGTCAGTGTCTTTGCAGTCAGTTGTGCTGCCCTCTAGTGGCCCAAAAAATCAATTTTGGTTTAAAAAACTGCTAATGATATGATCGTAGCCGCTCTTAATTTCCTCTGTGAAGTGTCTGTGGGGTGCTTACTCTGTGTGTAATTGTATCTGCTTGCCTTAATCCCTCAAAATGTGTTCTTCATGATGTTTGGAAATCGGGGTGCAGCCTTTGCTTCTGTCACATGGGCATGGCGATCAGTGAGCCAGTAGCAGCTGTCAAGATTAGAAGCAGCTGCAGAGCCGTCATCGCTGCAAAAACTGTTACAGACATAAAGATAATAGTGGAAAAAAATCTAATTGAAAACGTCATCTGGATGAGGGACGAGGTTTCGAGGCAGGGATTTCAACTGACCGACTGAATAAGAGGATAAAAGTCTGATCGCAAAGCTTTAATGGACTTCAAATACTTAAATGTGGTCTATCATGTTTTTCCATTGTCCTACAAATATTCAGCTGGCTTAGAAAGTCATGCAACCTGCACTCTGACAAATGATATAATACCTTTAAATCAGAATCTCTGCTGTTCATACTAAAACGACACAAAGACAAGGAAAGTCTGGTATTGTTGTACAAATGAATAGAATGTAAAACTATGCTTTATTTCAGAGCGTCAGCTTTATAGCTTGCCTGGTCCTGGTCTGACAAAACAAAGGCCTAGTCTGGAGGTGGTTAACCAGGGGAGAGTTAGCAAGGTGGAGCCAAGTGCGAGCACAGGTCTGCTCCCGGAGTGTGAAATCGACTGCAGCGCCTGGTGCTGCGAACCGTTCCCACTGGCAGAGAAAGATGTGCAATCATGGCTGGCTTTTAGCTGTTCCAGAAGCCTGAGATGTGAATAATAGGTGCAATTTGATATCGTTGTCAATTTTTCAAATAACTGACAAACACGTTGTGGGTGATTGTTCTCAGACGGGGGCCGCTGAGGAGGAACTGCCAAAACAACTCACTTAGAGAAAATTGCAGTCTTGAAAACACTCGAGGAGAGCGATCACCATTTACTAATGAAAGCTCTCCTCATGGGAGACATTCAGACTCATCCGTCACACAGTCACACACTGACATTTGGTTTAGACAGAGTTTGTAAGGTTTGGGCCTCGGCTATAGCGGCTCCCCATGATGTGTTTTCTTATGATTAGTGAGAGTAAAACTCATTGTCCACCATGCCGTCTTGTTCCGTTCAGTTCGTTTCACGTTAAAACGGTGGATGGCACCAACAGAACCACCGTCCCTTTTTTTTTCATTGCCCCTCTGCTGAGGTTCCAGTCGAGTTGAGCCGATACTAAAAGGTGGGGTTAAAACACTGCAGACCACTGATTGGCCGGAGGGAATCAGGGAAACCAGAGTCGTCTCGTCGTCTGCGCTCTGTAGGATTTCCCACGCTCTGCAGGCTTCACTCAAACTAAGCTCGTCTCCTCGTTGTAATAACCACATACCAAGACGACAGACACATGCGATGTCCTCCGCTGTTTTCTTGTTATTAGAGGATCTCAGTGCGTAACAAGCGCGTGGTTGAGCCAGTGAGAGAGCGAGCGTCAGAAATGACACTGAATGCAAGCGGAGCAGAGGAGGAGGTTGGCGCTGAGCTGTCGGTACGGCGGTGCTGCTGGAGAAGTGAAGCCCTGTAACAACCCCACCAACATGTAAGAGTACTGTCTGCAGTGGTAGGTACGGGTTAAGGACAGGTTGGCCGAAAGCGTTTGGTGGGAACGCAGTGTTGGATGGCATAGCAAACCCAGCTCCAAAACAGCATGTGCCTCTGTCTGCAAGGTTTCAAGCCTTTTTGCACGTGCCTGTCTTTGTTTTTTGAGTTCAGCACCTATCTTAAGATCTGGTTTCTCACTTTCCTTTTGCGCAAAGGGATTTCCCCTGACTCCTTATTCCAAACCATAATGAAACTAAATTTCCTGTTTAAAGTCAATCCGTCTTCTGCCAAACAGAACAGTACATCAGCCCCTGGATCAGACAGTAAGACACAATGAGAACTTAGTTTTATCAAAGAAAGAAAAAACAACCCGCAAAAGTATTTTCCTAATTGGCCCGCTTGAGGAGAAGCGTGTCAGGGATGAAATCCATCACGCTGATTGCTGGCCTTCTCTGCGTGGAGCCGCGTGGGGGCGGAGCTGTGTGGGGTTTGTTGGGGTTCTTGTGGTTTTGGATTGCGCACATGCTAGTTGGATCTCGGGAGGGAAGCCCTCGCACAGCCGAGAGCAGCTCATTACCTCGGTTAGTCATCAGCCCCACTGTCTGCAGCAGGATGATAAATGAGCAGCTTCCTCATGTGTGGCTCTGACAGCGCCGTGGCACAGGGTCAAGCTGACATCCACCGAGGGGCGGCGGGGAGGCCGAAGCGAGAAGCGACCGCACTTCAGAGAACCTGCGAGGGCTTTCTGGGAATTGAAACACCCTCCAGTGGCTGCACTGTTTCTAACTTTCCATCCATCTCCACGCTGATCGCTCTGTCGCCGATTCATGTCAGGAGCAGGATAATTGATTCACACAGGAATTCTTATCTTCTATGATTCCGAAAGGATTCAAATCATTTTTTTCACTTTGTTAATAACGTCATGTTGACGTAACCAAAAAGGCAGAAGTGCGCACACACTAGAGTGATCTTATGGTTAACCTTAAGAAAAGGCAACATGTTTTGGGTGCATTGAGAACCTTGATAACTAGCTTTGGAAGATAAAAGCAGTAGGCAGCTTTCTGTGAGTCCTTCATACCTCACCTCCCTGAGTTTACAGAGAGACAAACTGATCAACATCAACTGCATCGTTTTAAACAACTTCAATCATGTCTGGTCTGCCCAAGAGATGAACTCGGTCAGAATCAGTCATAACATGTTCAATTTGAGTTTGGGATCATTACCAACATTATGGGTTGGCTCACTTTCACTTTTCCTTCACATAAAGTGGTAAACTGACAAACACGGTAAACGAGGCCAAACTGTTTGCAACCGGGAACAACTTTTTGCCCTTTCCTGACCTGTTCTTCACGATGCCTCCATGTTTTCAGATCTCATCACTTTGTCGAGTGTTATCATAATCTCTAAAACGCATCGCCAGACCCAGAACTGGTGTTATTGTTGGCTGCTTTCCGTTTTCCTCGGAGCGCGGAAAACTACCAACAGCACAGGACGCGCTGCGTTTGTTTCCAAAGTCTGCAAAGAAATGCTCAGCGCCGCTGTGGAAATAAGAGAGGAGAAAGGAGCACGTTCACTGCAGAGGAATAGCTTTAGGGCATTCAATCGTTCGCAACTGGACCTCGTCAGTTTGTCTTGGAAGACATTTTGCCCCTCATCCGAGCGGGCTTCATCAGTTCATGCGCACCAGACTAGATAGGACAGCTCTAGTCCAATGAAGTGGTGTTAGGTTCAAGTTCAAGCATAGGAAAAGTTCAATTGTCAGAATTTAATTTGGAGTAATAACATAGCTTCACGCAAAACTGGTAATTACAGCCAGGGTTGGCGTCGGGTTGGAGGGGGGAGTAGAGGCAACATCAGGAGAAGAAGTTTGAGTTTGTTAATTCCATGATGGAGACATGAAAGCAGATAGAAACGCTGCCAGCCGTGACTTTCCCAGGAGATCGTAGCCGGTAACAGACAGAATCACATAATGAAAGCGATGCTTACAGGGGACCAATCTGAACGCAGATGGTGTCATTATTCTAAAGCCATTACATTGTGTGATCATTATTTACTTCATAATGATAAATTCAAGCAAAGAAAATCTATTGCCAGTTTAACTTACTTAATGAGAAAGCGAGTTCATTTTTACAATTGCCATGCCTGCTATATGTTAGCCAGCGAAGCTAATACAGCCAAAACAATCAGTTCAGATCAACATAGCTGACTGTTGCCATGGTACAAGCTACAAGTCCGGGTTTTAGAGGAGCAAAAATACGATTTGTCTTTATCCAGCGGGCCTAAACAGTTTCTTAGATATTTACACAAAAGCTAATTCTGCAACTGATCTTTCAGTGGCTATTTGAACTCTTCTGGATGTGAAAACTCAACCTGGAAGACTTTCAGAATCTGTGAAATGAGAATTCAGATTCATCAGCAGACACACACACACACACACACACAGGACACCAATGACTCCTCTGTCAGCGGGCTGTCCAGGTTCTCCATGAACAAATAAATGTGGTGTAATTCTCCTCAGATGTCAGTTGTTGTTTTTTCACCGTTAAGTCTGGCAAATTGCAGTGATTTACAGTCCTGAATTTGTCATGCACAAGTTTCCCCTCTGACTCCTGCAGACATTCCTCTTTCAGCTGGCACTGCTGCAGCTACTTGCACCACTAATGCATGAGACAACCGGATATCTCCCAGAGAGTGTGTGTGTGTGTGTGTGTGTGTGTGTGTGTGTGTGTGCGCGCCCGCACGTGTGTGTGTGTGGGTGTGGGTGTGTGTGCGAGCGTGTGTGTGAACCTGTCACTCTTGGTTGAGTGATGTTGATGTGAGCTGAAGTGGCATGACTGTGGCTCTCTATGAGGGAGGTATGGCACAGAATCCAGACTGGAGTGGGCCATGGTGTGTGTGTGTGTGTGTGTGTGTGTGGATGTCTTGGCAGACATCAGATGAAGGGATGTCATGCCCCTCAGACTCTCTCTGTCACACACACACACACACACAAACATCCATATCCAACAGCAGCGAGCATGAATGGTCATTCAGCTCCAGCCAGCAGTATGAAAACAAGTCAAAAGGAGGAAGAGGAGGAGGAAAAGGGGGAGGATGAAGGACAGGGTCTTGAGCCAAAAGAAACACGGTGGGCTCGTCTGTCCTCCTCCCTGTCCTGATGAGCACCCCAGGCAAATATTCTGTGAATGAGAGCATATTCTGGGGGGCTATGCTTCCCATTTCAGCGTGTGAAGGAGGAGAAGGAGGAGGAGGAGAGGTGACTCACCCATGATGTCATACAAAATGAACATTTTCAAATGAGTCTCAAAGTGTAATAGAGGACCTGCTTTTTCGTCTGGTACTTCTGTTATTGTACAACAACACTGGCTCTCAACCATTTCAGCTGCAGTGATCCCCAAAATACAGCAGAGCCCTTTTAATTCGCTCCGGTCTAAATTTCTTTACTTGTTTGTGTGGAGAAGGCCTCCAGAAAGCCTTTTTAAAAAATGTAAAACATGCATTTTTGTTGTTTTTTTGTATGCATTAAACAAATGAGATATAACATGTCCATCAGTGAGCTTTAGAGATGCCGATTTTGTTCCATTCAGACAGAGCCAGACTAACCGTTTCCCCCTGCTCCCTGCCTTTATGCTAAGCTAAGCAGCTAAACCTACTGCTGGACTTAGCTTCTCATTTAACAATCCGCTTTTTTATTCATAGAATAAGTTAAAAACTCCTCATGGAGCTCATTTAATATTTGTGCTTCAGCACCTAATACTGACTATTTTTCTATGTCCTCCCGGCCTCGCCACACTCTCTGCTTTGTTTAGCGGCTGTACTGGTAACCAGGCTGACGTGTGTGGGACACGGAGCCTCCTTTGATCTCTGGCTGCAAAGCCACGATAATGAGGTGACTTTATGATCATTGAGAATTTATGCTCATTGGATATAACAGTTTTCAATTCAGCAAATTATGAGCCATGTCCCTCTAAATGTCCGCTCCGACGTGTTCTCCGCTTCTCCTGTTGCAGGAAAGCCGTTAAGTGAGAGGTCTTATGAAGTCTGCTGTGGGTGTGACAAGTCCTCATAGGGGTTTAAATTACCTTTGAAGTGGCAGCTAATCACCTCGGTGAGGCGGTTTGGGCTCAGTTGCTACAGCTGCTTCACCGGAGGAGTCGATACGGGCCTTGAGGCTGACGTATGTCCACGAGGCAGGGTGGCACAAAACAGTTTGATAGCCTTCAAACATCAATGAATGAAGGCAGGTTTTTTTTTTCCCTGCTCCTCAAACCAAAGAGCAAAGGCAAGAAGAGGAATACTGTGACGATCTATGACAGAGGGTGAGGACGACACCAAAATCTCTATCCAAACTTCAATGCCAGATGTGTTGATTTCTCTGTTTAGGTTATTTTCCACAATGACTTTTGGAAGAACCCCGGAGGCGACCAAAATTTCAGTCACACACACTTACGTCAAGGAATTGGCCACTTAAAGCGAAGGTTTAGCCAGTTAGATTTGGCGGAAACGCTTTGCAGTAAGAATCTGAGCAGGAACGAAGGTGCTGCTGAGAGAGCTGGTTCCCCGGTCGGAAACGCGTACATGAACATTAAATCTTTGGTTATTGAAGAGGAGGTGGTGGAGGGAGCTGAAGTATCCGGTCATTATGGCCTTCTGCATGAATATGATTGGATGGTACTAGTCAGCTGGTCATTGAGCTGGGGATTGTGACGCATGAATGAAACAGCTGATGTCAATCAGCTAATGCAAGTGCAACTTCACACAAGTGATGTAGACCATAGATCTCTATGTATACTTGACGCTTGAGGTGCTTGTATATATGCAAACTGATGTCAGTGACCTCATGGGGGGGTTGACCGATTGCAGGCAAAAAATCATGCACGGTCCAGAATATAAAAAATCTGTTCCCACCGCAGATTGTAGAGTTGCAAGTAAAGTGGCTGAAGCTGAATGAGCCATGTGAGTGTTTTCTGATCAGCCACCGGGGCTGGTCGAGTTCAGGAAACTAAAACTACTAAGGTTAAAGCCGGGACAAGATTGTGGTCACAGTTAAATCATGTAATTGTTGGTAGCAGATTGATGTGAACCGTGGTCTCCAATATCAAAGTCGTGGCCTTTGTGCTCCCAACCATCCTCCCCAACCTCCGTCTCAAGAGGTTTTGTGGCACTATAACCACTTCAAACTCCTCTCAGGGCCTCAGATCCCAAGGGGCCGATTGGAAATGAAGCCTCGGCTACTGTCGCCTCTGCTTCTGAGAAGCCTCATTACACGCATGACCACGAGATGCTGCTTGTCAGGAAGACATAAACATTAAGTTTTTTTTTAAGCGTTGGATCAAATAGTTAATTTTACCGATTTTAGGGTTTGACAGTCATTTCTCCAAGTTCAAAACAATTTATTTTGGAACTGCAAATGAAAAACAAGACTGCATCAAAAGGAAACTCACAAGAGCAACATTTGTTTTTCTAAGCCCATTAGAACCAATTAGACAACCCCAAGCTGAGTGATAACAGAGTTTGATAGCTCCCTGGGTGGAGACAGATGCTATCTGCTCTTTCAGTGGAGCGGCGCGACCTTTAAACACACCAGTGTTTTACTGAAGGGGATCCCAGTCCCGGCAGAGTCCTTCATCTCGGATGTAAGACGCGGTGGTGTCAAAGAGCCCCTTGTGATCCCCCTCAGGACCAGTAGGAGGTATTTTAATAGCTGTCTGACCCGTGGTGGCTCTACCCTGCCGCTATCTCCCTCACAGGGAAGCTGTTGTGCTGCATCACAAACGCAAAAAGCAGAGGAGACCCTAAAAATGCGGTTTCCTTCCGTTGGCTGTCGGCTCTCTTCAGTTAAGTTACCACACGCTGTTTAATTGATAGCGGTTTTACATGCTTGCTTTTTTATTTTATCGCATTTTTTTCACTTCCCACTGTTGGTGTCTAGCCATGCTGATAAGTTTACTTTTACCAGTAGAACAACTTTGTACTGAAGGAAACATTAAAGGCCCAGCAGCAGCATTAAATCAATTTACTTGGGATGGTTTTCTGTTCAGCTTTGGTGAACTTGGACGTGCAAATTTGTGCCGCCGACCGAGCCATCCTGACAACACTGACCGTTCAAGAAACAGACAGCGGCAGAGTCCAAAATGAGGAAGCTATCGCAGCTCACGCTGTGCTGCACTGTCATGATTCATTCAAACCCTCCTCTGCCAGATATAAACTGATCGGTGAGACAGAAGCTGATGATGCAAACACATGTTTGAAATGGGGGAACGTATTGTTACGTTGGCAGCTGAGTTAAAAAGCTTGCTAAGCCAGTTCGCAGACTTTATTTTGTGTTTTTCATTTTCCTGTTGTAATTGGTCGAAGGCAGAGGTGAACGCTGGAGGCCTGAATGAGAAAACAGCCTATAAATTGTAATTTGGGTGAGTCTTTGGACCACAATTAATGCAAATCACTGAAAAGCCATTTTTTAGGATGATTTAAGACAGGCATGGACCCAAAACGTTACAAACATTAATTCATTCATTTAATCTTTTATGTTCAGCATTGCAGCTTTAAAACCTCACAGGGGGCCTGGGGAGCCACACTACTTGGCCCCTTCACAGGTCTTCCTCTCTCACTGATGGAGTGGACTGATGCTGCATGTATTTACAGGTCAGGTTTGGTATCTTAACTGGAGGCTGCTCTGTTCTTCACTCGTGAGCAGCTCACCTTAAAAGCTGCATGTCTCTCGTTGGCTGTGCGCTCCGAGGCGTCACCATCTGTCATCCAGCAGCAGAGCTTCATGCATGCGTCCTCCCCCGGTCTCCTCCCATTGTACAAACAGCTGTAGACCGTGAACCGTGGAGTGCGGGTCTGACACGGATTACCTGGATCCCGGTTTGAAGTCTGGGTGGGCATCAACAATCGAGAAGCAGAACTTCGCGCTTCTTTGATTCTTTTTTACTGAGTTAAGTTTCCTCACGTTTCTTTTTTAATGGAATCATTTCCCACAGCTTCAACCATGGCGAGCCGGCTTTTTCACACTCTGCATTTGTTGCTGATTCTGGAGTCGAGCTGGGGTAAACTCGTGTCCGAGGATCTGGGGGAAGCCGTGCGTCAAGGCGCCGATGCGCCGCCGGCTGTGGAGCGGCGCGTCTTTGCGCATGAAAGCGCGAACCGGGACATGGTCTCCATCAACATGTTCAAAGAGTACGAGAGGTACAGCAAAGAGCCGCAGAGCCAGAGGGACGGAAACACCGTGAGGAGTTTTAAAGGTGTCCCGAGTGAGTGACCACACGCGTTTATCCGTTCCGTGAACAATGTTACCGAGCAGGAGAGTTGATCCAGTCAGACTAAATCAGTGGTTACTGCTGGTGCTCTGAGTGGAAGAAAGAAAGTCCAATTTTCATAACTTAGCAAAATAGGTACATTAGAATATATCCGTTATTCTCTTATTAATTAAAAATCCCTCAGGTTTCTTCTGGATACTGGTATTATTATGAAATAATGAATAGTGGTTGGGCATTTCTTACAACTCCTATGAGATTTTATTTCTTTAAACATTATTATTGTGTCCCTCAAGACATAATAATTGAACCGATTCATGGCTCATTTGGTGGTCATTCTAATACGAGCAGACAGGTGAAGTGTGTCTTTACTTAAGCAAATGAAAAAGTGAATAAAAATGAGCCTTTTCTTATTCACCTTCAACAGTTTTATGATACTTCAATGCAACTCAAGATTTATGTCATCGAGCGTGTTCTTGATCTCATTTCTTTTTCCCCACTTAAAGGCTTATTTTTATTTTTTGCACCTTTCATTACGGATCAACTTTTTAAAGACACAAAAAAAGCCAGAGAGTTCATATTAAACTTGAAAAGTCCCACCTTGTGCACAAAATAACACCTTGAAAAAAATAATAATTCATCACTGTGACATCCTGAAAGCAGGTGTTTCATCAGTCACACAGCAGATCTTGCGCCCCTTTGGCCCACACATCTCCACTGCTATGCTCCATCGGTGTTATGATTTAGTGAACTGGGGGACTTAAAGTCTCGAGCGCTGTTAGCTCCCCGGTAGCTGCAACAGCCTAGGTGTTAGACAAGAGCCTATTATCACACTCAGACACCGGCTGCACGGCAGAAAACCCTCAGAGGAGCTCGTTCTCCTATAAGCATTTCCATATGCTTACAACAGACCTGCTGGGCCGATCCAGTGTTTGTCTTTCAGGCTGTGGTGGAAGTGTGGGAGACGAGGGTGAACTTCACGAGTACAGCGATCGAGGATGAGGGTTTTGGTCATGCGGGAGGCAGGCGTTTCAGCTTAATATTTTCCATCTTGCTGCTTATGTCAGTCAGATGTGTTGAGCAACATTTTGCAGAAGATATATTGGATGCTTTTATTTATGTCAGTCAAACGTGCCAGAATGAGATGACAGAGGGGGGAAAAGTTCAAGGCTGCTTGCCTTTTTGATAAAACATCTGTATGGTTGAACCAGCAAGCACATCACCGCTTATGAATCCTTTTTTAAAGCTAATAGATATATTAGAGAAAGCTTGGGAGGCAGGGTGAAAACAAGGGCAGGGTTTTAACTTGAAGAACTTCTTTTTGGAGTCAAAGGTCTCATTTGACGTCTAATTCCTTTCTGAATTCCCCAGGAGTCCTGCAAGGCAAAGATGTGTTCCAGTTCAACCTGTCCTCCATCCAAGAATCAGAGCTCATCCTCCTCGCCTCTTTTCATTTCCTCTACAAGCGGCCCCGCCACCACCAGCGGCCGTGGCGTTTCCGAAGGCCTCGCCACCCATCCGGTGGCCCCCAGCATCCCCATCCTCCCTCCCCGCAGCTCCTCTTCCATGGATCATCCCCAAACTCAACTTTTGCAACACCGCTAGGAAACATAACTCTTTCTCCTTTCAAGAAAGGCTCCTGGCAAACAAGGGATGTAACGGCTGTGCTGAAACACGCCAGGGATGTCAAACTGCTTGTGGTCACCGTGGAGTTTAATATGGGGTTCGGGGCGGCTCGGCCGCAGCAGAAGAGTCCTCAAGGCCAAGAGCGCCTCTCCCCAGCCAACATGCCATATATCTTGGTATACACTGATGATCGAGCTATAGATGAGCCGAACAGCGTGGCCGTGTCACTCCAGCGGTACGGGTCCTTCCCTATGGCAGAGGATGCATCCCCATCAGCTTCAGCCTCAGCCTCAAGGATCCGGAGAGAGCTTCACCTCCAGATCCAAACCAACGACATTCCGGAGGTGCAGTACAACACCCTGAAGAATCACGAACTGTGGCAGAACACGTATTTCCCGGCCAAAGCCAAAGCAGCGGTCAAACCGGGGAGGAAGCAGGGCCAGGAGAGCAACGAGGGCCTGGGCAAGCCCCAGGTGCTGAGCTTCGACGAGAGGACAATGAAAAAGGCCAGGAGGAGACAGTGGAGCGAGCCCAGGGTTTGCTCCAGGCGCTACCTCAGGGTGGACTTCGCTGACATCGGCTGGAGCGAGTGGGTCTTGGCGCCAAAGTCATTTGATGCCTACTACTGTGCCGGGACCTGTGGGTTCCCCATCCCTAAAGTGAGTCAAATTCAGACAGACCCGGCTCAAGCAGCACTGATGTGATGATTTTCCCACATCAGGACTTAAATAAGAGAAAATGCTGAAGATACAGTTGCATGTTTTTTTCAAATGCAATGATTTTGTATTATATTTTATTGTATTTTTTAAATATAATCTTTTCTTTTAGACTGTGGATTGTGAACTGAGACATATTCAAAGCTTTGTGCTTCAGTACTACACATAGACTGGAAACTAGAGCAGAGACAATATGCACATGAAAAGTGTTCATCTGTTAAAGGAAAAGGCAAAAGTGGTGAAAACTGGAATTTTAAAAGTACATAAAATATATTTAATTTGTATTATAAATCTAAATCTTTCAGGCAGCAGTTGTCATCTTTCTGGATTTTTGCCTTCGGCTTTACAGTTAAAACACTAAGTTGTACTCGTATTAATCCTCTTTACTGCCACTCATTCTCTTAGGTGGTGCGTCCTTCCAATCACGCCACCATCCAGAGCATCGTCAGAGCTGTGGGCATCGTCCCTGGCGTCCCTGAACCGTGCTGCGTTCCAGAGAAGATGAGCCCCCTCGGCGTTCTTTTCCTCGATCCGAACAGGAACATGGTGCTAAAGGTGTACCCCGGCATGTCTGTGGACACCTGCGCCTGCCGATAGGGCCCGAGCCGCAGGATGTGCGATCGCTGATGATGAAAGATTACGAGGAGGACGTACATGTAGACTCGGCGTATGTTAGAGGCCGTTTCCACCTCGAGGAGGACAGTAGTGATGAGGACAGCTGAGGGTGAGCCGGTGGGACAGGTCTAGTTCCTGAGAACTCTGGTCTGAATCTTGGACTAGTCCCTGCCGTGATCCGACTCACCTTTTTCCTGCTTGTCTAACAGTTTTCATAGATGTGTTTTTCTCCACACTGCATTTATTTGTCTCCCATCATCCAAAAGCAGTTTTGAGAAGTGTACTTAATACAAACCTGTGTCTGTAATGGTCCTAAATTTTCTATGTATCGAGGACAAATCTCCTGCAGGTGGACAGTTGTCTCTGTTGAACCTTCATAAGCTTTTTCAGTCCTTTTTCAGCACATGTTCGCTTTTATAAAGTGATTTTTCCTGTTTAATATAAGAAAAGACTTGACTTTCTCTGGTCTCAGAATGGACTCAGACCTGGTTTTGGAATTAGCTCCAACTCGACTAATCTCAGTGCCTGGGTTTCAACCATGAAACCCTCTGACATCCTCTTCTGCTTATCCTCTCAAGGATTCATCTGACTTTTGGACAAACTGAACTGTGCAGTGACTCACAGACTCAGGAGGGTCTGAGGGCCACAGAGGCTGCATGGCAGCACATTTACATCCTACCAAATTAATCAACCCATGTCATGGAAATACTGTAGTGACTAATGCAAACTAAATGGTACCTATTCTGAAATGATGTCATTGATCACCTCCCATATTAGCAAGAAATGTTATTCATGCATGAGAGGTAATATCTTTTTGAACTATATTTCAATATGTTTATATCTTGTATATAATGACACCTACTGAGATTTAATGTACTGCGAGCATTGTGTAGCTCGGTTCTGTATGAGCACAGAGAAAAAAAACAGTGCTTTGCTGCCACCTGCTGTGCATTTTGGGAAAGTTTAAGGGACTAAAACATTTTGAAGGAGAAACTTCGAGTACTTCCTGTGGCTCCTCAGAATCTGCCTTTATACATAATGCTGTTTGTCAAGGATGACATGTACAGTTGGTGATAATAGTAGATCTCCATAGTGAGTAAAAAGGGATAAATGTATCCGACGTTATAACTGTGCTAAAAGTGTATTTGAATAGTTATATAATGTGTGGCTCTAACAAATCGTAGACATAATGTATGCCTGGTAAGGAAATAAACTGAACTGTACATACAAAGATACTTGCTGACTTTTTTAGGTTTCATAAAAAGTATATAAAGCATTTATCTAGACACATACCTGACCATGTCAATACTACTTATATACATTAGACAGATAGCCTCTCATTAGATTACATTTAGTTTATTTAAAAACTAGATATCTAGCTTTATTTTGTGTGAAGCGTGATAATGTTTTTTTTCTCCTCTGAACAAAGCTGTCTGGAAAACCTGTGGTGGAATGTGATTACATGAATTTTCATTGATGTCCTTTTTTCTACACAAGAAGGCAGGAAGCTAACGTCCAGTTTTCCTATCTACATTGAGCGGTTAGTAGTGAGTCCATCTTAAAGCTGTTCTAATCAATATTTTTATATCAACAAATGGATCAGATGACTGTGAAAAGTGAAATTAATCATGTGGAGCGACAAACTTGCAAATAATTATCATTGCTCTGTGAAGCATTTTAGCATCTTTCAGTGAATTGTTTTGGATTCATGGCCCACAACTTTACGGTTTTGATTCGCTGACTGGTCTCGACGGTCTCGAGCCACAGCAGGCAGCTCTTTTCAGCAGAAACACCACACTCAAACCCACACTTTGCACTACTTTCCCAGCACCAAAAAAGCAGAGAGACAAAGTTAGCAACTGGCTGGTGGATAAACTGGATCATTTTGCAGTTAAAGAGTGAGAGAATATTTTTTTTCTGGAGTTGGTGGAGACAAAAAACAGAGCTAAAAGGAGAGTGAAAGTTGGACTTACGTTCATCAGGGTGACACAAATACAACTTAAAATGAATGCTAATGTGTCTGTTGGATGCCTAAATAGGTAACTGTTAGGTGATAATATATCACTGTTGGTTTTACAGTTAGTTCCTCTAGACCCAAGTACCCGTTCTAAAGAGCTGTTAACCACAAAATAATTCATTGGAGAGCTTAAATGTTGCACGATGGTCTAAATGCTGTTTCAGAGCCGTTTGCACCCTGATAAGAAAGAAATTCTGGAGGGAAACACTCGGATAATTCTGCATTTCTTGAACTGAAAACAAAAAAACATGGGTTATCGCTGTGAGGCAGATCTGCTGCATGAATGACACAGCAAAAACATCTTTGCATTTTTGAGGAGTGCCATTCTATTATGTTCAAGGGCTTTAATGCATGATCGGTATGACAGATAAATAGATCTGGGCCTGTTTTGTTAGTGTTCTGATTTTTTTCAGATCCGGGGCAATTCAAAGAAGGGCCAGGCCTAACGACGCCACTGTCAAAAACATAGACTATTAGCCAAACTCTAATATAATTGAACAGGGTTTTACTGCACATTTTTCAACCCAGTAATTCGGTCTAAAGCAATATGACCACAGATCGTCTCAGTCCAGTTTTCCTGCTGCGTTTGCTTCCCTCCTGCATGCCGACATTATTTGCTGTATCCGTGCCAGTAGATTTTGTCGTGGCCTTTCATCACTGATTGACTCCATAGAGAGGGACTCTTAAAAGCTTGAAAGGGCCACAATGAAAGCATTTTTATGAAACCCGGCGTGAACCGAGTACTGAGTGACTGCATGAGTGAAAGACAGAAATTCCAAGATAGGACGGACTCAGGCCAACGTCCCCAGACTCATTGGCTTGTGGTTTGGGCTCAAGCCCCCCACAGGAACAAGGGGCAGATCCCATCATCCATCTACAACATACAGGATGTAGCTATGAAGGCCACCACCATCATGTCCTTTGTTCCATTTTCCAGTAGTGTGAAATAAGCTCTCATGCCTATCAGATTTTATAGGTTCTGCCATAAACCTATATCAGCTCATGAGCATTTTCCCACGTGTTGTTTCTTACACTCTACATCTGGTTGTTGTTTAATGAGAGGAATCCTGAAGTGCAAAGGATGTAATTACTCTATGTTTCTTGTTTCCGTGGAATAAAGAACTGGGTAGTTAGTGATATCCACCACGGATGAACACAACACTAAAAGAGACCTGTCTACATCAGCTTCCACAGAAAACCCAAGGAGGAACATGTGAGAGCACCACTCACAAAGCTTGTCCAACAGGGTGGTCTCTGGGGAGTGCAGCGCAGAAAAAAAGACGAAACTTTGCACCATCAGCACATTGATGATGGGGAAAATGCGATCACATTATCTTTGGAATAGTTTTGAATAGTGTAGGTAGGACGGTTGCACGTGCAAAGGGAAGAGATGGGCAACATCAGGTCAACATCTAGGACAATAAACAACATTTATGATACTCGTCAGCAAAACTTGGTTAACATTTCCTCTATTTTAAGCAACAACTGGCTCTATTTAGCCACCAGCACTAATTCAGAGCACAGAACAGAACTGCTGGGTGGCAGCTGTGGCAAAGATCTCTTGCTGTCTGAAAGCACCTGTAATTCACATGACATCAGATTAACAAGGGTCCTGCTGGTCTCTGCAGTATTTACCACTCTGGAACTCCTGGTGGCACTGCAGTAAACAACACCAGCGACAATATTAACTGTTCTACCAGCTGGCTTATACAGCTGCATTTCAAAGTTTACGTAACAAACCTGCTGGCTGCAGCTGCATGCTGATATTTCAATATCTTTTCTGTTTGTTCTAAATATAAGGTCAATTTGTTACTCGACATATACAAGTAATTCAAGACAGTTTTATTTAAAGAAGCCCAATATCACAGAGCCTTGGAGGGTTTAACAATCTGAACAGCATATGACTCCTCTACTCGTAGATCCTTTCAGTTCGATCAGTGGTCAACAGCGTTTGGTCAGCTCAGCTCAGGTCAACTAATATGAGCGTTCAGCTCTATGTGGCTCCCCGCAGACACCCACACAGGGCCAACGTAATAATGGAGGAAAAGCACGTACAAGCTGTTTATCATGTCAATAAAACAATGTGAATTTGCATTTAGTCTTGAATTGAACCAGTGACAAAGTTGAATACAGTTTAAGCCCCTGGATTCAAATGTCCGTAGTGTGTGAAATTAGATGTATGATGTTTAATTCAAAGTGCTACTTGTTGCATTTATGTCTGCTCTGTGTCTGATTTAATATGATTATTTCCCTTGAAAATTCATTCTAGAACTGTCCGTGTCTGTTTAATATATCATCTGGAACACATGCATGATCTGCAGTGTAGTGATTTAAGTGATAAAACACTAACCTGTGAGAAATATGCAGCAATGATGGCGGTGAGGAATGCAATGTGCTGTTTTGTTTCTTTCAAGTGTTTCGTTTCCACTGGCCTCAACAGTTTCACCCTCAAGCTGGGAAAAGGCATTTTATGGAAATGTCTGCTTGTCAGTAACCTCACAGTTTCCAGTACCTCCCTCATTATCGCAGTCAAGTGTTTACAGTGTCTTCATTAGCAGCCAGCCCTCTAATGATAACAAAGCTTAAAAGAAGGCATCAATGGCAGTGATAAGCATGGCCAAGCTACTATTTTGGTTGACACAAGTCCCCGTGTTTACTCTGGGAGCATGGGAGCGGACATCAGGACTGTGGTCCTTGCGTTGGGGATCTCCATTTTCAAACCTTGCCATCGCAAAGCCTTTTTCAAGCGGGGAACAAGATAAAGTTGGTGCCAGCTCAGTGGCTTAGAAAGAATCTGATTTCAAAATGCAGAGCTCCAGATCATTCCTGTTCCAGGTGTGTCTGAGTCTGGTGATTTCTATTGGCTCCTGCACCTGTAAACCTCTCAATAATGACATCCAGAGTGAAGACCCTGAGGGACTCTACTCTCAGCTGTCAGAGGAGGACCTCCTGGAGGAGGAAGACACCGACTCCAGGATGGAGAACCTCCTGGGAACCATGAAGGAGGGTTTTCTGAGGAAACTCAACCTGTCGGACGTTCCTCAGGAGCACAGCAAGATCTCCCCTCCTCAATTTATGATGGAGCTTTACGACAAGTACGCCTCGGACAGCTCGGCAATCCCCCAGTCTGATGTCATACGAAGCTTCACCGTCCAAGGTACAACAGGGTGTAACTTTGAAATGAAAGAAGTATGATGTGCAGTAATGTTCTGTCTAGCTTATAGGAGCGAGATGCTACCTGTTAATAAAGATAACTCCTAACCTGGGGGTCATCCCCTTACTCACAGACTTGACATGAATATTTGGAAATCCCTTCCTTCCAAATGTATAGTTTAGGTTATCTCCTTTATATAGCTGGTCAAGAAAAAAGGCTGAAAAACCTGGATTAGCATTTTGTTGGCACTTTTTCTATCAGTGAAATTGTTCAGTTGGGTTTTTTTGTGTGAATTTTGCATTCAAAAATCTCTGACCTGTGAGCCCTTTAAAAGAAATCTGTGTCTACTTGTGACCCTTTATCACTGTGAACAGAAGAGATATTTTGCTTTATTTTGTTTTAAGATCTAAAAGGTGTCCCATAAGTCATTGGAAAAACTGTGAATTACAATTAAATTAGTAGACTAAAGTCTAAAAAAATATATTTTGTGTGGCAGAATTATGATTTTTTCTCGGGTTCCTCTTATATGTGACCCCTTGTGAGAGCCCCAACCCCTTGGATGGGAACCAAAGTGTCCTTGACTATTTCTTCAGTGCACATCTCAGCTGCTGCTTCAACCCTCTGACCTGTTTGCATCTCGCCAACAGATGTCACTTTCTCTGTGACAAACGGCACGAAGTCAAAGCACAGGCTGCAGTTCAACGTCAGCATCCCCAGCCACGAAAAGATCACTACTGCTGAACTGCAGCTCTTCTTCCTCCCAGATCCCAGGTCAGGGGTCGCCTCCCGCAACTACAAAGCCACCATCAAAGTCTATGAAGTGGATTATGACAGTTTCTCATCCACTACCCAACTGCTAGTTGGTAAAGAGGTGACGGGCTTGCAGAGCACATGGGAGACGCTGGACGTGACCACGGCTGTTCAGAGCTGGATCAGGTCGAGCCCTGGAGCAATTGTTTTTGATGTGGTGGTGGATAGGAAGGACTGTGGGGCTCCTAAAGGCGGAGAAGAGGGAGCAGGCTGTTTAAATATGAGCGTGTCTGTTGGGGATAACACCTCAGCCGCTTTAATCGTCTTCTCAGATGACCTGGGTAGCAGGAGGAGGGAGACAAAGAAGGAATTAAGAGAGATGATCCTCCACGAGGAAGAAACCATCTTACACTCCGGCGCTGACTGGAACAGAGGAGATCAGCTTCCAAACCAGATCCCAGAGGCTCAGCATCCGCGGAGGAAGAAAAGAAAGGCAGAGCGGGAATACTGCCGACGGACCTCTCTCAAAGTGAACTTTAAGGACATCGGCTGGGACAGCTGGATCGTGGCGCCTCCGGAATATGACGCCTTCGAATGTCGAGGCCTGTGTTACCACCCGCTGACGGACGAAATGACCCCGTCAAAACACGCCCTCATCCAGACACTGATGAACATCAGGGATCCCAAGAAGGCCAACATGGCGTGCTGCGTTCCCATCAAACTGGACCCCATCACAGTCATGTATCAGGAGAACGGACGCCTCACTATAAGATACCTTTACGAAGAGATGAAGGTGGCAGAGTGTGGCTGCAGGTAGTCAGAGAGAACTGGTTTGCTCTGGTGGAAGCACAGTTGAATATAATGGTTCTAATGCTGCATTTCATTCAAGTCAGTCTGATGTTCATGCCCTCCATCGGCCCAGTAAAAGGAAAGTAACCCAGGTCTAAGAAGAAACATGGGTGCCTTCTGTACCTACCTAAGGTAGCTGCTTGCTTATTTTCTTAAATAGTTAGGTAGTGAGTTAAAAAAAATCCAAATATTCCTTCCCATGCACCGCTGGGCCTCGGTACAGCCTTACAGAGCAACTAACATGGCGGCTCTGTGAGGCTGTACCGAGGCCCAGCGGCGCTTTGAGCTACATGCTCACATCAACGTGCTAGCACGTTTACCACATTTGTGACCTTTTTTTGGCGTGTTACCATGCTAACATTTGCTTATCAACACTGAACTCATCGTAAAGATTACTTTTGCCGGTAATTAGATATAAACCAATGTGCTGCTCCAAAAGAAGTCTTGACCTGATGATGGCACGAGAGGAAGTCAGGGGGTCGGAGTTATTAAAACTCATCCTCTGGGATCATGAACATGTGTATCAAATCCAATGGCATTCACCCAATAGCTGACAATTATTTTTTTTTAATATGTCAACCTCATGGTGGCACTAGAAGAAAAGTCAAAGAACCACCAAGTGAGTAGGGTTCATCTTCTGGGACCATGAATGTGAATATAAAACTTCATGGCACCTCATCCAGCAGATGTTGTGATATTTGAGTCTGGACCAAAGCGGTGGACTGACTGACAGACCAACCAACAGACGGACTTTGCCATTCCCAGAGCCACGCTGCTAGCATGGCTAAGAATAAGGTCATGCAATGCTGAATTAAATATACTGTGTTTATATTTCTGAAACAATGCTATGTTGCATTTACAGTCCATGCTATTCCTTCAAATGTATTTCCAACTGAAATTCAAAAGCAGTGACACGTCTGGAATGCAGCATGATAATCATACAATGCGTCTGTTTTAGCATTTCACATGTTAAAGCCACCAAGCAGAAAACCAAAGGAAAAGATATCTTTACATTGTGTATTTAATACCGGTAACATGTACATAAAAAGCTTTGCCTTGCACTGCCTTGGTCTTATGTGTTTCAACAAAATCAATAAAATTGTATTTTTATGTGGTAAATAATGTAAAACAGAACAATAAGTATGTAAAAAGTAAAAGGTATAAATCAAATGTAAAAAAAAAAAAAAAAAAGGTCCATGTGTTTGCTGGTTCATGGACATCTTTAATTACTACTACAGCTACTATAAAATGACATTTTTATTTTATGTGAAAGATTAAAAAACTCTCGCTAAAGCAGATCCATTAGTGATGTGATATTTGTAAAACAAATAAAATGCATTAATAGAATAACATTGAATCACAGCTGTTTGTCTGTTAAGCCTGTTCTAGTTTCAATGTAAATGTGTACATTAGCATTGTAACTGTGTGTGTGTGTGTGTGTGTGTGTGTGTGTGTGTGTGTGTGTGTGTATATATATTCAGTGGTCTGTAAATTACTACATAATTGGCCAGCTTAGACATGCATTGCATGCTACATTGCTGATGTTGCATCCACCACAATGTACCATGGATATCTGCAGTATATAAGGTTGATATTTCAATAAAAACCATCCAGAATTTGAGCAGTTGAACCCAGCAGTTTGAGTCTATAATAAAGCTGTCCTACCCTGAAATGAATAACTATCCAGAAAAAATATATATATTTAAATGTAGTTACTCATCCTGTCTACTAAGCTCATCCCGCATTTACTATCTCAGGCATAATGTCCTTTTTTTCATCCAATTCCTATTTCTTTGACTTCTGGTGTCACACCAAGAGGAGAACCAATGAAAGTCTTAACACCTCGTATCTGCAGCTTCAGACTCATAAATATCAGAACTGCTTTTCACAAATGTATTTGTTGAAACCTTCTAACTTCTATAAAAACTGTTCCACGAGGCTGTACTGGTACAGGTGGTAATTCTCCAAATATCAATAAAAAGAACGAACTAAAGGGAAAAACTTTCACTCTCTTGTCCATGGGTGTTTGTCTGTTGGTGTGTGTGCCTGGGTCACTGGGTTAGGGATCAGAGTGAGTGCAGCTGTGCTCGCTGCGATAACCCTGCTGTGCTTCTGCAGTGGCTGGTCGGCAAACACTACAACAGGCCTTTTTCACGTCACACATTTTGAAAGCACAGATGTCACTGATAATGTGAGGCCATCAAATGGAATTCAACCATCATCAATTTCATGAGCCACACCTGTCCTCCTGCTACTGTGACACGGGGCGTGGAAGCTGAAGGACGCAGCCAGGGGGAGACAGTGATTTCTGAGAGGACCGTCGCCCCTTTGCAGAGTGATTGGGTTTGATGGTTCTGGGCAGCGTAGTGTTGTAACCAATCATACCTGAGATGAATTTGTATTTATTCTAAAAGTAAACAGTAAACTTCTGGCATATTTCCACCAGTAAATAAGTCCAGTAGCTGTAGGAAATGTTGAATCCTTTCACAAAGCTGTAGTTGCATCCTACTGTTTCTTTGACACTAGTGACAACATCCTTATATCTCTTAAGAAGAGACTGTATGTAAAGGGTCAGATGACTCCCCAGCAGATGATAGAGTTAAAGTTAAAGTCGTCATGTGTCCTCCTGCACAGACTGCAGCCGTGTTGCATGTTTGACTCTTCCCTCATTCTCTCGTTCACTCGTGGTTCAGGGAGTTTGGTAGTCTCAGGTAATTCCCAGCACAGCTCCACCCACCTCAAAGGCCTAATTAACCAGAATAACTTGAAACACCTGTGCGAGTGTGAAGGACTTTTAATCACTATTACTATTTTTGCCTGAATTCCTACCATGCCAAACATTTATTGCCCTTTGAGGTGTTACACGATATATCACAATACAATTAATTTCAGAATATCATTTATTGCCTAAAAAATTGTGAAACCAAATTAGAATGGCATGCTTGATCCACTCAAAAGTATTAGCAACCCCCATTCTACACATAAAAAATGGCCACTGATCTTTTGTATAGTAGCTTTTAAAATTAGAAATACCAGAAGGAAGAAGTTTAATGTTGTTCTGTTCCTTCAACAGTGTGTGACATACTTAGCTTTTCACGTTGTATAATCCTGAATCCTGTATTATAAAATGTTTTTTGTCATTATAATGTACATATTGTAAGGTGTGAAAAGTTTTTAATATTGTCTACATATGTCATGTGTTATTCACTCCAATCAAGACACACAAATCCCAATTCACCTGAATTCTGCTTGACTGTAAATGATCTCACATGACAGGAACATGACGTCAAGTCCCAGATAAACCACTCAGAGGCCAAATGAAGAAAAAAACAACACATACATGGAAAGTATTGCTTAAATCTCAAGCTCAAAATTAACTAAAACAAACTCTTCCCAGTCGAAGCTTTTCGTCTTAATGCACAGTGTCAGTTTTATAAACACTGAAAGTCAGTGACACATCATTATCAGAGCTGAAACCTCTGTGACCAGAGGGGACAAGTTCATGTATGCACTTGCACATCCTTCCTACGCAACCCAAAAATACTCATGCACCAAAATAGCATCAGTTACAATTAGCATCAATAAAAAAAGAAAGGTCAAGAACTATAGAGTGAGCTATGATAGTAGCAGTAGGTTATTCTCCATCTTATTTTTCATTCATTTTCTAGCCCTGTTAATTCTGTGGCCTTTTTATATGAGGCACTTAGTGCATGTGATTTATTTGTTGTAAAGTACTTTGATCTGAATTTCCTCTATAAAATGTGCTATACAAATAAAGTGTATAATTATTAGTAGTAACAGTAGTAGTAGCAGTAATAGTAGTAAAACTTTAAGCCTGCGTCAATATTTCCTTTTTCCACTTGGGGGCAGCACAGCAACACAAAACTGACAAATTACCGCCTTATAAGGCTGATTTGGCTACAGTGTTCACAAGCAACAGGTTATTTACACATCCAGGAGAGACAATGCAAAGTTACAGTAAAGAAAAAGTGATCAAGCTGTGGAGCAGACAATGAGACAATGCTCTTTAGAGAGAAACCCCCCTCTCACACTGCACATAGTCATTCTAACCTTTGTTAACACAAAGATAATGATTGAAATACATGAAAGATAACGCTGAAAAGGGGCATATTAACTATTTTACTGAGATAGCTGCAGTGTGGCTGTTAATGGACTGTGCCAACTGATATGCAGCCTTGCCCTCAGAGATATTGAATATTTTTTGGCTGCTGTTGTACTTCAGGCACATTGACAGGTCAGGGATTTTAATATCCAAACAACTGCTGCAGCCTCTTTTATGTGATACATGAGGGTAAAGTATGACTGAATACAGTGTTTAAAAGTCTTGATTGGTGTCCTGGGAACTGGCAAAGGGGATTGCATTATGTAAGGCATGAGGCGGTATTAATAGTTAAGACGTTAAGATTAGCTGAGCGCGTCTAGCATTTGAATGGAGATAATGTCTGGCTTTAATTCTGAGCTGCAAAATTGTCTGGAGCCCAGTCTGACAGGGTCCTGTGCTGAGGTCCTTACTGATGTCAGGTTCAAGCACACATCTAACACTTTCAGCACATATAGAGTTTGAATCAAATGAAAGGATTAAAGCGTGACAATTTGGCATTTGCATTAACATATTATTCTCCTTGTTACAATAACCATTGAATGAAAAGGTATCATTTTGAATGAAAAAAACACAATAAACTAAGCACAGGAAACAAAACTGTGAAAAAAATAACAAGGCAGGAGAGAAAGGAGAGTGAGCAAAAACTTAAGCATTCAACCCAGACAAAGACTTTCCAGTCAACCTTTTGTCCACAGTGTGTGGGTGTTTTTTTTTTTTTTTTTTTCTTTTTTACCAAATACTGATCCTGCATGTGTTTTAAGAAGGCTTTGCCACGTGTCCATGAACTGTGTAATCATGTCACCAGTGGAGCGACCCAGACATGACCCCTAAAGCTACCAACCGCACCAAAATACACCAACATAAGCTTTCATAACAGACAAGGCAGAGAGAGTGAGGCAGAGGGATACTGAGAGTTTCCGATCAGGCTTTCACTTCACTCCGTCCATCCTGAACGTATGTTTCACCTGTCCATCCAACCAATTCTGTATCCAAAATAAATGTTGAGGTAGTTTCAGTATAAATAAGATAGCATGTTAGCATATCTTATAAATAAGATTACACTGTAGTTGTATAATGTTAAATTATGTCAAGTACATAAAGCCCCTTGGACAAAGACAGAGCAACTGCGTGAGACTCAAATAAAAGTAGGAACCCAAACATGCATTGTGTTGGTATTAAAAAAGCTAAAAACTGCACCATTTTTTATTTTGTCTGTTATTGTCTGCCGGCTGAAGCACCACAGATAATGCGATTAAAGGTTTATTTGGGACAAAAGCCTCTTATGTTGGTGTTGTTGTTGTCCAAAAAAACCAACAATGACAGTGTTCCCTCCTACAAAAACCACCATCCCTCGACACAGACACACGAATTATCGCAGCCCACTGAAACAGACGACAGAGTAGATCTCCTTCCAGCGGCGATGATGGCGCAGCACACACCACCACTGCTTCTGATTCTTCTCCTATGTACTCCATCTGTCAACTCATCCTTCCAGCCCGCCCTGGTGTTGGAAATGGCCAAAATTCTTTTGGAAAACTACTGCTTCCCAGAGAACCTGGTTGGGATGCAGGAGGCTATCCAACAAGCCATTAACAGCGGAGAAATTTTGCAGATTTCGGACAGGAAGACCCTGGCTGCTGTGCTCACTGTTGGAGTACAAGGGGCGCTGAACGATCCGCGGCTGACTGTGTCATACGAGCCCAATTTCGTCCCAGTGATGCCACAGGCGCTGCCGTCGCTCCCCGTAGAGCAGCTGATCTGGCTGGTGAGAAACTCCATCAAGCTGGATATCCTGGACAGCAACATTGGATATTTGCGGATCGATCGGATAATTGGGGAGGAGACAGCAGCAAAGCTTGGTTCTCTGCTGAGGGATAACATCTGGGACAAAGTTGCTCAAACATCCTCGCTGATCTTTGACCTGAGGTATAGCACAGCTGGAGAATTGTCTGGAGTTCCCTTTATAATCTCCTTTTTCTCAGACCCCGAGCCTCTCATTCATATTGACACTGTGTATGACAGGCCCTCAAATACAACCAGGGAACTGTGGACAATGCCATCAACAATAGGGGACAAGTATGGAAAGAAGAAAGACGTGATTATTTTGACCAGTAAGCGTACCATGGGGGCCGCTGAGGCAGTGGCGTATACGTTAAAAAACCTAAAGAGGGCCATCACAGTTGGGGAAAGGTCTGCTGGTGGGTCAGTCAAAGTCCAGAAGATTAAGATCGCTCAGTCTGAGTTCTATATAACAGTTCCTGTGGCGAGATCAGTCAGCCCGATCACAGGTCAGAGCTGGGAAGTGAATGGTGTTTCCCCAACAGTCAACGTCATCGCCAAAGAAGCTGTCGCAAAAGCCAAGTCCCTTCTCGCTGTAAGGAGCGCCATACCAAAAGTTGTGCAGAGTATCTCCGACATAATCAGGAGGTTCTATGCTTTCACAGACAGAACTCCAGCTCTTCTTCAACATCTGCAATCTACGGACTTATTCTCTATTGTATCTGAGGAAGACCTAGCAGTCAGACTCAACCAGGACCTCCAGACTGTGTCTGATGATCCACGGCTCATCATCAAATACATGCAAGACAATGCCGCCATAGCAGAGGAGGACACCGAGCTGTACGACGTTCCAGACGATATGAAATCATTGAGAGAGCTGGTTGATGCAACTTTCAAAGTGGAAATTCTCCCACACAATACTGGCTACCTCCGCTTTGACAGGTTTGTCAAGTATTCTGTTAAACTAGAAGAGCTCATGGCTAAAAAGGTGTGGGAGCCCCTCAAAGACACTGATTATCTGATTATTGATCTACGCTATAATACTGGTGGATCCTCTATATCTATTGCCCTTATACTGTCTTATCTGCAGGACACCTCACAGAAGCGCCACTTTTTCACAATATATGACAGTTTTCAGAACACAACAACAGACTGTGACTCTCTGCCTCAAATTACCGGCCCATCCTATGGTTCCAGACGTGGCGTTTATGTCTTGACCAGCTACTACACAGCAAGCGCCGGCGAAGAGTTTGCCTACCTGACCCAGTCCTTACATTGTGGTACAGTCATTGGGGAAATTACATCTGGGACCCTGATGCACTCTAAGTCCTTTCAAATAGAGGGAACAGATATTGCCATTACCGTCCCTTTCATAAACTTTTTAGACAACAACGGTGAATTCTGGCTGGGAGGTGGTGTAGTCCCTGATGCCATTGTGCTAGCTGAGGAAGCTGTGGAGCATGTTCACAAGATAGCAGATTTTCATCGAGGGCTCAGGTCCCTAATCGAAGGAACTGGAGAACTGTTAGAAAAACACTACGCAATCCATGAAGTGGCACTAGAGGTCAGCAAAGTACTGTTAAGCAAATGGACAGAGGGATTGTACCGGTCAGTGGTTGACTTTGAATCTCTGGCATCTCAGTTGACAGCAGACCTGCAAGAGACCTCAGGCGATCACCGCCTCCACGTCTTCCACTGCGATGTCGAGCCTGAGTCGCTTCATGACGTCCCAAAGATCCCTACTGCTGAAGAAGTGGGATACATGATCGAAGCGTTGTTTAAAATTGAGCTTCTGCCAGGTAATGTTGGCTATCTAAGGTTTGACATGATGGCAGATGTAGAGGTGGTAAAGGCCACTGGGCCTCAGCTGATCAAATTAGTGTGGAGCAAGATAGTAAACACAGATGCCCTCATAATTGACATGAGATACAACACTGGTGGATATTCAACAGCCATTCCCCTCCTGTGCACCTATTTCTTTGATGCTGAACCTTTGCGGCATCTTTACACTGTCTTTGACCGCACCACGAACACCATGGCAGAGGTCATGACATTGCCTCAAGTCCTGGGTCAACGGTATGGGTCATCAAAGGACGTCTACATCCTCACCAGTCATATGACAGGGTCAGCAGCCGAAGTGTTCACCCGCACTATGAAGGACCTGAATAGGGCCACAATCATCGGGGAACCAACCATTGGAGGGTCTCTATCAAGTGGAACCTATCAGATTGGGGACAGTGTCCTGTACGCTTCCATCCCTAACCAGGTCGTGTTGAGTGCAATCACTGGCAAAGTGTGGAGTGTTTCAGGGGTTGAGCCTCATGTCATTGCCCAGGCAAATGACGCTCTTCCTGTAGCACAGAGAATCATAGCAGCAAGGCTGTTGAAGAGAGAGCAAGGAAAATAGTTCCTCGTGTTGTATTCTAATTCCCTGTGACAGCTAGTGCTTAATTTGTCTTGTGTTTGCACCGCTTACATGTCAAAGTCCAGTTTTATGTGTGGCTTGTTTGGCCTTGTATTCAGTGTTGCATATGAACCAGTCATATGGTCCACTAACCACAGCTACAGTACGTAAAACACTGTCCTATAATGAAATGTAATCATTGAGTAATGTTTTTGATAACTAATCCCTCATTTCAGGCATCAATCTATCTCAGAGCATTTCCTGCAGTGTAACTGGAGAGGAGGTCCCTTTGTGTCACGTCATCACAAGGATTTCACTTTTCTTGTTTTGGTATAGAAACACAGTCTATGTAACGTCCCACAGGCCATTTCACAAGAATTCAGTGGTGGGAGAAAATGAATCCTTGTAAATTTTACATTAATATGGGCAGTTTTAAGAGAAACATTGTATATTATCTCTCAGAATCCAAGAGCAGCCAGCTGTCTCCATGGAGAAATTTTCTTTTACATTAATGCCTTCATCTAGAGAAACTACTGAATGATTAATCCAATGTATGTCTCATTACAAAAGGGGATTTAATAGCTGTGGATAGGATCAAAACTCAAATCTGCTTGTCTACTCTGGCATAATGTATTAAAAATCTGTGTTTCTTGGAGTAAATTTCATTGCACTCTTTCTATTGATATGATGACATTATGCCTTCCCACCCCCCTGCATATTTTAATTTTCATCATGTAAAGCCTTTTTCTCTTTTATATTAATACTGTCTGTTATTTCCTTCAACTGCATTCATTTTAAATGCTATGTATTATTAGGTAAATATTTTCCTGACCCATATTAATGCATTAAAAATGAATTGATCATTATGTAAATGTATGTTGATGTATTTCATTGTGTAGAATAATTGGTCATTTCTCTGCTAATTTTCTTGATTTTTTTTTTTTTTTTTTTTAATTCGCTTATTTTCTTTGCACTGTTTTTTTCAGTATGCTGTAATGATGTTTCAGGTTTTCTGTTCCTTAACTACAAACCTTCCAGCAGAGGGAGCAAGTCTCAAACAAATCTGAACTGAGTCTCGCTTCAGGGCCCCTTCAGGAAGGAGGCGACCACCAACAACTGAACAAGTACCATTAAATGTGCACATTTATGAAACAATAAAAGAATGAAGTGGTTTTTAATTATTTTAGATTTACTTTCCAGACAGTAATAGTCACATTCCTTTTTGACCATGCAGAAATTAATGAGTGGGCCACACACCAGCTTTTGTTTTTGTGTTGAATTATGTGATGAGTTTTCAACATTTTCGAGTGTTTTCATTTTCAAACACGACACAGACGTTACATATGAATGAATACTGACGCCACGGAGCTTAATAAGTGAACTGTAACTTAACCGTAGCCGGATGGATATTTTCAACACCTTTAATTCCTTTATTTGTCCGTTACAAAGCTTACCTTATTGACCCAGGTGGCTTTAAATAGATGTTTAAAATACCTTGTGTAAATTTGAAACTACCATCTTTGCCACCACCCCCTTGTTACTACACCTACTTGGCTAGGTTGTTATTGCCTTACAGAAGTACTCAGGATAATAGGATTAGAGGGTTATTGTGGGGCAAATCCTCTTATATGTGTGTGTGTTAACAAAAACCTTACAGCCAAAACAGTGCCATTTGACAAAGGACCTCTTCGGAGAAGGAGGTTTGGCTAAACAACCTCCGCTTCCCATCGACTCACTTTTGGTCTGACTACTCTGGCAAAAATGGCAAAGGTTCTCTTCGCGGTAGCATCTCTGCTGGTTTTGGGAAATGTTTTCTTTATCCATGCCTCTTTCGCCCCAAGCCTCATCGTAGATATGGCAAAGATCGTCATGGACAATTACTGCTCACCAGAGAAGCTGCAGGGGATGAAGGAGGCAATTGAAGCGGCCAGCAGCAACACAGAGGTTCTCAACATCCCCGACGGTGAATCCTTGGCTAATGTCCTCAGTTCTGGAGTCCAGACCACAGTCAGTGACCCACGCTTGATGGTCTCCTTTGAGCCAAACTATGTCCCTGTGGTACCCCCGAAGATGCCTCCCTTGCCCCCTGAGCAGCTCATTGCTGTCCTCCAGACCTCGATAAAGCTCGACATCCTGGAGGGCAACATTGGCTATCTGAGGATCGACCACATCCTTGGGGAGGAAGTCGCTGACAAGGTTGGCCCTTTGCTTCTAGAACTGGTCTGGAATAAAATCCTGCCAACCTCAGCTCTCATCTTTGACTTGCGCTACACTGGCAGCGGCGACATCTCAGGGATCCCTTACATTGTGTCTTACTTCATTGATGCCGAGCCTCTGGTTCACATTGACAGTGTGTATGATCGTCCCTCAAACACCACCACAAAGTTGTTTTCTTTGTCCACGCTGCTGGGCGAAAGATACGGCATTACCAAACCCCTCATTATCCTCACCAGCAAAAACACCAAAGGCATTGCCGAGGACGTTGCCTACTGCCTCCAGAACCTGAAGAGGGCCACCATTGTGGGCGAGAAGACCGCCGGAGGCTCTGTGAAAGTCGATAAATTCAAAGTGGGTGACACTGACTTCTATGTTACCGTGCCAACTGCAAAGTCCATCAACCCCATCACCGGTTCCACCTGGGAGGTTACGGGTGTGACCCCTGATGTGGAGGTTAACGCAGAGGATGCCCTCGCTACCGCCATCAAGATCGTCAACCTCCGCGCCCAAGTTCCAGCCATCATTGAGGGATCAGCAACCCTGATTGCTGAAAACTATGCCTTTGAAGATATCGGGGCTGATGTTGCAGAAAAGTTGAAAGGGCTGCTGGCAAACGGCGAGTACAGCACAGTTGTCTCCAAGGAGAGTCTGGAGGTGAAGCTGTCTGCTGACCTGAAGACCCTGTCCGGGGACAAGAGCCTGAAGACTACCAGGAACACCCCAGCCCTGCCACCCATGGTGAGACTCATGAGCATAATATTATTTTTTGGTTGTGAAAGTATCGTTCACTGTCACTTGGCTACCTTTTCTTGGTTGTTTTAAATGATGTTCCACTTTACTATTAAAGCTCATATTTAGGAGTTTTTACACTTGAGCTCTAAATGCTCTTGTGTTAAAAACTTTGCTAAAATTAGAGGATTTTGCAGTGCACTGGATAAAAATACTACTAGGATATTATATCAGTATTATAGATTGAATAATACATTATACATTACAAATGCTGAGTTGTTGCACGTTCTGCTCCCACAGAATTATTCTCCTGAGATGTACATTGAGCTGATCAAAGTCTCCTTCCACACTGACATATTTGAGAACAACATCGGCTACCTGCGCTTTGACATGTTCGGAGACTTTGAGGAGGTCAAGGCCATCGCCCAGATTATTGTTGAGCACGTCTGGAACAAGGTTGTCAACACTGACGCTATGATCATTGACCTCAGGTGGGTAATCCTGCTCATGGAGCAAGTCAAAGCTTCTGTTCAAAATGCAGTGTGTCCATTTTGGAAAATCCCCTAAAGCTGCTAAAGCTCATCAGCCCATGTCTAAATAGGTATAGAGAAACAGAGGCCGTAGTCAGTGAAAGTATAGAATAGTTTTCAAGGATGCAGCTATTTATTGATAATCTGCATGATTTTGAAATATGCACCATCGACAGATCTAGCGGATTAATAGAGTCTAGAGAGAAAAAGGCAGTCAGGATCCTCTTGCCTGCCAGTTGCACAATAATCTCATTTGAATATAACTTTTTACTGAAAAACATCTCGTCTTACAACATCCCAGCCAAGATGAGGTAACACATTTATCGATGCCTGCATAAGTGAAAAGTTCACAAAGGTTCATTCAATTTCATGGTGAATCTAACCTATCTATGATTGTTCTTTAACTATTTTTGCAGGAACAACGTTGGTGGCCCAACAACAGCCATCTCAGGCTTCTGCTCTTACTTTTTTGATGCCAACAAGCAGATTGTGCTGGACAAGCTGTACGACAGACCATCTGGCACCACCACAGAGCTCAAGACCCTGCCTGAGCTCACTGGTAATAAAAAAAAAAAAGAAAATCGAGTCATTGTATTTTGCTCATTGCATATAGGGCCCTAGATCCAGTTAGCAATCAAGTTAGTGGGCAGTTGGTGAACATAGTGGAGCATTCAGCAGCTGAAGAGCCAGGGATTTCCCTCAGGAGTTTTTTGAGACCAAAAACAGAGCTAAAAGAAAGTTATATTAGACTGGCAGACTGCAGGACACACGACACGACACGACTCCAGATAAACACTAAGATTGCTTCATATCTGCCGGATGAGTTAACATAGGAACAGTTCGCTAACAAGTTTCACATATCATCTTAAAAGGTGATCAGTATTGTGTTTACAGTGTCTTTCCACTGCCCCCAAATAGCCAAAAATCAGTTGCATGCAAGTTGAAGAAGACTTGAACACGGAAGCTTCTGTGCTTTACAAGAAGAACTCTCCAGTTAGCCTAATATGCTACAAAGCTGTCAGGATGTAAGGCCTAATTCTTGTTCAAACAAGTGATGGGTCTTTAAAGTCATCCTGGAAGGCCAATTCACCATGAAAGGTGTCTTTGGTTAGCATGAATGCTTTAGTCTTCCAATGCTAATCTATTTCTGCATGCTTTTGAAGGGAGGTAATATCGCTACCAAATAGCTACTCACTCTTCATCTTTTTCTTTACATAAATCATACCGTTATGTTCATCCATCCTTGCCTCCTCCTTCCTTCAATTCAACTTTGATCCTTTCCGATCCGCACTCATCCCTTCTCCCCTTCATCCACCTCAAATTTTTAACCGCGTGCGTCATTCTCAACCTCTTTCTCAGGCACAAGGTACGGCTCCAGGAAGAGCCTGATCATCCTGACCAGCAGAGCGACTGCCGGTGCCGCAGAGGAGTTCGTTTACATCATGAGGAACCTCGGCCGCGCCATGATCGTCGGAGAGACCACCGCCGGGGCCTCCCACCCACCCAAGAATTTCCGTGTCGGCGAGACCGACATCTTCCTCAGCATCCCCACCGTTCACTCCGACACTTCCACCGGCCCAGCCTGGGAGGGAGCTGGCATCACACCTCACATACCCGTCTCAGCTGACGAAGCCCTTGTTACCGCCAAGAACATCTTGAACAAGCACTTCGCAGGCCAGAAGTAAACCACGTCTTGAACAAAACCAGGGGGGGTTTCGACAGTCACTTTTGCTTTGGCAGCCAAATGGTTTCAAGATTTAGAATCTAGGCTTGTTTAAGAAGCGAATAATGTAGATTAAGTAAGTACAGCGTGTAATTGTTATTCATCATCTCAAAGCCTTTTTAGCCTGTCTGTAACGCAGAGCAGTTTCAGCGATTTCCTTCTTGTTTTGTTTGTTTTTTTTTCTGGTGAACGTTCCTCTGGCTGTTGAAGGTCTTGAGATGAATAGCGCCATGAAGCTGATTCTCTTGTGAAATGGGTATGAATAAGTCAAGTCAAAGATCGACCGTTAAAGCATCATCACGACAACTTTCAAAAATGTAATTTTTGAGAAGTCACATGCAAAAGTGTGGAAACAAATTCAGTAAACATGCATAGAAATGCTGTCAAACTAAGTTCCTTTTACTATCTTGCCTATTGAATTGGGACCTCTGTGAAGTAATCATAAACATGTTGCTCTGGTCAACAAAGCATCCGGCGATGTCCTCATTGTGTATATGAAATACTATATGTTCATTATGCCGTGTGGGCCTGCTTGGGTTGTATCAATGTCAGTGGTGAGACACAATAAAAAAGACACTGAAATATAAAACAAAAGTGTGTTTGTTGTCATGTTTTACATCAACAGAGGAGGCAACAAAAAACAGATTTCATCATACAAAAGTAATTTTATGAATTTATCATGTGAAAATGTAGGCAGTCCATTTGTTAATTTGAAACAGACCCAAATTAGTTTGTCATAACATACACAGTAACTGTCACTTACAACACCGTGAATTAACAACTGGAAAGAGAGAACAAAATATGCTGCTAAATTGTAGCACTAGTTCACAAACAAGTGAACAAGTGGAGCAAAAATATGGACTTCATCTGCGCCACAATAGACAAAGTCTTTGTACCCAAAGGAATCACCCAGCAGACAAGCAGCAGATGATTTTAGCAAGACTGAAGTGAAGTGTAGCCCAGGCACAGGCTGCTTGAGGGGGCTGTTATGCAGCTTGTCAAAGCTTGTCTTTAGTCAGTGACAGTGCAGTAATATCAAGGACTGCAGGAACATGCTAGTCTTTGATTGGGGACAGTTATGGTGGTTTCAGTGGTTAAGGTCCTGAGTTATGGCATCGTGTTGATCAGAACAAAAATCAGTCCTGGAATAATTTTGACCACATGTTTAAAGGAATAGCCATGTGGTCTCGGTAAAAATACAGTAAAAGACAACAAGCTTTGCAGAAACATCCATAAGAAACCACTTTTATTGTTGTGCGTACTAGATGCCAAAAAAAACGAGAGGAAGAAGTGTCGAAGTGACCGGACAGCAGATTAAAGTCCAATTATTTCCCAGAAGAAGAGTGGATCTGGAGGAGACACAGCTAAGGAACTAGCATGTTTGTTGCTGCTGCTGCTGTTTGCTTGTTATAGAACAAAATAATGCAAATAACTTTCATTCTGCTATCAACCAACCCTTCTTTTTATAGATTTGTTTTAATGAATAATCACAGTCAGCTCCAACCTCAGTGACAAACATCTCCTCTTCTGTGAAGGCTTTACAAAAGAAGCCTCCTGGTGTTCCCCCAGCTGAACGCTTTCAATTTGAAGCTGTAGCGGAAATGTCCAGTTTGCACAGGAAGAAACTAAGTGCAGCTCAAATATAAGTGTTATGAGCAATAAAGTGAGGCTGACATAAATAAGATAAAATTACAGTAACAGTAACACTGGAATATGTAAGGGCATCATTTCCTGTGAGCCCGTCCTGCATATGAAGGCAATTTGAATCCTGAGCAGGAATGGCGGTACCACTAACAAGAAAAACTATTATATGTAGTCATACTGAGTTTTACTTGCTGATTGTAAATACAGGAGATGGCTACTGTTGAAAGAATGCCAACCATAAGAGTCTGATTTTATGAAAACCCTACTCAGTTACAGATTCAGGTGCAAGGTTCATATGCTGAAATTTCATAACAAATCACAAATTGCGATGCAGCAAACCATGCAGTGGCCGTATAGTATTTCACCATAAAGAAGACTGTATGAAATGGATAGAGAGCGAGAGGAAGTGGGAGTTAAAAGGGGCCCAGTTATTTGTTTTGACCCTGGGGCTGCGTGGCAGCTTAATCCGGCCATGCTTATAGAGATAATAAGGATGGCACAGAAGACATGCATGCCAATAATCTCTTTGTGTGTCCCCTAGTGGCTGATTTGCTGATTGATTCTCACAGTATGGATCATGGAATAAACTATTAAGGGATTTTTGTGTGTGTGTTGAGTTTCAAAGCATGAACACAAGACAAACCCCAAATCAATATGGTCAACAATTGGGTTTTTGTCACTTTGCAGATTCAAAAAGTATATTGAAAGAAAAGCTAAAGCTGTGTTTTTATAGATTTCATTCCTTTCACTCTGCACCTGAGCAGACAGCACGATTTCTGTGACACCAACCCAAAGTCCTTTGTAAGTAAAGAAATCACATTACTATCAAGGTTGTCCGATATTTCTTTGCAGATAAACTTCACTTCTTTAACATTTTTAAATCCAATCTATCCCTCCATCCTCCCTTCACCCGCTGTGCTTGCCAACTGATAAACATCTGATCACCTCCATTTGCTTGATGAAGAACAAAAGCACATTTTGTCTTTATGTATGTATGTATGTTTGGCTTACCCTACAAATGTGCCAATTAGCATGTATTTGCCACACTTTCAGGACAGCCTCTGGTTTATGATGGTGTAATTACAGAGGATGTAGCTGTTCATGGCTCCTGCTGCTGTAATTAAGTGGGAGCAGCAGCACAGAGAAAGCAAACAAACCTGTAGAGCTTAATGAGGACAAAATGCTGAGAGACGACATAAATACACACACTGCTTTCAGGCGGTCAGACTGATACATGAGTCCATCTCACAGATATCATCCCGGTTTGCGCTAAACCGATCCCCTGCTAAATGCGCCAGTCTGCCACGTGAGGGAGGCGCAAAATGGGATGTTGACCCATTTTTTCCTTTCTCTCTCCTCCTCAGCCTGAAATACGAAACCTGGTCCACTCCAGCCAAGTCTGTCCCCCGGGCTCCCAGCTCCTCCAGCGCCAACGCTGCTCTGCATGACCCAGCTTCACTTGGCCCTTTTCAGACCCGAGCCAGTCTGGACACTGACAGGGAATTCTCGTCCATTTTTACGCACCGCCCGCTCCATCTTTTTATCCGTTTCTCCCCTTGACGCGGGTTTGGATTTCTCTCTGCAAAAGTTGTTTTTGAAACTTTTTGTTTGTTTGTTTGTGTCCTGTAACTGGATGGGGATTTTTTTAAAGATATCCTAAACTTTTCTATCTGAATCATTCCCATCGGGAGAAGACATCTGTCCAGCGGGTCTGGCCGGGATGCGGGTGGTCGTGATTGTAAACTGAGCTCCAGATAAGAGACGTGGAAGCATCGCCCGCATCCTTCCCTTTGTCTTCGTCGCATCTCTGCCTCTTCACCAGGCTGTCTCTGGGATGTAAGAGGACACTCAAGCCTTGTGGTGTGTTTTTTCCTCCTCTTTTCATTCGTAAAGGAATTAACTTTTTTCCCCCCGAGGACAAACTATGGCGAGCTTTTTGCTGGACTTGCGTCTTCCTCTGGTTTTATTCGGATTATTTTTGCTCTCTTTTCCATCCGCAAGAGCCGAGCCGGAGCTGCAGGACGAAGAGGAGCAGGAGAGCTCCTGTCAAGGCGCCTTTGACCTCTATTTTGTGCTTGATAAGTAAGTGGAAACGGCTTGGAGCTGAGTGCTTTTCACAAAGACATAAGCTAACAGCGATATCATTGAGAATGCAGCCTGTAATAGCTAAAAAGCTAGCTAAACACTAAAAAATAAGATAGCATCTCATTTACTTTTAGTGTGTTAATAGTTTTATTGCCTGGTTTGTCTCATGCGGCAATTCAGGACAAGGCACGGGGCTTATTTTCCTAATGTCAGGGGAATAATATCAAAGTTTCAGCTTCTGACACGATTGTAAAAAGCAGAAAATAACTTTAGGCTATCTGGCTGATAGCACCGCTGCGTCTGCTGTGCGCGTGTGCGTGCGCGCGCGCGGTGACGCTGACTTGCTGTATACAGTTTGCTGAATAAGCAGAAAGAGGGGTGATGGTTTGGATGCTTCAAGCATGATCCGTCTCTTGTCTTTCTACGTGTTAAAACCCGCTGCCGCTCTCCACACACCATGTTGTCATCCTCCTGGAAAAGAAAGAAAAAGAAACACACACACACAAAAAAAAAACGTTAAAAGTCTCTCAGGCAAAGAGAGGCTGTTCTTTAATTCCCATCCATGCAAAGGGGACTTTTTTGCTGCTCTTTGCTCAGTGACTGCTCACCGTTCACTCTTTCATTTCCACTTCTGTACGCCCACATTGGAAAAATGTTGTGGTTATGTGACATCTTAGCGCTGGACTTCAGCTGCAGAGAAAATAGAGTGTAAGAGGAAAAGCGAAGAGAAACTTTCAGAGCGCCTGCTTCCCTTTTAGTGCCTTTATTGTACAGCTGATACACATTCATGTGCCTAACTCATCCTCTGTGCAACTCAGTATCCACTAAAGATCACAGATTAAATGTGCTGCTTGTTGAAGTGTAAAAGCTCTGCCTCGTTGCATTTATTGCAGAGACACAGATATGAGAATGCAGACTGTAACCAATCAGTCATTGTGAGCCACTGGGGCAAATTTGATGGAGAAAGTACAATAGAAATCTATTATTGGGAGCAACATTAAACGTTTGCAGCTCTAATTTTCTGCCATTTTATTTTGGGATTACTTAACCGGGATTTAAAGCATATTGCTGTGTCAGCTCTTATCCTATATCTTGCACTAATGGAGCAATGCCAGGAATGGGGAGGGGGAACAAGAAAGTCCAGGAAGCAACAACATTTATGGAAAATGTGGCCTTAATTTGGAGGGCAAAATGTTGCATGCGGCACCTTTAAAGGCCTGTTTTCATCTGTGAGGTCATGAGGGAGAGAAGTGACAAATCTTTTGCAGATTAGCATCTGATATACTGATATCCCCTAGAAGGAACCAGTGTCTCGTGGCAGTGTAAGTGCCTTGCCGTACACACTGAATGTCACAGTTTGACATTTTTTTGGCATGTGATCCCTGAGCAAAGGTGGACACAACACATGGGACTGCACCCCAGATGTGCAGGGCTGTATTTGGCTTGTGCTGTGCGGTAAACACTGACACATGCTGCAAATAAGGAAACAGCATCTTTTTTTTCCGATGTCAGATGCTATTGTTAGCCCGCCTGCGTGCTTTGATGCCCACTCTGGGGGTGACTAACAAGGTTTAGACATTGGTTGTGGACTTCAAACAGGAGGAAGCTCATTAGAGACCTGCTCAGCCACCCATCAACCCCATCCCTCAGGCCTGAGTTGGTTTTATGAGACACAGTCTGAACTCTCTGCCCTGGTTGATCCATGTGGAAGGCTTAAGTGTGTGATTGTGAGAAGGGGTTTCAGTGTGTAGAATAGCAGATGATAAAAGGTACTTAAATGCTGGCTTCATCTTTTACTTATCAACAAAGGGGGGGCTACATATTGTATTTTAGAGTAATGACAAAAGATTTAATTGCTTGTCTTTTAATCAGATTTTTAATAAAGTGGCTTAAGAGCCAAACTTGTTTTTTGTACAATGGCCACAGAGGATGAGGATGTCACCTATTGGCTACTCATCTCTGGTTGAAGCTATTTTAATCAGTAACAGCTGTTGTAGTGTCAGCCCAGTTTTCCAGGAATTACATTAATACTGCACAATTCTGAAGCATATACACTGCAACCGTTGCCCACATTTAGTAACTCATACGTTCAGTACTCTGCATTTCATGTAGCAAGGTGAAAAATAAATCCATAACTATACCTCAACCAGCTGTGTGTTGATAATGCAGGAAAAAATAAAACACTGGTGGCTCTGTGAGGCTATGCTTCAGCCCAGCAGTGATTTTAGCTAAAGGTTAACATGCTATGTTAGCTATGTATGCTGTTTACCATGTTTACCATCAGAGTTCATCGTGTTAGCAGGCAAACATTTGCTAGTTAACGCAACGAACAGCTGAGTCTGATGGGAATGTCATTAGTTTGGATGAGGTATTTCAGTCTGGACCAAAGTGGTGGACAGACCGGCCAACTGAAGTTGCCATCTCTGGAGCCACTAGCACGGCTGAAAACATTCAAAAACATCTTTACTGAACATAATCTGGTTCTTTGCAGAATCGTCCAATATCAGCATCATACCTGCAGATAGGGTCGGTAGTGTTTAGCTGGAAAGAAAATGTGCAGACAGACAGTTAAGCTGACAGGATTTGTGTCGGGTCTGTTTGATTAAGAATGAGAAACACACTTTGGGCACTGTGTTGAAGGTGGAGAGGAGAGTCATGAGTTTCAAAGTAATGAGGAAAGATAACTGCTGCGTTGGCTCATAAAGTGGACTCCAGAGGCATTTATTGCAGACTTGGGCAGATGATGTCACGTCATGGCTTGAACATGTAGGACGGTGCTGTCTGAGACACATGGGTGGCTGCACTCTGAAGGGTAGTGAAGGTCGCTAATGACTGTATGGTTTCCAGTTTGAATCTGGGGCATCTGGGACTGAGTTTGGAAAATTTGCGCTATAGCGAGACTCACTACCCAAAACAGACCTGCACAATCTTGGATGTTCGAAAGGACCCACTAGGGGTCAAAGGGGTGAAGGACAGCAACACAGCAATCAGTGACAGGACTAAAAGGTTGCAGCTAAGTCCCAGCAGCACACTGAAGTTAAACTGTGACAGTTATAGTTGTAATAACTAATAGGACACAGATGCTGGAGCTAACAAATACGATGGTCAGGTAGGAGCAAAAACACAAAATCAAAATGACACAATATGCAAAACCAAGGGTCCCAAAACAAAACCTCATGCAACAAGGGTGCTGATTGGAAAAACATGAACAATTCCAAAACCTTGGCAAATAAAAGACAGAAAATGATGTTTTGATTAAATGAAATGTGGGAACATATGGGCCATAGCCACACCCCGCCACCCGCAGTTAACAATGTGACATCACATCCCTGACTTGTGGTTTATGGTATATGCTTCTCAGTCAGACATGCAACAGCAATTATGTGATTTCTCTACTACTGTAATCTAAATAAGGTCACACAGAAAGTAAGAGTCTACAGCTAGCAGCTCTGTGAGGTTGTACTTACTACTTAGACACAATGGTGGTTTGAGGTAAAGGCTAACCGCTGCATGATAACACTGTTTTCAGTGACCATGCTAACATGCTCATGTTCAGCAGATATAATGTTTCCCATGTTGACCATCTCACTTTAGTGTGTTAGCATGCTAACATTTGCTACTTAGAACTAAACACACAACTTAGGGTGGGGATATCACTTGTGTTGCAGGGAGGTGGTCATAAAGCAGTGTATTGGACACATTTGGATTTTGACCTGATGATGGTGCTAGATGAAAAGCCAGAGGATCACAGAAGTTAGAAGGATTCATCCTTTGGGAATCATGAATGTCTGTATGAACTGTAATGGCAAAGCGGTGGACCAGCAGACCGGCCGACTGAGAGCCCAACATCGCAATCCATAGAACCACAAAGCCACACACCAAAAATGTACATATAACCAAAACCTAATGGTAGGATGGTTGGTAGTTACCCACCCAGAACATGACACCTGTGTAATTCAGGTCTTTTGAGCAGCTTTAAGCTTTGAGGAGGTTTACTTGTTGGTCGGTCTGGCTGTCAAATAATGATGAGAGGCCTCAACATAGTTACTGTGATCATTTGGTGTATACCTTTAAGCCCTATAGTGCAGCATATGAACTGTACATAAGAGGATGTGTATTTGCTGATTCAGAGCAGGCGGGCCGCAGCTTGCTGTTTTATATGGAACACAGAGCCAGAGGAAGTTTTGGGTGTGTTCATATGGGACAAAAAGGAATTCACCTTTAGGCCAAATGCTTATGTTCACTCCTTGGGAAAAACCGCATTCAGTCATCTTGTTTATGCTGATTGGGCACACACTGGAAGACAATCTTGTGCATGGTAACTCCTCAGTAATGTTATCACTGTTGAATTTGTGTAAAAGTGCAGTGGTATTTTATTAATGCTGGTGTCAATGAGAGATCAACAAGCATGCAGACTCATGCTGCCTTACAAGATGTCTTCTTCTGTTTCCTTTTGTGTCCATGTCTGTCTGCTTTCCTGCCACAAGCTCTTTCCATCTATCTCTCTCTTGTTTCCACCAGACTCCCATTACCTCCTCAATCCACACTCATCATTGACCTACTTGGTGTTACTGCAGTATCATTATTTAAAGATGTAGCAATACACTATTCTCACATCACTTTAGTGCTGCTGTTTATAATGATCATTCTCCGTTAAGCCTGGGCCAAAACACTACAATTTTTTGTCTTGTCTTTATTTTTGAGAACACTAATCCTGGCTGCAAAATGTTGTTGTTGTTGATGAAGTCACGAGTTGGCCCACCGGTTGGGCATTGGGTCATGCCTCCTGATTCCTGGCAAGTCAGCGGAAAAACCAAACTGCAGCTGCAGTCCATAAATATTTTCGACGATGTCTAGCTGTGACTACGTTGTAGCTGTGGAATGAGACTTGCTCTCTGTGTTTTGTTATTTTGCCTTTTGCAGCATGTTGCTTTGGTGTTTTCAGCAGGAAAAAAATGCCTTCTTAGATGATATCCTGCTGTCTTTAGACCCTCAGGGACAGTGAGGATGAGGGGATGAATGCCCCTCTAAGTCTTATCCTCCTGGTGGTATTTGATGCACGAGTCTGACTCTGACTCTACAGGAAAAAGTGCATTACGAAGTCCATTTTGGATGGTCAGACAATGAGAAATTTCTATCATTTAACACACATCTCAAATGCCTCTCCACTAGCAAGCTTTTTCCAAGCAATTCCTCCCGGTTTTGGAATAGACATGCAGCATTATCTCAGCAATCACGCAGTAAAGACTTTGACTTCTGCAATGGCTGTAAAAGTAGGTTAGTGGTTTTAAACAAACAAATCCTTGTGCCCAGTCAGTTAAATTGGAGCACCACCATTGGCTGCCGGCTGGGGTGGTGTGGGTAGGCCCAGCTGGAATTGCAGACAGCCTCCTTAGTGGAATTGGGTTTTTTTTTTTTCCTTCTTCGACACTTTGAACCGTGAGAACGAAGCTGAGAGCTGCTAAGCCCCCAGACCAATGGAGCTTTTTCCCACATGCCGTCATCCCGTCACCCTTTTGGAGAGAAGTGCTTGCTGGGTAGTTGAGAGTGGACTACGTTCAGAAATTAAAGAAGGCTTAATATCGAACGTGCTTCATCTGTAATATCCTTTGCCGGAGTTACAGGATTTGCAGGCATATTCGATAAATAATTGACATTCAACACTTAGCATGACCAGCTTTTTTCAAAATATCAAGCAGCTTCTCATTTACACCCAGCCAACCAGCATGGAAGTCCAATATTCTGTGTCCTGTTTAGCTCTGTTTAGGTTTGCACCAACTCCAAACATATCTGTTTGTGTTGCTGCTAAATGCTCCATTCTGTTCACTAGCTAGTGTGTATCTGTCTTTTGGTGCCGGACTCGTAGGTTACAGCGAGGTTTTTTACGTGAGGTTTTTGGCTGAAAACAGCTGCCTGCTGCTGTGTACAATGAGACTCAACTAAACAGTTAAGTTATGGCCATGAAGCCAAAACAGTGAGCTGAAAGATGCTAAAAGGGTTGAGTTATGGTTATCTTTGGCAACATTTTTCACATTACAAAGTGTCTGACACATTGTTAGTATAAATATATTGACCAAAACAGTTTCAAAGTGGCAGATTTTTCTCTTTTAACAAAGTTCCGATGCTAAATGCAATGATGCTTAAAGGGCCATACCACTGGGTCTGCATGTTTTAGCCCACTTACAGCAAATTGCTTCTTTGCATTACGGCTAACCAAATTGCTAATCTCGCTGCTGTGTTTTGGAAATGGAGAAGTGTATTTTCTACTATTCCAGGCAGATGTTGGTGGCAGCCTGCATTTTAACAGCACCAGCATAAATGTTAAGTACACATTAGATGTAAAGAACTGAAACATAGACACACACTGTTATGGCCCTTTGTTGTGCTGCATTGCTCTATGCATTTCTATAATGTCTGAGCTTCTTTGTTCTGTCGTAGCTATTCCTCCAGCCTCATCTTTTCTTGCTGTTTCTCAGTCTTTCTGTCTAACCCGCCTCCAAATGAGCTGTGTACTCTCCTTGACACAAACACACACACACACATACTTCCACTCTCGCACACCATCTGAGTCATTTCTGTAGATCCAGCCTCTGCAATCTCACGCAGCCAGAAGAAAACTGCATTATTATGAATGTTTTCGTTCTTCAGGTCTTCTCAGACCCTTGGGGGGCATCTAGGAAATTCCTGTCTCCACTAGACACAGTCTGTTCAGCACTGGTGAACAGTAATGATGTATACTGCCTCCCTTTGCGCCCACAGCTGTTTGGAAAAAGTACATCAGCACTGAAGTAGTAGCAGAGGGAATGAAGTATCCCAACAATGTCGAGTTTAGGACACCGAGATTTAGAGGTGAATGTAACCTGGGTTTTGTTTTACTCTAGGATGATCTCTCAGTTACAAGAACCATGAAGATGCTAATTTGGGAACAGTCTGGTGATGGCTGGGTGGAGCTAAATTTGATTGAAGCAGATTGAGACACTATGACAACTGAAGAGCTGTCAATTAAGCAAACCTAACCTCAAATATGCCCCTGTGTAAGTGTCACTAGCCAGAGTAAAGAGACAGCTTTTACCACCTAGCATGGCTAGTTTTTATTTTGCATCTTATCTATAAATTATTGCATTATAGCCACATACACCATATAGATGAAGATCTTACTAAATTTCATGATACTTGATTGATGTACAAACATCTTCATGATGTAGCATCTCCCCATTTAGACCCTCATAATTCAGAAAAATGTGAAGGACAGATTAACCAACTGATGACAAGACAGGATGTTATCATCCCAAGGGAGGAAGTTATATGGTGTTGTGTCTGTTTCGCAACGCTGTAGCATTAAAAGTATCTGTGATCAATGATTCCTGTAAAAATCAAAAAGTCCATGTTAAATATTATGTTAGGTACTTGGTGATTTAATCAAGCAAGTTTACTCCTTGCTTTGGTTGTCTGGCAGTGTTGGTACTTCAGGCTGTTGCGACGTGTTTGCCAGCTGTGTTGGCTGAAGCACTTGGCCTTATAGTTGAAGTTTTCATTGAATCATCGGCATGTTTCCTCTGGCAGACAAGTTTGCGATAGAGCCAACAGATTTTTCACATTATCTCATTGCTAGTCAGCTGAATTTACTCTAATCTCACTGATAAGACGCCTCATCTTTCCCTTGATCTTTCCTTCCTTTTTTTCTTTCCTTTGTTACTTCTTCTCTCAGCCCTAAAGTGGCGCAAGGCCAAACACATGCTCTCCATCTTGCTCAGAGAATCTGTCCAATCGAGAAAACACTGTCGCTCGGCTTTGACGATTTGCTATGACATAACTTCAGCTGCTGTTGGGCATGATCATTTTGTCAGCAAATTGTAACACCCCTCACCTCTCAAATCCTTTATTTTCTGAGTCCAAACCCTAAACCGCTGAACTTTAGAGCTCAACTCAGACCATTAAAATTAGATCAAAGGATTGAGGGGGGAAAGGCACCGCATAAAATGGTTTAATCAAGAATCACAGAATGAAATGGCCCACTTCCTTTCCCAACGGTGTTTGGACAGGTGAGCGAAACTGCAAGCTAGGCCTCGGTCCCACGACTGCACCCACCTCAGACAACTGAAGTGTTCCAAGCCAAACAAGAGCCATTGTGGTTCAAAAAGACAGATAACCAGTTAAAAACCATATAGGTGGGAGTCCTCAGATTCACCCTGATGTTAAATAAATACTCAAAAATGATCCCCCACACCTCTACATGACTGTTAGCTGCAGGAAAGTCTCACCAGACTTTATATTCTGCCCCCCCTCCTCCGTTGCTGTAATGGAACAATTTACAAAAGAAACTGGCTGCGGCCGTTCCTCCAGGTCAGAGGCTGTCTCTGTGTGTGTGTGCGTGTGTGTGTGTGTGATCCTCGTGTGACTATTTCTGTTTGCGCTGCACATTTAGCTGAACATCCAAGCTAAACACCTCTCCTCCTCCACCTCAAGATTTTAATATGTTGGGAGGGTTTTGTTTAGCTTGTAAGGTCTTGTCCTCTTTCTTTGCTCCGTCAGCTTCGCGGGAATGTGAAACCTTGATGTGGGGGGGAACAAGTCGTGTCATCAGATCAACAGCAACACTGAGAAAATGCTTAGGTGTGATGTTTAGTTGACCAGCATTTGTATGTGCTCTGACTAGACAAGTGAAAACATTAACGCCTACATAACATGTCTATGTTTTTGTGGATGCTTTTGTTGTATTTGGAGTAAGGGTCTAGATATTACCAGCATGGGTGGCCCAAGGGAACCCAAACTTGAACCTTTGGCAGAGGTGAAATGCTCCACTCATTCTGACAGGTTCTTGATGTTTTTAGTCAGAAAGTTGCTTTCCTTTAGCAGCTCGCCTTCTTTTAAGCAATCCATCAGTTTGTTTTCCTTGGATTAATGGTTGAAGTTTGAGTCAGACCTGGCTCCCATTTCAGCTACTGTTGCTCATGCTGATTTCTCATTTAAATGCTTGTCGCTGCATAGTTTTCGTTTTGAGTTTTAAAGGCCAGCAAGTTCAGCATCTGGAAGATTAATAGCTGATCAACAGTAAAAAGCTCTCTTGTTTCCTCTTTAAAGTGGAGAATTGGGCATTAGAACACACAGAGTTGTTGTTACGTTGTCCAATCTACTAAACAGAGCATTTAGAGTCCTGCTTGGCAGCATAAAAAGCCTGAAATGACTGAGGCATCATGGGAAAGTCCCTGGTATTCCCTGGCTGTGTCTACCCCCCAGCCTGGTCAAATAATTACCCCTCTGCTGCCAAGCAATAACACAAAAACACCAGAGGGTATAACCTCAGAGATACTCAATTGCAGGCAAATAACATTAGTCACAATTCATTTCCATTTCATGTTTTGGCCATGTATCTGGTGCTGTTTTCCAAAGCAACTCCCAAGACTAAGGCTCTGTCGGTTCCTGCATCGTCAAATACCCAAACAATCAAAATATATTGTAGAGAAAATAAACTGTTGAATGCCGTCATGCTTTCTTACCAAGACATGCAAAGCCCATAAGCAAGAAATAGCTCATTCTGTTTATTATGTCTAGACGTGATTATCAGACAGGTTTCTGAGTGTGCTGGGAACTAATACAACTAAAAGGTAAGCTAGGATAACACAGCCAGTGTTTAGTCTGGTTCCCATTAACTCACATACACTCTGATTCCAAGTGACGGTTTCAAGGGCTGTTGTGGAATAGTTTTGCCTCCTGCATCATAATGAGTGAAATGTTAACTTTTAAAATGATTCACTGTTTAATGACACTCATATGTGCTTTTGTGTAGTCAACAATGAAGGTGTGGCAGAAGTACACACTTCTCCATTGTGCATGGAAATGGAAACTGTTTAAGAAATTGAAATCCAAATAATTCATGTGGATAAAAATTGGTGTTGACCTTCTGTCCCATACAGATAAATAGCAACACATCGGTGCAGGCCAGGTCCAGTGTGCCTAAAGCCATTACATCAGTCACAAAGCACCTAGAATAACATTCAGTCAGTCTATCTAAGCTTCATCCTCCGAACAGTCCTCCAGTTTTACCGCAGTCAATTAGCTCATTTCCCATGTGTCATCTCTCTGGCTCACTCGTTAGCTAACTGATGACCTGCAGACTGGTCACATCATGCCGGAAGCTCTCTCTCCCTTCATGCTCACACTTAATAAAATTGCCACAAACACACACACACACACAGAGAGAGACACAAAGTCTGCCCAGAGGAAATGAAGGTAACTCCCTAGGGATTTTTTTTATAATAGTCCGGTTTTATTGAGGCTCCCCTGGGTGGACCAGAACCAATTTCTTCAGCCTTGAGGGGCTCATTCAGGTTACAGGACGGTGCTAAATTACACACCAGACCATGCCACCAGGCTCCTTTATCTCAACACTATAATCAATGCTCCCTAATGTACAGTGCAGGCTAATTGATTGAAGTTATCCCCTCTGTGGTGTTTGTGATACATTATCAATGGTCTATGTTCTTTATGAAATTTAGGTTTAAATCCTTCCCTTCAAGGTTTACTAACAGATAAAGGGTGGACTAGCTATCCATCTGTTGCTAGGTAGACCGCTAAATAGCATGCTAGCAATTGATAGCAACTATGGAATAAAAGCAATATTCCTCTATTAAATAAAACCAATGCTATTTGTTACAAATAATTGTGACAGAGAGTGAAGTTTTGCCCGGGATACATACAGCTTGTTCTTTGTGTTGTGGAGCTAACGATTTCACCCCCTGTTGTTTTTGGCTCACCAACCTGTATTTTCCTTGTTTGACTGCTCCACCATATGGAGGTTACAGTGTGTCTGACAGATAGCTTAAGCCTTGGTATTTTGTTCGTGCTGAACAAATCATTTGTATCTTACAGATATATACAGATATTATGTTTTACGACCGCTACAGTCATTCAAGCTACATGTTATCTTCCAACCATGCTAATAAAGCCCATGAATTGAGGCTGCTTTTAGTTACTTGGGGATAGCTATTGCTGCCTCCTGTTCTTATTACTTTATGTGCAATCATGACTTTTACACACGACTCATAACATGATTCAAGTTGTTTCAGGGATGTTGATCTATAATCACATTGAAAATTAATTGTGTACACATTATTGTTGTGTATTTCATCAGTTTCTCTTTTTCCATGTCTTAGGTCTGGCAGTGTGAACAATCACTGGGAGGAAATCTACTACTTCGTGGAGAACTTAGCTGAGAAATTCAAAAGGTAAGAGTCTCTCCATAAACAGAAACATGCATGTTAACATAATGAACCCATCAAATATGTAGGAAAAAATTGACCTACATAGGTGGACAGTATACTGTAACACTTAAAGGCTTCACAACTGGACTGTGAGTCTCTGGACACTAAACAGCCTTGTTGCCTCTGCACTCGACTTCCTGGAGCCCTGAGATGTAGATCACTAAAGAGAAACACACACTTCACACAGCAGTCACCCCAGTAAAGTAAAATAAAATCTGTCTCTGCAGCTACAACAGCCCATATGCTAAGTCACTCAGCGTCCTGGCTGATGTTTCACTCTGTCTCTGCAGTAGTTGAGCTGATGTCTGGTGTCAGTGGGGTTAACAGCAGGAACTACAGGCTGGAAGGTCTCTGTGCATATGAACAGCCTGGGTTTTACAACCTCCATTGACTTAGAGGAGGCAAAGAGTGATGGATGCTTTCAGTAGGCAGGGCTGACACAGAAACACTGTAATGCTGCAGCTTTAAGTGACTCAACTCAGATCTTTTTTACCCAAATGTTACTGAGATCTGACATTTTGAATAAGTGTGAATAATAAAAAGTTCTATTGAGTCTCTTTTTCTAAAGTTTTTTATCTGAGTTGTAATATTGTATCATGTCCTGTTCAATAAAGTTTGATAACTAGTTTCAAAATTATACTAGTGAAAAAATGCTGCATTACAATTAAAACAGGTGAATATACAGTCATTATGGGAACAGTGCACATACATAGAAATATTAAAAGACAGTAGTGCTTGAATTAAAATGTTTTTTTAATCTTGCAGTGTTTCCATTAAGTGCAACCTCTTTATGTGATAGAACAATCCAGGATGGATAATGCAACGCTAGATTACAATTGGCTGATAAGGTTATATGTATATATGTTTTTAATTTGCAAAGAAACCAATATTTTGCAATGGCCGTTGCACCAGTACCTGTGCTCTCTGACAGACTTCACTTTAGGCTAATGGGCAAAACACTCAATATGATCATATGTGTATGTGATCACTGTTATTCACTTTTATGATGTCAGATCAGTAGTCATTTGAAGTGTCATCCTGCATTTATTCTGTAACTAATAAAGCAAATGCAGATTCTGTGGATATGAGTGAAGTATTTGCACCCTCTCATGACGAAAGAATGAACGATATTACTTTAATATAATGCAGTGTAAAATATATTTAAACAAATGGCCTTCAGCTCGTGGGTGGTTTTGTTTTGTCCGTCCTGCTTGAAGGCCACAACAACACCCGGAGCTCCGTGGTTCAGCCAATGCAAAGAACCGACCCTCCTCAAAGTCTCTGTTTCCAACAAACATGACAAAATGTCAAACAGCTTCAATCTGCATGAACTTACTTTCTCTCACAAACAACACAACACGTTTCTTTCTACTTCTGATAGCCGTGTGTTTGTTTACATGCATGTAATTCCTTTCTAAATATAATTTTTCACCAATAAACAAGAGTAACAAACTTGACCACATCTGAGGATTCAGTGACGTAGTTTGACTGTCAACACTGAAGTGAGTGTCACGCACAGATGGCTCAAATCCGGCACACCGGCTCAAACCCATGCATGGTGTCACTCAGCTTCTACATTCAAGAAGCAATTCACACACAGCCTGTTGGAGTGACCTATAAGGATGTGAATTGGTTTGTCCACAGTGAAATATGTTTAAGTAAAAGGACTCCAACTTTGTTCATTTTATTCTGGCATGAAAGTAAAGCACACGATGGGTTTCTGCCAGTTTCTTCATATGTTGCAGTATTGCTGTGACTAAGTATCAGCACAATGTTTTTGATTAATCCCAGATGATGTGGAAATGTTTACTTATATGTTGTGCAAGGTAGGAAATCACCAACCAACAGCCAAATGCTGTTGAATTTTGTTTTGGCACTCACCATCAGTCTCTGGCACGCACCATCAGTAATTGGTCAATCTGTGGGGATTTTAGTGCTGCACACTCTTCAAGTCAAACTGGCCAACTGTGTAGGCTGATGATGGATTTGTTTTCTGTTCCAGTCCCATGCTGAGGATGTCCTTCATAACATTCTCGTCCAGAGCATCCACCATTATGAAGCTGACGGAAAACAGGTAAATTCAGTTGGTTAATGGAATTAATTATCTACAACCGAGTAACCAGAGCTGAATTCATGTTATAAATAAATGTTATTCTAACATGGCATGCTCTTACACAAGAAAAACAATCAGTCGTAAAATAAACTCAAACTATTGTACCAGAGTGAAAGCAGATGCTCTCTGTTGTTGCCTAAAACTCAGTGTTATTTTGTAAGAGAGGGTGTATGAGAGGTGAAACCCACTATCAACCGCTGTTGCGTAAACTGAGGTTTCATTTCCAACAGAGATGTCTCCAGTTTGCATTCGTCCTTCAGTGAATGAAATGAACACAATCGGGTGAAAACATCTGTAAAGGATAGAGACATAATAATCTACATAGACCTTAGTGCTAATTATGAAGAGAACGGGGGGAAAACACACACCAAAGGCAGGGAGATGGATTAGTTCCCACCATAGCACAGAGAGCAGCATAGCAGTTTAAATGTGTGTTCATCAAAACCAACTGAGCTGTGTTTCTCCTCTGCAGAGTGGACATCAGAAAGGGGCTCAACGCGCTGAAAAGAGAGATTCCTGGTGGAGACACGTTCATGCACCTTGGATTGCAGAGAGTACGTCATTGTTGCGATGGGTTTTAATGTTATTTGACACTGAGAATCAAAGCAGTTCATTGAATTACTAGCTTAAATGTGAAACCTTTGTTATTTCTTGACAATCTGACCATGAAAGTGTCTTCTTACTTGAAGGCAAACGAGCAGATACACCAGGAGAACTTTGGTAAGCATCAGATAACTCATGCTTATGAAAACTTACTTCTGGTTAAGCTGTGAATTATGTTGAGGTTATAGCGTGCCTGTATGTTTCTTACAGGCACGGCCAGCGTGATTATTGCACTAACGGACGGAGAGCTGCAGGAACACCAGCTCATCACTGCACAGCAAGAGGTAGGAACGTCACGCTGAGGCCCAATTTCCTAAACTGCTGCAGTTTTGGGTCTAGGAACAGGCAGAAATACTCACACTGCTCAGCTGCCAGTCTTGTCAGTTTTTAGTAATATATGTATTCCCTCTTTCCTCCAACAGGCAGAGAGAGCCAGGTCTCTTGGAGCGATTGTGTACTGTGTTGGAGTCAAAGATTTCAACGAGACACAGGTAACACACATGCTAATGCAATGAATGTAAGCTATTTGGCAGGTCAACATGTATTTTCCATACATGTTATACATCTGGTTTGAAAAGAAAAGAATTCCCTTCACTTAAATGTAATTATCTTTGAAACCTACAGGCCGTTTACATTTACCCATGCATGTACTGTAATTCACATGTGCTCAGGAATCCAGACATCCAAAATGCTGTTACCTCCATGTTGCATGGAGCGTATTCAGTGGCCCCTGTGCAATTTGGTTAACCCATAATTTAAAATTTCCTGAAAACTATGTTGTGTGTTCTTTGTAACTCCGAGCTGCCTCTCTGGCCACTGCAGATGCCAAGGCACAGAGCTGCACTGGAGAAAATAATACTCAATAATTAGCTCCAACATGATGATGAAGAGGGTGATTCAGGTATTTAATGTGAAAGATATTTGAGACCGAAGGGTTTCCTCTCCCATGAGGGCTGCTTGACCTTCGGTAACCAGATGTGGTCTCCCTGAAGCTTAGTTCAAGTTCCATTTGATTGATTGTGAATGGACCCATTACCTGGTTGTGGATAATGTGTGATCATTACTGTGTACGGGATTCCCAGGTTTCACAGTGTGTGTATGCAGTTCTTCATGGAGGTCAGACTCTCACTGTACAGATCTGCTTGCCTACAAATTACTGAAATTATGTCACGTCGGTACATTTGAGACCAGTTTGGGCTTGTTATAAATATCAACTATCAGCCACCCATTGTCATGAACCTCTGAATGTTGGAGGTGTCTCCCTAACCACAGTTACAGAAAAACACTCTTGAAAACTTGTAATTTAATTTTCCGTTATGTACTTATTCAGCAAATTGTTTGTTAATTGTTTTTCCTGATCCACACCTCCGTCTCTGCCTCTCTCCCCTTATAGCTGGCCACCATTGCAGACACCATTGAGCATGTGTTTCCTGTGCTGGGTGGCTTCCATGCCCTCCGGGGAGTCATTGATTCGGTAAATAAACTCTTCTCCGTGCAGGGAGGCATTCCTGTTGCTTGGCCGTGCAAATGTCCACATTCATGTATTTATCTTGAATCTGTCCTGCATTAGTACAATCACTTTTTATTACTCCCTTGGCTGTCGGAACTGGCTTTAGAAAACGCTCAGTATGAATAGACAGAAAACTCTTTGAGTGACTGTAATAGGAGCGTGTTTAAAGGCACAGACACAGTAGATCCACTGACGGGGTCAAGTAGATGGATCCGATTCATTTTCTGTGGAGAGCACGAGATCCAGCTGCGTGGTGAATGATGACGAGAAGGTGACAGACCAGAAACCGTATTTTGTGCTCAACTTTATGCAAATGAGTCCATCCAGCACGAAACACCAGGCCCGTAGAAATCAGAGCAAACTGTCAAACAAGGCAGCGCTGATAAAATATTAATCAAGGTTCTGTAACTGCGCTGCCTATTTCTTGCCTAAAATGTTTTCAGAAACATATTTTAGTGTACTGTTTGTCAGTAGTATGAAAACTGCCATGATCAAAAACAGATGAGCCAAAACTGCTCCCTCCAACCGGAGCTTTCAGTTGCATTAAGATGCATCCTCACGAGATTTTGTGTGTGTGTGTGCTGTGAGAAGTTACTTCTGGCCTTGTTCCTCATCAGCCCCTCAATCCAGTCACTTCATTGGTTTTCACAATGCAAGAGTTCAAAAGTGACACTGATTAATAGCCCACTGTCACAGTTTTAGGACTGCAAGTCTTTCTGTTCACTGGGCTCATGAACAACATTTACAACATGAGAGAAGCTAATATTTTCATAAGCTTCCCTGTTTGTTTCGTTGTCAGATTGAAGTGGCGATGTGGTTTTCCGCCATATAATCCTCACATGGCAAAGATGCAGTTTACAATGATAATGTTAAAGATTAACCACTAGAAATTCTTAGACATGAACAGACGTAGACAGGCAAAAGCCAGCTTCTCATTTCTAGCCGACGACACCTGTCGCAGCCAGATTTTAGCAGCTGGCTGGCTAACTAACTATGTAAGCCTTTGCTCCATAAGTTGCTTGAACACACTGTAGCTCTGTCATACGTGTTTTTAGTTTAACAGTACAAGAGAAAAGGCTTTTAGGGTGCAGACTAATAAACTATAAACGATTGTGTTTTTTTAACATAATGCTGTGTGATGTAATCTCTGGTAACTTTGGCTGAGGTTGTTGCATTGTAAAATTCTCCAACTACAATAAACATCAGGACTTAGGCGCTAACTTTACCCTAAACTGTAATAACCTCCAGGACTGATTAAGGAAATAACGTCATAGAAAGCCAAAGAATTCCCATTTTTCTAACAGTAAACTTTGACAAAACTGCCGTTACAAACAGGCCAGCAGAAATGATTGCTATCATTTTCCTCCTTTCCCCTCCAGATCATCAAGAAATCCTGCATTGAGATTTTGGCAGCTGAGCCGTCCAGTGTGTGTGCAGGAGGTGGGGAGCTAAAAATACACACTCGCACACACTAACTGAAGTGGGTCTCTCCTGAGCCATCCACACCGGTGCCAGGCCCCCATCATTTCTTCAACTGTGTTAATTTCATTACTGGGTTCCCAGTCTCCCCTTCTCTCGTTTCAGTAATGACAATCCCAGACTAAAAAACGACCCTATATGGACATCCAGGTCACTAACAGGAAATCTGTTGGGACAGGGTATTGCAGTGGGAATAATATTATAGGGTCTCATTAAAAGGATTGACCGTGAGAGAGTGGCAGTGGTGAGATTGGCTGCAGCTGAAATGTAAAGTAGACAACATCCTTTAGTGTTCTGCCAAGAGAAAGATTATTACAGTTAAAGCAGCATTAAATGGACATTAAAAAGCAGAAATGAACTGATAGAAGCAGGGGTTGATTAAACACTTTTGGCAGAAACAGAGGGACTTTTACTGCTTCTCACATATGCTTTTGTCTTTTATTAAGCAGTGAATTACTGTCACCCTTCAAGAGGAAAAGTATTTCACTTCAAACCAAATAGCAGTTCTGCTGCTGCAGCGAGTGCTGTGCAGCTCAGCCTCATCCTCATACATTTATTGCTATTTTCTCTGTGTTGAAGGCAGCATTGCAGCTATTGAAGTTAATGTCCAACAATCATAAATTTGTCATGTGCTGAGGGGCTCAGTCATGGCGTGGAAAAGCTGACTTCGCTGTATTTTTGTATTTAGTTCATCCAGATCCCCGCTGCCCAATTACAGGCAAATTAGGGCCCATAAATGACAGTCACATGACTGACACACTGACCGACAGTTTGCCTGTTTAGCGGACAAAGTTCTGACAACCTTTCATCCTGCCAGATGAGACATTTAGGCCAAAACTCTTTTACTGCTTCTCAGCATGATAGACTGCCTGTATGTTTATGTCTCTGGATCATCTTTTATGAGTGATATTGTACAGTATGTCATATATGTTTATATAACAGTAACAATAACTTGGATGATAGACAAAAAAAATACATACATCATAAAAACAGGAAGAGAAAATATGTACATACTGTATATGGACATACATACATTCATACATGTAAAAAATGAAATATTGTCTATTTTAGTGTCAGTTTCTATTGCTGATACATTACATCATCACATGAACCACACGACAGTTCTCTGATTTTTAAGCCATTCAGACTGAAAGTGCTGCCTTTCTAACGGTGCTAGGTGCGAAATGTAACTGTGCCGTCTTCAACATGAAAATGAGCCTCATTACAATACATACAGTATAAAATGTCATTTTACTTGGCACCGAGTGTCTGAAATGTAAAAATATTAACGTTTGTCGTGTAACCAGAATCTTTTCAAGTGGTGGTGAGAGGAAACGGTTTTCTGCATGCCAGAAACATCAACCAGGTGCTCTGCAGCTTCAAAATCAACGATACCATTACAGTCAGTAAGTACAGCTACACTTTGGGACATTTTCAGTCTTAGTCAGTTTTTAGTCTGTTTGGTTTTTAGTTTTTTAGTCAGTGTATGAACCTGTGTTTCCCCTTTCGGGAGCTCAGGCAGAAAAGTCCACTTCGGAGGAAAGTATAACTTTCAAAATGTTGCCTCTCTGTCGCAGATGAAAAGCCGGCCGGCGTAGAAAACACATTCTTACTGTGTCCAGCTCCAGTCGTCGATGAAGTTGGGAAGTAAGTGCCACTGGTTATGATTTTATGCTTTTATTTGTTCTCAGAGATCCTGTCTCAACTGTGGAAGCACTTATAATTCATATTAAGGGGCGTCCACATGCACCTCAGATCGCGTTCTTTGCCTCAAACACAGAGAAACACATGTATGCATACATGTGTGTATGGGCACAGACCATAACATGCCTGCCATATATTAGCTCTTTTTACAAGCCCTATCCGTGGCTGCATTCCTCTTTTCTAGATCCCAGTACAGCTTAGCAAAATATAAGGCGCTCTGTAGCTGTGCCAGCACATGCAGTGGTGAACCCTTCATGCATTTGTCCTGCTTCTGTCCCGAATTAGAACAAAGAAGTGAAAACAACTGGAGACAATTGGTTTTTGACTTACATAGACTCCAATAAGTCAAGACTAGAAACTTCTAAATCTAAAGTGACTGGCTGTATTAATTCTGCTGACACAAAAGAGAACTGAAGTTTTGGTCATGGTTTTCATTGACTCTTGGAGCTGTGGAGTAAAGGTGGACCAGCAGTTCAGCATACATTTTCTTAAAGCTGCAGTAATCAATATTTTTAAATTAACAACAGATCAAATTACTATGTTTAAGGTGAAAGGGGCCGCTCATAGTGACAACCCAACAGAGTATTTTCAGCCAGCTCTGCAGTTCTCCTCAGCGCTAGGCAGACTTTTAGCGTTTTTCAGCTTATTGTCTTGGCTTTACCACCCGACACCCGACGCTCTAGAATCACTTTGTGCTACCTGCCCAGCACCAAATTGTAAATACCTCGATATAAAGTCCACGATTTGATATTTATTGCAATATTAACATAAGAAAGAAAAATAACCTTTATCAATAAATGAGTGTAAGCAGCTTTTTTTTATTCATGTGAAATTAGCTTTTAACTTACAGTGCTTCTGCTTTATTTCTTTTAGAAAATAAGGTAAAAATAGCCAGCCATGACCTAAGCATGTGCAGAGAACTGGCATGGATTGTCTTTGGCAATGAATGATTGAACCATGTACAGCTTCAAAACAGAAACAATGCAGCAGTCAACAGCAGTCCTCATATAAAATAATACAAAGAGCTGTTCCATCAGGTGACCACATCCATGATCAGTTCATGTACTGATGTCCTACGCCGCGGCCACAGTTGCTCTGTACCATCTGGCCATAGTCTCTTTTTAGGGTCCGACCATGTTCCAACATCAACAATCCACAAACCTCTCTAACCTAAGTCTTTATGGGAAGAGAAGAAAGAAAAACAGGCCACAGAGGAGAAAGTTCAGCGGACGGTGGTTAAAGACTTTAAAGTGCATGCAGAGACAGAGGGCAGGAGAAGGCCTGTCAGCCAGTATTACACACTCTCTCACACACTTTCATGACTGTTAATGGTACTGGTATTGCTGATAGCATATTCTATAATTATGATAGAAATTCCTTCATTTTATTCTCCCGTAGAAGTTATAAATCTAATTTACAGTCAATATTTGCACTGGCAGTAGTGTGGACAGAGAGAGGATTTGATTTTAACTGCAGCGGGGAAACATTTAAGCAAGCTGGACTGACGACTGGAGCTCTGAGGCTTTAATCGATACCTTGGCAGGAGGGTCGTAAAAGTGAGGGTACATCGTGTGCCTTCACAAGAAGCCAGTTGACTTCTGCCTTTGTGTATTTTTTCTGCCCTTGCTTTAGTTCTGTTAAACTTTCCATCCCATCCCCACAACCCTTAACCTCCCGACTCTCCAGTCCCACTTATCTTTTTTCCCTTCCCCCTCCCCTTTCTCTCCACCGCTGCCTTCACTTTCGGTGCCACGGTGGCTCTTTTCACTAACTGCTTTGCCTCGCTGGCTGCTTTCCAGCCCCCCAACCTCCTCTGTCTGTCCGTGTGTTCACGTTTTCTCTCTGTATCTGCCTTTTATTTGTATCCTGTCACACAAAAATTCCCTCTTTCATCCCATCAGTCTCCTACTCTCTTTCAACAGTCTCCTTGTCCAGTTTTGGCTGATCAAAGCCACGTAGCAGCTAGCCTGGGCTTTCAAGCGTGTGGTCATGTGTTTGTATGCAGCCTGATTCTCGGCAGGGTGGAAAAACCTTCAAAGTGAGTGTTTAAATTGCTTCATTAATCCCCAGACTACTGAAGCTGGGTTTTGACTGATTAGCAGCTGTTCATATGAAAAGCTATTTTACCTTTGGCAACAACTAATTTGTAGGCTCTTTACTAAAAACCAAAACTTTCTCATTGCTGCATGGCATTCTGGTCTATTTTCTGATAGTTCAGGTGTAGAAGTTTGTCTCTCTGCCTATAGATGTGACATCATGAAGTACACGTTTGGCCAATAATACAAAGAATAGAAAAGATGACCCACACCACCTAATGTTTTCTGTGGCTCCTTTTTCTCATCACCCCTTCTCCTCTTGGCTTCTTCATGAGCTGGACCCAGACCAAATTATTGTTTTTGGGTTAGCACGTTTGGTCTTTTTATGGGATTTGTTGACAGTGAGAAAAATAAATGATGATGAACAGCCATGAACAGATCAACCTGTTCTACTATACTATCAAGGTCCACTGTGCTTTTAAATGATGGTATTAAAGAATCTTAAGTTCATCACAAAATACTCTCCAATGCTTCATCCAATCATTTCAACTGTGTTTTATTTATGCCTTTTATACCAAACTCTGTTCATACTTGTCTAATGTTAGCACATACGTTTTTCCCCTAAATACATACAGCCACACAATGCTGATACATCAAAAACATTAACAGAAACTGCCCCTTCTTTAGCTTTAAGACTGTTTTGAAGTTCCAATCCCCAAGTCTCCCAGCTGTTTGTTGTCAGCAAGGTCCACATGCTGTTGATCATGAACTTCACCCACTAAACCAGTTCTTGTCTCCCTCCACCCTCCTTTTTCCTTAAAGCAGTCAGACAGCTCCATGAGTCAGAGAAAAGGCAGGTTTATCAGTGAAATGGCCTGCTTTCCATCTGCCAGACGTCATTCACATCCACTTGGTCCTCTACCAAATAAGAGCTGGGGTTGGGTGTTTAAAATGCATGCTTTCACCCACATGTTTTGAGGATCTGCACCAGAACAGGCTCCAAAGGAGGTCACATGAAATTCTCAGAACTGTTTTTCCCCACTCGGAGGAGAAAGAGACTCAGACCATCAAGAAAGACTCTTGTAGTTCCAAAAACCTTGGAAGGGTTGGAGTTTCTGAGAGGAGTTTTGACATGGGCGAGGTTTGGACTGGAGGGTGGGCAGAAGCATGTTTTGACAAAGAGTTTTTCTCTGCTGTATTTTACGTTCTGTAAAGGAAATTATTTAGTAGCTCCAAGTAAAGACCATAGGCTGCATTTAGAAAGGGTTGGTGACAGAGATTGTTCTCATTCCTGAGAGTGCAATTAGTATGGTGTCATGTCTTGGGAAAATATTTAACTTGCCCAGAACCATAAAAACAAAATCTCTGCTAGCAGGTTGTTTTTTTCCCCCATTTCCATTTTCTTCAAGTTCATCTATCCCACCTTGGCCTCCGCGCCTGCTGTGTGGCTCAGTGGGTCACACAATCACACCTACAGTTTGTTTTTGCTCTCTGGTTTTTAACCACAGTGGAAAACTTTTGTATTTGCTTCATTTGGGTTTAAATTGCTCAGTTGTAAGTGAAACAAGGCTCGTAAACAACAGTCAGTCCACTCACCAAGTAGCTCACGTATTGGATGCAGTTTTGGGAGCGTGCTCTCCTGCCAGGTTAGAGATTCTGGCGGCTGCAAAGAGATCTGACTCCAATTTCTGTAACCTTGAAAGACAGAGTTGAATGTCAGCATCAGGCCAGACAACACTTCTTCAGTTCTTATACCTCTCCATCAATTCATAATTCCTTGTGTTCTGTGGTTGTTTCCTGTTGGTTCATACTTTCTCCCTTCTAAAAAACCACCTCACAGTTTGCAGACGGTTCTGCGATGTTATTTGGTGTGAACCCAAGTTCAAATGACATCATTCTGGTCAAACAAACCGAGCTTCAAGAGGAAATAATTCAGACTAAATAAACTGCTCCTAACAGGCTTGTTGTGAACTGTAATGTGAGCTGCCGACATGAGGATACAGAACTTACTTGTTCTGCGTGTGTTGTGTTTTTTCAGGGTGATTTATCTCCAAGTGAGCATGAACGACGGTCTGTCCTTCATCAGCAGCAACGTGCACATCACCACCACAGAGTGTGTAAGTTGCAGCTTTTTGCCTCCTGCTCAGTACAATCACATCAGTGTACTGATACTGCACTTCTCAGAAATGTCTGATGGCTGATGCAGCTCCTCGTGGTGCAATAATGCACAAAATCATACAGTAAAAACAAAGAAATTAAAAACTTTGCACTTCAGTCAATGTTAGTAATGTTTTCCGATGATTATCTACAGCAGTGGTGTGTCCTCTAATCTGATGATGAATAGTGTTTTAAATTGCAGGTCTCCACTTTAAAAAACAGAATTATCGCATGTTTCATGATACAGCGCATAATAAAAGAGGTTTTCCAGGTCTTCTTGTATTTCATGTAGTTTCCACTCTTCTTCCTCCTGCTTCTTCTGTCCTCTTCAATCTCATCTCTTTTCCTAGAAGCCTGTTGTTTTGTTCTCTGGAGTGAGTTTCCTTACCCTCTTTCATCTTCCCTTTTTCAATTTTCTTATTTTCCCCGTTTTTGTGAGAGCCAAACCACAGGGGTTTGTAGTAGCGATCCACCCAAAAAAAAGACCCTCTGAACCCCCCGGGGTGGCTGGACACAAAAGGGTAGAGAAGCAGGTTCGTGACCGTGAGCCTGCTGGTTCAATCTCAGCATTTTGGTTGTGAAACCGACAGAGAAGCATCCTGTAACAGCCATGACCGAGGTGCATTTAGACTCCTGTAGCTCCCAGGTGTGTCAGTGTTCTGTATATAAGCTTGTGAAGCAGCGTGGAGCGTCATCCCCTTAAAACCAAGATTAAACAAGATGCAATTTAAGACCATTTAAGCAATTTAACAAAATAAAACACGTATGTTGGAACATATGGAATGAAACCACAGCCACATTCCCACCCAGCCAAGAAAGGAACATGCTCTTTGAAGCAGTTTTCCCTCAGTCCATGCAACATCATATCCTTGAAAATATTGTGAATTCAAACGTCTGTGTTGTGGTTCATGATATACAGAGCTCAATTAGACATACCATTGCAATTAGCTGCTTCTCGCCACTAAGCTAAACCATATAGGCTGAAGTCACAACAGGCTTAAGGAGGCACGACAAGTTGCTTACTTGAAATGCGTAGGCCTGGTGCAATAAATAACATGCAAGCTAAAGACTGAAAACAAACTGCACAAACCCAAAAAACCCTGCAACCTCTCCCTCAAATCCTCCCACGGGGCCCCTTCCAGCAGTTCTAGTCTTTGTAGCGAGTCCATAAAATATGGCCGTATAGCACGGGACGACACACACATTGTATGTGCGAGAGTGGCAAAACGCAGATGTTGTCACTGTTAAAATTTGTGTCATTGTTTAAACCGATGCTTCACAAATTTTGCTTGTCAGCTGTTGAAAGTTAAAGAAAATTGATTGGGAAATTTCTGAGAAACAGTCATTTGGTTCCAGTGATATACTCTCTGTGACGGACCCCACCGCTGAGTGGGGTTCAGATAATCCCCCCATGTCTTTGCCACAGGATAGATAGGGGAAAGTCTAACCACATGTGATCCTCATCTGTGGTCTGTAATGGGAACCAGGTTTGGCCCATGGACGCCTGCCTGGCTTAAAGTGAGCAAAGTAGCTAGTGGATTCATTCAGGGATCACACAAATAACACCAACAACTGTCATCAGAAAAACAAAAGCATGAATATTTAGAGTGACAGAACTGATGAAGAACGAAAAGCAGAAGGCTTCTCTGAGCTTTCCTTAAAATCCATCATACAAGTATGATTATATGGCCCCCATACCATTATTACTGGATGGACAACAACTTCTGTTTCTAATACTGCTACTGTTTTTATTAGCACCCCTGCTTCTGGTACTTCCACTACTACTGTTACCACAGTGTAAGAGTGTGTTTTTTAAATCTCAGTCCAGATGAGTACATGTGAGAACTTGTGTGGTTTGGTACAGCAGTGCAGTGCATGTGGTTGTAACGTGCTTGTATTTGTGTGTGTGTGTACTCACCAGTTTGATGGCACCATTCTCCTGATCACCTTGCTGGTGTTGTTCCTCCTGCTGGCCCTGCTCTTCATGTGGTGGTTCTGGCCTCTCTGCTGCACTGTGGTAAGAAACATACACTACATTCAGGAGGTGGGCCATTTGAAAAGCAGCACTTAAATTACAGTTATCCAGAGCTTCACAGGGGTTTGTCTGAACTCCAGAGGACCAATAAGCACCTTGGGGTCCTGATGTAATCTCTCCTATTCTTCCACAGGTGATTAAAGAACCACCTCCTCCACCTCCTCCTGAGCCCGTGAGTCAAAACACACAAATGCACACACACAAATCCCTGATACCTCTAGTATGGTTTTTTTAAAGCAACAACGCTGTATTATTAGTCACAATGGTCTTAACACAGACTAAGGTAAAGAAATAGAATAAAAAGGTATTATAGTTGATTGATTTGAGTCTGTGTACCTCTACAGAAAATGACTTGACTCAAAAATCCAAAATACCACCAAAACTGCAAGAATAACCTACAGTATCAAAAAGAATGAGTGTTAAAACTCAGAAATCCATCTCTTTCTTTTCATAATTATCACCAGTATATGCACACATTAAGGCTTATACAGGTTAGTAGTTAGTGTAATTCCAGTTTCTGTACAGATCTCAGCTGAGTAAGCAGTATTTACCAAAGCTTGACTCTTTAAAGTAGCTCGTAGTGAGTATCTAAATGTATGATAAAGCCTCTGAATATGTGTGTTACAAAGTGTTTAAGAGAGGGAAAAAGTTTGGTTTTGTGTGATTGCGTGTGTTTCAGGAGTCAGATGATGAAGACGGCCTGCCCAAGAAGAAGTGGCCCACTGTGGACGCCTCATATTACGGAGGAAGAGGAATCGGAGGGATCAAGAGGATGGAGGTGACGCACACGCACAATGCTAAAGCCAATCGTAATGAATCTACAACCCAAAAAACAGACGCAAATGAGACGCTGTGCTTTATGAGCCCTCATACAGCTCATATTCTGTAGTGTTTTATATATTCATGCGTTGCATGCTCTCTGTAGGTGCGCTGGGGAGGGAAGGGTTCAACTGAAGAGGGGGCTAAGCTGGAGAAGCCGAAGAATGCGGTGGTGAAAATGCCGGAGCAGGAGTACGAGCCCTTTGAACCCAAACCGAAGAAAGCTCACAACAAGAAGGCGCCTCAGAACCGGAAGTGGTACTCGCCCATCCGGGTAAACACACACTCACTTTCTCTTTGACCACACAGACAGTGGGGAGCTAAAATGTTGCCATGTAGTCGACGTAATCATGCAGTGAAGCTACAGAAGAACCCAGAATGCATCTCAGTGTGCGATCGAAAACTTTTTAGCACGAGTGCACCCTTGCTGTAACTAAACATCAGCTTTTCAGGAACCCAGAAATCCGCCTTGTTTACAGACTGACCGCTGCTCATTTTTGAGTTCTTGCCCAGTGAGTTTCAAATAACTGAGGGTGGCAGAATTTTCTCAACCCACAGAGAGGCCTCAGCTCCTTCAACTGAAGTTAAAACATGAAAAGCACCACGAGTGGACTTGAAAAGTTTTCACAAGACAGCAGGGAGGAATAAAGCCTGCTCTGGCCATATTTATGTATAATTAGCTACATAAGCACACAATTCCCCAGCCATCAGTGTGCACACATAGCCAGAGTAACATAACATATTCTCCAGACAGGGAAACATTATTAGACTTGGCGTCAGTGCTGTTTATGCTTTCATCGGACGCTACAATACAGCTCTGTGCAGCGACACTGGCCTTTCACACAGGAGCAACACGTACGCTATCTGCTACCTCACAACTTTGAAGGCTGTGTTTTGAATGTGACACAGTCCGACAAACAGCACCGCTGTGATTCATGGTGAAACTGTACACTCTTCATACGTCACAGCCAGTGACGCTCACTCGTCACTGTGTGTTGGGCTGTGGTTGGTCCCTGTGCAGCTCTGTTTCTGCACCTGAAGAAGACACTTACTTCTTTCCACTCAAGCGCCAGCCATCAAATCCAACATGACAGCAGCTTCTAACACCTTATGTAAAGAAGAATTCCCCTCTTAATATATTTAACACCAGATTTAGCTCTTGCATCTTTATCAGAAGTTAAGAGAGTACTTTGTTCAATAAAGGTCTCATTGAAATGCATGTGCCACAGATTGTCATAGCTGATATTGCTGGGATCATCATTACTTTCCTGTATAGGAGAAATAATCTGCTGCTGAGCTGTTTGATCCTTTTCTCTCTGGCAGATCGTTGTCTTTGTGAAAAGAAACTCTGTTTATTTGTGGGCGCCGAGAAACGGATTCATAGGGATTTAAAGTTCACGTGTCTTCAGTTAATCAGACATGATCCGAAAATACGACCAAGTGACTAATCAGCACGGCTTCAACCAGAGAGGAAGGAACTAATCAGCAGAATCAGCTGCTGTGGTGTTTGTTTGGGATTAAAATCTGCAGACTCTTGGCTTTGAAGGACCACAAACCAAATGTTTGCTGATACAATCAAATCGGTGTTAATAGGATTTTATGAAGGATAGCAGTGTGAAAGAGTTTGATGTCCAGATGTGGCCAGCTGTTAACCCCCCCGTCCTCTTTCCTGTTCAGGGTAAACTGGATGCTATCTGGGCTCTGTTTCGCCGCGGGTACGACCAGGTCTCCCTGATGAGACCCCAGCCCGGGGATCATGTGAGTACCTCAGCAATGCACCACGAAAATATTGAATTTCATCAAATGATTTTACCCCCACCCACTTGGATTCACTTCCCCTGTTATACAGTTTTTTCCTCCATCCCTCCTGTGGTGTTTTACACATGTGATGACCCACAGCTGTATCACCCTCTTCTTTTCCTTCTTTCCTGGAGGTTGCAGTGTTAATGGAGGCAGATAGACCACTCAAAATATTTTGTCATTTTTCAAACAACAGTTTCACATGAGAGGACAGCTGTTGCTGACAGATATAATTAGCTCTACCTAGCCTGTTCATTAAGCTAACATTAAAACTCCATCAAGCTGACTCTTGCTAAACTTGGATTGGACAGTTGCTGTTTAGGGGAGGGCTTTCTATTTGTTGCATATCTTGCAGTAGAACAGCTTTACTAATACGGATATTATTGCATCAAATTCACGCTGGATGACCTAAATTTAAAGGTTGTGTAATTTATGATGAATCAGATATTAAGAAGGATATTTTCAGATATGTGTGTGATAACCTCAGAGGGGCAAAAAACACAGAGAAGCCCAAGATTATGTTCCAAACTGGCTCAGTGTTGAGCGTCTAGTCGAGAGCCTGAAAATGCTTCAGTCATCTGTACCCATTACTCATCCCGTCCTCCCTTCCTCCATCTGTCTCTCCGTCTCATTCACTCCTTGTGTTCCTGTGCTGGCTAACACCTCCGCTGGCCCATCTCCATCCTGTTGAGCCAGCCTCGCTCTCACACCTGCTTCACATTAGATGCCATAAAACGCATAGAAAGCCGAACCGCTGCTCAAAGTCAGGACACATCCTCGTAGCTTGACGGGACCTTCTTCTGATGTGTTGGTGTGTATAAGCTGGTAAAACTTCTCTCTTCTTCGCAGATCAGCCACATGGTTTAGTTTTAACGCTCGGAGCCTTTGTATCAAAAAGCCACAGATAAGAGTTTGGTTCGAATGTGGAAAAAAGACGGGAGTTCACTGAGTACAGAAAGCTCTCCCGGGATGTTTTAAATACCGCTGACACGAAGTCGGTCTTAATGTCTTCTGGTGATTCTTTATGATTTCCAGCTTCACTAGCCTCAACAGGCTTTTTTGTAATTCAGGGCTACCATATAAATTAGGAGTATAAACTCAAGTTCTCCATAGGCTGCTTGGTTTGTAGCCACGTTAGCGGGGTGTTTGGCGCTAATTACCGAATGCTGCAGCCACATACTAACATGCTAAAAGCAGATGGTGAACATTATACCTGATACATGTTAGCATGTTAGCTTCGCCATTGTGAGCATGTTAGCATTCTGACTAGCATCTAGCTCAGAGCGCTGTTGTAAAGTAAGTACAACCTCACAGAGCTGCTGGCATGCCTATAGACTCTAACTCTATAATGATATGATAATCAAATAATACTGTAATCTTTTTCCTCCTTATCATCAGCTTCTTCATCTGCTCTTCTTCTCTTTCTCCGTTTTCTTGTCCTCCATCAATCTGTTCTCCACCTTCAGTTGTTTCCGCCCTTCTCCTATTCTCTCTACTCTCGACAGCTGCTGCTCCCTCTGATCAGGCCCTAACCTAAGGGCTAGTTAAAATCATGCCTTATTAGCAGAAAATTTCCAAAGATCTTTTTTAATGGGAATTCCACATTTAAGAGTGTTTTCTTGGCTCCACCAACAGGTAGAGAGACAGGATTTGCTTTTTTTCTTTCCCTGAGACAAATGAGACAAGAAAAAGTCCCCATTAGCTTATGATTCCATCTCTACCAGAGCAAACTGGCAGTCTGATAAAAAAAAGATTTTGGACTTGATATCCTGAGTCAACAAAAGTATCTTACCCAGAGAAGCCTTTAGCGATGGCTGTAAGCTCTGCATGATGCAATGCTTACATTCAACAAGAAATCGTGTCTCTCTTTCCACTCAAATGATGTCGCCTCCTCAAGTCGTTCGTGGTTTGTAACGAAGCGGCAGAAACATCTCCGGGGCCAGCGGGCCGGCACGCTTCCAGGTAGTGGAATGTTTTATTTCAAAGAGAAAAGAGTGGAAACAAGCACGGGACGCCTCTTTCCTCACTTCAGGTGTTACCAGACAATCTGTTTGGCGCCACAGTCCCACCCATAGCAGAGCAAAGTCTCACACTCTGAAGCTGGCAGACTTTCAAATTAATGGGAGCGCTCTTTACGTGAGGCCAAGTTGGCCGAGCTCAGCCTGGATTCCTGATTGGTCATTCTGTTGCCATGGTGCGTTTTTCATCACTGTGCTGATTGCCACAATAACAGCTGAATGTCACCCTCGAGACCAGCCTGGCCACAGTTGTGTACAGTGCAGTCATGAGCCTCAGGGTCCGTTTCAGAAAGCAAACAGTGACACACACGTTCCCCCTTCAATGAACCCACTAACCCCTCTGCCTGTTTGCTCAGCATATGTGCTTGGTACAGTGTGCTGCAGACTGCCTGGGTGTGTGTTTGTTTGTGCATTATGCTTCTGTATGTGTGTTTGTGTGTGTGTGTGTGTGTGTGTGTGTGTGTGTGTGTATACAGCATATGTATACATACATAACCACATAATTTGACAATTACACTCACAAGGGTGAAGTTATCTACATTTAAGAGCGGAGTTAGCCATTATAAGAGCGTGTGTGTCAGCCAACCACATCCATTACACTGACGTCAGAGTGTACTGTACTAGGCAAAGCTGGTCCACATGCACACACACACACACACACATTCTCTCTCATTCATATAAATACAAGCCTCCCCAGGGAAGTATTTAGCTGGCTAAAGGACATGAGGTAATACCTACAGTAAGGCAGACGACTGCCAGGACCGACTCCACCAACGGACTGACCATGTCTCACACACACACACACACACACACACACACACACACACATACATACATCTGGCCAGGCCGAGACAATTTTATGACCTTGGTAAGACTGTAGACAGTGGAGGAGGTCAGCGAGAAAGAACGAGCGAGTGTGGCTTTCTTTAATCCAGGAAAATGTTCATAGATTCAAACCGCGGCTGGGCGCTAACAGGACGATGCACACGAAGCCAAGCTGGTATAAAAAAAAACATCTCTCTCAGTATCAAATTGGTTTAAGACCTTAAGACACCTTGTTTTAATAAACAGCAAGATAACAGCAACACCGGGGGCTTTGCTTGCTCCACAAAATGTGCTCATTCGCTTTGTCGCCAAGAGTTTGAGAAGATTGATCCCACTCTCGTATCTTCACGCCAAATCTGAAACTGCAGCCAGTTAGCTTATCTTAGCACAAAGACTAGAAACAAGGGGAAACCAGTTATCAAGATACATCTCGATTGTTTAATCCACATTATCGTTATTACCATTTGTCGTTTTTACACTTTGTATGAACTAAACACACAAGATATAACAGGCTCATTAGTGAGCTGTAGAGGTGCTGCTAAGCAGGCCCGCTAGTTTTGGTATTAATCCAACTTAGCGAACTGCTGGTGCTAGCTTCATATTGAGCAAACAAACATGGCAGCAGGGTATAATATAAGCGTGTTTCCCAACCGTGCAAGTTTTTTCTCTAAGCGTAAGTAGCTGACTGCAGTCCACCTTACATACTCCACCTCTCTGCTGTTCACTGCCCTCACACTGTAACATGCAACCACTTCCAGCTGAGCTTCTTAATATTCAGACACTAAGACGTTCCTCTATGTAATTCCTCATTATCGACACTGAAGCTGCTCTGTGGAGCTAAATGTGAGTTTATAAGACAAATCTGTGGTTCAGCCAGTCACCTAGTTCAGCTGTAATCTTTAGCAGCTGAAAAAAGAAAAAAAAAAAACAGCTTAGAAATATTTTCCTCCATAAATCCTGTGTGGGACTGAGCCAAAGTGCAGCACTAGTTTAGCATATTTGTGTCCCAAAGGAAGCTGTCCTTCCTTTGGGCGACACATCTCCTCTCCGTGGGTATTTCCATGAGGCAAGAAAACAGTCTGAAAGAATTTGCGATCCTCATTCAGGCTTTTTTTATCCGCGTCTAGCAATGCCAGACTGGATAAGTGGCGACAGACCAGAAACTGGTGGTCGCTGCTAGATTCTTGTCTTTTTCTGCTCTGTTTATTCAACTTTGTGTTTTTGCTCACAGCAGCTAATTTGCCAGTCGGGATGAACGGAATGTGGCCTTTGTGTCTGTTTCGACTGAGATTTTGTGCCAAATGTCGCCTTTATGTAACTATATGTAGGTGTTAGAGAGGAGTCTGTGGTGGATGTGCAGATGGAAGAAGACAGGAGAGGCTGCTGGAGTCCAGGGCAAAAGTTTAGAGTGGGATATTGGAGAATTGCCTCAATTCAATTAGGTGTATCATAATTTTCTTCTTTTTTTGTGTTGTTTTCTCTCTTTATCTCTCTTTTTTCCCTTACATTCACTCACTTTAATTCGATTAGGTAGTGTTTAATCAGCAGGATGTATGTCAACAGCACAGGTCCAAAGCTTGGACCTGTCTGCTTTGGAAGTGGTCTTTGTCCAGTGCTCATTCGTGCGTTTTCTCCATAGACATTTCAGTAGATAAAAAGCTTTTTTAAAACCATGACAACACTTTGTGCAAAGGTTAAAGACGGACTGAGCTGTACTCACTACTCACAACATCAATCACTGTTCCCTCATTTTCCACTCTGTGAAACCATGGTCCTGTGGCTCCAATCGCTGATACACGTTATTAGCAGATTAACATTACTGAACTCCACTCCGGCATCCAACCACAAGCAAGTATGGAGCTGATCAAGTTACTATGGTAACAGCGACCTCTGTGAACTCCGTGTGTAATGCTTTACGAGGAGCTCAGGATTCCTGCTGGAGCGGATTCATTTGTTTTACAGTCAGATAAGTCAAACCGTACTCTGCTGAAACGGTCCATCTTGACTGTTACCTTTCATCGCACACACACACACACACGCACACACACACACCAGCCCCAGCCTATAACCTCAATCCCTCCCTATATTTTTTCTTTTCTCCATATGGTCTCTTCATGAGTATGAGGGAACTTTGGTAAGAGAGTCAGAGCTCTCGGGACAGAACATTGGACTAACCTGGATCATTCAGAGTGGGGGCATCAAAGCAGGGATTTGAGTGTAATCTGGAACACCATCTGGCCACACACACACACACACACACACACACACACTCACACTCACACAATGTCACTGCCTTCTTAGCCCAGATGTGCCTCAGATTGGACACCTGTGTCTGTACCTGAAACGGTGTGATCATGTGTACATTTTTACCTTAGATGTCGATTCCTTTTCAAAATCCAACCCAGTTCTGTATTATTACAACCCATCTTTTATATAGTGCACACACACTGTAGTTTAACTACATAACCAGGCATTCTCTTTCCATATTACATATTCATTTTTAGTGTTAGGCTACATAATCATTTTGAACTCATATTATCATTGAAACACTCTCACTTTTTAGCAACACAAGGAGTCTCTGTAGAAGGCTCTGTGAGATAAAACCAGTGCTTTGAGCTACTTAGCACGAAACACAGGCTGAGGGGAATCTCATTAGTTTTGCAGGTATTTAGTCATAAATCAAAGGACTGGTAAATCTGAAATTTAGCTCAATGGCAGTGCTATAGAAAACATCAAAGTGTCACCAAAGTTATTACAGTTCATGTGCAAGGTGACATGAATATCTTTACCTTCTTGCATGGCAGATATTTCAGTAAAAATAAAAATGTGAACCTCGTGGTGGCACTCGATGAAAAAAAAACGTCTGTCCAGCGTTTCATGGCAGCCCAGCCAGCACAGTAGTTGTATCAGTTTGGACTGAAGTGTTGGACCAGTACCGCCACCCGCAGACCCACGCTGCCACTGGCACTGGAACGAGTCGTAGATCTGAACTCAAACTCTTTTCTGAATCGTATTGTCTCTTTCCTCGACTGCAGGGTCGATGCATCAACTTCACACGAGTGAAAGAGGAGTCAGCTGCAGCCAAGGCCCAACCTCGGACCCCGATCCACACGCCCTCGCCCCCACCACCGGACTACCGCCCTGTGACCCGCACCACCTCCTCGTCTCCCACCCCGATCAGCCCTCCTACCAGATCACCCCCGTCAGGCCAGGTACCCCCAGGACCGCCGCCCGCCCGCATACCCCCAGGGCTTCCCTGTCCACCGCCATCGCGTCCCCCGCCCAGCCTTCGACCCTGAATCACAAAGACAAACCCCTCCCGCCCCCCCCAACGCACCCGCTTCGATATCACAGACTTACCGCTCTGTTGACCAGTTCCTTCAGTTTGAAGGTCGTGGTCCTCGCTGCCAAAGATACTCCTGCTATAAGCCAAAGATCAGCAGTATTTTGAATCCCAGTCGCCCTGTGTGCCTCCTCTTGTATGGGAAAGAGTGTCGAGTTCAAACATGCTACCACCCAGTATGACACATTCTGGAGGAAAAAAAGTAGGAATACCAGGGAAACTCATGAAAACTGGGGTTTTTCCTGTTCTTAATGCTTTCTGGCTTATTGTTTACGTGCAAAGAGGTGAGTGGACCCACAAAAAATTGGAAAAGGTAATTTTGTACAGGGCGTGAGTATCTGCTAATGAGCAAGAAAAGTGGGTTTGACGAGCAGTTTGACTCGACATTCTGTCCCAGACTGAGGGTGAATGGGGAGATTTGGGGAAATATTTTACTTAGTGTTGGCGTTTTGTGAGATCAGGGAGGATTGTTGCTGGACAGCAAAGCATGTAGGGACAGGAAGTCCACAGAAGAATACTGCAATGGATGAAATTTCTTTGTTGTCTTTATCAACTACTGAGTCAGGCCATTGCTGTCGAGAGTTAAGGTGAAAAGTAGGTTGTACATGAAAATCTGACTAACCACATTAAACTTGCTAAGCAGAATGGATCGGTTTATGTTTCCATTGCTGTGATGGTGAATCAGAGGTTTTAGAAATTAGATTTCAAAAGGATTTCAATAGGCCGTGTTGTTAATGGTGTTGAGTAACTAAGATAAAAGTCTGATTTGCCAAAAAACGTAATTTCTGGACATTGTTAGTTGTTCTCAGTGCCAAAGGGATTTTTTTCTTCACCTTTTTGTGATGTTTCTTTTCTCCAACAACATGCCAACCCAACAAATTGCAGCCCTTTAATATACAGAAAGTATACAGTTCCATGATTTTGTGGTCCAGTTCTTGAACCATTCAGTGACAGGGAAGTGTACAGATGTTCCGTGGAAGGTATGTTTTTACAATATGTGTTTGTGTTATGAATGTTTCGTTGGTTGATATCTTTGAGGCTTTGGATTTTGTCCTTAACCACCTTTTCATGTAGTTGAATTTAGAATACAGCGATATATATTTTTGTTTCATTTGGATTTTTTTTGTTTTGTTTTGGTATCTGCGCACATAGACTGTTGGGCTGTTACAGTACATATTTGTTTTTGTTAGCATTTTGACATTGAAACGTATGAAATCGAGCAGATAGAAATCAGGTTAAACGTCTCTCCTCACAGTTTTTATACACACTCCTGATACTGTACTTTGATACCAATATGTGTATTTTATGTCTTCAGTTTTATCATCACCGGTCACATTGCAACTGCAGGGCAGTTCAAAGAGCATCTAATTTATTTTACTCCCCGAGAGAAACAGAGGAGAGTACTTGAATATCGACAAGGTGTCCAACCACCAAGACGGACACTGTGCGCAGAATTTAGAAACACAACAGCTAGCCAGTTAAAAGTCATATGAAGCTTACCAGCGTTTCTCGACCCCTCAGCTACACTGAAACACTTTCCAGCAGGTGAATAGACGCTGTGCAACATGTGCGTGTTAGCAGTGACTACATGCTAAATCGCGGGGAGAACTGGGAAACCCCCTCCAACACCACGAAAGAACCATGAGACTTTAACGTTGCGGTGTAGAAAAGAGGTTGAAAAGTGCTGGTATTCCTTTCACATCCAGTGACTTCTGGAATGTTCTTCTTGTTTGATTTTTTTTATACTTTCATTTTGATGTACGTCATTCAGTTATGTCGTGTACCGTTGTCTTTGCACAAGCAATCATTAATCTGCGTCGGAGCTTAAACCTGAGCTAAAAGAGAGGTGCATACGTTCATCCACCAACCATCCACACGACCTTTATATTCCACTGAAAATGCCATTTGACTTTTAAATTGCCACATCTCATTTACATGGCAATACATACTATGACACAGATGTCTTTGAGACAACATACCTGTTTGTTAGCATTAAGGTGAGACCACCAGGAATTGGATTTTTCCATACAAAAGTCAACCGTTTACAGATTCCCAAACCCAGCAAGACAATCGTGTTACATTGTAATGTGATGCACCATCGGACTGCGCCTTGGTTTGACTTCCTCCTCCTGCTCATCTCACGGTGTTGGGAGAATTAAGTTCTCTGGGACAGGAAACCGGAGCACATCCCATCACCTTAGTTGAGATTTATTTATCGTGCATATGAGAGAGGAGGAGTGGATGTGTTTAAACTTTGTTACATAAGCATGATCACGTTGATTTGAAAGCTTGGACAGAAATGCAAAGTGTCGCTTTGCTCTCAGCAGTGTGCATTTCTTTGTTTTATCTCTCTGCTCTGATCAGAACATACAGATGTGGCTGGTTGATGTTCCACTTGTTATTGCACAAAAGAATTTCTGTTTGATGGGTTTTGTTTTGTTTTGTTTTGTTTTTTTTTTTGGTTCTCCCCTGTAACACCCAACGAAGAATTCCGGAATAATTGCCGCACTGATGCAGGATCAGTGTTTGAGGGGGAACTTCTGCAGTGGTTGTCGCTGTCAGAGCTCACGGTCATTCCTAATCGAGATGAGATACATTATGTTAATCAGTGTTTTTTTACACGTATAAACAGCAGTACTGAAGCAAATATGAAAGACGTATATGATTTTCTATCGTTGGTTGACATGACTTTTTTTTACATTATCAATAAAGGTTGACTTCCAAGCTTCTAGCAGAGAGTCTCTGTGTGTGATTTCTGCTGGGACTCATGTGTAACACAGCAGTCAGGGTCTCGTCTGTCTAACATCCCTTTTGCAGCTCCACCCTTGCAAGTTTGGACAGTGAATGACTGTACCTTTCACAGTTAGCCCTGTATACTGCCCACACATTCATCTTGGCTACCCTCATAAGCACAGGATTACCGAGCGTCTGGCCACGCTCCAGCTAGGTCCTGTTTATCTTAACCTATTCATGTGAAACTGATGCTGTACCCGCAACTGAGTTTCCTGATTCCCAAAAATTGGCTTTTTTTCACACCAGACATTTTAACTCATCACGGAAAGAAAAGCACAGGTGTCACTAATAACATCAACTCTCGACTCTACAGACCCTGGCTCGCTGTCACACTGTCATGACTTACTGAGACATTTGAACAGATCACAGCTGTTGTTAATGTTATTAGTGAGTCCTGTACTCGTCCTGCTCTGACGAGACAGACTGAACGCTGGAGCCGAGGCCTGGAGCAGCTGTATGCATCAGCGGCAGCCATATCTGCTGTTTACATTCAAAAACCACAAGTGTGATTACTTAGACACTGATAACTGGATCCATCCAGTGAAGGCAAGTATAGGAACATGTGAAAAGGCTCTGATAAACCCACTGTACACTAGAGGTCTTCATGGGTCCAAATTCATGCCTGAACCTGAAAAGACATGAAAATGTACTATCAACTGAACTGGGATTATTTGAAAGCTGGAACCTGGACCAATGCAGAACCAAGAAATGCCAGACCTGGATCTGACCGGGACCCATCTATTATTTGAAAGCTGCAGAAACAAGAAATGTCGGATCCCAAAAAAAAAAAAAAAAACTTAGTTCAGTAGCCTTCTCCCCTGGCCATGAAGAGTAATCCATCACAGGTTTAACTTTAAGTTATTATTGTGGATTTCATTAAGTGTACATGAAGTAACCCAAAACAAGCTGTGTGACCAATTAAAACACAGAGGTCGTCAGTATGTGAGGTTAGCCAGAGACACAAACATCCCGCACTTGTAATGACTTCCATTCACTTCCTCCCAGCTCGTCTGATACGGAAGAGAGAACCAGAAAAGTGGTCTCACTTTAGAGGATTTTTCCTCATCCTTTAATCTTCTTGAGGCTTCGTTGCTGATGGAAGGGCGGGTGCTTTCCAGTGAATTCCCCCAAATACGTCTTTCCACAGCCGTGCTGGGCTCACCACTGGCCACCTCCCGGTCTCGAGCTTAACGCTAACCTTTCGACCTCTGCCTCTCAAACCATCAAGAGGCAGCGAGGAGGTAGGAAATAACGTCACTGTTGGGCCTGAATTGAAGCGCACTGAAGTGTGTCTGAGCATCCGCATCCAGCATCAAGGCAGCCGCCCTGAACCCAACAATCAAGGTGTCACATGTATGACCGGTATGTATAGAACAGCCCGCGTTGGAGGAATATTCCAAATCTGTATCAGTGGTTTGTAATGAATTTAATACAGCCAGAACAGCCCCCATGAGCAGTTCCAGCTGGATAATTACTCTGCGTTTTTCCCCTCCGCATGCAGAGGAGAGAAGGATGTGGGATGTTGAAAGGGGCGGGCTGAATCAGAAAAAAAAATGGAGAAAAGAATGGAGAAAATGAGGCAGACGGGTTGCCGGTCCTCGGGGCAGGAGCGCTGAACGAGGGAGAGCCGAACAGGGTAGAAAAGCAGCCGGGGCTCTCGCTCGCAGCCTCATCACAGCTCTTCCAGCTCTGCCCGGCCTCGGTTTGCCATGAATGTTGGTCTTATCTGAGTGTGAGATTATCTTCCTCCACAACCTGTCTGTGGGATTCACCCAAAACATCCCAAACACAGTATTTACTGTAAAACAAAAAGACACATCCTGTTTGTTCAAAACTGCTCTTCTCTGAAGTGGCATTCTCAGAGCGTGACACCATAATGACTGAAAATGATGTTGATCAGGGATGTGTGTCTGTCACAGCGTGTTTGCACAGCTCCCAGCGGTTACTGAAACATAGCAACAAGGTGCAGTTTGCAGGTTTTGCTAAAACTGTGGGACGAAAATATAGAAAGCTTTAGTGTGGAAATACAGCGCCACGATGAGCTGCTGGCTGCTTCGTTTCTCCTCTAAACTGTTTCCAAAAGCAGGGTAGATTCTTCAGCGGCAGTATATTCAGGCCACAGATTGAACCACTTTTATTTTGTCACTGCCCAACACATTCTTGCCGGGCTCTTTCAAAAATGTGTTGGACAGCACTGTGTGCAATCATACATTAGCGATTTAAGACACGTCGGCTTTTCCTATGGATTAATCGTAGAGGGGTGGTGTCCGGCGCGCACCGCGACACGTTCAGGTGCCAAAATTTAGCGCAAAAGACAGACGCTGCAAAATTCTTCCAACGTTTACAGAAGGAATGAGGAGGATGGTTTGTCACTGCAGGTGCATCCTCGATAGAAAAAACAATATGTTAATTTAGTCATATGATTACACTGCCATGGGTTAAAGGTACACACCATTGAGGGCTGCACAGAGCATAAATTTCACACTCACAATTCAGACACTCAAAGGAAATGGTCAAATATGGCGTGCTGAAAGGTAGATCGGGAGTGATGTCACAGTGGTTAGTTGAGTAACGCGCTGCCATTGGCTGTCTGGATAGGAACAGAGCATGTGCACTCGTCAGCGATGTAGCAGGCTAGCCTCGGTTAGCTCAAACCTAGCATGCTTCAAAAGTTCAACAGGGCTTTTAAGCAGCATGGCTAGCTAGCCGTTGAAGCAGATGGCAGTGGACAGGTGCAGCAGCATATGTGGATCGACAGGGGGAAGGAGCAGGTGATTGGGGCCACTGAATCGTCAGAAACCAGAGGTGAACCAGGCAGAAGGCAGCGGAGGGGGTCTGAACGAGGGTAGTTTACGCCGTGCCGTGGGCCGAAGCTGCTATTTATGGCAGGAGGACAACAATGGAGCAGAGGTAGACCACGCCCCCCGCAGGTGAGTTGAGTTGGTAATCAGCGGATTCACTGCACCTGTCCGCACCTCACACACCAGCCTGCACACGCCCACCTGAGGAAAGAGCGTGAGGGGAGGAGGGAGAGACAGGAGGAGAGAGGGAAGAGCTAATTCGCAAATTTGAAAACTAACACCTCATCAGTGTTTGCAAGCGAGCTTCTCCGGCTGCAGCCAACACATCAACCTCATCATCAGACTGGAAACTCACCTGCGCTCAGCTTCATTGAGGTTATGGAGGTCTGAAGAACATCAGGCACCAACATCTGGTACAAAACGGTGGCGATGCAGCAGGCTGTCATCATACTTAAAAGCAAAACAGTTAGCAGAAATGAGCATAGAGGCTAAAAGGTGTCGATTCCATGGCAGCAAACTGCGTGACCTGGATAAAAAAAAAAAAAGTCTGGTGTTTTCATACTAACAGCCGACTCGAATGGCTGACAGGCTGCCTGTGATTTAAAGTTGTCATAATTCATTCTAACAAACAAAAGTCTGGGTACACATGATTATGAGTAGTTATCAAATGCTTCTGCAGCCACATCACAACAATCATCGTAAGCCAGCGCTCTGTTTCTAGTCTGGTTCGCAGATATTCAGACAATATTTGTGGGAAGCGGATTCCTCCGTCGACCGCCATCGTGAAGCAGGCGAGGCCGAGGGCAGATCTGCGCAAAGTCTCCTGTCATTATATAAAGACTCCGACCGTACACAGGCCTCTACACACTGTGCTAATGAGAGGTGGAGGAGTTATTGCCCTGTGATCGCGATTGTTACCCAACAGCCCAGGAGGCAACTGCAGCATTTATAGTAGCTCAAATGTTTACTGCTGCTCGGTTTTCTCTCTCTGTAATATTCCTGTCCTTCTGGCATCCCTTCTTCTTTTCTTTCCCTTCTTTTGTGTATCATCCCTTTCATTTCTTTCTTTCTTTCTTTCTTTCTTTCTTTCTTTCGCTCTCTCCCTCCAAGCTGAAGAAAACCGAGGCCCATAGGAATGTGCTGATGGCTGAGTGTTTCATCTTGGTCTCACATTACCGCCCAGACTGAACCTCACTGACCCAACACACACACACACACACGCACGCACACACACACACACACACACAGATGCTGGTATTTGTCATTGTGCCTGTATTTTGATGCCCCTGGTATCCAGGGTAACTGGTGTGAGCGCAAACAGCAGGCTGGAAAGATGGAAAGCTGTCCTGTAAGCACAGTGGTGGGGTTTTTTTTGCAGTTACAGCTCAGTTTTTGTGACCATATTCACTGTCTCAGATCCTCTGCGCGCTGCTACATGGGGAAAACTTGTAATGCTTTCTTGGCCTGGCACACGTTCGGCTCGTTTTACTGTAATCCCATAAAGGCGAGTGACAGGTTAGTTTGACGGTTTATAAAGGTGCCACTTGCATCCCATGTAACCATGTAAATTGCTCAGTTACTGTATGACGCCATGCTTTCGGCAAAAAAAAGAAAATTCCCTTTAGTTTAAATGGCACCTTTCCAAAACTGAAAGTTTTGATTATGAAAAATCAACTTCTTGGATTTGTTCTCTCCCAGCTATCCAGTTGTTGCCATTTGTTAGCATCATAGCCAGCAAGACAAGGCACTGGGCAAATTAGCATTGTGGGAGCTTTATCCACTATGTAAATATGATCATTCTTTTGCATAATATTCACCTTTTCTATGTAAGGTCAAATCTTAGCTGCCGTGCAGGAGGAAATATCCATGCACAAGAGAAGAGAGAACTCCTGCACGCTGTCCTTTAACCGTCTTTTAACATGTAGGCAGAGAAAGAGCTGAGGGTCTCAAGTGGACTTAAACGCATCGTTTGAAACAGGGCTCTAAACGACTGCTAACGTTGCTCTGTATCTGCTGCTTGTGTGAACAGGCAGCTGTTTGCTAACACGCTCACCATGTCAATTTCATACAGTGATAGTAAGATAGATGTTTAAATACAATGCACAGGAAGCAGCACGAGTACAGACGAGAGTGTGTTGATTATATATTTGTGGAGCTCTCATTCTTGAAGAATGGCGAGATTCTGGTGTGCAGAGGCTTCCTGATTTCATCCTGCAACTTCAAGAAAGTAATACCACAGGGGCAGGGTGGGGAACCTTTTTGCTATCAAGGGCCAAGGGGACGTATATTTCTCACTAATGTCTGTGATGGCTGAAACTGCTGCTCTTTGATGACAGATGGTAGTGATGATGATGATGATGATGCTACTCGCAGCTGGTTTTCCAGGTTTGGGTCAGTCAGTCTTGGGCTGAGTCTTTAAATCTTTGCCAGCGTCAGCTGCTCACAGCGATTTCAGTGATTTCAATCCCTCAGTGATTTCATGCTGCGGGTTGTCAGGAACATCAGCCGGCTCCAGTCGTCATAGCAGCTTTAGTTCTTGCAGAGTAGGAACATGCACGGCGTCCTCTTTCAAACGATTTCACGTTCGAAAGCAGAGAGCCGTGAAGCTGCTGGAGCTCGAGCTTCAGCTTTGAGAGCTGCTCGGTGATGTCCACCATGATTTGAACACTGCCGCAGGCCTTCTTGCTATTCTAAGTGAACTTCTGCTTTAATTAGCTGGTTGCATTGTTGCTGAGAGGACCTGTGGACTGACTGAGCTAATGTCAGAAAGGGAGAAAAATAATATTATAATGCTGACATATAGGAAACACAAATAACATAAATCTCCAAGTTATCAAACTTGCACCTCCTTCATTTCACAATATTTGTGCTTTCGGGTTCAGTTGAGTGCAGATTGACACATCCCATATTGAAAACAGCCTTTTCCACAGAATTCTTACCTTCTTTGGAAAACCCTGAGTGTCACAGAGGCTGACTAAAACGTCTACTGCCAATGATTACTGGCTGGCATTATTGTAAACACTGCCTCTGTGTGTGTGTGTATGTGTGTGTGTGTGTGTGTGTGAGAGAGAGAGAGAGAGAGAGAGAGGTGGGTTTATGATGATTGCACAATAATTCCCAATAACTGGCTTTGCATTTGCTTTTATTTTCATAAATGCTCATTTTTTCATCAATGAATGTCTGTGGAGCCTCGGGATGTTTCGTGTTTCGTGTGACAAACTTCGTGTTCGGCTGCATCACTGTATTGCCATTTTATTTGAACGTGCAATTTCATGCCACACAGTAGCAGCTGGCAAAAGGCTAAATGCGAAAAACAAGTCTATATGTTCCTTAGCATTTTTATCAATTTGAATTCACTAAAAAGCATCTCATCCATTGAGTTTTCATCCTATTTCCAGTTGAATGACAGCACTTTTGCAACCCCACAGATAATCCTCTGAACAGCACAAGTTAAGACAGTCAAAAACAAAGTTGGGGGACAAAAAAAAAGAAAAAAAGAAACGTCCCAACCAGCAACAACGCAGACGTGACAATTACAGACATGCTGTCTGGCATGTCTGCATGGGTCCAATTAGACTTTACATCTTGCAATTTCCTCATCTTACGGGAATGCACAAACAGTGTCATTACAGGCAGAGATATACGACACTTTGGTGGTTGGTTTGTTTTGAGTGTGTGTGTGTTTATGTGTGTGCGTGGTGAGATCTGTGGCCTTTGTGTTTTATTGACAGAAAAATTAGTAATGTGACAACATCAAGATAATTACACAAAACTCTGTTTCCAGCACGCTTTTGGTACTTCAGTGTTGTTTACCTGTCTGTACGTCACGCCCAATATCTCAGGTGCTGCTAATCAGAACCTCCGAAACTCCTCCCCTAAACAGTGATTATCCAATCATAGCTTAGCAACTGTAGCTAGGCTCCACACATCTGTCTGTCTGGATTTTTCTGGCCTGCATGAAGCTGTAGCAAGAGAGATACTCCACACAATGCTAGCATACCTGGCTAACTAGCTTACCACCTTAATAGTGACCCATAGCATTACTTCCAAAGCCAAGCGGCGTATAATTAGCTAACTAGGTCATCGTATGAGGCCCATTAAGGGCTGACTTATTCACTATGTGGGAGCCAAGCTACTTACCTATATGCTACTTTATCAGAGGTAAGGCTGATGTTTACACACAAGCAAACCCCATTGATTATAACATGTCATATGTAGCCATCAAAGGAAGGGTTTTATTCTCATTTTAAGACGGTTCAGCCGGAAACATTCTGTTAACGGTCATTAAATTAGCTGCAGCTGATAAAATCTGTAAGCAACAGTTGTTAGTTCAGACGTCCACGTCGATGGTTGTCGGCTTTTTTTTTACTTCTGCATGAAATCTTTGACCCCTTCTTTCCAAACTTACATAGAATTTCGTGTGGTTAACACGTGTCCTGCAAGGACGGAAAGCTTGCAACAGCAGGCATGGATGGCGGGGCTTCTAGCAAAGGTCAGTCCTTAGGAGATCCAAGCGAAATGTCACGAGACTGTAGTTACACGAAAAAGGGAAAAGAATAAATAAACCAAAGCCACGCAGCGCTGTTAGCATGTCGCTCTGTGGGCAGCGATGGAGCAGCCATGAGGCAGCCGCGGTGCCAGCTCCGCTTTGCTCAGCACTGAAAGGAATTATAGTTCTGTGATGCAAACGTGGCACCAGTAGCTGCCCTCCGCAGCCCCCCCCCCCTCAACACACACACATACACACACACACACACACAGATCCACACGTGAACACACTCACACATCCCCCTCCTCTCTGCTTCCTCCCGCCCTCTTCCTGCCAAAGCCAACGCGATCACTCAGGCCCCAGGGGCAACTTGTGTGGCACAGGATCCCCTCCCCACCTCCACCTCGTCTCCTCCCCGCCCCTCCTCACATCCACATCCACACACACACACACATTCAGCTCCTTACCTTACTCATCTCCTGGTGCCAGTGCAGCTTATGCAACAGCCTTCAATTCTGTGAGAACGTCCCTCTAAAGGGGGAAAACAACTGGGGAAAACAACATCGTTCTCTTGTATCTGTGTTGCCAGATGAGTAGTCACCGGACCGTTTTGTGAAGAAACACTCAAAGTCATCCTGGTTAAGTCTGCTCTGACCCAGACTGTCTCCACTAAGCATTATGGTACCTTAAAACTTTTATTACTGTGCAGCCCCCTGACCAGGAAGTGGGAAGAACAAGAAAGATAAACAGAGATCACAGCTTGACTCCCACACACATGCGTGCACACACGCACACACACACACACGCATGCACACACATATGGAGCTGGTTCGCAGGGCTCAAGAGAAATAAGAAAGAGCCGGTACAAAGGGAGGTTTAAAGGGGGGGGGGGGTTAAATACAAGGAGTACACAATGAGAGCTGTTTCTCGAGGGTGTGTGTGAAGACCTGATTTGGACTCTCTCTTCTTAAACGTAGGCCTAAACTATAAACATAGGAGTGGAGAAAATATCTTTTCAAATGTGCTTAATAACAGCTATTATGTGAGACAGGACAGCCAACAGTCTGGTATAACTGTGAAAGTTATTGGGGTGGGGAGGGGGGCTGAACTGTATGCTTCATTTTATAAGAAAGCAAGGCCCCCCTCCAGTTTGTTACAATATTAATAAATAAAAGTACATACAAAATTTAAGACTCTTGTTGTTACCTTAATGTTTTAATGTCACAATTTCCAGCCAACGGCACTTTAAACATACCGACAGTCACGCTGTTGAGGGGCTTAAACCCCATAGTTTTTCTTGCCTCATCCCCGATCTCAATAAAAAATGTGACCACCCTCCCTTAAACAAAATTAATCCATAAATAAACAACCCCCCCCCCTTTTCTGCCCCCCTGCCCAGTAACTTTCATACAGTCCCGAAAGCAGGGCGGCCATGCACACCTGCAGTCTGCAGCATTTCGCCTCACTCAGTTTGTTCTCATCCCACAAACGTGCTCACGCGCAAACTCTATTTCACAGACCTGGTTTGCAAATAAATCCCCATGTCCCATTATCATGCTTATCTATTTCTCATAGAGAGTAAATGGAGGGGAACTCTCTGCCTCGTGAAACTTCATCTGGCGTTCGACTGCTGTAATCCAGTTGTGGATGCAGTGAAGAGCCTGTTTCTGTGATTGCTTCAACCATGTTTAACCAACTGTGTTTTGGTTGCAGCCATCCCTTGTGTCGTAGAGAAGAAATGTAATTATTTATGTGCTGCTGAAACAAGGGTTATGGGACCAAAGTAATGCTTAGTGGGAAATGCAACTGGTTTCAATTGTACCAATTTTGGTCCAGAGCTGTCATCGTAAGAGGAGGGAGCAGGGAGGTGCAATGACAGACAGACAAAGATGGAGTGCTGCATTTAAGTGACACAATTGATATTTACAGTCAAAAACAACCACAAACTGAACAGAAAGTGGAGGTGTGGTATGACTGCATGGAAAGTACACAACGCAGGGCACATGATGTCAAACCACACTAAAGCCTGCAGCCCGCTGGGAAAATAACGCTGAACCACGCAGAAATCCTAACACACAAGATATTATATAAGTGCTCTAACACTTACAATGACTACCTTATCATTCGTGGGTGGAGCCACCCTAATCTGCCCCTGTTGGTGCTGTTCAGTGAGAGAATCTACTGTTTGACAGAAACAAATACAGGCTGTGTTGTTCAGGCCTGAGGCCGCGCTGTAATCTCATTCCCGCCTCACCGGTAACAGGTGGAAAACTTAGCGTAGCTTAGCGTAAAGGCTGGGAACAGGGGGAAACAGCTAGCCTGGCTCTGTCCACAAATGACAAAATCCACATCCTGGTTACACTAAAGCTCACTAATTAAGACATTATATTGGTTTTAAGAGGGGTCGTGTGCCGGGTGCAGTGACTTCCTGGAGTCCGGATGTTACTGTGAGGTTACCAGGCAACCAGCAGACACTCCGTTTATGTATGGGACAATGCCTAACGAGGTGTCCATTATCAGGCATTAACGGATGACGTGGAGGCCGGCGAGTGGGACGGTTGTCTCCACGGATGATGGACACCTCGCTAAAGAAAAAGAATTAAGACCATTTTTGTGCAACAAAGTCTTTCAGTGCATTTTGTGTTGGGTTTTTTTTTGTGTGTGTGTGTGTTGATCTCATGTTTGTCATCTTGTATTTATTTAATTCTCCAGGTGTTGTCTCCCTGTGCCTCTTGTTCTCACATTCTCCAAACAGGATAAACAAAGTTTTGAAGTCACTGTTGTTGTAATAGTTAGATGCTAGCTCGTTAATGTGCTGGTGGATATCAGGAATTAATGGACACCCAGCAGCCAATCAGAATTGAGCAGGAGCATGAGTCCTATATTTATTGTACAACCTTGACAGAGATATATCGATATCTCATCTAACTCTCAGCAAGAAACTGAAAAAGTGTATTTCCTAAAATGTTGAATTGCTCCTTTAAATGTGTGATGGAGTAATGCAGTGTCTGCTCAACTGGTGTTTAACCTGATGTTACCGTGTCAGAACAGGAACCAGCACTGATTCTGTTTAAAATAAAACAACCTCCCAGAGCGAACAAAGCACGACGCCTCAGTCAAATGCACAGTTTGACTGCGTTCTCTCAATTCAAGCACAAGCAGGTCAGTCGCAAGTAACTCAGGGAGTGACCCAAATCCTCCGTCTCGCTGAGACTCCATTTTACCGGTATGACTAAGCCTTTTAGCAAAACTATCCCAACATTGCATGACTGAGAAACCCCATCTGCATCAAGCTTCATGAGCATGAATTTTTCCTCAGTGCTGCAGATGCCATCGCCGACCACAGAAAGAAAACAAACAGCTGTGCAACCTGATAGGACCAAATCTAGTGACATAAATTGTCATTTTTCCACTATCCTGTCATGTCATGTGGTTTGGATGGAGCGTTATGTAGGCCAGCGGTAATTATGCTATATTAAGAGTGTGTGTGTGTGTGTGTGTGTGTGTGTGTGTTTCAATCAAGAATGTAACTGCCCCTCTTCTGTCACAACCAACTGATTTATGCGAGGAAGAAAATAACCGGATTCATCGCTGTCTGGTTCACTGACAGGGAGGCCAGGATGACTTGAGTAACACTTTAGCCGAGTCATTACACCACAGTAATAAAGCTTATTTATATGACACTTTCATAAAGTGCAGCCCAAAAAATACAAGAAAGGGGAAAAGCAAACAGATAAATCTGAGATTCTTTTCTTTATTTCTTGGTAATGAGGTTAAAAGCAGACACCAATACCAGATAAACAATGCGGCAAATTCAAATTCTGGTACAAAGCTCCAGCATCCAGGGTATGAGCCGCCGCACAGCTTCGTACGCAGGAGCTCTATTGTCAGGAAATCGAGCCCGGCCTGCAACGAATGAAAGCAATAATTTTGGTTTGGTATATTCTTAAAAAGATTTACAGGGATTGCTGTGTTGGACGCAGGCTCCGGGCTCGGCCTCAGTTGCAGCTTCCCCCTCCGGCGCGCAGACGCATCGCGCCGGGATTCTTTCCATACTTGCATCTGCGTTACCGTTCAATAATAACGCAACAAAACAGAAAAGCAGACGTGATGTTAAGTGAGATGGATTGGTTTTCTGGAGCATGTTTCTGTTCTCCGCATGATGTTTTTATTTTAGACCACACGGAAATGAGAGGCTTCCTGGAAATTATGAAAAGGGATTTGAATATTTAAAAGCTACTGGTAGGCTGGACTTCAGAAAATGCTGATGTTCAGAGCACTGAGGGGTTTTTGCTGCTACAGTCTTGCTTGGTGTGGTATGACACCACACCTGCGTCCTTCCAGTCAGAGGCCCAGGCGGCCGATTCACTTTTCCCCTCCGCTGTGGGAGAATCTGCCTTTGATAGAGCTCATATCAGCGTCTAATACCCTGTAGAACATCGGGAGATTCTCCTGAGCTACAGTCTGGTGCAGACAGTCTGCTGATCAGCATGGAGCTGCCCAGAAGCCTCCTGATTGGCTGCAGGGCAGGGATTGGAAATGAGGAGATGGTTGCTTTGGCTCTGGGGGATTTAATCAGTGTTTCACCTGGAGGAAGTCTGCGTGTGTGTGTGTGCGTGTGTGTTTGGCTGGCACACTTGGCCAGCTTTGCGGGGGGTTAATGGCCAGTGTAGGTCTCAGACCTGGACCTGGTGTCCTGGCTCTGGCAGATGAAGAGGCTGTCTGGTCAGTGTTTTGATCCTGGACACAGAGTGCAGTTAATTGGGTTTGTGTCTCAGTGTTAACTCAGTACAGTGCAGACCTGGACAGGAACAAAAACACCAGCAATGAAAATGCATCTGCTCTGCGCAGGTGATACTGACAATATAGAGTGATTCACTCAAATGGGTTCCACCATTAAAACTTAGAGAGGTAGTAGTGTTGAACTGTATACACTGGAAGGCGTCTCAATCTGTTAGAAAAAGTTGCTAAAATGACGATTTTAGGAGGTCAAGCAATATGTTAACAGCTTAAATGTCAAGCCTTTACATGTAGATGTGGCTTTGTTGAATGTATACATGCGTACACAGAGAATAGTAGAAGTCCTGCAGGTCAGAGAGAGTGGAAACACTTACCTTTAGTCATTTAGTCTAATGTGATCAGCATTTGAGCTATACTGTGCTATTTTTATTAAACTATTGCTATGCTATTATAATCTACCTAGGTTACAGCTTTATTTAACAGAAAATATCAATCAAATATGAGATATGTTGGCCATCCTTTACGCTTTGATCTAAACAGGACATATACTTGCAATAGTATCGACTAGTACACAATTAGCTACGTAAAAGTTCTTCAAGTCAGACTTACAGGGACTCCAAGAACTGAAACGTTGGCGTCCGTGAAGCGTTAAAGGGGAAACAAGGCGAACGACTTTGTTTTAGAAGTGGATTTCTTGCCACAGTTGCCTGATTGTGAGGCGGATCAGAGCATTTTTGCTTCGCGACCCTTTGCGTACGTGTCATGATCAGCTCAACTGACGATTCTCCCGTTTCAGTTTAGAAACTGTTCAGTTCCAAGAAGGAAAAATGGAACAAGGTTGAAAATAACAAACATTCAGGATAATAAATATGATTTCGATGTTGGTGACGACTTTGTTTTGCATGAATCTCACACCGGTTAAAGACGCTTTTTCCCTCTCTCACCTGAAGCGATACAATTTCTGCCACTCTGATTGAAAATGACTGTTTCGAGCTCGTTCCTCGCTCCATGTTGACAACACAACAGGTTGGCTCGTATTAACCCTCGGACCTTTAACCTGTCAAACGCACCCCCCACCCCCACACACACACCTTCCCGCCGTGCTAAGCCTTGGAAACCTGCCCGGGCCTGCAACACCTTCCATTGGCTCTGCTCCCACTGGGCGCTGTGACGTGGCCTGTCGGACCATGGGGTGACCAGGTTTACAGTTGTAGTTTACGGTGGAAGGCATTAAATGACTCGCGCTCACACCACTGTATTAGGTGAGGTTTAGGTGTGCGCCGGGTGAGAATTAGGTAAGTGGATGAGAGTCCGGTGAGAGCAGGAATCCAGGGATTAGATTAGCGTCCCTACCGGCTCACTGTATGCCTGCCCACACCCACACCCACACACACACACACACTAGCCTCTCATCCCTGTGCTGAGAGGATTTTACTCCTTCATCTATTCTGGTTAGAGTCCTCTGTTATTCTGGACAACGGCCTGCTTTGCATAACAATCTCCTGCATTTATCCGGCCGAGGGCAGCACACGCTCCTCTCATAAACATCCTGATGACTCATGAACGACCTCGAGTTCCTGTAAATCAGCGGAGGAGATTTACTGCAGGTTCACTAACACCACGTACACGCCGCGCCAAAAAGGATCGGCAGACATAACGGCAAGAGCGAGACGCTGATCCAGGAGCTGCAACGAGGAGGATGCATGAGAAAACAAATCTGTGCTCCCGCTCAAGGCATTACCAACGTGTGTCGGAACATTTTGCAGTTCTGAGACAAAGCGTATTTGGAAATGGAAGTTCCACCAAACATACTCAACACAGCTAATTTATTCTTCTTCTCCCAGTCACAACACAGCCAAATCAAATCGAGATTTTACACAACTTACAGAGTTTGTGTCAAAATATTTACTTAGCGGGGTTGCACAAGTAGCAGCAAGAGTGTTTCATCACCCTGACATCATATGATTTACTTTCAGTAAACTGACTTTAGTGTCCTTTTGGTGCTTTCCTGGGTCTCTGGATAGTAGGAAATCACACTTCTAATGGGGAAATTCACATCAGCGCTCCAAGACATCACAGTTAGACGACACATTAGATGACCAACTTTAAGGAGTTGGACCCTTCTCAAATTGTGCTACCACCGTCAGTTTGTGCTAATGTGCTAATTAGCGGAGACAGCGCTGGTTAGCACACTCCTGCTGACAATTAGCTTCAGCATAACGTCTTGTATGATACTCTAATGACCCACATAAGTTGTAGTTATGACCTATAAATTGGGAGTTTCCAACTTTGAAGGCAATGTAATGCTTACTGTTTGTCCACTGTGGGGCTAGCACAGGGCTAACTAGCACAGACAGTGCCGGCGCTAGTACCACTGACAGTAAGCTTTAGCATTAGCTTTTGAACAGCAAGCTAACGGCCAGCAGGAGTGGAACCCACAGCAGCTGTAATTACAGCCTATAAGTTGGGAATTTCCAACTCTGAAGGCAACGTAATGCTTACTGTACGTCCACTGGGGGCAGCGATGCAGGAGGTTTGCTGGCCACGCCAGCTTTCTCTGGACGGGTTTGATTCACCACTTCCTGTGGGGCAGACTGACCACTACACTGACAACCCAATTTCACTTGCAACAGCGTTGTAGCTTTACTTTGTGATTCAGTGTGACAAGCTGGGTTTGTTTTGTCTTTTTTGGGAGATTTAAGTGCAAAGTAAGCCAGGCGTATTTTCTACGGCTTTTTAACCACAAGGCTGAACCAGAGGAGTTCACAAGAAAGGGCCAACAGTGCTTCAGTCTAGGAAATCAGCAATAAGTCCCAAAACAAAATGATGCATTCAATGCAGTAAATGGCACACAACAACAACAAAAAAGGGAGAATAAAGAGAGGGAGTAAATCTTGGCCTCGCTGTGCCAGTTGGTGTTTCTGAACGCTGTATTTTAAAGCCTAAAATTTCAGTCTTGCAGTTTATTGGGGAAGATTAGTGTAAAACTTTTATGGTGTCCACTCGGGAGGTTTCGCTGCACATAGAAAAGAGGCAGAGGAAAGAAAATTAGACACACACATCATGTGGGGGTTTCATACTGACCGAGGTCCAAAGTCAAATTAACATCCAAGCATGGGACAATGTTATGTCCAAACCCACCGAGGTCTCTGCTGTGGCGTCAGGGTCATCCTGGGTCTGTCAGAGGGGGGAAGAGTGTTTAGAATAAGGCTGACTGGGCGAGTGACCACAAACACAGCGCTCCCTGTGAAATTCCACCGTCAATAGGGGCTTTTTCCAGGCCCGGTGCACCACAACCCTCCGGAGACCCTGTGCTGACTGCATTTGCAGAGTGAGAAAGAGAAAGAGAGTTGTACTGCCTGAAAAGTTCCCTCTCCGTGTGCTGAGAAAATGATGTTAGCTGCTGCAAAATGATGCAGCACGACAGTAATAATGGCCGCTGTTTTACAAAGTAAAGTACCAGCAAGGAAATACCTCAATCGGCTATTTACTACGACAAAATAAAGCGTAAACCTGAGCACAGTGGCTCCATTATCTGCTGCTGACGCTGATGTCCAGCGGCCTTTGAAGGCCTCAAAGAACAGAAATGATGCATTTTTACAGCTCGTTGAAAATGAACAATATCATTACCGCATAACCACCGAGTTCAGCAGAAGTTGTAGTTCTGTAGGTGGAGGGAGCGCCACCTACAGAAACTCAAACTCAGATCAGGAGAACATTCTCGAGAGACCCTTACCTTCCCAACCACGCTGTTTGATTGACAGGTGGCTGCTGGGAAATGATGTGCTGAGACATTACAGTGACGCGAGACTTCAGCTACTATGACAGTTGAACACATCCAGACCGTTTATATGGCCATGAAGCCACCTTCGATTGCAATGATCATGTCCACACCGTTATTTTGAAGGGTTAAAAATGCATTCTGGGGAACGTAAGAGCAACGTTCTCAGCTTGTGTCCTTAAATTTCCTTTTCAAACCCTTCAGTAAAGATGCAGGTTTGTCTTTGTGAATGCGACGCTGCTTTCAAGGAACACACATACTGTAACCGATCATGTGATCATGGCTGTGTGTCCCAGGCCCTGGAAGCCTGAGGATTTGCACAGGAGCAGAGCACCATCTTGTGGTCAAGATAAACATCTTTCTCTTGTATGGACACTTGCTGAATCACACATTTGCCCCTTTATGGTTCATGTTAACCCATTTCAGCCTTTATTAAATCAATGGAGGAAAAAGAAGAATTGCTATATAAGCTTTTTTTCCACACTAAATTTTATTCAACAGTTTAAAAACATGATGAAAATGAAAGCAGCACATAGAGGAACGAGCGTAAAAGAAACTGTGGGCATCACTCATGATTGTGATGACTTGAGTTTGTCATTTTTGTTTGGACTGAGTACAGACACATTGTGAGGGAACACCTGAAAAACACATGAGATTTCTCTCCTCTCAGTGCTGTATGGCTGTATTTGTGTGACAGCTTTATTTAACTGCAGTGCCCTCTTTTGAGTTTTAAAGCAGAGAAAGGATGCATGGAGTGCTATTGTATCTTACATAAGTTTAAAATAAACATTCCTGGAGTGTTATGGCTTGTATAACCAGCTTAATAACCAACTTTAAATGCAACTTCACTTCCCTCTGTGTACCATAAAAAACATGTGCTTGACGACACGTGGGCAGCCTGTTACATGTGACCAAAATTGAGGAAGATGTGGTCAGAGATGCCTCCTATTTCTCCAAATGCCTGAAATTGGGACTCTTAAAAAAGTTCCTTTAGTTTTAATTAAAAAGAGAGGTCCAACTTTTGGCATCAGGGGGCTCAAACTGGGACTTATCCAGCACGAGTGTCTGGAATATAACATATCCTTAACGTACAAGGTTGACAAATGAATAAGTAGGATGAGAAAACACTTCAGGGAAGAAAATGATCTTTCTTATTAACTATTAACTGGAGGTTGAACGTCTGTGTCTGAGTCGGATTTTCAGTGTGATATGCTGAAAGGGAATCTGACCAGCACTGCGACCTTGTTGATCACCAATCATAAGCAGATGTAGAAGTCTCTGATGTGCACTCAGGCTGGAGACGAGCATTTATTGCACATTCCATTAGAACAAACTAGTGAATTTCAAGGCTGTGTTATGGAGTGGACTTCTAAAGGCCCTGCAGACCCACACAGGTGAGGGTCTTGCCTGATCAGACCCCCTCTAAGGACTGTGCAGACTGTGTTTAACTGGCGGAGAATATGCATCTGGCTACTTCTTTTGGTAAATGCTACAGCTTTCTATGAAGGGGTTCCTTCTGGACTTCTCTGCAGGTTCCAACTAGAGGAAGTTCCCTTAACCCTTTTCCATTGTACTAATATGTTGTACCTTGTAGTTCAACGTGAAACAATGGCCACGGCTTGTTAGTGAGTTCAAACTCAGGACAGGCACAGGGACACGTTAGTCAGAAGACACACACCCACCCACGGCTCACTTCAGCAAGGACGCCGTAACAGGAGACGCTATCGATGAAGTCGTCGGCAGAGCTTTCCCCCCCCCAGCCCGAGGCTCAGTGACACGCTAACCTTCACACCTGAGACGTAAACGGACACCAGGAGGGACAAGTTGTGTAGGCATTTTTAATGTTTCAATATTTACTCTGTGAAAAGGTGAGAGCCCATGTGAGGGGTCGAGACGACAGCTTAGAATACAATCTCAAAGTGACAAACATTTGAAACAGCTGAAAAGAGGCATCAGATGATAGCAGGCTTGTACCTGGGCTGACATTTCTTTAACAATACTTGTAGCTGGTGCTCCATGAAGTCTGTAGTGAGAAGAACAAAACAAAAATGATATGAGGTCTATGTCTATTGTATTGCACATACAGAACAAAATGCTTATTCAAGTTTGCATACATTAAGAAACATCCCCAGAAGAACCATTGGTAAAAGAAAGGCAACAAAAAAAACACCTGGAAATAACCAAAAAGGGTGATTATCTGAGACTGGATAGAGAAGAAGATGAAACTCTCTTTTTTTCTTGATGTGGTGAGCTGTGGCTCAGTTAGGCTTCACACTGATGGTGCAGTTTTATTCCCTCCATCAGGAGCGGTGAATGAAAACGATGCATGTCGGGCTACAGGCTAGTAGGTCGGAAAAAAACAAAAAAATACTATATAGTAAGTATTCTGCCATGAAAACACACACACACTCACACTCACACATTCAATACAGGCTACATTCACAAAGCAGGTCTCCATTCTCAACCCTGACCTGCCTGAATATCTATTCTGGGATGTAACCCAAATGTGACACGAGCATGACCTGGAAGTCACAGCGATGGAAGGAGGCACAGCAAAGGCATTTTTGTATCTTTGCCTCTCCTCGTCAGGTTTGAATTCCCCTCAAGTTTTGAAATATCTAGCAGTGAGTTCAAGTTGTACAGTTTCAAAAATGTGATTTTTATTCGTGTACTTTATAAAGGGTTCACAATGACAGACATATAGCGAGATAAAAAAAATAGTGTTCAATATTTAAAATAAATATTCAAGAAATTCAATTTGTCATTTTGCAGATTTAACAAGGCATGCCAGCAGCTCTGCAGAGCGAAGCTGTGAGCTAAATGCTAACGTCTGCTTGCTAACATGTTCACATTGATGACATCAACCTGCTGATGTTCCGCAGGTATAGAGTTTCTTTTCACCATCTTAGCTTTTAGCATTAAAAATGAGCTAATTTGTACTAACATTAAGTACAGCTGAGGCTGATGGGGGTGGCATTAGTTTACAAGTATCTGCTCATAAACCAAAGTACTTGGATATACTGGATGTGATGATGGATCACCAAAGTGATCAAATCCATCAAATGTTTGACACAGATCTTTCAGTCTGGACCACTGATCACCCAACAGAGCCACGCTGCTAGCATGAATAAGAAAAAAAACCCCTGTATTCTATGTATCTGGATGTGTGAAAGCCCGCTCCCCCCGAAACACTGCACATCTTCAAAATGTCAAAACTTTGAATGACTTTAGTAGAAACATGAAACAGGGTAATCCAAACCATTTAGATTGTTTTCAAATGATCCAGTGCTATAAAATCAGTGGTATTTAACAAAAGCATTCAGCAGTGGTTTAATTTCTGAAGGTCTTCAGTTACTGATACAAATTCATTCCAGCTTTGATTGCCTCCACATATATATATGCACTAAACTGAGAGGAGCCCTCAAAAGACACAATAACTAAAGTTTGCGATTTGAGCTGCAGTGTGAATGTAGCCACAGTGTTCCTACTGGCCTAACAGGAACTTCAACGTCCAGCAGAAACTCAAGTCAAATGTGTTTGTGGCCGACATGTTTCTGTCCCCTCGGTATATTTGCGAGAAGTTCAATCTGAACTGATTCAGGCTCATCGGAAAGGATCAGCTGTCCTCACACCTAACGTACTGCAGCACATCCTGGTCACAATCACGTCGCTACATATCCGGACGATAAAGATGACGGACAGAAAACCCATGAGGTGGCACCACTGTTCAGTTCAGTTTCGAAAGCTTATTTTTAGATGGCTACATGTTTGAGACACCGGCGCTCCAGCAATTTCAGTGTTTTTATTGGCTAAAAGAGAAGCAGCACTGCTCTCATACCTCTGTACAGACACACCTGCATTTGTATCATTTTATTGTTGTATACCTGTATTGTTTTAGTACCCGTCTTTATTTTCTTCTCTTCTTTCTGTTTTAACTTCTAAAAAAGCCTCTTGTGGACAGATGTTGTAAAATCAGCCTTTCACTACAAACAGTGCAGTGCACCTGGTGCTTGTGCTAATCGTATGTGCTGTCCCAATGCTGTTGTTATGTCCAGGTCAAATAAAACAAACTTAACTTCCATTAACTTGTGAGGACATGTGAGAGAGAGATTTAAAGAAACAATGAAGAAAATAGAAGCAGTCGAGGCCGAAAACTTTTAGTCCCTTATATGGGGTCAAGCTCCAAAAAACTGGCTCTTATATTTCCCACAATGCAGCTGGATACTGCCGATTTAACACCAAAGTCTAAAGCTTTTTGCGGCCTCCAGCTCATTGCTTCTATTCACCGCTCCATATAGACTCCTAGCTATGCTGGTGACGAAAGCCAAACATCGAGCGATCAAATGGGACAGATATTTTCCTTTGAAGGTACTGGACCACATCAAGCATAAAAGGCGAGTGAATACTGGATTTACATTCATCAGGTGGTGGAAAAAACGGACAACCAGCCCTACGCAACTGACTATATCAGGGCGGCGTTGCTGACCCCTACTGGTCAAGGGGTATTAAGTGGTCAATAATGCTAAAATGTTAAGACCATCATTTTTGCATGGGAATTCCTCCCTCCCCAGATAATATGATGTGACTGACTGAAAAGCTATGATTTATACACCGGGTAAACAGTCTTGTGAGCTACGTCGTACTGAAATATATCATATGGGCCAATACATGCACACACGCACGCATACACGCATACACACACACATGCACGCACGCACGCATACACGCATACACACACACATGCACGCACGCATGCATACACCAGGTGTTTGTCTGCAAGATGAAATTCTGAAATCGTTAAAAAAAAGGCAGCAGTTATAGCTTGGATTGACCTAAGATTTCCTGAATCTAAAAAAATACAGAAATCTTAGCCTAGCAGTAAAACTAGCGTCATTCAGGACATTAACCCTTTTTTGTTTTGTCTTGTAGAAGGCACACAAACTACCACAAAAGTATAGTAATAATCTCCAAATGTGCAAAAAAGCTCAGTTTACATTATTTCCTCAATAAAAGAAATAAGGGGGGAAAAAAAGAAAGGAAATGTTCAGTATCTCGTTCTCCGCCGGCTCCTCCCGTTTCTGCGGAGGAGAAAGGGTTGCAGTGCAGAGTCCATGGAGTCATAGTTGAAATGTGCTTTAGAACCAACACAAACGCCTCGGCATTTCTTCCATTGGCACTTAGTTAGCATTAGTGCAGACACGAGGGCAGATGCAGAGCCTGCATGTGCAGCGCGATGTGCACACTCTGTATGTGGTTGAAAGGCTGCACGCCAGCATTTTAAGTTCTGCTTTTATTCAAGATGGTTCAAAGAACTTGTGGACGAAGATGTGCAGAGTTAGTGTGGTGACTGGATTCACTTAGATAACAACCCAGCAGTCCCAGCAAATACAATGACACATGGTAGATGAAAGAAAGCAGCACTTTTGAGTTTCCCCCTCGTATTTTTGCTCCAAAGTAGTTTTGTACCACCGTAGTTCCATTTTATTTCGATACCAGTAGCTGTTCTCAAAAAGCTACAGTCATCCAGCAATAGGAAGAACTTCTGGTCCTTTAGTGTGAGTCAGCCTCCTCGTGACCCACTGCACCACCCCTCCATCCGTCCTCTGTGTCCTCAATTATTCAGATGCAGGCAAGGAGGCGGCGGTGGTGGGAGACAGCTTGGGGGCTTGGAGCGCCTGCGGATTGACGATGACCTGGATGACAAAGTCCTTCTGGATCTTGGTGTCTTGCAGCCGCGTCTTGTCTGTCAGCAGCTTCCCGGAGAAGAACCAGCGCTGGTGGGTGGCGTCGATGTCGTGCTGGGCCTGCAGCTGCTTCTTTAGTTGCCCGATGGTGTCGGCCATGCTGGCGCTAAGGCGCAGGTCCTTGCCCGTGGAGAGCCGTACCTACGAGGAACAGGAAGTGTGAAAATTAACACTGGCAATAGGCGACAAACACAGACACAGGTAAAATGTGGAGTATGTATTAATACAAAGATGAGACACTTAACACCCAACAAAATGAGAAAAAACACTGGGTATGTATCTTTAGGAGCTGTGCTCGTCACAGTACCTTGAGCTGGAATTCCTTCTTGGGTGCTACAGGGGGTTCGGGGCTGTCGCTGGGGTCCTCGTCGCTGCGCTCTGAGATGAGGTTGACTGGTGGAGCCAGGCAGTAGACGGGCAGCTGGTAGCGGTTCCCCAGTTCGTCGTAACACTCTGCGAGAGTACCTGGAGAGGGGCGTTGAAGAAAACAGGACAAGCTGCCATTTAAATCTGTTCAAAGAAAAAAATGATGTTGCCCCTGGGTTATTCTGTGCATGTGCTTTTGTGATCTATAGGCGTTCTGTCCTCACCATGTGGCAGGGTGATACTGGCTCCATCCACTATAGCCTGGGCCAGCTCGTGGTCGTTACACTCCAGGGCCACAGCGGCAGCTTTCAGGGCGTCCCAGATCTCCTTGCGGCCCTCGAAGGCCGGCGCCGTGTCCCAGAACTCGTCCCGCTTGCTCCGCAGCTGGCCCTCTGTCATCGGATAGTCGCTCTTCCACTTGGGACGGTCTTTCTTCAGAGGCTCGTTCCGTCCTGTGATGGGAGGGAGAAGCAAGGGAAGATCAGCAGAGTTAGTGAAAAGGTCTGAGATTTCTTTTGATTTGAAAACAGTCCACAACGAGTGTAGTACAGTGACTGAGGCCTGAGGACAAGCCATATCTCAGAAACTACAGGAGTTTTTTTTTTGTTACAAGTTGTCACACAGCAGTGGCACATGGTTGGATCCTATTCTAGTTTGCATTGCATCTGACACTTCTACACAGGGAGTTTCCAATGTTTAGAGTTTTTTTTTTATCCAAAATGCTTCAGTATTCAGGTCGGGCCCTCTGATTTCCACAATGCAGAAAACACCCACAGTGATTAATGAGTGGCGTGATGTTCCCATATAATTCACATCCTGTGCTTTCATCTCATCAACAAAGCTGCCAGCAGAGAGAAACGCTAGCCGTCACCAGAGACAGAACATCCCACCCCACCCCACTATGCCATCCCAATCTAAATTTAGGAGGTCATTCGGAGTTTGCAATATACATGAGGCATCTGTAGCCTATACTGTATCTGCCGTGACTTGTAACCTTACCTGTTTTTCCCACCATTCAATATTAACACATGGCAAACCTAGGCCAGGCGAGCACTTGTATTGGTCAAGGGTCACACACAAGCAGTGAGCTCAGGATCATTTCTGACCCCCATTCAACAGTCACACATCGGAACATTCACCAGCAATTCTGCAAGCTATGCTTACCGGCCAAAGACGCCGCAATTTACAATACCAGCAATTGTCTGCTGGCTGGTGTAACATGTCCCACCATGGGTAGTACTTTTACATAACAGGCTGTGATGAAGTCCTGTGCTACACCAGTAAATGTTCCCAGCTGCCAGCCACTTGAGTTTGTGTTGTCAAAAAGCACGTTAAGTACTTGTCAAAAACAGGTTCTAAACCAGCCAAGCTTATATTTCCAAATGCCTGCGAGGCAGAGATGTCAGTCACTGAGGAGTGGAGGGAGGGAAAATGAAGACGAGTATAAAGGAGACAGCACACATCCAAGAGGTTGCATTTCTTTCAAACAAATTATTTATAGTGCAGGCGGCTTAGAGTAATGTGGAGGACACGGGGTGGTGTTGGATTAGCACTTGGAGCCGAGTGAATCCCAAAGTGAAGCAAAGGGACTTCCTCACTACCACTCAGCCAAAGTAGCAGTGGACATGTGGCGGCTATATGTCTCACGGGGTTTAAAGTTCAATATCTGTCCTAATACGGTCCATATATTGCAACATATCTAAATGTATGCACATAAAATACAGGCGAGGTGGTCATATTTACAAGTTATACCAGTTCCCAGAACAGACAGCCGACTGTACCAGAGGTTTGCAAACTGTGAGGTGCGCCCCACAGAGGATTCAGTGTGACCTACACTTTCTGAGGATATCATTATCTCTGTTGTCCAACACAAATAAACATTCAAATCCAGTTTGTAATCATAGAAAAGAGACAATTGTTATAATTCCTGAAACTTCTCAAACAAGAAGTTTTAGCACCCACCATGTGAAGCCTGTACTTATGACGCAATCTTCTGGATATACACATCAGCAATTCACTGACAGTATCGAGATATGTTCTGATAAATAGGCCAGACATTAGCTTATTGCAGATATCAGTTACGCGGGAATGCCAGACTTGGTGAGTTCATTTAGGCTTCCATTACATACTGTAGTTCATCCACCAGCACTGACAACTTGATTCTTTAAGAACGCACTGTTCTGTATAAACCCTGGTCACAAAAAAACTATAAAAACAACAACAACATCCAAAGGGATCCAAATAAGTATTTTTCAGATTTTTTGCTCAAATGCAGATATCAGTATCAGTCAGGCTGTAGTGTTTACACTTGGTTATTGTACAGATTAAACAAATGAGTTATAATATGCTAACGTGGGAGCTTTAGAGGTGCTGGCTGGTGAATTTTGTTACCATCGCACAGAGTGAGACTAGAAGGCTCATATTTAAGATAACCAGCTACAGGTTGTAGTTTCGTATCTATTGTACAGACGAGAGGCAGCAATCATCTGACGTAACTCTCTGTAAGAAATGGGATCTTTTCCAGCACTTTTCCAGACATATTCCTCTAAATAATGGTGCACTTGGTCATTTTGTATGTATTAATAAGGTTCAGATGATATGCAGTTTGGGGCACGTGGTTTCATCTATGGAACTTAACTAACACATCCCATTATGTGATGTGAATAAATGTCTTGCTATATATGGGGCATCACAGAATAACCTCTGTTCGTGAGATCATTAAAGTTGGCAAAACAATGTCATTGTAGTGTGCTGTGAGCTACTGCTGTATTGACTCATGACTTCTCTTTCCTAAGAAGAGGTCTGGCTCAGACTGGTTATCTCTTAGTGACACACTGAGTCAACATGACCTCTACTGTACATAGGACTTTTCTGAGGGCTGACATGCTAGGCAGCTAAGGACTTTAAAGTAGGGGGAGGGCGATATGGCCCTAAAATCATATCACGATATTTGTGATTATATGACAAAATATGGAGTACAACTTGCCAAAGATTCAGCTTTGCTATGCAGAGCCAGTGTAGTTTGTCTGCTTGGTTTACAACTCATAATCGCTGCTGCGCTGTCTCCCTCCAACTGTAACGAAATATCACCATGAATTATATAATATTGCACACCCTTACTTTAAAGCTTGACAAAAATCATCAAAAGATGGGGTTAGCTCAGAAAATAATGTTTGTATTTTCACACAGTGTAATCAGGGGTCCTTGGAGCAACTAAAAAGTGAGCTGAACTCTGAAAATACCGAATAAAACCGCCTGCCAAAAACATGTGTGTTATTACAAAACACTGCACAAACAAATGGAAGAAATAATCTGAAAAGGTTTTTACATTTTAGGGAAAAAAAAAGTAAAAAGCAGGCAGTAACAAAAGGAAGTGATTCAACGAATGGCCCCATTGTATCAAATCTTACTCAAGCCCACCAAAACAAAGACATGAAGCAATGCATTGCAGACACATGAAGCAATATCAGGGTGTTTTCATGCAGCTGGGCTCGTAAAACCATGTGATGAGGTTATGGCGAAGTGTGTTGTGTTTATGAGTGTTAATGAAATGCGTCATAAACAAAGTTTCTCTTTGCTCTCTGTATGTCTGGACGCAAACAAAACAACACTCCTCACAGCCATAGGTGGCTGTTCAAGGAATGGCTGCTTCTGGGAATAAGAACGTTCAGCTGTAACATGGTGTTGCGTTGGCCCTGTAAAGACATTAAACAGCCTCTCACATTCCCCCGACATGAGAGAAATAAAAGTGTGGGGGGTGTTTTCTGCGTTCCTCTTTGAAAGCAGACATCAGTGAACATGCGCTGGAGCAGATCAGCAGTGGACAGAGGGGAAGTGCGCTCTTTAACCGGACACAGACTGAACCTGCGTATGACTGTATTTCCTCAGGACGCACATACACTCCCGCATGCAGTCAAACGCACACACATGCACATGTGGTCTCATCCTTGTAGCTGGTTATCTTATCACCACAACGGTGCATTCAGCTTTCTGCAAACACAGATAAAGTCTGCCTTCGTACAAACACAAAGTCCTGCGGAGCATCCATAATGTTACTTTTCAAAGCATTCTCACCAGATCAGGATAAAGTGCCATTTATCCTGTCACAAAATCTTTCAGACAGCACATACACCTGTTTACCACGCACGCTACCAGGGGCTAGCTGACCTCTAATTTTCCGATAGAGTTGAGCTCACCTTTACTTTTGACTTACTTTAGCTTTAATCGCTTTGATGATAATTCGACAGAAGATCTCAAACTATGCTTGAGATTAGAAAAAAAAATCAATTTGTCAGCACTTACTCTCTGGAGGACGAACTATGTAATGATGACACCGTTTTTATATGACTTAAATTTCTTTAAAAGATGTCGTTTGTATTTCTGTGTATAAACAGTGAATTTTTGCCAATTAATCTTCAGTCAAATGACAAATCGATCAATCGAATACTGGCTGCAGCTCTATAACTCTTTAACTGATGTCAAGTCTTGTATCTTGTTTGTTGTTTCTTCCCAGTAACCCCAACACCTTAGATGTGACCATGGAGCTTTGTTGTATAGCTACATATTTCCTGTCGTCCTACACTGTCAACTACTTAGAGAAAAATGCTGTTAAAAAAATGTGATCATGTGATGTTACAAAGCAGCAAAAGCTTTTTTACTTCAAAGTATATTCCTGCTTTGAGGATGCACATGAGGCTTTTTATTTCTAAGGTGCAGACAGATGAAACCAAAGAAAATTAGGACAAAATCTTTACTTCTTGGTGAGAACTGAAAGAATTTATCCCACATTGTGAAAATGGGGAGATATCACATAAGCTCTCTATTGTATTTGACCTCTTCCTCTCACGTGGCCATCTGTATGAGGGTGTGTCAAGCAGAGTCCCGTTAGAGAAGCCAGTCAATGACGCAGCAGCAGGACGTGATGTGACTTGTTCTTTTTGATCGAAGCCTGGTCTAGAAGGGAGTGCCTGTTGATACCAATCAGGGTGGGAAATTACCATGAGACACTGCCAAAGCCTGGGGAATCTTGGCTGTGGCGGCTTTAACTTTAAATAGTCTATCCATCGGCCACTTTGGCGGGTGATGAAGAAAGACATTATTTTGAAGGTCACATTGTGCTGAAAAAACTAATATCAGATGTTCATTTTGGAATACAGCCATGTGGCCACGGGTCAAACAAGTCCACTTAAACTTCCGTGATAGTAATGAACAAAGCTGGAGTCAATCTGAAAAATGTCCTGTCTTTGTGATGTAAACTGGAGACAATTTGTGCTGGAGAAAAACTGACTGAAAAACTTTCCATTGGTACAAAGAGGAGGAAACAAAGAGGACAGAACCTATATCCAAATGAACAACAGACAATTAGATTCCTAAACAGTCACTATAAAGGGATCTTCAATGCTTCGGATATGCTGGATGAGACAGAGCTGAACTCTGTTTGTTTGACTGCCAGAATGCGTGGTAGAATTGACAAACTTATTGACCTCAGCAGAGATTTCACCACATCTGGGAAGCTCCTAAAGGTTGTTTCCCATCCCAACTGATTTTGTGACAACATTCATTAACCTCCAAGTCCGAAAAGCCTCCAATCATCCAATACACAGCGAGCATTTACATGTGTCACACCATAATTTACAAAAAAGGTCATGCTAAATATCATTGACACTGTTGTCTGGGGTCGAAACTATGCAGAAATTCAGAACGTCTGCCAGTTCTGCTGTGCGGCGCCTGCGTCACTTGGTTTAGTCTGGTTGTAAATATAACATTTATTCTTGCTAAGAGCTGAAGCAGCAATCCAAATTCTGTCTGTCACTATCAAACACAAGCGTAAAGGAACAAAACGTGGCAGCTGGCCAGTGTTTATCTTTAGAGGAATGTTATCTTCCGGGAAGGTACGTAACTTATGGACCTGAACTGAATAAATCAGCAAATCAGTAACTTTGGGAATCAGTGCAACCTATGCCTCAGTGTTGCCATTTAAAGTAACCACAACCTCCTGCTTGGTTGCCAGCTCCAGCTTAAAACTGCAGTGTGATGTGGTGTTCACAAGGTTACCATACTAGCACTTTTAAGGTAACAGTTGGCCCAACAAGCTCACCGTTGCAGGATTAAGTGTGAGGCTTGAAATTGCTGGGTGAGAAAACTGTCGCCCTTGTTATAGATGCAATGCCAGGTAAACATAGGTGTATTTGGCAGTAATCAGTGCTGAGAGTGGGTCAGATAGCACAGTTTGCCTAGGTGCTTAATTTAAAACAGCACAAGGGAGTTACTCCGCAGTGTGTGTACTGGCACAATAGGAAAAGAACACAAGACAAAGCAGTGGACTGGTGTTTGCCCTGGAGAAGGGCATACACACACACAGTCATATTTCCATTACTTTTGGGCTCATTACATAGATTTACATTCATTTCCTGGAGACTTGCCTAACCATAACCAGTACTTGCCTAAACCTAACCCAGAGCTTCACCCTAAAATTGAATGACTTACCTTATAGGGACTTGCATTTTGTCCCCATAAGGCAGGCAAATCCCCACAACGTGAGTAACACAAAGACAAACACACACATATATCCAGTGTGCTGGTCTTAATACAGTATTTGAGCTGAATCCAGACAGCATACAGGTGAACTGCAACTGCATTGCATTTGACTTTATGTAAGAATGCAATAGAAATCTGACTTCCTATCCAAAACTCTAAATAGCAAACCTGTTAAAGTTCTTCTGCTTAATTTGCTGTTGTTTAGTTTATTAAAGCAGGTGCTTCAGCATCAGCAAAACCTTTGTACACACATTGGTCCTAGCATGCGGCTATGCAGATTTGAGTTGGAGACGATATGTAGTGCATTGTAAATGCAAATAAATCCCTAATCATGCATGAAGACTACCCAGAGTACCAAATAGTCTTCTGTTTAGCAGCAGCCAGTTTCCCCACAGAAAAACAAAGGTGAGCAAGGAGGTGAAACCCAATCACAAGAGGTCACTTGAGATGCATTTAAGTCTGATGCAGGAGTGAAATACACCTGGACACAACACCTCTCGACCACCTTTACAGGCTCATTGCACATTATATGCATTTTAGTGTGTACAAGGTGTGAATCAACCTAATACACATCCAATAAAGCAGATCTGGACAGTTGTCACACACGCGCGCACATACACAAGGGGTCAACACAACTAAACTGACAAAGCAGCATGACTTGGGATAACAGTACATACCAGGAAAGTATATGTAGTTGTGATGCAAGAAGTACAGCTTTTAAACTACACATACACACAAAACACACACACTTGAGTCTTACCTCCTCGTCCACCGTTCCTGGACGAGCCTCGGCTCTGTGAGTCCTCCCAGCCTTCCCAGTATCTCCCCACACATCCTCCCATGGTTAGAGAGCTGCAGATTGTTTCCACGCGTCGTACTAGCTGAACAAGGGGCCCATCGCGACCGAAGACGATGAACTAGGTCCGATGTGGAGGACGGGTCGCGGGTCCAACGTTGCGAGACTGATCGATCTGATAGGTCATCCGTAGCGGCGACGAGGGGAAGCTCGGATGTTAGATAGCCACGAGTAGATCTATAACAGTAAGAACGTGGCTTAAAGTGCGTTTTCTCTCTTTATGTATGAGCGCTGTTTGCGTTTGACGCGACCCCACAAGATTCAAAGCTTGTGGCCCGAAACTACCGTTACAAGAGTTTGACAGCCAGACCAGCAAGTCGCCGCAACATCTGCCAAACAGTTTTTAAATGAGAGGATGTAACCAGCAACGTGTCTGTTAAGTTTGGCTAGTTGTAAATGTTGATATCCAGCAGTCCGACCAGCGCGCACCTTCCTCGCTAACAAGCTAACAGGGCCAACCAGCTAGCTACCACAACATCAGTAAACACAAACTTCCGCGCACTCGTGGCCAATCCCTGCACACTGACTTTCTTCCCAACACAGAGGATAGTCAGACTTTCTCACAGGCCTTGTTCTACCGCTTCAATTCTTTGTCGTTGTCTCCAGTTTGTTTTTCTTTAAATCCCCCGAACGTGACTTCCCTCTCCGCTGGTAAAAGGTGACTAGCGGCGGAGCTAGCGCCACCGAACTTTTTTACGCCTGCGCATGAGCACGCAGGCAGGTGTTGGGTTCCCTTACGTCAGGACCGGTCAGGACCAAAAGCGGTTATGAATGGACGAGACTGCAAGTAAATTCGACACGAACACATAGATATTATGAACAGCTGCTATGCTTCTTGTTTTGAGAATGTTATCTTCAATGATACTCGTAGTAATTCATTTGGAATTGTTAACAATACAAAAGCACACTGTGCCTCAGTGAACAGGGAGACACGATTCCACTTTTCCGAGGTTGTACTTTTTACAGCGTATTGGAATTCGGGCTGCACCTGAAGGCAGCACCAAAAACTAAATGTGTTTTTTGCAAAGCATTCAGCAAACATTTAGATGTCAAGTTGCATACACGTAACCTACGTGGCACCAATTCAACCCAGTATTGTTCGTTAAAGGTCCAATTTTATAAAAGTTTCTGTAAAATCAGTCACTTTTTCGTTTCTAACTTTTCGCGCATGCGTGGACTCAGTTCAGTTACAGGGACACGATGGCTGCGGACAGTGCGTTGCTGCTGTCTCTGGTGGAAGAATATGTCTCGGGACTACAGGACAGCAAGGCCAAAGACACAGCAACAGGTAAGCCTTTGTCATGTCTTTCCTCAACACCTTTCCAGAACAGCTCGTTGCGAAAAAAACGCTATTGAGACTGCTCAGCTGCCGCTTCAAGGATGCGCAACACGGCATGATGGTTAACTAGCTAACTTAGCGCCACAACATCCTGTGTTGTGTGGCGACCTTAGAATATAGAAACACTACGCTGTGACACAGTTCCGATCCTTTTATCACGATACCAGCACAAACTGAATGTATCCGAAGCGTTTTATTGTACTGTCATTCGACCAGCAATGTGAATTTTGATGCTAGCCCAGTGTGGTCTCACAGCACGCCGACTGCTAGCTGCTGTGTTTATCTCCGAGTGAGAGCATCCTGTCAATGAACTCTAAAGCTTTGAACCCGCCGATGATGCTGCTTAATCTGTAGTTAACTACTAGAGATAACTCAGTTAGCCGCATGTGTTTTTACGTCTGCTTTCTGTGTGTGTTTGTAGTTGTCGTAGTTGAAGTTACCTTAGCTACAATTCACTGAACTTGGCTCTCTGTTCAGGTGTCAAAGATGGACAGTTTACAATACTGCAGCTAATCGAAGCACTGGGGTAAGATGTCAGTTTTTTTACTAATCTTCACAGCAATAATTTATTTAGTACTGTACTATTTTCTTTACTTATTTTGGTTTTGGTACGTGTTAAACAAGGGAGGTGGTGGAAATTATGAAGATACAGAAACAGGTTCAAAAATGTCCAGATATGTATTTTTTTTTTTTGCCAATATCACCTAGCCCAACAGGTGAGTGGTCCGTCTCATGAATGGTAATTAATTTAATTTAAAGGCATCAGTAAAACCCAGCTAGAGTCACTCTCATATTAATATTTCGTTATAATTAACATTTTCCATGTCCTCCCCTGTTGAAGACTGAGTCTGACCAGCTCTCAGCCTCACACCCGAGCCAGAGGAGTCCAGCTTCTCTCTGAAGTTTTACAGGAGTGCTATGGGGGTCTCACGGAGAGAGAAGGTGCGCATCTTCTCTTATATCTTGTAGAAAGTCCTGTAAAGAGTGATGTTTCGTCAGCATGTGTCCCCATCTCTGTTCTCCACAGTGGAAGTGCTCATTGCCTTCTATGAAAACCGTCTAAAGGACCATTATGTCATCACGCCGCCTGTTTTACAGGGGCTCAGAGCGCTGGTGAGTGTCTTCCTGTGATAGATTTTCATTGACAACAACATCTGAAACATTGACTGCTCAGTTTGCAAGTTAGCTTCTGCTTTGCTGGTTTTTGGAGTCATTTTGAGAGGTTCCAGATATGATGGTGGAGACCAACGTGCACATTGTGTGTGTTTATGCTTCATTTTCCAGACAAAATGTACAGTGTTGCCTCCTGGCTCGGCTGTGTCCATGCTGAGGTCTTTGTTCCAGGATGTTCATGTTCAGGTGAGACTCCACACTGTTATAATAAATATAATTAAGATATTAAAGTTGTGGCAACAAGATTTTATCTTACGTACACCTGAGGAAGTGTGTTATTGAGAAAGGACACTGAGTATTTTGTTTGGGGGATAAATACAACCGTGGATTTAACCCAATAGGTATACAATTGCACTAAATCGTATTGTTTAGTTTATTTGTGAGGAACAAAGACAACTGATCAACAGAAAAAACTATGAATGAGTCACCCTACAAGTCTCATATTCAAATAAGAATATACAACCGTTGTGTGCTCAGTGAATGAGCATTGAAGTATCTCTTGAATCCTGATATATGCAAACTCACTAATACTTGACCACAATTCTGAGAGTGTGTAAAGATGTTGTTCTTGTTCCTCCGTGTTTAAGAAGCACTTCCTCTTTCCTCGAGTATGCTTTTCAGGTCAGCTTGACTCATCAAAATTGCTCTTAAATCGGGGCAGTGTGGGTAAATGGCTCATAGGCTCTGTTTATTTGTCTCCAGTCGTTGATGCTGGCAGAGAGAGCCTGTGTCTACAACATGCTCATCAACCTCATGGAGACCAGAGAAGCCGGTAAGTGACAGCTGGTTTGAGTCTGACTCACAGTTAATAGAATAACAAAATAAGGTTCTGTGTTGAAGATATAGGCGATTCAGTGCAGAGTGAGTTTTGAGAGTCAGAAATGTCAGCAGCAGTTGGCTGACTATTCACTGTGGTCATCATGGTTACCTCAGGACGGTTAGACTGTTACCAGCCGTGTAATACAGGAATTGTCACACCTTGTGCTTTGTTTGGCAGTTGAATAATTTTGCATAGACATAATGAGAAGGATGCAAATAGAAGTGTGGCATTTTCAACACAGTTGTAGCCTACACCCAACACCCTACACTTTAATGCCTTCCTCAGATTTTTAGAGAGAGGTAAAAATGCCGGCTGTCCTCTTTGACTCTTCCACAGAACTGAAGGGTTTGGGGGCAGACTTTGTCTTTGGTTTTGTCCAATCGATGGATGGAGAGAGGGATCCTCGCAACCTCCTGTTAGCCTTCCAGGTTGCCAAGAACATCATCCACCGAGGTTACGATCTAGGTGAGAGCACTTGCAGGTGCACACACACGTGCAGCATCTTTCTCTGCGTTCTCTGTCCATGTCTGACCTTTTTTGAATTTTGCAAATAAAAAAAGTTGAAGCTTGACTCTGTTTAGCCTGCCGTTAATTTCCTGTCTGCCGTCTCAGGTAAATTCACAGAGGAGCTGTTCGAGGTGACGTCCTGCTATTTCCCCATCGACTTCACCCCCGTAAGTATCTGTTTACCCAGCTGCTTCTGCCTGAGAACTGACGAAAGCAGAGAGGGTATCAGACAAAAATGTCATCACAGACTTCCTGTGACCGCAGGGGGGGCTGTGTGGAAAACAATAACACAGCAGCTGTCTCTTCTGCTGCTCACGCACATTTCCCATCTCTACGTCACAGAGGATCACAGCTCTGTGATTGTTTGTCGACTCTCTGGAGCAAACCAGCACATTTCCACAATGCTTCTTATATGAGTGGTTATATATGGTTTTGTGTGACATAAGGTTCAGGAACATAATCTTACCCGACAACAATGAAATCAGCTTTGACATTATCTTTCGACATTTTGTCTTTTGGACGTAAAGTATGGCCCGAAATATGGCAGTAGACAAAATCTTATATGTTCAAATCCAACCAAAATGCAAATTTGAAGTGAACCATCAGCACTTATTAAGATGGTCAGATCACATGCTGCATCTTAAACTTGCATCAGTGCTTGACTGACTGCTGACTAATGTTGACTTTGACTAACCTGCAAAGCCTCATATTGGTGATCTACTCATTACATCTGTGAACATGTGGCAGTGCATTTATGATTGCTGACCTCTGTCTTTTCTTTTGCCTCTACCTCATCCACCCATACACTCCACCCTTCCACCCACTCCAGCCTCCCAATGACCCCCACGGCATCACCAAAGAGGAGCTCATCCAGATGCTGAGGGACGTCCTGACTGGGACGTCACAGTTTGCTGAGGTATGACTATCAACTTGCGTCTACATTTTGCTTTTTGGTCATTTTTTTATGAGGGCCTAAAGATAGTGTATGTTGTGCTACAGTTCCTGTTACCTCTCATCATTGAGAAGCTGGACTCAGATGTTCAGAGTGCAAAGCTGGACTCGCTGCAGACTCTGGTGAGGAATCTCAATTGCTCTCGACTGTTTTCTAAAATGTACTTCCAAGCATATATGACTCTGTCGGGTCAGGTAGTTAAACATGGGACTGGGAATTTGTAAGCTCATAGTCTCAGATGTAAATGTAGATGATATCCAGTTGGCATTCCCTTAAGCAACACTGTCACTCATTATAAGCACAGTGGAGTTGCTGAGCGGCTTAAGTGTGGGGGGGGCTGATGTTGAGCTTATGAAGGTGATGCTTGGTGTTGCTGGTTTCTCCTCACCACTCTTGATGTCTTTCAGACTGCTTGTGTGTCACAATATGAACATAAAGACTTGGCAGAGTTCCTCGAGGGACTGTGGGCGTCACTGCGCAGAGAGGTTTGTTTTGAGATACATTTATACAGAAACAGTGATGGTACTTGGAGGTTTTAATGTGTTTATATGGTGTCTAAGCTTTGTAAGGAAATATTTCAAGATTTTTAAGTGTGGATTTGTGGAGATGACATTCTGCTGTCACTCCACCTTTAAAAACAAGAAGCTTTCTCTGCTTTCACGTCGGCCAACTCTGCAGAGTTTATCAGTGTGTCTTTTGTCCAGCTGCAACAACCAAACCAATAATAAAATCCTGACTCTGAAAAAGATGGGATGCTGTATAAAACATAAATTAAACAGAATGTGATATTTTTTAATCTCAATTAAATACAGCATGAAGACAAGTTGAAAAGTTGTGGAACGCTCCAAAAACACCTGTTTGGATCATTCCACAGGTAAACAGGTTGATTGGTAACAGCTGATAGTATCATGATTGGGTATTAAAGGAGCATCCTGGAAAGGCTCAGTCGCTCACATGCAAGGATGGAGCGAGCTTCACCACATTGTGAACACATGATTGTATAAAGGATGTTACTGCATGGGCTCAGGAACACTTTGTGAAACTGTAGTCAGTAAACACAGTTTGTTTGCAGATGACGGCATTCTGTTTATTTACATTTGACACTGCATCCCAACTTTTTAGGAATCGGGGTTCTAATAATAAGACACATGGAAGTGTAAGTCTTAATCCTCAAACAATAGAACTGATGGTTCATCAAAAGTGAGAATCAGTGAGTTACTGAGAGAATTGAAAGGAAATGACCCTAAACACAGTGCGCTATAGGGAGAAAGGAACAACTGCAGTTTCTCTTGCTCGGAAAGCCAAGAAAAACAACGTGAGGGAAGAGAGAAAGTCCTCATTTTGAAATTTAATCAATCACAGTTTCCATTCCTCCAAATCATTTAGACCAACGCTAACAAACTGTTAATTTTAATGGTGATGCAACTGCCTCTTAATGAATCTGACAAACAAACAAATGAAAACTGTTCTCCGCTGGTTGTTTCACTGCAGGTGTTTCAGACATCAAGTGAGAAGATTGAGTCTGCTGGCCTCGCTGCTCTCACCGCACTCACTTCCTGTCTGTCTCGCTCAGTCCTCAACTCTGACTCTGAAGACTCCCTCTGCACCTTCCTGGATCTCGTTCTCAAAGGTGAAACGTTGTGAAATCATTTCTTATGTGTCAGAGCTGTGGTCATGCGAGGGTTTATTGCTGTGAAGCCACAGTGACTGTTCAGTGCTTGTGAACTCAACATGTCATGTCAACAGCGTATCAGACAGCGACACAGTTTCCCCTCAGATGATGCCTAGTTTCCTGCCAAAGTGCAGTTTGAGTTAGTGAAACTCTCAACCAGTGAAGACTTTTTTATTTAGGTCAAGTGATCAGAAGTACCATCATTTAAAATCTCTCAATACCTCAGAATGCATTCATGACTAAATTGTAATATAGACGCTGGGCTTTGACTAATATTAGCCAATACCACTATGAATATTTTAGGCTGGAATAGTCAAAACCATGACCATCCATGTCTTGGTTTTTTTTCTATTTTGCTTTTTGTTTTTTATTGTTAACTCAATGCAATGTCTTTCAGACTGCAAACATCACCTGTGTGAGCCGGACCTGAAGCTGGTGTGGCCCAGTGCCAAGCTGCTGCAGGCCGCCTGCAGCGCCTCCAGCAGGGCGAGCCACATCATAACAGCCACTGTCATGCCCTCTCTCATCGAGCAGTACAGCAGCAGAACGCAGGTAAACACAAGAGGTTTGTTCAGGTTATATAGTTATAGGTTGATAGTGTGTGTGATGATATCAGTGACTTAAACATCTTTTTCCTCTTCATGCAGTGTTCCCACAGACGAACGTTACTGGAGGTGGTGCAGCGATTCATCCAGTCAGTGAAAAGCTGCCGGTCTTCAGAGAACGGTAACTACTGTTTATTGTTGTCTCACCCCAGACTGCTCCTGTTTGACATCCTTGTCTTACAGCTGCAATAAATAATGACACAAATCTTCAGATTATATTACAGATTGTACATTTGTGTCAAATTTGAATCTGTTATGCTATTTTGCTGTAATAATTTCCTTATGATAAAATGTTTTGAAAGGTTACCAAAAACATTATTGAATTATTGCTGTTGTATTGTGGACCCTGATAAAATCTACGAGTCACACGTGTCACAGCTCGCTTGTTTCATGTCACGCTGCTACTGGTACTGCTGAGTGTTGAGTGTGTGAGTGTGTTTGAACTTAGTCAAGCTAAAACATCTCATTCAATGAGGAGAATTCATATCTCACTGTGTGTAATTGCTCTTGAGTTTTCCAGATGTACTTTAACATGTGTTTGTGTGTGTTGTTGCTTATAGTTTGGCATAAAAGATCTTTTAAATGGATTACCTGTGTTTAAAAAAAATTCTAAATACTGTAACTGTTAAGGCTTGTACACAACCGTGGAGACTGAAGACAGAAACCCCAGATATTAACTCCTCTGTTTCTGTTCCTTTGTCCCTCCACACTACCAGAGGAGAGTGTGTTTTTAGCCTTCCGCCCGTCTCTGTGCACCATGGTGTTTTCAGCTCTGGCAGAGAGCAATGCCAGTCTGCAGATCACAGCCACCTCTGTGCTCACCTCACTGGCTCAGCAAACGGGTGAGACGAACTCTGACGCTCACAGCTGAGCAGCACAGTCAGATTTAGGCAGAAATTCAGCACCGTTTCAGACATTACCAACACACTGTGTGTCTCAGGTCTGCTGTTGGACTCTGACATTGAGCTGGCTGTGGATCACCTTACCAGACTGTTGCTGACGGAGGAGGACGACAGAGTCAGGTCAGCTCACGTTGAACACGCCTCCATCTGTCTCACGTCTCCCCTGGCATCCTTTTAATTCCTGTATTGCTGCTTCTTTGTTCATCCCTTAAAAACATGCACACATGCAGTTGTTATGCTTTTCTTTCTTTCTCTTTTTGACAAACATGAATCGTGTGTCTTTGTTTCCGCCTCCAGTCTTGCTGTGGCGGAGTGTGCCGGAGCCTTAGCGGAGTTGCACCCAGCAGCCTTTATCACTAAACTGATCCCAAGACTAAAGGAGGAGATGTTCTCTGGTAAGTGAAACACATGTGAAAACACTAAACAGATTCTAATATTTGTATTAAGCCATGCACCCATTGGACTTTTCCATGCTTTATTTAGTATTTTTTGAGACAGTTTTTAAGTAAAAGGAAATCTGTACAAACCTACATTAGTTTCAAAATGTCAAATATTAAGTGTGCACCCCCTTCCACTCATGTTTTTCTTGGTTTTACAGTTGAACATCAGGTCAGCAGAGCGGCACGCCATGAATAAACCTTACAAACCTTTTTCCTCTCCTCTGCTCAGAGTCCATGGATCAGGACGGCAACAGAGAAGCTTCTGAGCAGCAGTCCCATCATGCAGTGCGGCAGCGGTGTTTGTCCGCTCTGGCTGCGGTGTCCATCCAACCCAGCGTTGTCCAGGAGAGCACACCTGTCCTCCTGGAGGTCCTCAGCTCAGCACACACAGGTAATCTGTCTGCACAGATGGTTTTCTGACTGCTGGTATAATTCTTTTTTTTTTCTTACCTGATTGGTGGAGGTTGACGGTCCAAAATAAACGGACATTCATCGAGATTTGCAAAGCACGCTTTAAGAGCTGTATGGAGCAAATAAGAACAGTGTCCGAATAATCTGTGAAATACAAAATACAGCAACATTACCCATCAGATGCTGCAATGTGTCAGTGCTGCTAGCTGACGCTTCAGATCTCCCAGCTGCAGTGCACTTGTGTCAAATGACGTGCATTAGTTATTGATGCATGCATGTGTGTTGTTGTGCATGAATTGCCTCGCTTGTACAGGCTAAAGAAATAAATAAGAAGCGAAAAAAAAAAGTTTCAGATGAACACGGCTGTAATTTCTTGGTTTGTGCTTGTTTCAGGTAGTGTTGGTTTCTCTGTGGAGGAGGCGGTGTTAGCGTGTCGCAGCCTCCAGAGAATAGCAGAACAGGTTCGGGACACCGAGGAGGCGGGGCGATGCTTCCATAACATCATCATCCCGCGCCTGCTGTGTCTGGCCCTGCAGGCGGCAGTGCAGGGTGAGCTGCTCCTCCACTGAAATGATAATAACCTCCTCTTTTACCTTTCACCAAAGCCACACACTGCACAACTTCTACCGTAACCACTGATAATGTTACTTTTTGATTACTTTTCTGAATTATTTTAGCTGGAATTCGTGTTGATGTTTTGTAGGTGAGGGGTCATCTGGTCATCGTAGTCCTCTTCTGGAGGAGGTGGTCCTGTCTGCTATGGTCCCTGTCATCAGTACTTCCTGCTCCAGGCTTCAGCCCACGTCAGTACAAACTCTCATTTGTTGCTTGCTTTGCTCTCTCTCTGCTTTCTCTTTTTTTTGTGTTACTGATATCTATGTGTTTGTATAGATCTGAACTCATCCTAACTCACCTGAATGTAAAGGCGTGCTAAGCCGGGTCAGGTGGAATTAAAGTTTTCAAATTAGGTGAACATAATCCACCTCATGACCACATGCATCTTGTTTCCATTGTTCTTACAGCTGTAGTTGAAGCACTGAATTCAGTTGCTACCAAGCTGCTTGAAACAAAACTAGATATGCCACCACTTCCTGTCTGTTTCTCACCTTTCTTATGTAGTCAGTCTCTCTGATTTTTCATGAGGTTTGTATGGTTTCCTTTTGGGTGTTTCATGCCATCAGGTTGGCGGCACAGACGGCTTCGAGGGCTGTATCTCTCTTCCTGAACGGTGATGTTTCCTTTTTGCCCGACAACTCCTTCCCTTCACACATCCAGCTGCTCAAGGTGTGTATGTACATGGGTTTATGAGCGATTACTGTAAAACACATCATTTGATTTGAAAAATGCTTGATCATATTGCAGAATTATCGTCTTTATACCTTGTTTCATTTATATTTTCCGGTCCTAATTTAGCAGTTGATGATCTCTGGATTTGCAGCACTTTTAACATCATAGTTAGTTGAAAATTTTGTTTATTGAGACGTAATATTTCCCCAGAAGCAGCAGGACGACTCGTGGAGCCAGTCCCAGATGGTTTGCCTGCTCATGGGATGTGTGTGTTCCTTACCTCGCAGTGTGAGTCTCCACTTTAACACTTATTTCTTCTTTTACTACAGACCATAGCTGTTTCTCCTCCTGAGGATGTATTTTGAGTGCTGTGTATTGTCATCCAGGTGGAGGTGCCTCAGATGGATGACCTGCTGTCACAGCTGGAGGAGATGAGCTGCTCCTGCAGCCACCCGCTGTCGTACACCTCGGCCGCAAAGTGCTTCGCTGGCCTAGTTAATAAGAGACCACAGGGTCAGTTTGCGTCTCCGCGCTCTCCTCCTGGTTTTCGTTCCAAATCTGAGAGCCTCACTGTGATGTTTGGTTTGTTCTTCAGGCGATTCTCTTGACGGCCTGATTCAGAGCACGATGAAGAGAGTGTGCAGTGAGCTGGACTCTGCGTCTTCATCTTTACGCACTCAGGCTTTCACCCTCATGATCTGGGTAAGAGTGTTTTTAATGTGTGACTGTTTGCATCGTTAGTTTGCTGGCAGAATATTTTACTCTCAGGGGTCAGTGAATATATCAAGTTGAGTAATAAATCATTAAACCTATATGTTTATATAAGAAGCTGCTTGTGCAATGAAGTTGCTCTTTTCTCCAGGTTGCCAAGGCTCTGCTTCTCAGATACCACCCTCTGTCCACAGCACTGACTGACAAGGTGAAACCATGAACACACACAATCATTTCTGCAGGTCAACACATGTAGCTATAATATCTACTTTATTAAATACATTTTTTCAAAGAATTTCATTCTTTCTATTTAAACTTCACAGCTTTCATGTACCAAGAGAAACTGGACTTTAGCAAAACGTTTGGTTGACATTTTCCTAACTGTGTATTGTCGAAGCTCTTCTCTCTGCTCGACAATGCCGACCTGGGTCCGATGGCAGCAGACGGCTTCTCGCTGCTGATGAGTGACTCCGCCGACGTCCTGAACCGTGACTGCCACGCCGATGTTCGCATCATGTACCGCCAGCGCTTCTTCAGCGAGAATTCAGCCAAGTTGGTCCAGGGCTTCAACGCTGCGCCGCAAGGTAGTCGCCACTGCTGTGTAGATTGGTGATAAGAAATCAACTTAATTCAGTTAAAACCACTGTCTGATATCGTAAAAGGGACTGTAGATTCCTGGAGTGTAATATTTGAATATATAAAGAAGGAAGTCCAACCTTTATATCTGTTCTACTGTGTGATGGAGGTCTCAGGCTTTTTCTGCACATATATAGAGTCTAAAGTTTATATTTAGTTCAACAGTTGTAGAATATGTCAGTTAACATCATCCATGTCCATTGTTTAAAAGATCAGTGTCTCTCAGGCCTACATATGGTTGCAAGCTGCCATAGATGCTTACTTCTGCTCAAAAATGTAAACATTTAATAGACAAAAAAATAAAAATTTCCAAACGAGAACAGATCACCTTTAGATGAAGAGCATTGCGTTTTCTCTGATCTGAGTTTTTATGTGCTAGATTAACTTTATTGTCTCTTCAGAGAAGAAGCCCAACTACCTGAAGGCTCTGTCTAACATAGTCAACAAACTGCCCAAGCAGGTTCAAGTCACTGAGCTACCCGCGGTGAGTTAAGAGCAAACGTACTTAAACGACTGTAACCTGCCAGTTCTTTATAACCCTGGAAGTCGAATGGGCAGCAGTAATGTGAAGCTTTTTGTCCCTGCCCAGCTCCTGTCTCTGCTGTTGGAGGCCTTGTCGTGCCCTGACCAGGGCGTCCAGCTGTCCACCCTGTCCTGTCTGGAGCCCGTCCTCATCGACCCACCAGCAGCACTCATACAGCAGCTAGAGGCTTTGGTCAGCAGGCTGCTGGCCCTCACCTCCAGTCCAGTCATGGTTAGTGAGATGCCACACCTGAGAGGGTTTTCTGCACTGACCCTTCTCTGTAGGATAAAGAAAATAGAATATTCTCAGTTATGTTAGGGCATTACTCTATAAAGCGGTTAGAAATGCATGTGCGCCCTAAGAATTTACATTCAGATTCAGAAAAAAGGAAAGACATGAACCAGCTCATTCCTGCTGCCCCAGGGTGCCATACTGCTCGTCTTCACAGCTGGACCATACTGTGTCAGAATGAGTCAGATGAAGCTGCTCATCGGATAGCATGGACTTGTTAATTAGCCAGAACGCTAACCAGTATTTTGTGTGTTCTTGCAGAACGTAAGGATCTCCTCATTGCGGTGCATCCATGCTGTTTCCCACTTCCCCGTACATGAGGTAAAAATGTTTTACACGTTTTGCTAAAACTCTCACATGTAGAGTCTGTTCTTGGTCACTCAAGTGAAAATAAGCTTTTACAGGAGAACCTCAGATGGTTTGAGGAAAATGTTCCAGCCCTTAATTTTCGTACAGTTCCATCGAGCAAATGAGGCTTCTTCCATTTGGGTTTTTTATATATTGACAGTGTGGACTGAAGAAGAACCTCTTCCCTCTGGTGTGTAGATTGTTGGAGCAGTTTAAAGCTGCAAGTTATGGTTTCTCATAAGAATATTATTATGAAATGTGGCTGCAGTAGAAAAAAGTGCTCACCCTCGTCCACGTGATTTGACCCATTTGTTGAAATGATCACTGTATTACTATTTTAATGGACACTGGAGGAGAATCTTCAGACTCCGGTTCTGTTGCACTGACTTTCATAAACTACAGCTCATCCAAATACAGCTGCCTGTGTGCAGTAACTTGTGCCATTTAACATTCCTGTCACCGCACATCTGTTCATCTACAACTTTCCCACACGCCATTTCTCACTGTTTCAGGTGTTGCCGTTTCGGGCCCGAGTGCTGCGAGCTCTGGCCCGGCCCCTGGACGACAGGAAGAGGCTGGTGAGGAGCGAGGCGGTTCAGGCACGAGGAGAGTGGTAAGAGCCGTGCTTCAGCGACATGCTGAGAAAACCAATCTGAAATACATTTGAAAAGGCATAATGTCGATGGCTTCTCTGATCTCACTGTTTCCCACACAGACTTTACTCGGGCAGGCTGCCCAGATATATTAACGCCCACCAAAGTGTATTTGGTGACCCATGTTAGCAATTTATTTGTTAATGGCAGCTCTGCTCTGCAGAGAAACACACAGAGAGACACTCTCTGTTATCTGTCCTCCTGTAAATACACTGACTCTGGTGCAGCCTGTCCTGTTTAATGCAGGCCTACGTACGCCATTGTTTTCTAAAAGCTTGTGAGTGCAGCTGGTCAGTGTCGATGTCAGTCGGTACCACGTTGTTTTGAAAGGCCGCGTGATGAAAAACAAGCCTCCTCCACACGCGGCTCACCTGCTCTCATGAACGCGGAATCGCAGGTGAAAAAATCCAAACCGCGAGTTGTGTTTTTTGGCGACTTTATTCAACATGCTGCTGATGAAGAAAGTCAACAGAGCAGACATACACAAGGAGAGAGAGACAGAAAGAGGCATTAGGAAATAGGCAAATGTATTCTTTCAAATATTTCCCATAGACGCTCCCCCTAAACAAAGAACAAAAATAAAGGTTGTCGTCTTTCTCCCGGAGGCTGATGGAACATTAAAAGGCAGCAGTTACTCCGCTGTGTATTTATAGTCTGCTCCTCACCACGAGGTGTCTTTATTTTCCTCACAGGTTTCTGCTGGGAAGTCCTGGTGGAAGGTGATTCTGCTCCTCAAACACAACCCAAGTCTCCCGTCTTCCCAAAACATGGAAGAATACAAATGGTCCAGAGCACAGGACCAGGTACAAAGGATGAAAGCTGTGCAGTCCACACAGCAGCTCCCCCCTCCACCAGTTCTTCACACCACAATCCCTCCGCCCTTCACCTCGTCTCTGTTTTTACTGAAATGTTTTCATTGTAACTCTGTATCTTGAGGAACGCACAAATAAGAGGATATGGACTGACTGCGGAGCTATGTCTAAGTTAAAAGACTAAAAACGATCAGTTTGTTTAAATGAATAGTCGAGAGCGTTGAAGTGGGGTTGTACCTTATCAGTAGTCGGTGTATTAGCTACAGGCAGCATGCCGCCAGTGTGGAGCAGCAGGCAGGAGTACAGCCTCCTGAAGCTAAGCTAGTGTACTGCTGTGGATGGTGTTAGCAGCAAAACATGCTTCATCCAATCAATATCAGTTCAAGTGTAAGCTGTACCATCAGGTAATATAGTGTTAAATAGCTCCAAATCAATGAAACACTTTCCAAACAACCGTTAAAGAAATGCCTCTTGGCTCATTCAGGTTCTTCTAAATCGACCCTTTGTCTCCACTGTGAACAGCATTTGTATTTGTCTTCTCTGCCATAAACTGATGACACCCAGCAGATCTGCATGCGTAAGAATATGGCAAAGTAAATGGATAAACATATTCACAATATGGCGTACACGTACATTGTCCATTGGGCAGCACTGTGCAAGCTACTGCCTGCTTCTCCAAACTAGAGCTGTGCTGATCGCCATCTACTGTAGGTAATCCACTGACTCTGGACATTCCCCCTTCAAAACACCTGAATTATCCCTTTGATATGTAACGCGCTTCACGTATGTTGTTGAATTCTAAAAAAAAAAAAACTGCTTTGAAATGTTTAGCACAGTTACTTTATAAATAACTTATCAGCTGATTTTTCAGTTAACCATCAAAATAATTGAAGAATTGAGACATTTTTACAAGATTTCTGAAAGTCTAATCAAAGTTGTTTGGATCTGGTATGAAAGTTAGCTCCTAAAGGCAGAGAGAAGGAAACCACAGCTTGTAAGTTCAATGGAAAGTCACTGCAATGATCTCCTGAACGATGATGGCAACATTTTTGCTCTCTTCTCTTCATTTTTTTTCTTCAGAACTTTGACCATTTTGAGCATTTAGGCTGCCGGACACATCAAAGATCTCCACTGCATATAAAATGTGTACTTGAAGCCAAATGAGAGCAGCACTGAACCCAGCAGGCACTGACAGCCTTTTATCTTCTCGTCTGGACGAATGTGTAACTGAGCAGTAATGTCTTAACAGATGGTGCGTTTGATTCCTGTCACACTGGTGAGTCAGCCGGGTGGGGTTGTTGAGACCTGGGAAAATGTGTATGTGCCAATCGTCCTCCGGATGCTCACAGGGTGACATAAATCAAGCACCTCTACATGTATCACGCCTCCACTGACATGAGTGAAATTTTATTGCATAACGAATATCTATGTTGACGTTAATGTACATTGAAGTGAGATTGTAAGTTATGAGAAGAATATGTCAAACATCTTCTATGTATTCTCGTAATATTTGAACAAGTACTGAAGCTATATCACCTTTGAGTCATTTCAGTAAGGTTGGCTGACTTTGAACCTCACAGCAACTTATGCCAAGGAAAAAGACAATATTTAAAATGTCTAACTTAACATGTCATTAAAACTCTTTGTAATTACACACAAAGCGTTAATGTCATTTGTACGACGTTAAATATCGCGCCATGAGCATGAAAACACTTCATATCAAACAAGTATTTTATTTAAAAAAGACACAATGAATCAAACTGGAGCACAGCTCCCATTGGTTACAAATGATATCACAGCTGTTCGTCATGTTTCTATGGCAACTACAGATGTATCTATTATTAAGTTATTGAGTCTGAACATGTTGGGGTGAGAATTAGAAATCTGGGATCACATTTGACAGTGCCTGATTCATGTATTTAAAGTGCCTCGTTTTAAAGGGCGAACAACCAAACAAGGCACACAACTGGATTCTATGTTGGAGGTTTTCTTTCTTTAAAACTGACCAGCAAGGAAAAGATTCAAGTCAGAAATTTAAGACAAGTGAATTAAACTCTGAGTTCAGAGCAGTGATCAATCAAATATTGCAGAGTAGTAAACCTTAAAACACAAAAATGAAATCATCTCATGACTTTCCTTCCTCACATGAAGAAACACTTGGATTTGTCTTCAGCTCAAGACACAGACAGTTATTATAGTTAAAACACAATGAAAACTACAAGACCTCTTCAAGAAGCAGGCGAGGTTTAGGCTCAGATCTCAGACTAAGCATGGACTCAGGGATCAATACGGCAGCTGTTACTCATAGTGCTATGTTTTGCATTTCCTCACCAATGTGCCACATTAAACCTGGAATTACCACCTCATGGTTGTATCCCTCCACCCACCAGTATAGTTGCAGTTTACATCCATGTCTGTCCACACTAACATGCAGTGAAGCAATTAGATAAAAGGTATTAGTGTTAGTTGAAATGGATTCTCAGGTTCTCAGGAACCTGCTGTCTTCACTTGGAGACTATTTTTCCAGAGGAGAACAGAGGACTGACAGAGAGCTTCATCACATGGTGCAACAACATGACCTGAAGCTCAATATCATCAGAACCAATGAGCCTGTGGAGGAGGACAATGCTTCAAATATGGATGTCGCTGCTAAGAAGCTAAACTCTGAAAAAAAGTGGAAGCTTCACAAACAGCTTCAGTCAGGCTGCACAGTAGATCTCTACAATCAGTACAGTTTCAACATCAGTGTCACCAATTCAGTATCTGACCGAGTGTGAAATATGGTCACAATGTGGCCTCCGTTCCTGAGTTATGGTGTCACAGTGAAGCTGACCTTTGACCTTTTGGATATGAAACGTCATCAGTGATGACAATCTACTTTGTGTGACATTTTGTCATAATTAGTGTATGAATTCTTGAGTGTGGTCAAAAACCTGTTTTGTGTGGTCACAGTGACCTTTGACCTTCAAAATCTTATCAGTTCATAAGTCCAAAGGGACGTTTGTGCCAAAAATGTAAGAAATTCTTTCAAGGTGTTCCTGAGATTGCCTCTGACCACAGCTGTTGCCAGCACGGAGACATTACAATGAAACCTGAGTAGACTGTCAATCTGCGTTTCATGTCATCAGCCAGCAGGTCAGATTTGGAGGGAAATGAGCTTCTTGACTGCACGGATAAAGAACACAGTGCTGTACAGGAGATGATGCTGAATAGGATAAAGTTGTAAAGTTGCTGGTGGAAATAGTGAAAGCCGAATGGAAAACAAATACTGTCACATTTACCGCTTTGGGTAGAGACAGAAAACTCCACTTGGGTAAAGAAGCAAGCAGCTTCTGGGAAATGTAGTCTTAATTTCAAAGCATTGACAATTCAACTGAATTAAGAAGGGGGCGACCACTAACACTGATGCTTACAATGTGTTGTGTTGATGTTTAGAAATGCAGCACATAGCACATTTAAGATGCTGTAACTGCCTTCCCTGTCCATCCTTTCATCTTACACACCTATCACAAGAGGCTTTAAGAGTTTATTCCAGGACACAAAAAGTCTTTGTCAAGTCTTTACAAATGGCTGGGACAAAGGAGAGAGAGGTTTGGTCTTGACAACGATGCTGACCAGCAGCACCGTTTCTGAATTATTTTGATCAACAGTGCTGCAGCTGCAGGGTGAAGTCGGCTGGTGGCGAAGTCGAGGTGGAACATGATAGCTTTTCCTAAGAAGACGAATCACTAGTGGTTGTATCCATGTGGTTCCCACTTCCAGCAGCAAATACCAACGCAGAAAAATGTCTTTGATTGTAGCTCCAAAGCTTCTTTTTCCTTGTCGAGTGATCGCCGGAGCAGACCAAAGCAGATGAAGTGGGAGCTTCTCCGCTCGTTCTGCCCCTCGCTGCTCGGCTGGGGCGACACCTGTCACGCTGCTCGTAGTGTAAATGCAGGTGCAACTTTTTGGTATGGTTCGGGGCAAAAGGGTGGAGATCAGATGGCCATGGGGTCTCTTCTGGTGAAGGTGCAGTCCCACATGATGCCGTCTCCGTTTGGAAGATGGCTGGATGGCAAGAGGACCCGCGTCAACCAGTGACTGAGGAACAGAAGAACAGATATCCTGAATTGTGGCTAAAAAGAACTTTTTTAACATGTAGTCTGGTTTGGTTAAAGATTGTTTGCGCATTTATAGTTATAATCCTTAAATTATGGTCTGCATTTTATAATCAATAGCCCTTTAATGTATTGACATTCTGTAATAATCTCATCATTTATAGCAGATTTTATTGGTAGTGGTGGAGGCGGCCATTGGGGCCTGGATTCAGACTGCCAAATGCTTCCTACTGCTGCAGCCGCACATCAGCGGGTGAAAGTTTGGCTTCTACTGTAAAGAAACAGAATCTGTCTTTGCTGTTAGCGCTTCATCAATCATTCACCCATCAGTTGCCATTATTATTGACTGACTTCTTTATTGAGCAACGTGGGATTGTTTGGCAGTGGCTCACGTACTGTATTTCTGAAAAAGCAGCTGCTCAGCGAGTGCTTGCTGTGGTGTTGAGCTGCGCTTGCTTTCACCACTGCAGAATGACGTTTTTAATGATTCGACCATCTTTACAGGCACCGTTTAGGAAACAGGGCCGCTGGACTCACCTCCTGTTTTCAACACCTAACAGCAGCTTCCAGTTGTTCATTTTGCCGTGATGATATGGATTTCTGAACACCTGCGTGAGAAGAGAGAAAACTTCTTCAAAGCTGCAATCTGCACTGAACACTTGCAGAGTTAATGATGTTATGTGAGCGTGAGTGCTCTGCTCAGTGTGCTGAACAAAGCCAACACTGGTTCATTATTAACCACACACACAAGTGTATGTACCTTGCCCTTCTCCCGTAGTCTTTTGGTCTCTTTGCGGTTGATGTGGCGCTCCACGCTGGTCTCTCCTCTGCTGATGAGTAGGACATGCCACAGGGTGAGACCTCCCAGAGCCACTGCCACCGAGCTGCAGGGGGGACACATCACAACCTGACCTGTCTGCCCGACATTTCCAACCTTTATCTGAGATTTTAACAGCTGGAATAAACGTGCTGAAGTGCTCCGTACCTGGTCAGCACCCAGAGGAAGATGATGCTCTTGTGAGCGGTGGTCTCTCTTGAGATGTCGGTTGGAGGAGGGGTCTGATAGTAACTCTGAAGGAGACAGAATTCATACTGGTGTCAGATGTACACAGTATATTTCACTTTCAGGTCTAATCCGAGGATGTTTTCGCTCGCTGCTTCTGAGGTCACTTTGGCTCAGGACCAAAAGGCCACTTACAATATGGGTAAGTTACACGTCTAACATGCTGGATCCTGTTCCCGGTTAAGTGATCTTTGGGTGCGGTACCCGAAGCCTCGAGTTGTTTGTTTACCAGCTGCTGCACAATCACCTTCGAGATGAGACCATCCTGGGTCAGATAAATATGAGAGCAGAGAGCAAAGATCCTTTTCATGTCTCCTGTTTCACTTGTCATTTGCCATCTGAGCTCGACTTCTGCCTTCTTACGGCCATCTGGCAGGTGCCACCCCCCGAAACTTTTCATCACAGCTCCTCAACAAAAGTGGAAAGTCTCTACTCGTCCTCTTACCAACACCTGTAAGAACCTCATGAAAAGAGCAAACTGATCTACAATCCTGACTGAAAACATAAATAAAACAGAATGTGATAATATGTTTAAAAAAAGACAATATATTTAATGTCTGACCTCATCAGCTTCATTGATTTTTGTAAATATCTGCTTATTCTGAATTTGATGCAGCAATATGTTTCAAACAAGTTGGGCCTGGAGCCACAAAAGACTGTGAAAGATGTGGAACGCTCCAAAAACACCTGTTTGGATCATTCCACAGGTAAACAGGTTGAGTGGTAACAGGTGATAGTATCATGTTTGGGTATGAAAGGAGCATCCTAGAAAGGCTCAGTGGTTCACAAGCGAGGATGGAGCGAGCTTCACCACTTTGTGAACACATGATTGTATGTATAGGGGTGCACGATAGTTATCGGGCCGATAACAGGAAATTATGACATCAATCCGATAAGTCCGATATCATGACGAACAGCCCCGATAACATATGTGTTTTTGTCATCACGGCAACCACTATGAGACCCGAATGGCCTGCAGTGAATGCTGCGTTCATGTGACGTTGGCATAATCAGAAAAAGTCTTTCTCACTGGGAAAAATCAAGAATACCTCCTCAAGCCAGAACACAACTTGATAACTCGGCCATAATTTTGGTAGTTGCTGACTTGAATTAACATTCGCAGCATTTTTACACATGTTACACATAAGGAATAGAAACATGAACTTAAAAAGGCCGACCGAAAGAACGACTACCAAACGAGGGGATGGGGGAATGTACGTTACACCTTGAATGCAGCATGCAGCACAGCGTGCTTATGAAAACAGAGTTCAGACTTCTTCAAAGTTTCCGAAGAAGACTGTTCGCCGTTTAATCGTAACAAATGTTCCAAGCGAGTTCCACGAGGAGGGAGAAATTGCTCAAGCTTTAATACTTCAAACCTGGTCAGCCACCTGAAACATAACCACCGCTTTGACAGAGTTTGGAAAGCATATAAGCATACAGCTTCTGTCACTGCGCAGAGGCTCTGAACGTAAACACGTAGCAACCGCCTCTCACAGTGCGCCGCTGTTTTTGGTTTTGTTTGTGGTAATGATGTCATGATGTTAGCTATATGTGTGTTATCGGTTATCAGTATCAGCCTTTAGGAGCTGAAAGTTATTGGTTATTGGTATCGGTTTTAAAAAACAGTTATCGTGCATCCCTATGATTGTATAAAGGAGATTACTACATGGGCTCAGGTAGACTTTCTAAAGCTGCTGTCACTAAACACAGTTTGTTTGCCAATGAGAAGACAGACATCTAACTTATGAGGTTTATGGGTATGACAGCGGCCCAGAGGTTAAAGAAAAGCTCCACAGTTCATCCAGCCTCACCTCAACAGCACTGTAGGCCTCCAGAAACAAGTTCCTGCTGCTGATGCTGCAGTAGATGCAGCCCAGCGTCATGTACAGGCAGAAGGAGAAGAAGTAGCGGTGGTTAAAATGGCCCACGCAGTTGTTCAACCAGGCTGAAAAAATGTTCAGTTCAATTTGTACCAAGTGGGGAATGGAAAGAACACTTGAAAAAGCATAAAAAGCAAGCAAAGTAAAAATCTGCTTCTTCATGCATTCTCTTCTGGAGGTTTTTTATGTGCTGCTTGTTAGAAGGATACGGCAGTGGTGGTCCATCTTCAAAATGCACCTTTAATGTAACACAGACAGTTCACCATGAAGGATCAAACAGACTAAAAAATGACAAACTCTACATGAAGATTGCTGTTCAGTTGTCTTACATGTTGCAGATGCTGCAGTGGTGCGTCCTGGCTGGTTTTGGAGTGATGCATTTCTTACAGACAGACACTGAGGGAATATGAACTTTGCCCTAAAATAAACACAAAAACAAAAATTTAAAAAATCAACAAAAACACCAATAATATAATTGCGACAAAATAGTACCAAAGCAAAACAAGAAAATCTTCTTTTTTGTTTAAATCACAAAGTTTTTGAGGAGGCTTTTTATCTTGTGGAGAGCTGACGTGCCACAGAAGACAACCATGCAAACAAGGACTTTGGTACCTTGGGTGGGTGTCCTGGGGAGGTGGTGGTAGCCTTGTAGTAGTGGAAAACCACCATGACTAGAAGCCAGTGGCCGCAGCAGAGGTGCCAGACAATCCAGTGCACGGGGTAAGTGCTGAGGATTGTGGGTAGGACGAACAGATAGACGATGATGACGACCGAGGTCGTGAGAAGTATGACCAGACAGACGAACACCTGAGAGGGACAAGAGAGAGTGAGGAGGAACATTTGGAGGCGAGGAGGTTAGATTCATCCAGAATAGAAATCAAACAACTCACCACTCCAAACCAGCGGGTCACATTGTCCACAATCCAGTAGACGGGTTCGAACACGCAGTCCAGCAGAGTGTCCGAGTTGCTGAGGCTGTTGAAGTACAGTGACTTGAGCAGCAGCTTGCTGTAGCTCCACAGCTCCAAAAACCTGCCGCCGACCCACGGCTTGGTCCCCCCGCCGCGGCTTCCTCTGGCCGGGTGGCACAGCCGGCACCAGCGCAGCGCCAGTCGCATGGCCCGGGAGAGCTGCCACCTCCAGCTGCTGCCCATACGCATACCACCGCCACCCCCTCTCCTGCACGCCCTGCCTTCCAGACACACACAGACACACAGACACACGCACCAACAGTTACAAACGCAGGCTGCGTAAAACAGCAGCTCTTCGTAGCGTAGCCTGATGACCGCTGAGCTTTCCATGCTCGTCTCTGCTTCCCCGAGGAGGTCAGAGTTGTGGCAGCCCCTGGCGCATCTGAGAAGTGAATTAATGGAAGGACCAGGGAGCCGAGACACAAGAGCAGAGGCAGCAAGAGGGACCGCCACAGCTAAACAGAGCTTCCTTTCCTAGAAAGCGCTAATCATTCAAGTTCGGCATCTTCTGTGTGACACATGTTCGTCAAACAAAAAAAAAAAACAAGCACAGGGGCTATCAGGTAATAAGCTCCGCCCATCAGCTCCTGCAAATTAACTTCTTTTTTAATAATTCACAGCAAATCCAGATCTCCAGGCCAAAAGCCTCTTAGAAACTTGCAGGGAGATGCAGAGTGGTAACCCTATAAGAGGGAAATGCAAAGGGATGAATGTCTTAAGAAGGAAATAAAGTGGCTACCTGATCCAGGGCATCATTTCATGAAAGTGAGTATTGGTTTCACAGATAAGGCTTGTTCAGGTTCTCCAAAATAGCATGGCATTAATAATGAGAGATGCTAATGCAGGACCTTTAGCAGACAGTAACAGTAGGCCTGGAAACAATCTGCCCTCTTTCTTTGCCATCAGCCGCTATTTGACTGTACATGATGACTCGCTGCAAACTTTGTTCAATATCATTGCTTTGCACATTCATTGCACACACATACAATAATGCAATACGTGGTCTAAGACTGCAAATGTGGCACATGTCACATCTGTCAAAGTCGGTCATGATGACATTCTGTCTTCATTAAAAGGTGCAACATTAATAAATCATGACCACCTTAATTCTGTAACATCAGTATAATTACACAAATGTGTGGAAAGCCAATTATTGCCAGGAAAAAAATGGATAAAATGTTGAAAATGCCAAAAAAACAAAAGAGTCATGGTTTGGGTGATGATTTCTTTCATAAACGATTCATCTGCAAATGATTTTCTCAAATAATTAATAGTTCAATTTGTCAATAAAAGTTAGAAAACAGTGAATAACTCCCAGTCCAAAATCCAAATATATTCACATCACTATCATGTATGACAAAAAAAGAAAATCCTCACATTTCAGAAGCGAATCCCTGATAACGTCTGGCTTTTTTGCTTAATAATAACTGACAAAGATTTATCGGTTATCATTTTCTGCTTATTCTGCAATTAACTGATTAATCGTCGCAGCTCTACAGTAGGACAAAATTAAAGTATGAGACAGGTCACAATTCAGACTCACTACGTTTAAATAATCTGGTACAGTTCTGATTATGAGGGTGTAACTAATGATTATTTTCATTATCAGCAGATCTTACAGCTATATTCTCAATTAATCATTCAGTCTATGTATTTTCAAAAATGAACACAAGGCACATTGAAAATGCTTGTTTTGTCCGACCAACAGTCAACATATTCAGTTTCTATCACAGAAAACAAAGAAAAGAAACAGATCCTCACATGTGAGCAGCGGCAATCAGTTCATTTTTTTTTTTTTTTGACAAATTCGCTTGAAAAGTGTGTTAAACGAATAATTAGCCGAGTTGTTGCTGGTTCATTTTCTGTTGACTGAGTAATCGATTAACAGAATGATGGTTTAGTTAAAATTTAAACACTAAAGGTGTTTTCAACGGGACCTTTAAAGGTGCAATATTCATTTCCATGTTCTGTACCCGGCAGAGACAGTAAGAACATGAGAGAGTGGCACTCAGCAGGGCGCCGCTGTCTCTATGGAAACCCGCTGCCCTAAATCTGGTTTTAGAGGAGAGGAAGACGACTGCCCGTGTGTCTCACCATAATAAGCTTTACTTCATCCTGCTGCCTCAGTCTCAAGTCGAAGAGGAGGAAGATGTGTCTGCTGCTTTGAACTTTTAGACAGACTCAACTTGAGGCTGGTTCAACATGATCATCATTAAAACAGAAGCCATTTGTCTGGTACTACAATCCATATCTGTTACCATTTCTCAGATCCTATTCATAGATGTTAACCGATTAATCATCATACATGTGCATTAACAGTTTAACAACACATCTACTGTCTACTGCACTTTCTTTCTGTGATTATAAATTCCTCAAACTTGGCTGATTAGACACACTGTACTCACTTACTGTACATTCTGCATAAACTACAGAAGCCCAGAACAGCCATACTCATAATTGCTTTGCCGTTATCTCAAGATCACAAGTTAATTTTTTTCGTTATCTCGAGACAACAAAGCTCCTTTTCTCATGACAGCAGGTTAATTTATCTCGTTATCTCGAGGAGAACAAAAGGCAGATTTCTCGAGATAATGAGATGACTGAAGTGCCCTCGTCTGTGAAGCCAGGCTGGTCTTCCTTTTAAATGACAAGGACTAATCTGGATGTTAGCCTGTCTCTACCAGAAAGCCTCAATGCGATTCCTGCCTAAGTTGGACCTTGATTGAAGGTGATGTGTTGTTCAATAACTGGTCCTCCTCGATCCGACATTTTAATCAGTTACTACAGTTGCCAAAACGTCGTCTATGCCTGCAGGAATGGCACTCCTGATCTCTGATAAACATTGTAAAGTAAAAAGAGGAAACAACCTCATGATTTCTCTGACAATGGGTTAATTATCTCGTTATCTCAAATAACAGCGCTAACGAAACAATCAACTGGCTTTTTTTTTTTTTTAATATTGTAAGCATGGCCTTTCTGGGCTTCCGTAGAGACGGTGGTTTGCACACAAGGTAAATCTGTCACTATAGTGTTTAAGGTAATCTGCGTTCCCCTCAGAACACTCAGGATACTGAGAAATGCAAAACAGTAAAAATCAATGTTCTACAGCTGTGTGGAAGGCAGACAAACTGACTTCATATTGATATAGTGATGTGAGTAAGTGTCCAGGGTTATGGTTGTTTGGGCATTATGTAGATTATTTTATCATATTATTATAGGACATATCATTTTTTGTGATTTTATAATGGTGTTTGTTCAACCAAAATCCTCTTGTTTTCATTTCTTTAAGGGTCACTGCAACCCTGCTATAACCTTATCTTTGTTTTTTCCCTTGTAACAGGCCAGATTACATTCAAGGGAGGCAATGTTTTGAACCTACAGTTCTAATTGAGTGAAATTAAAATAAAATCCCTCCTCGGTGATCATTTGTCCCTCAGATTATATCACCCACTCCTGTAGTTTGGATTAGACACTGTGTGTGTCACACCCAGAACATACATGCAAGTGCTGAGACAAAAATATCTTGTATTTGTATAATGTGGTACTTTGCTTTTATCAGTACACAAAAGATATCGCTTTTGTCGAACTGAGACAAAAGAATTAAACAAATGGCCACACTAAAATCGTTCACGATGACCGACTGAATCATACTATATAACATTCGTCCATTTAGCTACATTTTGTCATGCTTTAACGTTAGCTAACTGCTAGCTGCCTTTAGCTACCTTCAACCTGCCCATGTTAACAGTCATTTTAAATAAATACGGTACACCAACTCCGACCAAACTTACTGTACCTGGTCAGGTGAACTGAGCGGACAAGTCTGTGGTACTTTGCTCAGGTCATATTCAGGCTAAATTGTTAGCTAAGGTCCACACTCGCTGCCGGCTGCTCACCCGCAGCAAATAGCGGCGGCGCTTACAAAGATTGTCTATTGAACGGAGGTTGCACCCGACGATAACAACAAACACGTCTTCCGGTCGGCTAATGTTGTCGCTGGAGAAAAGTTGTTTTTATAAATTAAATGTGACAGTGGCGGACAACCAATAATCCACCAGACACAAATCGGTGCGGTTGACTTGCTCCAAGTAATCACAAGTTAACACAAAGTTCGTGTAAGATTATTCAGTGCCTGAAAATTAAACCCAGAGTGGGACCCCTGCCTTTCCAGTCTCTCTTTGGAAGAAGCTCGCTAGTGATTGCGCTATGTATCCTGGGAAATGAAGTTGTATTTTGCTGTAACGGTTCTTCAAAACGTCCCTCAATTCACACTGTTGTTGTTACAAATGTCAAAACAACACCATAATTCGTACTGACAGTAGCAGTCCTTACGGTGACAACAGACAGAATAATAGACCGCTCATTTGAAACCAAAAAACAGCGCTTTCTCAAAACTTGGCATAACCAGGAAGTACTGAGGTGTCACATGACGGTAGAAAAATGGCTGCGGTGCAGTGGTAAGACGATGATTTCTCATTAAAAACACTCCGTATCATCAACATAAATCGGTTGAATCGTGTATACATTCATGGTAGGCGAACTTTGAGGAGGAACGTGCAATGAAAAGGCGTGTATCGCGACCTCATTTAATAATTTACCCTCCTAAATGAAACAGCAATTCTTTTTGAAGGTTTGCAACATAACACTACGAGGCGTTATCATGCTTATGAAATGGCTGTGGTTTGCTAAAAGCCTATGAGAACTTGTCAGAGTTATTACACAGGTTTTGTAGCACTCTCACTCTCAGGTTTAAATTTAAATGTACATACAAACTCTGAATTTGTCCTGCGAATGATGCAGGCGCCTTGATATTAACATATGACAGGTACGACCAATTGTTGGCATTCGCAGTTGCTCCACAGTCCATAAAGATACTTCGGGTATTTTGGTAGTTCATTGTTCAGAGTATTAATCATTGATATCTCTGTTTTGAGCTGACGTTTAAGGCAAGATCCCAGATGTGCTTTCTGAAAGACAGAGGCACTTCAGATATGTCTTAAAAACAAGCAGTGTGTTAGCAGCAACAGTGTCATGTCCCTGTGTGTGACTGGGAGGATGTGAGCAGAAACAGCTGAACCTGGTCTCCTCTCCTGTCTGTCTGCTGTGTAACAAGGCGTTCCCGTTGGCGCAACTATGAGGCAGAGCTGCAGAGATGTCGTCCTGAGGCGGCGCCGGTTGAGTTTGGAGACTACCATCCCCTCAAACCCATCATGGTAGACTATCTGCCGTTATCACTGACCGCCTCCCGTTTAGTGTCCTCACAGACGCCTCTGTCTGCTCTGCACACATGCATGTCACAACATCTGGATCAGTTACTCCATCACAGGCTCAATGTCAGCCTTTGAGGTGGCTGGGGGGGGGGCCTCTTTAACAGCTCTGACCTCCCTCTCTCCTCTCCACCCAGGTGACAGATACAAAGACCCGCCGTGGGGCCCGTAAAGGCAGCACCTCCTCGTCTTCCTCCTCCTCCTCCTCGGCACCCGCCGACCCGCTCAGCTCCATGCTGGACGGGACCGACCCCCTCTCCATGTTTGCTGCCGCCTCAGCCAGCGAGGCTCCCGCCATGTCACACAGCGCCTCCACGGGGGTCCGTTCACCCTGCAGACAGACCAGAAAATACTTTGACAAATGCTGTTCCAGGAGCTTTTCTGCCATGATTAAAAAACATACAAAAGAAGTGGACAGAAGATGCTAACTTGTTTTCTAAGAAGAGATGTTGTGCTTTCAGGACCTGGGGAGGAAGAAGAGGGAGAAGGAGGAGGAGGCAGTAGGACCAGACTTTGAGCACTGGTCGTCCAAACGAGGCGAGATCCTGGCCAGGTTCACCACCACAGAAAAACTCTCTATTGTGAGTCGTCTTCATCGTAACAGCAAGGACCAAGTTGTTCTGTTACTATAAACTAAAAGAGTGTGTTTAATCAGCCTATCATAATGCCAATTTCTTTGTCTTCACAGAATCTTTTCATGGGTTCTGATAAAGGTAAGACCTGTGTTTGTATTCATCCAAACAATTTAATACTTCACTTAACAACACCAACCTGTTAATACAAGGCTTGCATGATCATTTGAGGCTAAATCAGTTCCATTGGGAAAACAATTACAGCTGCAATAATCAATATATTCATATTAAGAGTGGATGAAGCGACTGCGTCAAAGGGGGTTGCTCATAGTGACAGCCTACAGAGAATAATCACTCGGTTCTGTGGAGCTTTTTCAGCGTCTCTCATCATTGTTTGGGTTTCACTGCCAGCGGCTTTGTTTTGATTGACTCTCACAGCTCTCATCAGCATTGCTGCCATTTCTGGTGGAGGCCAAGTCAGAGCTGAAAACAGAGTAAATATTAGACTGGTCGGGTGTAGCTAGGCAGCATTTTGCTAACGTTAGCCTTATGAACTTTATAAGGCAATAATACATCGACGTTGTGTTTATAGACACTTGTGCTGCCCAAAGTGGCAAAAATAATCAGTCGGTACTGCTTCAAGTCACTCCTGTTGTCGCTGTAGGAAAAGCTCCAAGTCCAGGATCAGCTGTTTCCGAGAAAGTTCGTACCCGCCTGGAGGAACTGGATGATCTGGAGGAGGTATGTTTTTGTCTATAAGCTCACATAATAGCAGGCTTGCATCTGTCTGTACTGTGTGCGTGCTCCTGTGCAGCTGAACGGGTCGAGTGTGGATGAAATGGTCATCAAATACTCTGTACATGCATTTTAAGTACTTCCACAGCCTTCACTTGTGTTTAAATAAGATGCAAAATTCATCAACAAAATAGATTTTTATTGTTAGTAAACAGCACTTCAGCTAAGCAGAGTGGATCCATATGAGAGCATGGATGTATTTTGGACCTACATGCTTGTGTATGTGTGTGCAGGGTTCCCAGAGAGAGCTGCTGAACCTGTCCCAGCAGGATTACGCCAACCGCATCGAGGAGCTGAACCAGTCCCTGAAGGAGGCCTGGGCCTCTGACCAGAAGGTCAAAGCCCTGAAGATCGTCATCCAGGTAATCCAGCAGTTGAGAACACTCAGCACCCCAAAAGGTTTGGTGTGTGACATCATTCGCACTGATCTGTGATGTGCGTTCCAGTGCTCTAAGCTTCTGTCCGACACCTCGGTGATCCAGTTCTACCCCAGCAAGTTTGTACTCATCACCGATATCCTCGATACCTTCGGTGCGTAGAGAAGCTTTGTCCCTCTCAGTTCAGGAAAACACAGTGCAGGTTTTCTGACTCTAGTCTCACTCTGTTTGTAGGCCGGCTGGTGTACGATAGAATCTGGACCATGTGTTCAGACCCAAGACCCCTGCCAGGTATGGATGTGATGGTCGTATCCAGTCATAGTTCATTTGAATCTGTCAGTACACTCAAGGTTATAGCATTTAGACTTTTTTTTCACATTATTTATTGTGTGTGTGCTTGGTTCCCTCCCTCCACAGACTCGTTCACAGTGGAAGATGTGAATGACACGGCTAAGGAGACGTGCCTCAACTGGTTCTTCAAGATCGCCTCCATCAGAGAGCTTCTGCCCAGATTGTATCCTTTACTGCCTTTTGATCCCTCTTTCTCTTGACTCTATCTGCTGATTCTTATATTTGCCACGTGTGAGCATTAGTTTTACATTTAAAGGAACAAACAGACTGTCTTGGAATAGCTTGATTTACTCTTATCAGGACTGAGCTGGACCCGGTTTTCAAATGACACGGGTGTTTGAGGCTGTCCTTAACATCCCTGTGCGTCAAAAACACACTCTTTACCTCTTGCACAAATTTGACTCTTTGACCTCTGTGGACAGATATGTTGAGGCTGCCATTCTCAAGTGTAACCGCTTCCTGAACAAAGCGTAAGTTTTTAACCCTGAGTTTACCGCGTGGGCTGTGTCAGTCAGCCTTTGCACACTAATACCCCATTAGTTCTGTGTAGTAAATTAAGTCGCGCCACCACTTTCACCCTCCACAGCGGTATTCAGGAGACGCTCCCTCGGTTGACAGCCATGATCAGAGGGATCGGAGACCCCCTTGTGGCAGCGTACACCAGAGCTTACCTCTGCAGGGTGAGTCCTTTCATCCTGTGTTTCTGGACGTCTTTCTCTACTGCCTCCTGTTTCTGTCCATCTTCTAATCTGCTGGCTCATTTCCGCTGTCTATTTCTGTCTCGACAAATGCTTCCCTCAGTTCCCTTGTTTCCTGTTTTTCTTTGCAAACTTTCCTTTGTTTATGCAGTATGTTATAGCGTAACATTTAAATTTTATTGTCACATTTTGATGTTTCCCAATTGCACGTATGTATCCAGAGAATCCCTCAGTTCTTGCCATTATTCTGATAAAAGCGCTCCCTCCCTCCAGGTGGGCATGGAAGTCGCCCCCCACCTGAAAGACAGCCTGAACCGCAACTTCTTCGACCTGCTCGGCACCTTCCGGCAGATCAGCGGGGAGAGCGTCCAGAACCAGCTGGTCCTGCAGAGGGTGGAGGTGCCCGAGTACCTGACGCTTTATTCACCCGCCATCAACTGGATCCTGCAGTGCATCGCCTACAGAGCTCCAGAGGCACGCAGCCACTCATGTTGTTCTCAGAGCGCTCTCCGCTGGAAATATACCAGAGATATTCCAGCTGAAAGAGGTCAGCGTCCAATAGTTTCAGTGCAAAAGTCGCACTCGCTCAAAACTTGTTTGTGTTTCCATTTTCAGCCTCTGCTAACGGAGATGATGGAGAGATGCAAGAAGTTGGGGAACAAGTGAGTGCTTTAAAAAAACACCAATTCTTGAATAAATGGAAATGGGTCCGCAAGGTGATTAACAGGAAAGACGGCAGGAAAAAACAGATTTCTGCCACACAAAACTGTTTTTCAGGCTTGAATCTAATACTCTAATGCTTTTTTTCTGAATTCCACATTAAGTATCTTCAACTAACTCAGACAATTTGTAGTGTTGCTTTGTTTTTAGGGGGTCGCGAGTCAAACAAAAAAAGTTTTTGCAGCATAAAACACAGTCGACAAATAAAACAAAATGTTCAGAAACGTACTTTTACAGAGCCTTTACGCAGTGTTCCAGTGGTGTCTGATGGATGTGAAAAACAGGGAATGTCGATGATCCACCATGTTCCTGTTTCCCACAGTGCTTTGCTGCTGAATTCAGTCATGAGGGCTTTCAGGCCAGAGTTTGTTGCAGCCAGAGCCACCGACTTCATCGGTATGATCAAAGACTGCGACGAGGCCGGCTTCCCGAAGGTCAGAGGACATGAACAGCTGTGATGAGGTGATCCAAATGGATGTAAATGTTTAAAAAAGAAGCTTGATTGGCATCTCCTCTCCAGCACCTGTTGTTCGGGTCTCTGGGTCGCAGCCTGGCTTGTGCCGACCCTCCAGAGTCCGAGAGGCTGACGATCCTCAATGAAGCCTGGAAGGTGGTCACCAAAGTCCGCAGCCCTCAGGTACTGTGAGAACAATGCTGCTGTCACACAGGTGCGACTTTCTCAGGAAAACATTCAGGTTATGATGATGTCATACGTGATCGTCTGTGGTTTTTAGGATTACATCAACTGCGCAGAGATCTGGGTGGAGTTCACCTGCCGCCACTTCACAGTGAGTACAGCACAGCAGAGACGAGGGGGAGTGGTGATACATTTTAGAAAGTGGAACTTAAAGTTTCTCCTTCCTTTCTTTTGTCCCGCGCCCGCAGAAACGTGAGGTCAACACCGTTCTGGCCGACGTCATCAAACACATGACCCCCGACCGGGCGTTTGAGGACGCTTATCCACAGGTTAGCAGCTCGAGCTGTCTCAAGCTCCTGCCGTCTGCTCTGCACCGACTCTAACTTTGTTCTGTTCTGTATCCAGCTGCAGTCAGTGATCAGGAAGATCCTCAACTACTTCCACGACTTCTCCGTCCTCTTCTCCATGGTGAGCAACCACCAGTTCTAAACCTTTGCACTCTGGAGGCCTGAAATCATCGGTGTTAGGCGAGTTTTATGCTGCCACGCTTCCACACTGATCCCCAATGTCTCTGTTTCCCAGGAGCGTTTCCTGCCGTTCCTGGACATGTTCCAGAAGGACAGTGTGAGGGTGGAGGTCTGCAGATCCATCATGGAGGTCTTCATCAAGTAAGAACTTGATGAATAAATGACATTTATTTTGCTTTGTGACGAAAAAAAAGTGGCATCTTCCCACAAATGTGTGCCTCCATCTGTTTGCCTTCTGCAGACACCAGGTGGAGCCCACCAGAGACCCCGTCATCCTCAACGCCATGCTGCACATCTGCAAGACCATGCACGACTCTGTCAAGTAGGATGATTGTTTGTGTGTATTTGTGTTATAAGCGTATCTATAAATTACTTTCATAGTTGTCTTTTGTTGTCCTTATTTAATTGTAGTAGTTCCAGTTCCTTTAATGTAAACTGTAAATCAGGACGAATGTTTCATCTGTCAGCTGCTCTCCTGATCTGCCCGGCGACATCCTTCAGTCAGTCACCTGTGTGCTCTCTGTACTGCAGCGCGCTCACCCTGGACGATGAGAAAAGATCTTCGGCTCTGCTGATCATCGGCTTCATCCGCATGGTGGGACTCCTCAGACGTTGATTTTCTTGTGGTCAGCAAATCCCACGAAACAGCCAAAAGCAACTAGTCATCAGTCCATTTCTCAATCTTTTCTTGTTGCTGGGGACTATTTTCAGTTGCGGATTAATACACATTTGGTGTTCAATTGAGTGTTTCCAGCAGCAGGATGGTGTGTGTGCGTGACTGGCTAAAATTAACTACAGTGTCAGTGTTCAGTGTTAGAATTTTCAGTGTGAGAACCTCCTCCTGCTCCTTTAAAGCTCAACTTGTCTCCTCATATTATTATTTTACGTACCTTATTTCTGGTTTACACAATCTCCCATAATGAAACTTTTTTCCTCTGATTCAAGTTTCTTTTGAGCTTTAAATGCTTGGAAAACATTATGATTTTTAAGAACAGTTCACTTCCTGTCTTTATTTGACCACTGTGACCAACCGGAACGACACAATCCCAGAATCTTAAGACACAACATCAAATGTCATATAAGTAAATGTATTACAATACAGCCACTGAGTAAAAGAAGGTCTATTTTCTCTCTGCTTGCACTCATGTATTCTGTGTGTCTGCGTTCAGGTGTCTTTTGGTCGTGACTTCGAGCAGCAGTTGAGTTTCTGTGTGGAGGCCAGAGCCACCTTCTGTAACCTGGAGCCCGTGCTGGTGCAGCTCATACACGTCAGTATACATCGGTATTGTTTAGTCTGTGTGATGTTCATGCACACACACACACACACCATTCTCAGTGTTTGCCTTGTGTTTTTTTCCAGACGGTGAACCAGCTGGCCATGGAGACCAGTAGGGTGATGAGAGGGAGTCACTCCAGAAAAACAGCAGCCTTCGTCAGGGTGAGTCAAGGACTGATCCCCGCAGGCCGCCGTACATGCTTACAGGAAGGGAGACACAGGGGGGAAAAAATATGAGCTGCTGCCAATTCAAGGACTGTTCTGTTTCCCTGTCCTCCAGGCGTGCGCTGCCTTCAGTTTCATCACCATCCCGTCTCTCAGCAGCATCTTCAGTCGTCTCAGCCTCTACTTGCTCTCTGGTCAGGTTGCGCTGGCGAACCAGTGTCTCTCTCAGGGTGAGCAGCTGCCTCCTTTCAGGTTTTAAACCAGGAGTAAAAATTCAGGTCACATTCTGGGTTTTAGTTAAAAACTGGAGCTGATGTTTTGTTTCAGTACTTCCTGACATTCTGCTTCTGTTACCTCCCTCCTTTCCTCTCTTCTTCGCTTGCATCTGTCCTTCCTTCCTACTTCTTTCCTTTCTTCTGCCATTTCCAAATGTTTTTTCCTCTTTCATTTTCTTCTCTTCTCCCCTTACTTTCTCCTTGCTTCCTCCCTCTGTCCTTCTTTCCACACCTCCAGCGGATGCTTTCCTGAAGGCAGCGGTCAGTATTATTCCGGAGGTTCCTCGCTCCATCAGCGTTGAGGGGAAACTTCGCTCTTCTGAGAGCTTCCTGCTGGACTTCACCAACAACTTCCTGGCTACGTTGCTGGTTGTCCCGGTAACGCAACCCAGCTCCTTTCCTCAGGCTTTCAGAACAGAAAGATGTGGAAAAATCATCCAAAGCAGAAGCATTTAGCGCCTCCTCGTTCCTCTGTCTAGTCAGCCTAGTTAGGAGTCGAAGGCATCAAACCGACAGCCTAACCTCCCTAAAATAATTACCAAAAACGTGTGTGGGAATGTGTTTGCAGGACCATCCAGAGCACGGCGTGCTCTACCTGGTCCGCGGTCTGCTCAACATGGTCCAGGATTACACCTGGGAGGACAACAGCGACGCCAAGGTGCGGGTCTACATCAGCGCACTGCCCCTGCTGGCCGCCATGAGCCAGGAAACCTACCTCTACTCCATCCCTAAAGGTACACACACACACACACACACACAGTGTCCTAAAAACTTCTCTGCTACCCTGAAATCCAAATCACTGCTCCTCTTCATTTTATTTTCTTTTCTACAGACTAAATTAATGTTGCTTTTCTCCGAGCCCTCTCCTCTTTCTTGAACCAGAGCTCCAGGATTTTCCCAAATTTCATTTAATAGAACTCCCTGATCCTCTTTTATGGATTATCCCAGTTATTATAAGTGTTGCGTGACAAGAGGCTTTACTTTTCATCTCTTTGTAAGCTGTAGTTCTTCAGAGAGGGATTTCATGTGAGCACAGTTCATCAAAAGCATTTGTCCAACTAATCTTTTCCCTCCATTCCTGCTCCCAGTGGACTCCAACGAGACACTTTATGGAGGAGACCCCAAGTTCCTATCAGAGATCAACAAGCTGTGTGAGACTCTGATCGGACAGATCCTGGACCACCTGAAGGCGCTCGGTCGGGACGAGGTGAGGCAGAACCGACTCTGCTACCAGCAAGACTGCAGAGTTTTGGGGGTTTTTTTTGTGAAATCACTGTTTTCCAGTCGCGAGCAGCACTGCATGAACATGTTCTTCTCGTCCCCTCTGCAGCAGAGCACACGGCGTCAAGGCGCTCTGGCCTTTTCCCTGTTCAGTTCCCTGCTGGCTCACGGTGACCTGCGGAACAACAAGCTGAGCCAGCTGGCCGTCAACCTGTGGAACCTCAGCCACAAACACGGCTACTGCGAGACTCGAGTCTCAGTGAGTTCACGCACTCTACCACTAATTATCCAGATGTATGCTGCACTCAGTTCAGATTAGTTGCATTTATTTCAAGACTTTCACAAACAGCAGTGAGCATACTTGGCGTGAACGCGGCTGTGACTCCCCGTCTCGTGTCTCTCGTCCAGGTTCGGACCCTGGAGTACATCAAACACCAGGCCCAGCAGCCGGACATGACTCACCTGACGGACACGGTCCAGAGGCTGGCACTGCAGTCCCGCACCTGAACGTCAACCTCAACCACGTTTGTAAAATGTAAATAAAAGATTCTAAGAAGCACCAAGAGGAAGAACAAAAAGCCTTAATGTATTTGTGAGAGGTCACTTAAAGGAGTGTGAATGGATTAAAAAGCACTTTGGATGCTTAATTTTACATTTTGGCGCTGAATATTCGTTTTTGTAGACTTAAGTTACAGAAAGTTGTTCTTGTGCCAGAATTTATTGTTCTTGCCATTTTCAAGCCTGAAAACAGCAACTAATTACACGATTACAGGACAATGAAACCTTAAAGAAAATCCATTGCTCCTGTCCAGTGTCTTGAACAAAGTAATCTCAAACCCTTCACTGATTCACCAGACGGTTCAGCCTGCGGAGGAAGAAAAGTGACATTTCCCTGCATGTCTTCTGCTGTTCCGCCTGGTCGCAGGTCGCTCGCTTTACTAGAAAGAGAGGACACACAAGCCAACGAGCATATCTGGTGTTGTTACCTGCAGTGTTTCCCTTCAGCTTAAACACACACACAAAATAAAAAAAACATACGAGTGAATTTTCACAAGTGTTCCCTGTATTGCAACATAATCTAGCGTCATGCTTACAGTTCATATGTAGTATGGTTCAGTAAGTGTTTCAACATGTCCTCTTCAAGCATCTGTAGAAATAAACATTCATCCTGCTTTGTATTTAAATGCAGATCATGAGTATGAATCTGTTTTCAAACTGCTGTTCTCATTGACACTAATTGCTTGTTAACTATCTCATCCCCTTTTTTTCTATCCTACATGATTGTTTTTTTTTTTGCACCAACTCTTTTTCATAAACTAAAATAAAAAAGTGAACAGGACAATATTTGTTTCAAGACATTCTCAAACTCTTCTCAGTTGTAGTTTATTTACTCAATTAGTGAATCAATCGAAAAGGCAAACACTCCCCTTGAGTCCTCAGAGGAAAATAATGATCAAAAACAAATGTCAGCAGCTGGACTGGACACAGACAGGAAATTGGTCACACACCTCTTTTTCTCACTGCCTGATTACTGAAATATTTCTCCCAAAACACTGACTAATAAAACCTGTGTGATGACTCGTAGAGCATGTTCTGTGGCATCGTTTAACTGGTTGATCTCTTGGGGAAATGAGTGCTGCTGAGGAACCTAAAAGTCAGTAAGTTATTTAATCGTTTCTTATTTATTGGCCATGTTGGTGTTCTGTGAGTCCCACACAGATAATCACGTAGAATTAAATAAAGATTAGTGCACTTTGGACGACCTCAGGACTTCCCTAGTAAATTGAATTTGACTTCCTGGGGTGATTTGGCCCCTTTTTAAAGATCTGAGCACATTTTTTTTCAATCCTTTAACAGCTGACTGTCATGACCTGGACTGATAGTCTGTCACTACGAGGACAAAAAGAAGCTGAGGGTTGAACGATGAGAGAAAAGAAAGAGCTCTTCGGAGGAACGAGCGGGCCCGTGCAGTTAACACTGATAAAACAGCAGCTATTGTATGGATCGCCCTTCTCATTGTGCACTGGCTGAACTGATGCTGGACTACTGAGCCACCTCACGGAGGAACTGTTCTGACAGATATAAAAAGAATGGGACAAAAGACAAAGCCAGAAGCACTCAGGTAACAAGCTGGTTTAGATATTAGCATTTTGTAATACGTAGAGCAAGATTCACTCCAACACACCGCTTTTATTTTTCACAGCAACGTGTAGACAGCCAGAGCCAACACTCAGCAACACACAAACTCTAAGTGCTTTGAATGCCTCATTTTTTTTTTGATTTGGCAACTGTAACAAAAAAAAATGCTAAAATTGGGTGTCTTCACATAATTTCTTCCAGAGATGCAAACAAGCTCAGCAGCAGTTCAGCAAGTGCACAGTAAAAAAAAAAACAAAAAAAAACAATGGAGCCATTTGTATACAGACAGCTGTATGTTTGCAGGAGTTCACTTGAAAAGAAACGAGAGCCGCCGCTGACGTGCAGAGCAGCCGCTGGCCAGAAAGGGTTCGTTTGGTTGATAGAAGGTAAAAGACGACCTCTGATAATAACTTAACACGGAGCGCTGTTGACATTTTGTCCATATAGCTAACAGACAGACGATTCAGAAAAAGATGATGAAAGGTGGCCCTGACAACGAGTACAATCTCTTTTACTATTGAAAGAAGAAACTTTTAACGGAGAACGTTGTTCAGAAATGCCAACAACAGCAACACCACAGCTATGATCGAGCAAACAGCTGGATAGTTGTAGTGACTTCACTAAACCCTCTTAGAATGACGTAATCAACATTATGAAGAGAGGTTTCACTTGTGATGGTATCCTCTCCACTGAGACCCCGACCAATCCCACGCCTTGGGAGAGGGTTTTCACAGGGAGGGAGCAGTTTGTTATGTTTAAAAATCAAACACCCTGAACAGAGAGCAACAGTCCCAAACTAACAAAAATAATGATTAAAATAACATAATCGTAGAATAATTCAACACGGGAAGAGTTTGCAGTTTGGCGCAGTCAGTCCCAGCAGTGCTGAGAGGGGTGTTTTGGCGGCCTGATACTTGCTCTGATTTTAGACTGGATGAGTAGGGAAGGGGGGGGGGGTTCGAAACAGCACGCCTCTGAAAACACAGTCCGGCGCCTCGCCCCACCCTCGTTGTGGAGGTGAAGGAGGGAGGCGGCGTGGTCTTCCTCTTTTTTTTTGTTGTTGTGTTCGTTTGTTCTCTTTGTCCTGGGGCCGGCTCAGTCCAGCTCTATGGGGCTGCTGTCCTCCTGGGCTTCTTCTGCCCCGTCATCCTCCTCGCCCGAGCCCATCAGGCTGTTGAGCAGGTTTCCTGCAGGATGCAGCATAGTCGTCATTCCATGCATACAGTGCTGCGGTGGTGTACACAGCATTACTCTCGCTTTCAAAAGGTTAAATATTAGACGTAGCATTTTAAAGGGATAGTTTGATATTTTGGGAAAAATGCGCTCATTCAATTTCTTATCAAGAATAGTTAAGAAGATTGATAGCGCTCTCATTATCAGAGCCAGCAGGTAGTTATCTTAGCTTAGCATAAAGACTGGAAACAGGGTGAAGCAGCTAGCCTGGCTCTGTCCAGCCTACCAGCACCTCTAAAGCTCATAACAACACAACAAACTTGCCCCTCCATTGGTCGCGACCTGACAACAAGACCAGAGGAAGTCACCGCACCCAATCAATGTTTAGCTCCACAACTAGCTCCTTCTTCCATTTAACTCTCAGCAAGACAGTGAATGAGTGTATTGCCCAAACTGTCAAACTAATTCTTTAATGTCTATAATAAACCCTCATTACATAAAGCCTGAGACAATACAGGTCTATGAATTTATGTGACAAATTCCACATGGCAAAATGAATCTCTAAAATCTGAGGGATGAAACGTATGATTCAGAGAAAAGAGTGATGTAAGGTTGAGTTTTATCAGCTGATACAGGGAAAACGCACAAAACTTCATATAAAACTTATGGTGTAGATCATCAACATCTGCTCAAATGAACTTGGTCCACTCACCTAGCAGTCCACCGTATGATGGGGACTGTTTGGGTGGAACTCCAAAGAAAAGCTGTCCTATTCTGTCGAGATACTGAGGAGCCAAGATGATGTGCAGAGGAAGAGGAAGAGGAGGATGGAGAGACACGTTTGTGAAAATACACCATCATGTTTTGATTACCTTCAACGTTACAGTGAAATTATGCAAGTTTAAAACATATGGAGCACATGGTGTGTTGCAGCTGCAGTCACATTACTGAAGGTCATTTAATACGCGATCCATGGGAAGAAACAACAGTGCACTGAGCAGTTTTTTTAACTCACCTCATTATACATGGGGTCCCTCTTAAGGGAAGGTTGATATTGCTCACATAACACTGTGAAAACTGTTAATTTACCCCTGAAGAACAAACAGAGGAAGAGTTTCAAATACTGTACATTATTATTATCATCATCATCATCATCAATCTGTTTTCCAAACACAAACAATTTAATGATTTTTAACAAATTTACTGCTGTAAAATATGAGGAAAAATCAGTAAGAAGTCATCTAACGGCAGCTTAATGAGCGTATTATATGCTCATGCCCCTGACAGAGTCTGACAAAGAGGTCGGAATAAATTCAATACATATTAAAATCAATAAATATATCTATGAATACGTTTTGAGTGTTCAATAGATATTTCCCTCACCCATCCACTGCCAGCAGCAGAAACCAGATAAAGTTTAGTAGAGGCTGGACAAAGGGAGGGCCCTTCTCTATGGACGGGTGTTTCTCTGTGTATGTGCTGAACACCACGGAAGCGCTGTTTTTGTTCTTTAAGCAGAGGAACCTGGAGGGTGGAGGTTCAGAGGATGGACGGACAGAAATACAGAGGGGGAGGAAGAGAGAGACAGACAGAGAGAGAGAGGTCAGAGACTTTTTAAAGAAGCTGCTGACAGACAGAAAGTGGATATGACTGCAGGCTAGGATGCATCAATACCACTTTCTCCACTGCACATACAGATTCTGAATACTACACCTTAAATCTAATTAACCTGCAGATTACATCTACTGAACATTACAGACGACTGCTGCACTCATTTCCAGGTTAGAAGTCAGGCTGTTACTTGCTGTCAGCTTGAGGGTTTTCCAGTTTCTCTGTTTAACTCAACATGGACGGTGATTTCAGCTTTTACGTTGTGAAGATATCAAAAACTAATACTGGCGGTTAAAAGGGTGGGAGTGACACTTCACTTACTGTAGGACGGCCTGCGCCACAAACATGTCGACCTCGCTGCGGAAGCCTCGTGACGCCGAATACTCCACCAGCATCTGCGCACAGCCCTCCCCGTCAGACGAATGCAGGAAGTGGTAACGAGACTCACTGTAGTTTTGCTCTGGACACGCAAAACATTTTGGATTTTCAATTGACTTCATGCACAGCAGCTTCCATATTAAGAATCTTAAGGGCAACACACACTCATACTACACACTGGTTATGCCCTACAGATGGAAGAATTAGTCTGGCAGCACAGGAGCTGGGATGTGTCAATCTAGGGAGCTGATGGTTTGACAAACATAATGATGCTGTTGGTGTCTGAGTCTACAATGAAAACAACAGCCATGGGTCCTTTGATGTACATTATATGCCTCCATTGTGTGTTACCCTTTAGTTAGATTTGTTAGGCTTTATGGCAGCACGTTTATGATTATGGGTGTGAAAGATATGTTGACAGACTCAAATACTTTCACTGAGTTACCAAGAACATACGGAAAACGTGCTATTTAAAGCTTCGTTATTCATTCGTTATTATCCTCTACACGTTATAAACCAAATGGTTAATTGATTACCTTTCCACAAGGTGACAGCCAGCAGCTGGTGTAGTTTTGGGTGACCCAACTTGCCAGATCCTCCTGTGGACCATTTCAAGGCTCTGGACACAAACGCTACTCTCTCTGGGGAGTTCTGGTCCATCATGCTGAACAGCTTAGCCAAGTTTTCTGCTCCATACATGCACACACGTGCACACACACACACACACACACACACACATGTACACACAGTGAATGTCCCTTCTTATCTGAAATGTCCTACTGTACTTTCCTCTTGAAAGGTGGAGTTCTCTGAATGTGACAACAATTGTTGTTGTTTTTACAGACTAGACTATACTACAGTATCATGGCCAATCACTGGTGGATCTGTACTGACTACATATTTAATCCCAATTCATCACATACTGCGATCTGGGTGTGCCAGCTGTCAAATGTGCCTCACTGCATTAAAAGACTGGTAGTTATCAAAAAGTTGAAACTTTCAGTGCTCCTCATTTGCATACTTGTAACGTGTAAATCTTGCTGGGAAAGGTACTGTGGCATCTGTAACATTGGCATAGTAACAATACAAAGACAAATTTCCAACACAGTTGCTGTTAATGACACTTTTTCTTTCATGTGATAAAAAGACTGAGGATATAAAAGCACAAAATACTCCACAACTGCACACTCTTAAATACCTTATTACAAAATGCAAAGTTTAGCAAAGGAAGTCTTGTAGATGATCTGGTGTCTTTTAAAGGCTGGAAGCTGCCACTCACCTAATATTTCATCTTCAACTTTTGTCTCAGATTTCTCCAACACCTCCAGTACCAGCATGGACAGGTCTGCTGCACTGTTTTGCTGGAGATGTAAACAAAATCAACTGTATTTTTATTTTGTAATTCCATATTTTATATCTATATATTTAAGAACTGAATATTTTGCACAAGCACGTTGGGTGCTGGGAGAAGACGGTTAATCAATCTATTTACCATGAATTCATCACCCAAATGGCAAACTGCCATCTAATTGACTTCTGGTTGATCTTTCATGCACAATAAAGATTATGATTATAAAAATTACAATTCATTCACATGTGCAGCATTAGTGTAACAACTCTCAATACAAAGATTACATGCAGCCTGACTAGTAATATGAAAACTAAGGCTGCAAGTAACTATTATTTTTATTGTTGATTATCTGCCAATTAATCCATTAGTAGTTTGGAAAATGGGGGAAATCGTGTTCATGCTCAGTGTTTCCCAAAGCCCAAGATGATGTCATCAAATGTCTTGTTTTGTCCACAACCTTATGATGGTCAGTTTACTGTCACAGAGGAATAAAGAAACAGCAAAATCATCTGGAAGCTGGAATCAGATATTTAGCCTTTTTTCCTTTCTTAAACTGCTCAAACTGATAAGTCGATTATCAAAATAGTCATTTTAAATAATTTCTTTGTCAACTAATCAATTAATCATTACAGCTATTATGTCAACATTAGCTTTCTGCGCACTGCTGCAGTAGCTGCAGCCAGCTACTATGAAAAATCACATTATAATTCCCCTATTTGGGGTGCTCCCATGATCACTTAACACTAAAACAAACCAACAAAACAGGGATCTAGAGCAGCATGTACCTGGTTATAGCTGAAGAAGAGTAGAGCCCCATTGTACATCAGCTCCCTGGCCTCAGCATGTTTAGCCTGTGACATGTACCTGATGGAAGACAGGAGTGTCAGCAGCATTACACGAGATGATACTATCTGCTTATCGGGATAGACACAAGTTTTGTTTGCATCACTCAACACCATGCCCCATATGAGGCTGCAAGATAAGGTACATGCAGTGCATGCTTTTGCCTGAGTTACAAAACAGAGTATCAGTGTTAATATTGTAATGAGTATAATAAGATTGGCGGAGACCACAGCACAGCTGCAGTGGTTTTCAGATTCTGAGAAGGAGTTAATATTGCAATCATGACTGTTAGTCATGAGATAGAGCAAGGCAATGACGAAGGAGGAGGTGAGTATCAAACTCATTTTGACAGATTGGGAAGGTTTGGCGTTGACTGTACAGGATGCAGAACAAATCACATTCTTTATAAACTATGCTCGAGGCAGACAGCCAACCAATTGAGCAGCATAACAAATCTGTTCATTACGCCAAACAGCATCCAGTTTTCCATATTGTCTGGGAGCAGGTATCCATGTACACCACCAAGTGTGTGAATGTTCCTTCATGAAATAGACACCAGATAACTTAACCCTAACTAATTCCGACTAGACTTATCCTGGATTTTGCAAATTTGACTTATTGCAATGTAAACATAATCCACTGTAAATCAAAACTAGATAAATATATACTAGGTAGTAGGTACAAACATGTCTAGCCAACATAGTTCAGTCTGCGCCGGGGCAGTATGCGAGCTATCTAGCTAAATGCTAACAACAGTTGGGCAGGTTCAACACACGTTCAGGAAATGACAGCGGTCAACAAAGCTATTAGCCGTTATATTCTATTAATGTACACGTGACGCACCTTTTACAAGGACGCATTGATATAGACTATTTAGCTGTCTTGCATTGGAGTCCAGCTAACTCCGCTTCGGCTATTAGCAGTTGTGTTGCTAAACACGTCGCTGGCTAACTAGCCCTAGTTAGCAGTCCCATTTTGTGACTATTGAAGATCGACATCACAGCTGTCCACACAAACAAAAGGACCGACGTGAGTGGGTGGGTGCACAGTAAAATTCACCCAATCATAAACGGCTGGGCATATGAGCAAGGTTGACAGTCGAATGATCTGGAACAGGCAGGCCCCAAAGCCAAATGACAATTACAACTGCACCTACGAGCACGAAACGAAGTCTTACCTAAAAAATAAAGTCCTGTACATCTGATGTGCTTCATAGTAATCCCCCTTTTCTACGCTGGCTCGCAGTTTTCCTTCGACCCTCTGTACGCCTCCACGGTTTCTGGCACTGGAGCACCTCAGAGACTCCTGCTCCGACATTGTCGATGCTCCGCAGCAGCGCTCGAGCTAAGTAGTGTCGACAGCGGCAGACCGGAAAGCTTTACACAAACCGGACCCTCTTCGCTTGCCGTAGCCGGTATGTTGTGGTTACTGGGTGGACGGATAATGGCACCAAGGACTAAATTAACGAAATCCCGTGATCGACTGAAGTAATTCTGACGCCAGAATAGTTAGGGTACCGTTGAGACAAAAAACTATTTGATGAGTAGTGAGAAAGATAGCGGTCCTGCTAACGATCACGTGGTCTCCTTAGGTTTTTCTGGTAGTCTCCCTCAAGCCAAGTATTATTAATTACTTATATGGGAAATTTAGATGTTTATGTCCTAAAAAAAAATCACAAAACCCTTTTATTAAAAACAACACAAGTACCAGCACCGTCGGCAACAGAATCATTTTTTTTATTTAAACATGATTCACACCTTCAACCTGTAAGATAATATTTTAAGAAAATGAACGTGTTCTTTATTCAGCATTCAAAAACATTGTCATGAGGTCTGTCAAACAATTATGAAGGTTACTGTCAAGAATTTAATTATTTCATTGTTAATCACTCCACTGATTCAGTATTGTGCTTGTACAAAGCTGGGGCATCCAAGAGAGACCAATTAATGAATATACCCCCTAACCCTAACGCTAGCCCGTCCACAGGTTAAGCTCCAAAAACCAAGCATCCTACATTTCCCATAATGCAACCAAAACATGTTTTCATTGGAGCAGGGGTGTCCAAACTTTTTTCACTGAGGGCCACATACAGAAAAATAGGAGGGGCCGGGCCATTTTCTAGAGGTGAGTTATATAGCCTCACTTTTACTGTATTAAAAAACAATTCAAAGATGATCAAATATGCAATATCGTTGAATATGATTACAGAAAAACTGCCTTCATCATAGCTTTCCATAAATTGAGTTTTATTGATTTATTCAGATAAAGGGTTGGCAGCTCATTCTTAGAACAGCAGCGTCAGATTTCTTCTGAGTGATGGTGATCCCCCACAGTACAGAGAAAGAACAATAACGGGGGATATGGGATGGGTACATTTCAAGCTTGTTATTGAAGTTATTAGGCCTATTAACACACCTGTTAATGTCCGTTAGAAACAGTTGTCAAAATTAACAGACTGAACTGGACTTAATAACAGGAGTGCATGTAATTTAAGTCAGTTTTTCTGGTGAGTATCAGCTGCGCTGGGTATTTAAATTGGTCGAGGTGCTGACCATCCAGCTGCTGATCCGATGCCACTCCTCACAGATGTCACTTTGATCCAAGAGCAATCGAATCTGCATCAGTTGAGATGAGCTGATTTTGCACAGTGTGTGCGCTGTGCACAGCGATGTGTACTCTGCATGTTGACAAGAAACATGCATATAAGAAAGTGGTGGGCAAAAGTGGAGTAGTAACAGAACTGATGCGGCATTATTAATATTTGTCGCACGTGTAGCTGCATACTGGTTCTGTGCATGCATGCTTATTAACACACGGATACTGTGGAATATATTTTCAACTCAGCTAAAGTGGGAACGGCTAAATTGCACTCAGTGGGAGCAGTGATGCTGCCTTGAGCCTTCTGCCTTGCATTTCTTTGGTTCTGCCATGTTTGGTACCCTGGAGGTAAATTTGTTCTGTGATTGTCCTTTTAGGTGGGGCAGCTGCCTTGTTCAACAGTAGCTCCCCCTGATGTTAAAACTAAGAAGTGCATTACACCCAGGCAAAAGTTTCAAGAGCGGGACATATTCTATTCTATCTATAAAATTTCTTGCAGGCCAATTAAAAATGGACTGGGGGCTGCAGTTGGCCCGCAGGCCGTAGTTTGGACACCCCTGCATTAGAGCCTCTCTGCCTGTCAAATGCCCACATCTATCAAACGACATGTTTCCACACAGGCTTGTGATGGGTTTTTTCAATTTTGTCTCGAGGCTTCAGTCATCACTGTACTGCTTTATAACAACAACACCAACAATAATAAACATTATTTATATAGCACCTTTCATCCAGGAATTGCAGCTCAAAGTGCTTCACAGGAAAGAAATCACATGCACCAAGTGAGTGCTTTACATAGAAAAGACAGAATGGACATAAAAACAGATAAAAAAAATGAATGTAAGATAAGACAAATGAGAATAAAACCGACTTGATATCGATAATAAGGGTGAACAAATAAAAAACAAATGTTAGATAGCTCATTATAACTTGTTGGGCTTTTAATAGACGGGCCGCATGCATACTGTTAACCTACATTGCGCTGGGTGAATGGTTTTACTGTATTGTAGGTGGTGGCAGATTTGTGTTGTGTTGCACTTGGCCTATAAATTATGTCATTAGCATTTTTACAAAATAATTTTGGTGGCATTGATTATTACTTTCTCAGTGTGTGTCATTATTAATGGCGTGATAGTGATCGATAGTGATGAAAGAGTGGAGCTGTCCACAGTGATTAAAGTTACTTCATGATTTATTGACTGTCAGAACCACGGGCACCTCCATGTTCATGGTCATCAGGAAGTGTGGATACTGTCCAGCTTGGGTTATATCCAGCTTCAGTGGTGTCTGATTTTGTTGGACTGAATATGACTGAATAATTGTGGTGTTTCATGACATGCATTTTTGGTGTGTATCTCTAATGTAATCTATGAAGTTCACTGCAATTTTTGGTAGTATATTATTAATGGCAATTTTTTTAGTTCTTTGTGGCTATATATATATATATATATATATATATATATAGTCTATGTTATGAAATGAGTACAAAACAGCACTTTTAATCTCTATGATTTCTTTAAATAACTAACTTAAGAAATATTTTTTTAAAAATGACAATAAAAGCATGAAAGGGCTATAAGACGGTCTCGTGAAATGTCTATCCAAATAATTTTTCAATCGTGTATGTCATTCTTCATTTTGCTTATTCATCTTTATTAACAATTTCTAATATATTTGTGAAATCTCAGTAAATTAACTGATGAGAAGTTGAAAGTAATTGTCAGAAACTACAGGTCAGTGTTAAATAATGAATCTGCTGTCTGAACAGCAGGAAACAAATATTTGATGGAACATTGTCAAAGGGTCGGGGTCAGGGAGGGTGAGACCCTCTTAAACCTTTTTCTTCTGTTACTGAGTCAGCAGAAGGAGTTCACCAGCACAGCAAACAGTTCAAACAGGTCAGTCTGCTGGGGATGTCACCTCTCCACCACAGCCTTCACATCCACATGCACATTTTGTTTTTCTCTCCACTGTCATCCATCTGAACCAGTCACGTAAACACCCTCAACAGGAGTTATAAAAAACAGAGATTTATCTAAAAAACAATAACATGTTTTCAAATCTTTATTTTCTTTTTTTCCATTCTTTGAAAAGCTCAACATTGTGCAAACATTCCTTTCACTATTCACTATTCCTTTCCAACTGGTCTTCCTCCACTGCAAGTGTTAATATAGTGACAGACGATTAATTCTCCCATGGTGCACAAAACTATTTGCATGTGACACAATGTTAGACTCATTTCAGCCACAAGAGGTCAGGAGTACAAAGAGAACAGAGGTCCGTTTCACAAAGCAGGTTTACTGAAAACTCCGAGTATGTTAACCCTGAAATGAGGGAAACTCTGAGTTTTCCGTTTCACATAGGAAGGTAAGTCAAACCAGAGAAAGAGGGGTAACTCAAGCCTGTTTCACAGACAGAGGTAAGTTAAACTCCGAGTCAGTTACCGCAGTAACTGACTCTATGAACCTAACCTGGTCGGGACCAGGTTTTACTCAAGGAACCTCGAGTTTCTCTGTGTCTCCGCCCTCTTTCAACCGCACACCGCATTCATTTCCTCATTCATTCATTCAGTCAGCAGACGAGTTTTGGCATAGTTCTGCCGTCTGTTATTAAAAAAAATCATTAAAAATATCAGTCAGTGGGAAGTCCATTAGGCACAGTAGGTGGTGACTTTTTTCGTTAACATGGCATGTTAACGTCTTTTGATCATGATCCCGTGGATGAAGGTGCAGCGATACTGCGCAGAAAATTAAACATTCGTCGGGAGATAGTTATCAGACCACGATGTTCTTGCTTTTCCAGACAGTTATCGTCTTTACGCCACCACCCGTTCTTCGTGCATCTGCCTTCTTTCTGTTAGCTGAGTAAAAGTCTGTGTTAGTTTAAATATAGGCTTAATTATTTAACATAACATGATATAGATGAGAACACTTTTTTCATTTTTAAATTTTATTTCATTCGTTAACAAAAAACAAAACATTATATGAACACAATATAACCAATTTTACAATGAAAGGGAGCCACTTAATATTTACTTTACAAGGTAAAACATGATCAAAATGAGGTAGCCACCTCCATGAGATCATGCAGAGGTCTTACCTGTTTGAACCATGTTTTTATATTTCATTTTAAGCTGCTGCCAAGTGCGCTTCTCCCCCGCGGGATTGCACCTAAATGAAATAAATTAATAGGCAACCATTCAAGCAGTTTTGCCCTGTAATATTATTGTGATTTCAAAGGACTACATTTATACTCACGCATTGACCCGAGCAGCAATGTTCTCCCACGCCGTCTCCCTCTCCTTCGCAGCTGCAGCGGTGTTGGACTTCCGTCTAAAAACGTGTTCATATTCGCTGTATGAGCGCATTAAAATGTCTGATTTCCAGTGGCGTGAAGTACGCAGCCTTCCGCTTCCCCGTTGCCATGGTGACTCCTCAAATCGGGGTTCCATTGATGCTGTCTTTTTAAAGTTGCGGCGCACGCGCTTAACTCGAGGTGAACCTACTCTGAGTTAATCAAACTAACTCAAATCTGCTATTGTGGAATCGAAAACTCAGAGTTTCCTATCTCAGAGTAGATCAACTCAGAGTTCAGGGTTACACTCAGAGTTTGTTGAACCTGCTTTGTGAAACGGACCCCAGAGGGAGCAACGCACACAACAGCAGCCAGCAGAGAGAGAAAGTCCAGAGTCCCACAGAGCGACACAGAAGCACTGGCAGTTTTCTGTTCCCAGGTAGCCTTGGCCGTTAAGAGGACGCTGTGGCATCCAACCAGGAAAACACCAGTTATGGTGACACTGGAGTGCTTGGAAGAGTGGGACTTGGGCCATTCAGATGTGGACCCCTCATACAAAGATATGGACCAGGGGGACTCAGACTCCTGGTCTGACAGCACTGTTCATTTGGAGAGAAGTCTGCTGAAGGCACACGGGGGGACTTTATGTCATATTTCTCTCTGCAGCTAATTGTGAAGGTTTTTTTTCCCCAATATTTTGTCCATCTCTAGTCATGTAAATGGAGGTGGGCCAATTTTAAAAACTGTGAACCTGCATATATGTCAGTGTCCACAGATTCAGAAACACTGATCTGTTGGTTGTTCCAGATGTTTTGAGGTTGATTTACCTTCACTCTTAGGGCCTCATGGCGGCTCAGGGGTTCACACTCTTGTTCTCTCCATGTCTGCGTGGGTGTTTTCTGAGTGCTGCGCTTCCTTGTTTGGTTGTTTGGTTGTATTGGACATATTGAATTTGAGTTTGGCTTATATGGGTTTGGCTTATATTTACTAGACATGTGTCAGTAAAAATGAATATCAGTAGTCATTGCTTTATGTTGTTGTTTGGTGGTATTTGATTTAACAGAAATTTAATTTGTAAAAGTAAAAAGTAAAAGTAAAATTGTTAACATGGTTGCAGTGTTGGTGTCTTTTTAAGTTTTAAATGTTGCTGGGTCTGACCTGTGCTTTATCTTCATCACTATAAAAAAGTTCTGATCGTGTGTAAGTACACTACGTTACTATGCTTATTGAAACGCTTGTTTTCCACTGAATACTCTTCAGACATCCGACATTATGTCCCACCGAAAGACAGCAGCACTGAGAGGCCTGTACATTTACAGTGGTATGAAAAAGTATCTGAACCTTTTGGAATTTCTCACATTTCTGCATAAAATCACCATCAAATGTGATCTGATCTTTGTCAAAATCGCACAGATGAAAAAACAGTGTCTGCTTTAACTAAAACCACCCAAACATTTATAGGTTATCATATTTTAATGAGGATAGCATGCAAACAATGACAGAAGGGGGAGGAATAAGTAGCTGAACCATCACATTTAATATTTTGGCAGCAATAACTTCAACCAGACACTTCCTGTAGCTGCAGTTCAGTCTGGCACATCGATCAGGACTAATCTTGGCCCATTCTTCTTTACAAAACTGCTGTAGTTCAGTCAGATTCCTGGGATGTCTGCCATGAACTTTGGACTTTGACTTGGCCACTCCAGAACGTGTATTTTGTTCTTCTGAAACCATTCTGAAGTTGATTTACTTCTGTGTTTTGAATCATTGTCTTGTTGCAGCATCCATCCTCTTTTTAGCTTCAACTGTCTGACAGCCAGCCTCAGGTTTTCCTGCAAAACATCCTGATAAACCGTTGAATTCATTTTTCCATTAATGATTGCAAGTTGTCCAGGCCCTGAGGCAGAAAAACAGCCCCAAACCATGATGCACCCTCCACCATGCTTCATGGTGTGGATGAGGTGTTGATGTTGGTGAGCTGTTCCATTTTTCCTCCACACATGACGTGTGTTCCTCCCAAACGATTCAACTTTGGTTTCATCAGTCCACAAAATATTTTGCCAAAACTTCTGTGGAGTGTCCAAGTGCCTTTTTGCAAACATTGAACGAGCAACAATGTTTTTTTTAAGTGACTTCCTCCGTGGAGTCCTCCCATGAACACCATTCTTGGCCATTGTTTTACATATAGTTGATGTGTGCACAGAGATATTGGACTGTCCCAATGATTTCTGTAAGTCTTTAGCAGACATTCTAGGGTTCTTTTTTACCTCTCTGAGTATTCTACACTGAACTCTTGGCATCATCTTTGGTGGACGGCCACTCCTTGTGAGAGAAGCAACAGTGCCAAACTCTCTCCATTTGTAGACAACTTCTCTGACTGTCGATTGATGAACATCCAGACTTTTAGAGATGGTTTTCTATCCTTTCCCAGCTTTATACAAATCAACAATTCTTGATCGCAGGTCTTCACACAGCTCTTTTGAGCGAGCCATGGTGCACATCAGACAATGCTTCTCATCAAGACAATTCTTACCAGGTGTGTGTTTTATAGTGGGCAGGGCAGCTTTAAGCCACTCATCAGTGATTGGGCACACACCTGACTTAAATTGTTTGGTAAAAATTGGTTTCAATTGCTCTTTAAGTCTCCTTAGGCAGAAGGTTCAGTTACTTATTTCTCCCCCTTCTGTCATTGTTTGCATGCTATCCTCATTAAAATATGATAACCTATAAATGTTTGGGTGGTTTTAGTTAAAGCAGACACTGTTTTTTCATCTGTGTGATTCTGACAAAGATCAGATCACATTTGATGGTGATTTTATGCAGAAATGTGAGAAATTCCAAAAGGTTCAGATACTTTTTCATACCACTGTACCTCCAAGAAGATGCAACAAAGGTTTCCCTGAAGTGCTTGGTAAGTACAAAAAAAAGTAATGCAAGTAAAACTAATTCCTAATTCCTATGAGATGTTTTAAAGGATGAGTTCATCCAAAATGGAAATATACACCTCAGTGCAGTCCAGATAATTTTATGGTGAGGATTGCAGTTGATGACGTTGATGCTGATATGTCTGTTGTGTTGGAAAGGTGACATCATGCCACATAACATTCCAGACCTCTCTACTGCCTTCCTTGTGGACCCCAGGAAGACTAGCTGTCATCTTGCCTCTCAGCTAATGGGGATTCTTTTAAATAAACAAACAAATAAACTGCCTTGGCCATACCTCTTCGGCCCTCAACATTGATTATCCAAAGCAGATGAGGTATACCTTTGAAGCAATTCAGGCCATCTTTTTTGAGCTTGGTGGCTATCGATGCTCACATCGCATCGGATCTCTGAAAACAAAGCTTTTGCTGTGACTGTTAATGGGGAAGCCAGACATGACTTTAACTTGTGTTCTTCAACCTGATGAAGTGCACTGTATTTGAGTCGTTTAAAACAGAAAAAAAGAACTTCACCTCTGTTTCAACTGGCATCAGGATGCGTAGGTGATGGAAAATGAACTGTTTCTTAACCCTGTTGTTGTCCTTCCGTCAAGGAACGAAGAAGCAGGAAGTACAGGAAGGAAGAAGGAAGAAAGGAAAGAAGGGAGGGAGAAAGGGAAGAGGGAAGGAGGGGAGGAAAGAAGGAAGGAGAGAGGGAGAAAAGAAAGAAGGGAGGAAGGAGGGAACAGTCAAAACAGAACGGGTCATTTTGACCTGGTTGTACAACGTGAAGGTTAAGTGGATAAATCACTATTAGAAATGTCAATTTTAGTCAGAGGAGTCTCTCTCTCTCTCGTTTTCTTTTTTGGTTCTGGACAATTTTAATGTCTCTGCTGCCTGTGACATTCTGAAATGTACTTGAGGCACTGTTCAAAAAAATAAATAAGATTTCAGATAACATTTAGTTGTGCTTTGTTTTATTCAGTATCTATTTATTGAGCATTTTTCAAATATAATTACAGCAACAGACATTTTCCTTTATTTATTTATATAGGTACATTTTAACCTCACTGGAGTAAGAATTGTATGTTTATTCAACAAGAATATTTGATGAAGGCAGAAATACATACATACATTGAAACCAGAATTTCTTTGTTAGCCTTCCAGGATTATCCTAATTAGATGAACAAGAAGATCCAAGTTGGCAGAACACTTTTTTTAAAAATTGAACAAATTTTGCTGGTGTTGAACAATTAAAAGAACAGCAGCTTCTCGGCTCTCTGCTTAGTGAAATTAAAGCTGCGGCAAGCACAACTGGAAAGAGGAAACACTGCGTTTTCCTACTCAACAAAAGCTGCTACGACTTCTGAATATGGTCCTCAAAGGATTGTTATAAAAACTGAAATGGCCCGTGATAGGAAAAAGGTTCCAAACCCAGACTGTTGGGATGACAGATTAACAAACGTAACAAACTAAATCTATGATCAGTATTGTCAGAAAAGGGTGAACTCCACTTACTCAGAGGCCAGAAACTCCTTATTTTAGTCAAAGTATCCAGTGTTTACCGGACACATGAGGAAATCGGATAATCTAAGTTTAACATCATGAAAGGGTTTCTAGGGCTGTCTGTCAGAGAGATAAACGAGTGAAAGCTAATAGAATAATGTACTGTAAAATAATGTCAATATTCTAGATATCTCCAGCACTTCTGCCTCCACAAGATGACTTTTATTAAGTTTATTTTAATCCCATACGAATTTATATTTGACATCTTTCATTTTGTCTTTGTAAGCTGCATCAAAGTGCTCTGCTTCTGCCACTGTTAGCTGGTTTTTCCAGTCTCCGACATCTCCTGAAACACAACATGCAAGACATGGTGTCTCCATTCAAAATTATGGTTTCCTCACTAGAAACACAGTTTGTAATTTGCTACATTGCATAAAGTGTGTGTATAGTAGTATTGAACCGGTGGTCAGTCTCAGGCTTTATAGATCACATCCAGCAACAGTTGAACAGAAATCATGCTGTATATTTATTGAGACTCACCTTTCCTGAGAAATTCAGACTTTGTCTGGTCCATGAATTCACGAGGAGTTGTAGAGTAGTTGGACATCCTGTTCAGCTTCATGTTCTTGAACAAACAACGTTCTGCGATCTTCTCCATCACCTCAGCATCCAGACGTTTCTCCAAGAACTGAGCGATTCTGGCCACAGAGTCCTTCAGGTCCTGCACCGCAGAGAAACACACACCATCTCATATTCCTGCCGTGATTCTCACAGCATGACTGAGGCCAAAGTCGTTTGGCAGTTTGGAGGAATATTGCTAAATCTCACCATTATCAGCTCTTCGTAGGAGATGTACATTATGTGCTCTTTATCCTCAGCATTCAGCCAGCTCTTCACATGATCAAACCATGAGCCAAACATAACTAGAAGGGAAACAAAGTATTCCATTATCTTTACCATCGCCCACATTTAATCTGTTACCAGGCAAAAGACCATGAACTACAGTTCAGTTAAGGGTTCCTCTCTCTTACTGTGATGTGTACTGTATTATAAATAAACACTGTACAACAACCTTTCCCATCAAGAAATTTGTGGAGGAATTCACTCTGTGGGCCCGGGTTCACCAGGAAGGATGCCATCCCATAAAAGTGAAAGGAAGATGTAAACACATCTTTGGGGTTCCTCATGACATTGATGACCTGCAGTGATGATAAGACATCCATTAATTAATCACTGATGGAGCTTTGAACACTTTCAGCCTCCAAACATGATGTGTGTGATTCATGACATTTCAATCTGCTCTGCTTTAATTCTCATAGCATTTATGTGCATTTTCTTACTGACATCTCTGTGTACCTGTACAGGTCCTGTACATTTTCAATACCTCAGGCTGATTAGACCTTTGGTCAGATTGGGTTTGGAATTAGACAGACAGTAAGAGACAGACAGAGAGATGAAGGCAGCAGCCTCTACACAGGCCTGAGAGAACGGCTTCCTTTCCAAAGACTATCAATATATGAACTACACAAATTTAGCTCTAATCTCACAAATGTATAAAAAGATTGATTGTGATTGATGGGCAGCATTTTCATTTTCAAAGAATGATGGGAATTCATATCAGGAGGGTATCAACAATCTTGCAGGATGGTGCACAGAAAGTAACCCACTGCTCAACGTCAACAAAACCAAGACGCCGATTGTTACGTTTACAGTAAAAAGATCCAAAGATTACATTTACAGACCATCAGTGGTATCAGTGAGGTCTGGAGCCCAAAGGGTACTAAAAGACAATACAAACCTCAGCCACAGCCCGTTCACCCTGCTGCCATCTGCCGAGCGATACAGAAGTATCTGCAGCCAGGCCAGACTGCTTGTTTCCTCAGGCTGTGCGACTCCTCAACTCGTCCTCTGCATACTACTATAAAATACTTTATTTTTCTGACTTTAATCTATTCATCCATTTATAAAATTTTTGTTTTGTGGCTACAATTAAGGGACGACAATGTGTAACTTATAAAAACATCTTGCATGTTCAGTCCTCTAAACTCTAACCTCCAAGGTGTCTGTTGTATTCAGCCATACCACTGGAAGAACTTACTGTATATACTTCCTTTAATGCTTTAATGACCCATGACACAAACTTTATGGCAGATTTACCTTTGGCTTGGTTTCATAGAAGGATGGTGGCATCAAGTTGTAGTAGAAGTGTGTCGCTAACATGCGTGGCGATGGCCTCTGTTCAAGTTTAAAAGTGCGGCACTGATCCACCTCCAGCCATGGAACACGCTGCCAGTTAGGAAGAGTCTCAACAGGAGCTGGATCTCCTCCGCTCATAATCAGAGGGACAATCTCTTGCATCCAAGTCGTACCTGAACAAAGAACATTCATGTTCTCTCACCACCCATCTATTACCACGATTAGATCAGTCGCCTGCCTTCCACTCTTTCCTTGTGTGTCTTGTCTTCTTGCCACAGCTCGCATTGATGTGCCATCCTGGATGAGCTGCACTACCTGAGACACTTGTGTGGGTTGTAGACTCCGTCTCATGCTACCACTAGAGTGAAAGCACCACCAGCATTCAAAAGTGACCAAAACATCAGCCAGAAAGCATAGGAACTGAGGAGTGGTCTGTGGTCACCACCTGCAGAACCACTCCTTTATTGGGGGTGTCTTGCTAATTGCCTATAATTTCTACCTGTTGGCTAATCTATTTGCACAACAGCATGTGAAACTGATTGTCAATCAGTGTTGCTTCCTAAGTGGACAGTTTGATTTCACTGAAGTGTGATTGACTTCGAGTTACATTGTGTTGTTTAAGTGTTCCCTTTATTTTTTTGAGCAGTGTATTTCGCGTATTTGCAGCATGTTTCTATATTAGTGGTGGCGTGTTTTCTAAATGCTGCGCATGTATAAGGTGTTTTTTCTCCTTTTTCATGTGTCAATTTACATGTGTTGTCTTAAGTAGTTGGCTACCTTTGAGAGGCTCACACACACATACCATCTAAAAATGCAAAAAGATTCTCTATGCTACTCAGTATTCCAAATTCACATAGTATCACAAGCACAAACGGCACGATATCCGCCCTGGTCGTACTGTAATAAGTCAGTTTTTTTAGGAGAGAGACAGTGAGGTTATGAGTGCAATCAGTTTTCACAGTGAAAATAAAACATTGTCCAGCAGCACCCTTTACATTATCACAACCTTTGATACCTAAGTTGATCCATTTCATTGAGTGAAAAAGGTATTTGGTCCCTTACCAACCATAAAGGATTCTGGCTCCCACAGATTAGTCCTTTCACTTTAACAAAGTACTCCTAATCTCAACACCTGTCCACAGACTCAATCAATCAATCAATCAGACTCCAACCTCTCCATCATGGGCAAGACCAAAGAGCTGTCTAAGGAATGGGCTACAAGACCATTGGCAAGAAACTGGGTGACAAGGTGATTAACAATTGGTGAGATTATATGAAAATGGAGGAAGCACAAAATGACTGTTAATCTGCCTTGGTCTGTGGCTCTACACAAGGTCTCACCTCGTGGGGTATCAATGATCATGAGAAAGGTGAGGGATCAGCCAAGATCTGCACAGGAGGAGCTTGTTAATGATCTCCCCACCGAGGGAAAGATGGATGGGGCCATGTACCTTTGTTGCCTTGGCTCTATGTACAAAACATAGAGCCAAGGCAACAAAGGAGTGGCTCAAGAAGAAGCACATTAAGGTCATGGAGTGGCCTAGCCAGTCTCCAGACCTTAATCCCATCGAAAATCTATGGAGGGATCTGAAGCTTCGAGTTGCCAAGCAACAGCCTCGAAATCTTTTGGATTTGGAGAGTATCTGGAAAGAGGATTGGTCCAAAATTCCTCCTGCGATGTGTACAAACCTGGTCATCAACTACAAAAAACGTCTGACCTCTGTACTTGTACTGGAAATGCAAATCAATAAATATTTTTTAATGTGATTTCTGGATTTTCTTTTTGATATTTTGTCTCTCACTGTTAAAATAAACCTGCCATTAAAATTATAGACTGTTCTTTTCTTTGTCAGTGGGCACACTTACAAGATCAATGAGGGATCAAATAATTATTTCCTCCATTGTACGTGGATTAGGGTTGGTGTTAGGGGGTTCAGTGAAACACAGGACACAATACAAAGAGTATGGACCATGCCACCAGAGACGAATGCAAGTGAAACTCAGATCATCCTTCTGACAGTTGCAGTGAAAACCACTCATCCAGATCTGTTAGTCCAATAGAGCAGTAACACACTGGTTCATAGTTATAATTGTGTTTAACACTATTTATTTTGAAAAACTAAGTAACTATCTCTCTGTTCTTGCAGGAGATTTTTCTTCCTCATAATGGCAGAAATGGGCTTCCATAGCTACGTTTCAACATGGCATGTGTTTTATTCACAGTCATTTTCTTCCTGAGTCTGAAATGGTTTAACATTTTGTTTTGAGCTGCAGTAGATAAGTGAGAATCTATACTGGTTTTAGGCCCATTACTCTCATGTTCATTGTCTGATGTCAAATCAAATGCACTGATCTAGAGAGCCAGCACAAAATATCTCGACCCTTGCACACACACACACACACACATTAGGTTTCCATCACTTCTGGGGACATGACATAGACTTACCCTAACCTTAACATAAACCTAACCTTAACCTTAAAGTCTTAAAATGTAATGATTTACATTATGAGGACTTTTCGTTTTGTTTCCGTAAGGAAGGCGAATCCCCACAGTGTGACTGTGTAAACAGATTTATGTCCCTACAACATGAGTAATACATGGTCACACACGACATAGAAGTGACATCACTTAATGAGATTTATTCCATTTTGTGTCACTCATTTGCACACATGAAGGCCCTCAACAAAGCAGCAAAGAACCAGACTATGAAGAATGTGAAAAATGCATTCCCAGTTTTTCAAATCATGTTTAACACTGGTGTGCATGTTGAACAAGTAACAGTCAAACTCACCTGACTTGGGATATGTTGCAATTATGATATCATCTGAACGGAAGGAAAACTCCTCAAAGTATTTCAGGCCCCGTGGAGAGTATATACGTGAGGGCAAATAGACCCCCTTGTACACTGTGTAGAACTCTGCCTCAGTCATGGTTCCTAACAAGAAATGATCAGGATCTCTGCGGGTGGGTCTAACTCATGCAGTGACAGCTGTCTACTGAATCACCATTTACTCTCCTGTCTTCTGATCTCTCTTGCTTGCCCTGCACAAACAAATGTAGAGTCATGCAAGACTGGGTCCAAAGTTCAACTTTCATGTCATATACACTTACAAAGTACCACGTCCATTCAAATGCTATGAAATACATGTTCCCTCACTCTCTCAGGTCTTACAACTGTAATAATAAAGAATGATAGATAACAAAAAACATCAAATAAAAAAGCAGAGAAAATAAGATATCACTGCGACTTATGTAAGGTGCCTACTGTTCATTATTCTGACCGCGTGGGGGTAACAACTGTCTGTGCTCTGACGCTCTGTAATGTTCTGTCCCTCATTTTCCTGAGGGCAGGCGTGAGCACAGACTGTTCTGGGTGGCTGGTGCCCTATATGATACTCAGGACCTTTCTTATACAGGAAGGCCCTGAGTATCCTATGTGGTGTAAATGTCTCAAAGCTATGGCTTTGTTCCTGCCAAACCATGCCTCCTGTAAGGATGCTCTTTGTGGTGGCCTGGTAGAATCTGACCAGGGTTTTTGTGGAGGCAACAACCCCGCAGCACTCCTGTATTGAGAACCATAGAAGATGTGTAGCGGGTATCTGTTCTCAGTCTCTGAGGTCTGCCTGTCAAAAAGTCATATTAGAGGGAGCAATATAGCAATTGCAGAGCTGAAATTGTATGCAATGTAATGTGTTAATGATTGAGCTTTGGAGGTGCCGGTATATCGATTTTGTTACCTTTGGACACACCTGGCTGCTGACTCTCAAGCTCTTGGCAAGAGAGCAAATGGATGTGTTCCTGAAATGTCGTTCTTTTGCTTTAACAACATAAAGTTGTTGTTTTTTTTTGGATAGAAAACTGCACAGATTTCAGATTTGTAATTGATATTACATAATCGTTTTACTCAAAACATTATTATGTTTTAGATACAGCTAAGCTACAGCTAAGGTATCAGCTACAGTTCAAGTTCAAAGTATTTTTATTGTCCCTCGCAGGAAAACTGTTTGCAGCCTAGGATCTGACAAAAACACACAGAACACCCAAATACTGGTGGACAACCAAAAACCAATGTAGTAGACAGTGATTCAGTAGGGGTTCAGTCTCCAGAAGACAGTTTAACACTATCTACTGTTTAACGTGTGAATGGCAGTGGCTGGTCAATCTGTAATCTGTTCTTGGGTCTGCTGGTTTGAGCATACAGTGCTCTGTAGCGCCTACCAGAAGGGATGAGTATGAACAGGCTGTGATGGAGGTGTGATGGGTCTGCAGTCATGTTTCCTGACTCTGGAGGGGTAAAAGTCCTGAATGGCAGGCAGGTTGGCACCATAGCGGGTAGGCTCATTTTAGATACTTAGAAATATTTAGTGTCTTCATTTAACTGTATTTATTACTGTCTTTGTTCTGCTTTACACCTGAATTTCCCCTCAATACAGGGTTGTCTTGTCTTACTGCATATGAGAATGGGTATCCGTTGCATTTATATTTGCAAGTGGCTCAAATATAACCAGCATGCAAAAGTCAGATGACTACAATACAGGAGAGGTGAAAGTTAGAGCTATGAGTAACTCAGGTGTTAAGGCTTACTCATATAAGCAGCTCTCGTGCAGCATGTGTAGTAGGTTGAAAATGCTACATGTGTATGTAACAGACACCCCCCTAATTTTTAATTTTTTGTTATAATATTTGATCTAATCTAATTCAGTTCACAGCTTTCACTTTTATGTCAATACCATAATATGTCAGTAGATGGCACTGTAACGCCACTGTGGATCCATTAGGGAGACTCTAGATACGTGCTCTGCTCATGCGTATTAAACGAGCACTGGCTGGAGCAAGACGTTAACTGTTTGTCCTCTCCCTTATTAATCCACAGGTACAGTTAAACTAGTGACATGTTAGTGCATTACAACAAGTTCGGTAGACTTTTGATATGGTGTTGGGGTTATTTTGAAGACAAACGGGTTGTTTTTGTCAGTTTGTGTCCTGGCCGCGGCCGCCATCTTTCTTAATTATCTCTGTAAGTTTCTGTTTTCCAGTGTTTTATAGGTGTAAGTTACAGACGTTAACTTTAGGTAGCATAAGAAAATGTGTTTTGAGTTTTTTTTTTGTTTATGAGTTAAAGCCAGTTAGTCGAAAGTGAATTTGAGAGTCGCCATATGTAAATTAGTTTCTCTTCCGGTCGCTCGTTAACGAGTCGTTGTCGCGCCATTTTGTCAAACAGTTCAGTACAACGCAGTGTTAAGACAGTGTTATTGTTTTGTATGTGTTGAAGAATGTGTGAGTATGGGTATTTGAGTCAAGTAAGTGTGTGTTTTGGGTAATATTATTTTTGTACAGTTTCATGTTTTAGTTGAGCCAGTTCTTATTTATGTGAAATATAATTTAAATTATTTTGAGTTCATGTACACATAATTTACTTTAGACCTTATGTCTTATATGGTTTATGGTCACTTAGATTTGGACATTGATTTACTTTGTGTAACTTATTTTAGTGTGAATGTGAAAAATTAACTTTAAAATGACACAATTTAGGTGTAATGAGTTTTATGCAGCTGCGTATTAAACGAGCACTGGCTGGAGCAAGACGTTAACTGTTTGTCCTCTCCCTTATTAATCCACAGTTTACAGATTGTTGCTTTATTGGTTACACAGTGCACCCTTGCCTGTGTAACCTTTGCTGCCGGTCCAGATTTCCCCTAGGTCTGGCGCCGGTAACACATGCCTCTCAAACGTCAACAGCTTTCCGAGTGTACTCCTGGTCTCCTGTGCCACCTAGTGGTTGTCACACAGAATATAACACACATTACCATCCACAGGCTCAAAAGATAAAAAAAAGCAAACACGTCCAGTGAACAAAGACCAGGTCCTGGTCTCTGGTCATTTAGAAACAGCTGTGTGTTAGGCAGCTGGACTGAGACAAATAAAATTGAGGAGGAACAGTTTTTTTTTCTTTTTTTGACTCTTTATTATTTTATTTTTTCTATACCTGCAAGTTCCACCTCTCATTTAAGATATTTATGTCCTTAAGACGCAGTTTTCCACTTTTGTGTTAGTATTATGACTCATGATGGTGAGAATCATGTCATTCTTCACTGTCTGACATTATCGGACATATCATATCAACCCCGAACAAGGGTTTGTATCCAATCCCTACTTTCATCTTTGACTCTACCTCTTTACTTTCTACCCCCTATCCGAACCAGGGTTTGCATCCCCACACCCCACGTTTATTGATGCAGTTGGTGAGAGGCAGGTGTAGATGATGGTAGTGCGGCACTTGGCAGTTACATGTGGCATCTAGGCCTGTGGTAGCATTGTAGCAGTTAACAATAGCTAAAGCGGTGGTAGTATGATAGTATCTTAGCAGTTAGCATTGGCATCTAGCTTAACAGTCTAGGTGAATCTAGCTGTATTGTCTTCTTCTGTTCTTCTTAGCAGTTAGCGGTTAGCATTTAGCATTAGCATTAGCTAAATGGTAGCATCGGTACTGTATTGTCTTCCTCAGTTCTTCTTAGCAGTTAGTGGGTTAGCGGTTAGCATTAGCATTAGCTAAATGGTAGCATCGGTACTGGCCACTACCTGGAGCATCTCCTAAACAGGCCTGGGTCAATTGAACGTGGCAGTGCTGTTTGGATTGTGTAGGAGCAGTGTGAACTGGCACTAGGGGGGTGACTCTGGTACGCCAGAGTTCACCGCCTAGCCTCCTGGAGGTGTCGTGGGACTAAGTAGGCAAAACACCGTTGAAGGGAGGTATCCACCTGATGACCCCCAGAGACGTGTTAGGAATCACTGCTCTTTGGCATGTATAGAGGCAGATTAGGGGTCCAAGGTTCTTCACTGAGAATGAATCCTCTTTTTGAGCACAAGTATCTTGTGTTTAAATTAACTAATGTTCCTACTCTTTAGAGATAATGTTTACACAGAGTGAAAGGTTCAAACCCAAACCTTCATGTTTCATGGTTGCACCATTCCATCAGAAAACACACCCCCTGTAACCTCCTTCAACATAAACAATGAGAAAAGCAGACAGACATTGGTTTAAAGGCAAATAAGAAATAGTCAGCACACATTCATTATGACGGTGTAAGTGACTTTAACTGTAGCCAGGCCAGATTTAACTGGCTGTTCTCACCACTGATTGAATCAAAAATGACATGGAACTGAAAAAAACATCAGTGCTTTCTTCTTGACTGTAGAACACACAGTCCACAAGTCAAGGCAGGTCCTGATCACATTCCTGGACTACAGAATCAAGCAAGCGCAAGCAAGCAAGAGAGAGAGAGAGATTTAGTTACTTTTACGTTTTTTCATGAACCATTGACAAAAAAACAACCATCCTCAAAACACAAATACACAAATAAATACTCAAAATAAGTAGATAAAACACATCAGCTCCCCAGAGAAGATAAGCTGGTTTTCTTTCACAGAGCACAAAACATCACCATGAGTTGTCCATGAGACGTTTGTGTTTTTCAGACTTTCTGTATCTAAAGCCAAGAAAGATGTTTTTCTTGGAGAAAACTTTGAACTTTCTTTGAAGGTTCCTGCAGCAACCAGTGTAAAGAGTCATTTTCTGCAACTCTGTCCTTCACCAGCATTTTCCACACTGTGATGGCTACTCTGTAGAAAGGTGGCAAAGTCTGGAACTTCTTTTTTTTTAATTAAAGATCTTTTTATATTGAAGTTTTGTCAATATAATAAATGTGCATCACTACATAGGTGTTACAAAGACAGAAAATGAATCGAGGTGTACATCAATCACGGCATGCACAAATAACATATATAAGGAAAAAATAAAATAAAATAACAATAAATAAATCCCTCCCCTGTCACTGCCAGTTTACTAGTTTAACTGTAGTACCATATGTAATCAGAGAGTAAAAAGTGTAAAAAGCTGAGTTGTATTCAAGGGCCAAGTCATTACAGGTTTTGGAATGGTTCTAGAAAGGGACCCCATGTCTTCTGGAACTTCTTATTTGATTGTTGAAGTGAGTATCTAATTTTCTCCAATTTAAGGCAGGACATGATGTCCTCCAACCATTGTTCATGAGTGGGAGGGGAGGTATCCTTCCACCTGAGCAGAATTGCTCGTTGAGCCAAAGTCTAGAACTTCTGACTCTTTGAATCCATTAACAAGAGTGAGTCATGTAGTCCCAGACAACGACACTGCTTCGGCAGTACCCATACCAGTGGTCCCCACACCAAGTCTTTTGGTCCAAACAGCAGTCTCTGCACAAACTGAAGGCTGAAAGCAGCACCTCTGCTGGCAAAATGTAGCAGTCCTTGTCAGCATCCTCCCTCTGTAGCACATGCTTAGCACGAGCCATCCCCACCTTTTAAGATGGCCCTTTAGCTCTCCAAAGGACACAGATCCTTCACCTAAAAACACTCTCAAGTACTTCATCCCTCCTTTTTTCCAAGTCAGCCCTCCTGTAAAAGCTGAACTGTCCAGCAGCTTTTTCCCACCAACACAGCTTCACTTTTTCCTGATTTCACCTTAGCAGAGGAGATCCAAGATATCAATGTCCCGTTGATTATTGATGACTACCATGACATCATCTGCATAGGCTCAAATTTTAACAGCTGAAGCACAACCTGGAAAACAAACACCTGAGAGTTCCTTCCTGAGTTTGTGCAGCAGAGGTTCAATGGTGAGTGAATACAACATGCCAGAGAGAGAGAGCATCCCTGTCGGACCCCCCTGCACACTAAAAGGTGCAGCCAAACCATCATTTATTTTTAGTATACTCACAATATCACGGTACAGTACCTGGATCTTGGCTATAAAACCTGGGCTGAACCCAAAAGCACTCAGCGTCTGCTACAGATACTGGTGTTCAACCCGGTCAAAAGCCTTCTCCTGGTCTATGGAAATAAGACCAGCATCAATACCCAATGAGCCAGAGATGTCCAAAACATGTCGATTAGTCATTAGAGTGATATTATCACTTATTAACCTGCCGGGCACACAGTAGGTCTGGTACACATGGATGACCTTACTCATCTCTTCTCTCAGTCTGGAGGCTAGAGCCTTGGAGAGGATTGGCCAATGACAGCAGATTGTCTCTGGAGTGACTCCAGGTGTGCTGCCCGTCAGTCCTGTTAAAAGATGTAAAGAGATGTTAAAATCTCTCCAAAGATCTTCAGAGAGAGAGAGAGAGAGAGAGAGAGACAGAGATAGAGACAGAGACAGAGAGAGAACAAAGAGACAGAGACAGAGAGAGAGAATGAATTAGGCCCAAAACAATCTCCTCAATAAATTACAAATTGTAGAATCAGTCATTAAAGACAACCAGAACCCCCTAAATTACCAAATTACTGAAGCAGAGCTACTTGCTAAAATCCAGGTGCTGCAGCCAAGGAAAGCCAGCGGTCCTGATGGCATTTTAAATGAAATGCTAAAACTGAATTACCATAAATTTAACATTGCCATACTAAAATTATTTAACCTCATTCTGGATGTTGGACATTTCCCTGACCCCTGGAGTGAAGGAATCATCACACCAATCTTTAAAAGTGGAAACAAAATGGGCCCAAACAACTACCGAGGCATCTGTGTCAGCAGCAACCTGGGGAAGTTGTTCTGCAGCATCTTAAACAGCCGACTGCAAGACTTCCTCAGAGAGCATGAGGTCCTGAGCAAGAGTCAGATAGGATTCACACCCAAACAAAGAACAACAGACCATATCTACACCCCCCACAACCTCATTAATAAACACGTCCACCAAAACAAGAAAAAAAACTTCTCTTGTTTTGTAGGTCTTAGAAAAGCTTTTGACTCAATTTGGCATGATGGTCTGTTCCTAAAATTAATTGAGAAGGGTGTTGGGGGGGAGGTCTACGACATCATGTACCATGTACACACAGATAAAATGTGCTGTTAAAGTTAACAACATGGAAATAGAATTCTTCCCCCAGGGCAGAGGAGTGATACAGGGCTGCAGTCTCAGTCCCACCCTCTTCAACATTTATACAGATGAACTGGCCGAATCACTAGAACTATCTGACATCCCTGGTCTCACTCTGTCTGACACACAGATTAAATGCCTTGCTCCATCAAAGGAAGCACTACAACAGCAACTGGATCATCTGCAAACCTTCTGTCAAACCTGGGCCCTGACAGTTAATGTGGACAAAACCAAGATTATGATATTTCAGAAACGACCCAGGGGTCAGGGAAACCAAACCAGGTTTTTCCTTGGCACTCAGGAGGTGGAACACACACATGACTACACATACTTAGGACTACACATCACATCCACAGGAAACTTGAACCTGGCTGTTGATGATCTCAGAGAGAAGGGAAGAAAGGCTTTCTATGCAATAAAGAAATCTTCTAAAGTCAACACATTAGATTCTGGCTCAAAATATTCAAATCTATAATTGAACCAATTATTCTGTATGGAAGTGAGGTGTGGGGTCCTCTTGCAAAGCAAGATTTTGAAAAATGGGACAAACACCCCATCGAAACCCTGCACACAGAGATTTGCAAGAGCATCCTCAGAGTGCACAGGAACACCCCCAACAATGGATGAGGAGCCGAGCTGGGCCAATTCCCCCTCCTAATCAGCATTCAAAAAAGAGCCATCAAATTTTATACACACCTTAAAACAAGTGACCCCAACTCCTACCACTACAAAGCTCTGCAATGCCAAGAGGAGAACATGGAGAAGAGCCCCCTCAGCCAGCTCATCCTGAGGCTCAGCTCCTCTCAGGACAGCCCTCACACAATCTGGACCCAACAAATCATAGAACAACAAAAACAACACTACATTAACTATTGGACATCTACCACAAAAACACAAAGCAAACTTCAATGTTATTTGGCTCTAAACAGACTGATGAGAAACTGAGGAAGACTCTGACCATGTACAGACTCAGTGACCACAGCTTCGCCATAGAGACTGGCAGACACAGACAGACCTGGCTGCCCAGAGAGGACAGGTTGTGATAGCTCAGTCCACACAGACAAGTGGAGACAGAGACACACTTCCTGCTGAACACACGAAAGCAGAGTTCCTATCAAAAATGAAAGTTCCAGTCACTGACTTTGATTCTCTGCCTGATCAAATTAAAATACAACACATCCTTGGAGAGAACAGAGACAGCAGCTTAGCAGTAGCTATAATAATTTGTCACAGCCTGAGAGACACCTGACACACCTGTCTATATTTACAATCTGTTTATTATTATTATTATTATTACTATTATTATTATTGTTGTTGTTGTTGTTGTTGTTATTGTTATTATTTAATCCATGTGTTGCAGATAAATCGTTCTGTGACATATGAATATATTTTCATTATAGATTTTTAAAGTTATTATTGTTAATTATCTATTTAATGTACATATCTAGTTTTGTGTAAATTATCTGTTATATATATATATGTTTTTTCTCAATTACTTTTGTTGTTGTACTTAATATTTGTAATGGCTTTGGCAATATTGTTGATCTCCAGTCATGCCATTAAAGCTTATAGAAATTGAAATTGAACTTGAGAGAGAGGGACAGAGAGTGAGACAAATAACAGAGAGAGAGAGAGACAGATAACAAAGAGAGAGAGAGATAACAGAGAGAGAGAGAGAGGGCGGTAAGAAGGAGTCTAGAGATTGATGTTAGCTCAGCAGAGGACAGTGCCTGCAGCCACAGGAACAGCGCTGCCTGACTCTGAACCATGACTGAGGCAGAGTTGTACACAGTGTACAAAGGGGTCTACGTACCCTCACACCTGCACCCCCCGGAGAGCCTCAAATACTACGAGGAGTTTTCTTTCCGGCCGGACGACATCATCATAGTAACATATCCGAAGTCGGGTGAGTCGCTGTTGGCTGAGTATTGGCGGTGTTCCACGCGCCTTTAACCCGAAGCTGCCTCGCGCAGTCTTCGCCTTAGAAGGATGTTATTCCTGTTTGTTAATCGCTGTGCCGCGTTCACGGTCCTGCAAACAAAGCGCCTTAACGACTCTAAAGTTAATTTTCTTACATTTACATTTCACTAAGGTCAAGACACGAGCTAGAAAGTCAAGCACACTTTTCTGTAAAGGCACGCATCCATCCCTCCTCTCACAGGACTGCCGTGCACAGGAGTCTGTGTACAGTTTCTCCCTGTGTCTGCCCTGGAGACATACTTTTTGGTGGCCCGTTTGTTTTCGTTTCTAGCGTCACTTTGACAGTCCGCATTTTGTAAAGTTGCACTGTGGCTCTGACGAGGTCCATAGGTGCACGTTATATAATCCTTTGGCTCACTCCTCACTCCTCACTTCCGCAGTCTGAGGAGCTAAAGTTACATCATCATCAGAATATGAAAACTCAGGCCGCCCTACATTACAGACAGTTCCACTCTTTGTAAGCACATTCAAACACATATCAACCTTGCAGAAAGTTAAAATCATATAAAAACTGTTGTTAAATCATTGTATAGCGTGTTAATTTGCCAAGGTCACTTTAAATTGGAATAAAAAAGAAGGCATTGATCATATTCAAGGCAGAGAATGGACTGAGACTGGGCCAGAGCATTTTCATCCAAAAAGGGTCATTGCGTGGTTTATTTGATCAATTTGTTGATTTACTTTCTTTAATGTGGGTTTGCTTTTACTGTACACTCTTGATTAAGTGTGCCATTCGCGGGTGGCAGTACACTCCATGGTATTTATTGTATTTATTAAAGTTGCCCCCTATTTGGAGGGTGAAAATAAAAGTTATATCACAAGGTGAATAAAAAAGCAAAAAATGTGCATTAGTCATGAGTGTAACTATACATTCTTCTTTTGTTTAGGTACGACTTGGATGCAGGAGATTGTCCCTCTGATCTTGAGTGGAGGGGATCCAGCTTCTGTTGAGACTCTTCCTAACTGGGACCGTGTTCCCTGGCTGGAGGAACACCGGGCCTCCATCCTTAACCTTGAACAGAGGCCGTCCCCACGCGTGTTTTCTACACACTTCCACTATAAAATGATGCCACCATCCTTCTTTGAAGCCAAGCCAAGAGTAAATTTGCCGCATTGTTTGCGACACGGGTTGTTAAGGCATTGCAAGTGGCAGCATGACAGTTTAAATCCATGTGAGGGAGTTGAATACAACAGTTGAGGTTTGAGTTTAGAGGATGTTACATGTTGGCAAAGCTGGAATCCAGTCGTGCAATCCTGGGTGTGTGGGATGTAGAAGTGGTTACTGGTGGTTGATGGTATTTGGTGGTTGCGTGGATGAATGAGGTGGTGCCTAAGGTGTGTTTGCAGCAGCCACAGAGATTGTTTTAGTGATAATGATGCTGCAGGTGGTCTGTTACTGACAGCAGAAGTAGTTGCGCTGAGAGTTATGGCCCCGTCGCAACAGCCTTTAAAATAGTGACATTTTGTACTAGAAACTGTGTCATTCACATGGAATCAGTGGCAGTCAATGTTCAACGTTGGTAAACACTGACCAAGAGTAAGCCGTCTTAACAGTGCACCTTTGAGGGGATGGAAAGCCGAAGAGTCGGAAATGGAGGAAACTACCATACATTATTAACTGTGTTGCACCATCCAGTTTTATTTAACTGAATGATTTGCAGACAGTTATGAGCTGGAGTCCATGGTACAAATACATCTCTTGAATAAACTGTGTGTGCTTGTTGTCCCATTCGTGACCGAGCAAGTGAGCTCGTTAACTAGCAACTAGTTAGTTCTGTCAGCTTCTTCCCACTTCTGTCAGCCCATACAGAACAAGATATGCACAGTCCTGTGAAAAAAATCTCGTTGTCATTGTCATGCTATAAGAAGACAACGTGGCTTCTACGTATATAAATGGCCTTATCTTTCATTAACACGTCGTACAGTCAGACACAGAGATGAGGGAAAATTAAAGTAGAGCAGATTGAAATGTCATGAATCACACACACCATGTTTGGAGGCTGAAAGTGTTCAAAGCTCCATGAGTGATTAATTAATGGATGTCTTATCATCACTGCAGGTCATCAATGTCATGAGGAACCCCAAAGATGTGTTTACATCTTCCTTTCACTATTATGGGATGGCATCCTACCTGGTGAACCCGGGCCCACAGAGTGAATTCCTCCACAAGTTTCTTGATGGGAAAGGTTGTTGTACAGTGTTTATTTATAATACAGCACACGTCACAGTAAGAGAGAGGAACCCTTAACTGAACTGTAGTTCATGGTCTTTTGCCTGGTAACAGATTAAATGTGGGCGATGGTAAAGATAATCTAATACTTTGTTTCCCTTCTAGTTATGTTTGGCTCATGGTTTGATCATGTGAAGAGCTGGCTGAATGCTGAGGATAAAGAGCACATAATGTACATCTCCTACGAAGAGCTGATAATGGTGAGATTTAGCAATAATCCTCCAAACTGCCAAACGACTCTGCCCTCAGTCATACTGTGAGAATCACTGCAGGAATATAAGATGGTGTGTGTTTCTCTGTGGTGCAGGACCTGAAGGACTCTGTGGCCAGAATCGCTCAGTTCTTGGAGAAACGTCTGGATGCTGAGGTGATGGAGAAGATCGCAGAACGTTGTTTGTTCAAGAACATGAAGCTGAACAACATGTCCAACTACTCTGGAGCTCCTCGTGAATTCATGGACCAGACAAAGTCTGAATTTCTCAGGAAAGGTGAGTCTCAATAAATATACAGCATGATTTCTGTTCAACTGTTGCTGGATGTGATCTATAAAGCCTGAGACTGACCACATGTTCAATACTACTATGCACACACTTTATGCAATGTAGCAAATTACAAACTGTGTTTCTAGTGAGGAAACTATAATTTTGAATGGAGACACCATGTCTTGCATGTTGTGTTTCAGGAGTTGTCGGAGACTGGAAAAACCAGCTAACAGTGGCAGAAGCAGAGCACTTTGATGCAGTTTACAAAGACAAAATGAAAGATGTCAAATATAAATTCGTATGGGATTAAAATAAACTTTATAAAAGCCATTCCACCACGTCATGATGCACAGAAACCCAAAAAGAAGCAGATGCAGCCGGTTGTTCTTCACCAAAACGTTCTGTTCGCTTTACATTGTGGAAGCAGAAGTGCTGAAGATATTATCTGGAATATTGACAATTTCCTGACAGTAAGAAAACTTTCTTTGATGTTGTCTTAGTTTCCACTGTTTAACCTTTCTCACAGGTAGGCCATGTAGTCTAACCCTACATGTCAAATATAAATTTGAAATAAAATGACTTAAACAATGAGAAGAAGTTGACTACATGTATACTACAGTACATATGTGCTTTTTATATGGAAGACTATGAAAAATATTGAAAATTGCAAGAGGTTTTTTAAAAAAAAATTGCACATGGAAATTTGACAATTGCACATCGATGTGAAGAATTGCACATGGTGGGTATGGATAAGTTAAGTACAGTGTTTGCTCTATTGCACAGTAGATCAATATATATGTGTCACAGTAGAAATAAAAATACATGCACAGGCGCAGTACTTAATGAGAGTAAAAGAATGTAATATTGCACAAGGTATTGCATGTGTGTGGCAGTGGGATGTTACACAACAGTAGTGTAAAAAACTGTGTGTGTGTGGACGCTGTGCTGCATCATACAAAGCCTGAGCTGAATAACCTGAGAGCTGTTGAAGTGAAGGACCTGCAGCAGCGTTCCTTCTTGCAGAGTGGATGCAGCTGTGTGTTGCTGAAGGAGCGGCTGACGGCCCCCACAGTGTCATCCAGGGGGTGGGAGGGGTCGTCAATGATTAATGTCAGCTTGGCCAACATCAACATCCTCCTCTCACCTACATCCTCAATGGTGCCCAGAGGGCAGCCCAGGACAGAGCCGGCTCTCCTGACTGTATACTGTGTTTAATTAATAATTATTTCATTTAGAGAGTTTATTTCAAATGTTGCAGGAAAAGACCGCCACTATATCATGTTCAAAATGATTATGAAAGCAAGCTAAAAGAATGATCATCATCACCACTTTATGTCACTATCCAGCTTTTATATGACAACCAACAGTAGGTCACTTTATTTGCAAGTCAGATGCTCATACTTACAGTATCTTTTTCTCCATAACAGTAGCTCCTGTGATAGAGTGGTTTCCTCCTATGTGCATGAACCCCAGCAAGCCCTAGGTTAGCATCAACCAAGGCCAGATGGGACAAGTGATCTCTGCAGCGCATTCCAGCATTTTGACCAGCATGACTCTGCAGGAAGGTACTGAGTTATTTGATGACCTCACCTGGCCCCATTCAAGACAAAATGAGTAAAGTGTGATCTCGCAATCCAGCCACCAGACATATGTGCACCCCGGTGCGAGGCACATTGCAAACCCTGCCAGATACAAAGGCTACCTGGAGCATCAGCTGCCCACAAAACAGCTTTTCCAATCCTGCTGTTTCCTGCAGCATATGCGCCTAATTGCACACACTGTCGTCGTACCAGCCTGGACATGTTTGACTCAGGCTGTCTCTCCAATGTGTGGAGGAGCTGAGGCCCTGTAGCTCTTGTCCTTGCCCAGAGTTTCCTGGTGGGAACTGCTTTTTAACCCCCCTGGTTAAGCGTGGTGGGCATGGACATGAGGAATGCTACTCTCAAGTTAAAAGATATTGTTTTGTTTTGTTTTGTTTTGTTCTTGTTTTTTGAGTGTCAGAGGACACAATTTCTCCTCACAGTGCAAATGTTTCTGAGTTTTATAAGGGAAAGAAGTGTATGGTAGAGCTTCAGCTGGGTTTTGTCTACAATGTTAAAATCCAGGACGCACACCCAACTGCCTGCACAATCCACAGTCCAGCACTCACTCTGTAGCTCCCCACACACAGAGACCACTCCCCTTAGCACCAAACCTGTCAGTCAGCATCGATCTCCCCCTCTGACTGTCCTTGAAGTCAGCTTGAACCAATGAAATGCAGAGAAGGATGTAAATCCTGCACTGCCAGAAGTCCTCCATGGTGATGGAGGAAAACATCAGGGTCACCACAGAGATGCGGAGACGCTTTTTAGTTTGCTGTTGGACCTGACTAGTTACTGCATGTCTACAGTGACAGTACACATGATTTGCTCCAGAAAGAAAACAAGTGAAAAGTCCTTTACACCTGTCAATCCAAATGATGTCTTATGAAGTATGAACTGTTGTGTTAGAAGGGGAATATGGAAGGTGTTTACCATCTACATTCATAAGTAATCTAACATTACCATTTACATTTCTCAAAGAATGTAGTTTTCTGTCTTTTTCTGGTGTTTTTTAGGAGAACAAAGAGAAACACACGAGATGAGTGTTTGGGAGTAACACAGCAGAAGTGCATGAGCATGAAATGCAAATATTAGCTCAGTGATTCTGACAGTTCAAATGTAGTCTGTTTGTAAAATGTGACCTTCAGTTCCTTCATTCAGTAAAAGATTATGTCCGGCATGGAAGGACTTTTTACATGACATCAAATCACATTTTAATAAATTTCAGGATGGGAAAAGACCGATTATGTTTTAAGATCACAAAATAAACACAAGGGTGGTAGTAACAGGAATCCTGTTGTGCTGTCATGAAGCATCTTTGTGTTGTTGAATGACACCAAAACAACTGAATTACACTGACTTTACCCAGTACTGGTAAATCTGTAAATCCGGCAGCCCTTATTCTAAGCCAGCAGGTTGAATTGTCATTGTTCTGAAGCTTTTCCATCATACAGGATGACATCCCCTGCCATCCCTCCTGGTAAATATTGCACCACCACAACAGAACATTCACATTTAATTTTAACACTGAAAATCATACAATATAATATAATACATTATAACAATCAATCAATAACATACAAGTGTGGTCTAGACCCAATAATTCCCACCACGAGCAAGCATGTGGCGACAGTAGCAAGGAAAAGCTCCCTTTCTACAGACAGAAACCTGAAGCAGAAGCAGAACCAGACTCTGGGTGGGCCTGCCTCGACCAGTTTGGTTGGAAGAATAATAGTGATGATGATAATAATAAGAATAATAGAAAAAAATAATAACAATAATGTTAAGAAGAAGAAGAAACATGCAGTCTGACAGTTTGATCTTCAGACTTGTGATCAAGTCAGTAGCTCTCCATCAATTATGCCATGTAGTAAGAGACACAAGAAGGAATAGGGCTGTAACACTTACAAGTTCATGGAGTAACATCTAACACCCCTTCCCTCAAAAGGTCACACATGGGTGCCATAATGCTCCATAATGCATGTAAAAGTGCTACTTTTGTCATCCTCACAAACACATCACAGAATTATTTATGACCACCTCACAACTATCTGATGTGTAAGTCAACACATGAAGGTGAAAAATGCAAGCATTCAAAATCCTTATGTTTTGTCCTCAAAGACACAAACACTTCTGTCAAGACTAATGAGGGTAAATATGCTCCCATAACTCTGATCTGCATCAGGATTTGTTGTGACAAGGTGACTCATCTCTAAGATGCATCTTTACCCATGCCTTTACTCCAGCTGAGGAAGAGGCCAAGAGAGAGGCTTCACTGCCCTCTTGTGGTGATAAGACACTCATCCAGCCCTACTGTTCCACCCTTCAACAGTCTCAACATAATACTGTGTGTGAGGATGTCTGTCATATGGTACACATGACAAGGCAGGAAAAAGAAGAAGTATGTGCAGCTGGAGGGAACTCAGAAGTTTCTATTCATAATTCGGTGCTGTACCTGAGAAGCTGAAGTTTGATGGGATGTTTCACAGCTGTGACAGGCCTGCTGGGGCAGGCAGGCAGGTCTGAGAGCTCCACAGTGGGCTGACTCTGAGAGGAAAGGAACAGACAGTGAGGTTAGGCACAGAGTATGTAGGTCACTTTAAGTTTAATAGTGTATGTCAACAGAACACCTTAGAAGACAGTTTAGCATACATGGTCAAGTTTGAACTTTTTGACCAGTGTCTCAGGAGTACCATTCATTAATTAATTCATTCATTCATTCATTCATTCATTTTAGGTGCATGACAGATTTCTATATTACTATATCACCACTGGCAACAAACATTCACGCAAAAAATAGGGGACAAGACAAAACCCCAATTGTCAAGAAGTATGTACCAGCTGAGAACCGGGATGAACAAGCATTTCTTGCTGAAGTGAGTAATTTTATGAGCAATTTTTGCACAAGAACATTGTTCTCGAGGAAAGTTTCGTATTTACCATCTTTGTGCTAGAACGTGAATGCACCATGCCGTTAGCTTGGTAGCCGCTACCAACGCGAGATGAGTTTCGCTTCTTATTTCGTACCGTATGGCACTTAATTGCAACAACATTCAGATTCCGAAATACCAGCACTGTGGCCCTGTGACTATTTTAACGGGCGTTATTGATTGAGTAACATGATTAATTTGAAGTTATATGATCATACATCTGATATTTGCTAACGCTAGCCAGCATAGCAGGTCCGCTGGCTAAGGTAAACGGCCCCATTGGTTATGTCCGTCAGCAGAGACTGAGGATGCTGAATGACGGCAGAGGCGCACACTCGACAGCTGCATCTAAAGGGAATTATCTGGCACAGTAACAGGTATCTGGAGAGTCAGTCAGCCATACCTAACTCGCCATTTTAGTTAGTGTTAGGTAGCTGATTTTAGAGTGATGCTAGCTCATAACTTAGGTTAACTATCTTGCTAGTACTCAGTGCAGTGCTTTGTTCGGACTGTGGTTGGACGCGCTTTCCTGCCAGATTCATTAAGGTTATATTCCCTTCTGAGAGGAGTCTTTCTAACGTTACTTGATTTGAAACGATATCAGGTTTATCGTTAACCCCATTTGACTGGCAACATTATTTGTGCCATCATTTGACAATATTAGCATGATATTAGAAGTGTGGAATTCAATACTCTTGCATGGTTTGTTGGGACGCCCCTTCCTGCTCGACTTCAACCCCGATTTAAAAAAGTTGGGACGCATAAATAAAAACAAAGTGATCATTTACTAATCCTTTTGACATATGCTCAACTGGAAACAGTACAAAGTCAATATATTTAATGTTTGACCTCATCAGCATCATTGATTTTTGTAAATTTAAGCTCTTTGTGAATTTGATGCAGCAATATTTGGCCTTGAGCAATTAAAGACTTGGAAAGCTGTGGAACACTCCAAAAACACCTGTTTGGATCATTCCACAGGTAAACAGGGTGATTGGTAACAGGTGATAGTATCATGATTGGGTATGAAAGGAGCATCCTGGAAAGGCTCAGTCGTTCACAAGTGAGGATGGAGCGAGGGTCACCACATTGTGAACACATGATTGTATAAAGGATGTTACTACATGGACACTTTGTAAACACAGTTCATTTGCGAATGATCGCCTTCTGTTTTATTCACGTTTTACACAGAGTCACAACTTTTTTGTTGTCAGGATTGTAGTTGCTACCTTTCTCTGTGCCACCATTTGACATATACTGTATAAGGCTTATATGAATTCAGTAAGCTTGGCTTGGCTATAAATTGCCACGGTCAAGTGATCCGTGATGATTTTGATGCTCATCTCTTCGTAAGATGAGCCTGGCTATGACCATGCAAATGTTCATATGGTTTTACTGAACAGTTTTTGAGAACATTTAATTAGAAAGTGCTCAAATTACATTATAACACATTCAGAATGTTCTCATAACTGCACAAAAAAAATCCTTAATAGGTGACATAGATTCCTGTTCAGGATGTGCATGTTAAATATCATATGATTTTACTGTATTTTACTTTATTTTACTTATTTCCTCATATTGATAGATTGAAAGATTTCTTTATATTGTGACGTTGTACCATTCAGGAGCTTTAAAATTTGCAATTCTATATTAGTGTTTGACACAGACCAACTGTGCCATGTGAACATCAAGCAAACCATCCAGTCTGGGGCCATCACTGACTGGGTAAGGTTTAGTTTTAAGTGTTTTACTGTATTTTTTTTATAAAGTTGTGGGTGTTTGTTTGGTCATTTTGTGACTTTTGCCGTATGTGAACCACTTAAATCAGCCATGTCCAAACTATTCCATAAAGGGCCGTGTGGCTGCAGGTTTTCGTTCCAACCAAGGAGGAGCACACCAGGCTGGACTCATTTAATCAGCTGATCTCACTTTTCAGCTGATAACTAAGGGATCCCTTGATGTTGATTGGTTGGCTTGGTGTGCTCCTCCTTGGTTGGAACGAAAACCTGCAGCCACACGGCCCTTTATGGAATAGTTTGGACATGCCTGACTTAAATGAATAAATGAAAAGCTGTGACCGTGACAACAGAAATGTAACATTTGGTTAAAGAATGTTTGGCCTTTTACAGATCCAGTGTGACAGCTGATGTTGGTGGTTCCATGCACAGTGCCTGCAGATGGACACAGCACTGCTTCTACATGCAAAGACCGCTGACTGGAATGGCATGTACAGGATTTCATACTGTAAGTTTCTTGCCTTTTTTTCTATGCTCCTTGCTGTCGTTGTGTGTATGAAGGGGGTGTTGGAGTAAGACTGGTAGTAGTTCTTTTGTCCTTTTTTTTTTCTCTGAAACTTTACAATTTTTAAATAAAGTCAGTGTGTTCAGACTGATCCAGAATCCTAGTGCATTAGTTGTGTTGCTATGGTGCATGGACCAGACATGGAAGTGAAACCTAATCCTGACCTAAAGCTACGACTAATTAGGTCTGACTGTGCACAGTATTGCCTGTGTGCCCCGTCACACTTTTGCTGTCAGCCATGTCATCATCACCATTTTCTCTCTTGTAATGATTTTTGTCATCATCATCATTTGCAGTGCCTTCCCCTTGTTGTTAGCTGCAGCCCTAACTGTGAGGAGAGAGAAGATATGATGCACTGACCACATAGTCACAAACTGACCAATGCAAGGTATGTTGTAGGTGGCTTGTTTTCCAGAACTCAGTTATGGTGGATTTTTCCTTAAATGCGCACAGCTGTTTTCAGCGTACTCACTGACTGCTTGCAAAGCTTGCTCTTCTGTTGCATTGTGGGTAATTTAGGTGCCAGGTTTTAACAAGGAAGAACAGTGATAAATTGGTAGGGTGCTCTTTTAATAGTCACACTAGTAGCAGGGGTAGCAACATCTTTTCTGGCTGTGGTTATTTCATTAGCAGCATCATTGGTGGTGCTCAGGTTGTATTATCACCATTATCTACATGTGTTTCATGTGAATATAATAGCACTGATTTTACCCACCCTTTCTGTTTCACTGTCCCTTGTAGACACGAGGAAATGAAACAGAAAATAATGCGTTAAGGTTACTATTGTGCTAATTCTTGTTAGGTGGGAAGAAGGAAGTGATGTGATGTGGTGTATGTGCTAACATGTGACTTTGTTGACATAAATATCCACATAGTTGTCTAACAGGTAGTTGCAAGTTGCATTCTTAACCTTTGTTTAATTTGTTTTCACAAGTGGCACACTAACTGGGTGTTCACACTGTTATTAGGTCACATGACTTACGGCGTGGCAGTAGAGGTGAATCAGCTGGGAATAGTCAGGAATGTGAAACTCAGAGCCACTGTTTCGTTCCCCTCCCTTCCTCAGTGACTGCAGCCCTCATGCTTCTTCTGTTTTGTTTCCCATTTGTCATTGCTGTCCATCCACAGACCAGTGTTGGCCACGTTCATCACCATGTCACCTGGTAAATACTGTATCACTAACTGTGTGTGTCAGTTAATATCCTCAAAATCAGACTTTTGAATAAATGACTGCCTCAGACAAACAGGCTTACTGTAGGAAAGAGAAGACAGGATAATATGTCGCTCTACTGCAGCCCCATCTGCTTTTGCTGCTGTTATTATGGCCTCTTTTTTTTGTTGTTGTTGCTTTGCTCATGTGGTGAGGCAGTACCATTTCCTGGAATGCGAAAGTGTCGCTGTTGGTCACAGTTGGTCATGGACTTGAATCAGCTTGTCAGTTACTTTCAGTTTCATTTCTCCCTAACTTTACCCCGAAAGAACCACAACAGAGAGGGAGGGAGGGAGGGCAGGTTATAAGCTAAAACAGGAAGGTTGCTGCCTTATACACAGTATTTCAACTTGTGAGGGAGATGAAACACTGATCTTGTCACATGAAAGAATAGGTAAGATACACCTAACCTCTTCGTATCCTTGAAGCAACTTTGTACTGTTCTGCTGTAGCTGCTATATATGTTTGAAATTGAATGCTAATTGTTTTGATGTTTCGGTGCGACTACAGTTATGACTGCTTCTGTAACGTTCATGCCATGGTTTCACTAAATGAAAAATACAGTATAGATTTTATATTTGCCAAGCTATGGTAGTATCACGGATTTAGAAGGGTTAACAATTTCAACTTTGTAGTATTAATGGAAACATTACCTGTCATGCCGTCAGACAGACTAATGGTTCATTGGGTGTTCCTCTGTTGGAAGAGAAAGTAATCCACCTTACTATTTATTGTAGTCAACAAGGTGATTAGAGCCTTCTAATACAATATTGTAGTTTTAGCATTTGTTAGTAATGATGAGAGTATTGACTAGGGCTGGATATTAAATTACAATACTTTGAGTATTGATCAAAGTGTGCCCATACATTATTATACATTTATCAGATCATATCAAATGCTTAGACAGATTGTTAGTCTTTGGTAGTTATAGACAGCATTTTATTTAGACAAAGTTGTTGTACAACTGAGTTTTTAGTTGTACCTTCTTGAATTCTCTCTCTTTTTAAACGCTGATATATTGAGACATTTGGCATATTTTTGTGATATTTTAATGATAATAGTTATGTTCTTTACACCTGCCATAGACATGCGTCAATGACTTAATACATCTATTTGCTCCGTTTTGGTCTCCACCAACTCATGACAACAATTTTTTTTTTAACTTCTAAAAGCTCCACTATGTTCAACCCAGATATATTTGTGTTTATTTGTATATATTGGCACTATAGACAGACTGAAGCTGGATGTTCGAGGCTGATTTTTTGATCATCCAGTAATTCTTTATTGCACAATATCCACTTAAAGACTAAATAGATGAACACATTAGGTAAAGAAACATTTCTAAAAACAATCTCTTACATCTGGTTATTAAAGAATTATGAGATATATAAGATATATACTGAATGGGACATTTTGCATCCAAACAATAAACTTGTTACTGTGCGCTGGTGTCATTTTTTGTAAACTCCCTGCCTCTTTTTCACCTCCCTCTCTTATTAAGGCTCATTCTCTGTTGGTTCTCTGTCTGTGGTTTGTGTGCATTTACGGCACATTACTACTTTACGACATATCTTGTCTGTAGCTATCTTATTAGTGAAATCACAGACTACTGGTAAACTGCTTTGCCGTGTCTTTTAATGGTGGTCTCTTTTTTCCCTCAAAGCATTACTCAAGATGGAGAAGGTTCTGGACAACATAGTTGCCATGGTGAAGCAGCACCCAGCTGGGATCCCCCTGAAAAATCTTGCTGTATTCTACAACCAGACATACCACAGGAACCTGACTTTATCCTCCTTGGGCTTCGACTCCATGGCTAGCCTGGTAGCCTCTCTGGATAGGGATCTGGTTGTGGAGGGGAAACTTGTGTTTCACAGAAACCATCATTGTGCAAAGCAGGCTGGAGCTGGGACATCAACAAAAGCTACAGAGGACACCAGTACTGTAGAGGTTTTGGAAAGTATAGTGGCCATGATGAAGAAGTACTCTGCTGGGATCCCCCTGAAAAAGCTGGCTGTCACTTACAGCCAGACATACCACAAGAACCTGACTTTATCCTCCCTGGGCTTCGATTCCATGGCTAGCCTGGTAGCCTCTCTGGATAGGGATCTGGTTGTGGAGGGGGAACTGGTGTTTCACAAAAGCCACCATCATGCGAGGCAGGCTGTAGCTGGGGCATCAACAAAAGCTACAGAGGACAGCAAGAATATGGATGTTTTGCAGAATATAGTGGCCATGGTGAAGCAGCATTCTGAAGGGGTCCCCCTGAAAAAGCTGGCTGTAATTTACGGCCAGACATACCACAGTAACCTGACTTTATCCTTGTTGGGCTTCAACTCCATGACTAACCTGGTAGCCTCTCTGGATAGGCATCTGGTTGTGGAAGGGGAACTGGTGTTTCACAAGGACCATTGCCGTGAAGGTTGGGCTGCAGCTGAAGCTGGAGCATCGGCAAAATCTACAGAAGACAAGGAGAGGATTGAAAAGGTGCTGGGTAATATTGTGGCTATGATGAAAGAACATCCAGATGGGATTCCTCTGAAGATGGTGGCTATAGTCTACAGCCAGAAATACCGCCACAATCTGACCTTAGCTTCACTGGGCTTCAGCACGATTTCCTCCCTTGTAGCATCTTTGAAAGGAGATCTAGTCATGAGAGGGGAAGTGTTGTTCCACAGGATCCACCAGCCTCCAAGTCAGCCTGTAGCTGGGAAGTCAGCGAAAGTTACAGAGAACAGCACGACTTCAACACCACAGAGGGGCGAATCACTTATCGCTACCCCTACTGTTCCAGCCAGCCCTCACTGTGCGCCTCCCACGCAGGCAGGAATTGACCATTTATGTCCTCCTTTGACTTCCACAGCCTCTTTATTCTCTACCTACTGTCTGCCTGTTAACACATTCTTCACTGCGTCCAAGCCACCTGAGAAACTGACCCAACAACAGCTGTACCAAAGGGTATTAGAGGTCAGTTATGGAGGCAAATACATATAACAGAGTATTTTTCAGTTAGGTTGTGTTTACAGTCTTTGTATTTGTTTCTGATGTTCATCTGAGATCTAGTTTACTGCTAGTAGGGTCCCAGACAGTGCATGTTTTATCCAAACATGATACTAATTACCTTGACATAGAACTCAATAATAACCAACGCACCATTACAGAAGGGTAGTAGACATAAGATAGACGTGGGGTTGTGAGTCTGTGATGCTACTGAGGCTCACCGAAACAGAAGGGAAACCTCACAAGCAATTTTCAGAAAATAATTTTGGACTTGCCGCTCTCAGATTCATCGAAAAGTCTTGTAACACAAACTCTGAAACAGACAGCAGCTAAATCTGAACATTAAGGTCTGTTGCTGTTGTTAGCCAAGTTGTAGTTTAGAATTGAAGACTAGTTATAAACTGTTCCCTGGGGCAAATCACAAAAATCTTATTTCTGTGACCTTAAAGCTGCAGTTTAAATAATTGTGCTTATTTAACTTAAACCCAGTTGCTGTGCCTTGTGGAATCAGATTGCTGTTAGAGGCAATGCATTTGCCGATTTCCCCAGTCTGTCTGTGGCATGGATCCCCAAGCCCATTGGTTTCTACAGACATAAGTCCGTAAAAACAGATCTCAAATATATAGTTCTGAAAAAGGCTCAATATATTCCTAAAACAGCAGGGCACTGTAGTTTTTAGCAAAGGCTAGTCAAACTTGAGGAAATAGAGTATGTTTGGGGACTGTTTTCAGTTGTGGATAAATACACATTTTGTGCACTTGGATATATTTATGGCAGTAGGACAGCATATGCAGGATTGAAACATTATCCTCTAACAAGTGCCTCACCACTTGTAATTTCATTGGTCCGTCAGATACCAGACGATCAATGCAGGCTATGCTGCCCTGAGAGAGAAGGATGAATGGGTATTACTAGGTGCCCAATGGAACATTTTTTACTCTTAGCTCTGCCTGACTGTAGAGTAATGTTAGGAGAGGATCCACTGAATAGTGAATAGTTGAGCCACCCAAGACCTTAAGTAAGACACCTGAGGACTGGTTTTGTGATGTGTTGGTGCCCAGCCCATTGCTTTGAAATATTGTGACACTTGTGTTTCAGAATTGCTATCCCTGCCAGGCACAGAGATTACTTCATCTATGGTGTAATACTTGAAAGGGCGTTGCTTTTCTAATGCTTTTTGGCTGACTTTTCACTGTGTAATTTTAAGGCATATTCACAAATTTAATTGAAGAGTTTGAGTCATAGATAGAACATCAAGGTGCAAGGTATTTTGTTTTACTCAACTGATCTCAATTCAAAAACTTACAGTCAATACTGATGTAAATAAACCCTCAGAAGCATTTAAAGATATTGAACTAATAACTTTGATGTAGTTGTAGTTTGGATGTTGGAAGAAAATGACCCGTACAGCATACAAAGTAATTACCACTGTCTACATTTGTACTGTATGTAAACCACCTGGTCAGCAATAGTTTGTTAATGTGTTCCAGGTGATATCGAAGTACCAGTTGAGTGCTCCATCAATGCAGCAGCTCCAAACCTGCTATGCTGAACAGTTTGGTGAACAGCTTCCTCTTGCGCAGTACATGTCTCTGTATGACAACTGGAAAGCATCGAACCCTAAGACGCTGCCCACTCAACCTGAATCAACAGAAGATCCCAAGACTGTTGTATTGGAGGCAACTGCAGGTAGGCAAACATGTCAACATTCAACTTCATGCATAAAAAGAAATGCAGTTACTTCTTCATACTTATGATACAAATATGCGTTGTCATATCCTGCTACAGCAGCACAGGATCTCACGAGAGAGCCTGAAAAAGAGCAGCAGCAACAACAACAGGCCGCTGTGCCCAGCTTCCTCTCTGGCTCTGACTTTCCAGTGCTTGGGGCAGGTGCGAGCTTGACCAAAGAGCAGAAGAGCAAAATTAGAGGTGCGACAGCAAGAGCGGGCTCTTCCCCTGTGTTTAGAGAGGCTTATTGTGCCCAGCTGAGAGAGGTCCACGGCGCTAATATGCGGGCACTTGAGGCTATGGAGGAGGATGAGGAGGATCTCACAGGGAGGAGGAGGAAAAGAGTCCTCGATCAGGACGTGGTCAACAGTCTGATGGAAGATGTGATACGAGACATTGCTGCAGAAGGAGAGCTGGTCACCAAAGAGAAGGTGAGGTGGAAGGAGACATGTTTTGAACATGCACATAAAGATGTCCTGTAGTCCTAAACCCTCCACATTGGACCACATAGTCCAGATTAACAAAAGTATATGCTGCTACACATGACAAAATGTTGCTGAAGGACATGTTCACCCAAGAGCATCAGGGGTAGATTTTATGTTGCATCTGCACAGCTAACTAAATTACTGTATTTCATTTCCTCATTGTCCCTTCAATGTCTTCTGCAACTCTATCCAGGTGATATCCAGGGTGTGCGAGCTGTTGCAGGTTCCCTCTTTAGAAGCAGGAAGGATAAAACCTTGGATGACTCCGGCTCTCAAAGATCTTCAGTACCTCATGAGAGAGGTCAACATGTTCATAGAGGTTGGCAAACATATATTTGCTAATACTTGTTTTAATCTGGATGTTTGGTTGCTACTGAAGTCTTTTTGTTCTCTTTCTGTCAGTCTACTGAAGCAGTGACATCCATCTGCACCCTGTATGAGCTGGGCCAATCACTAGCCGGCCTGAAGGACAAGAAGCACTATGAGGAGCTAAATCTGGGGCCCCTCTGCAAACTACCTCTTGTCCACCGCATGTTCAAGATTGACAGTAACACAAAGGATGACGACATCCACCAGATCGAGACAATAGACATCTTAAAGGTCTGGCTCACATGACAAATGACATAGTTGATAAAACTGGTTTTAAACATTCCCCACAAACAGATATTATGTTCATTTTTGGTGATTGAGCTTTGGATTTAAGCTTCGCAGTTTTACATTCCCCAATTGGACTCACTTTTTTGTTTGGACTATTAACTCTTGAACCAAAAATATTTATTTTGGTAACACTTTCTGCGTGGGAAGAGTTGATTCATTTAGGAGGCAATGAGCTGTGGTTCACAAGTATGTTTGCAGATTATGTAACATTTAGGCACTTAATATTACATATAGCACTTATATTTACATGCTGTTAAAGCCACTAGGAACTGGATGCAGAACAGCATTACATTAAACATTAACTAACACCAAAAACACCACATTTTCCTTAGTTTCTGGAAGAAGTCCAGATGTAAGGATAGTAGGGATGTTTCTATTAGATGTAAATTCAATCAGAAAGGCCATGCAAAATAATGCAGGTGACCTCAGGGGGAAACACAACAGTAAATCCATGTAGTTGAGGTTACTATGGCAGCACAGGAATCCCACAGCCACGGACTGTATGTTTGAGCCACATTAACCTGAATACAAAATGCTAGTTTTCCTTCTCTGTCATGAGACAGTTCACAATTGTTCAAAACAGAGATCAAATTAAAGTTAAAAAACAACAGGGAAGAATTTTACAGCTCCTGATGACGTATCTGTTAACTGATGACGAGACCGTGCACACTGTTTGACCGAATTAACTACGAAGTCATGATTGAGTTTCCTCTAGCTTTAGGTTGGTTCTGTGTAAGGTTTTCACTTCTTGAATGTGTCTGTTTCCATCGTTTAGCAACTTCGCATTTTCCGGAAGCAGCTGAACAAGCCGAAAGTAGACCTGCCTGAGTTCATGAAGTATCTGTCTGACCAGTACAACTGTGACTCTCCCTACGAGCTGGGTGTCAGGATACACAGCATCGGGCTGCCCATAGCAGTAAGAAACATGACCGACTGCAACATTCCAGGATTGTTCACCGATGAGTAATCCCTGTAAAATTGTGTTTTAGGCTTTGTTTGCCAGCAGAGGCAACTATGTCAAAAATGGTTTACAGTGTTCTGAATCTGCCTGCATAAATGGCCAGTGATGCAAAGGGAATGTTTAATCAGTCCCTGCAATTGAACTTGTTACCGAGTTGGATCTTAATGTCCTCTTATGCCAGGATCAGCCTACATGGATTTTGAGACAATTTTGCCACGGCCGACGAATTACCAGCATCACGGCAGATTGAGAACGACAGCCGGGCTTCTATAAAGACACCAAAAAGTCTAGCATGTTAGAATTTTTTTTGGTCTTGACACACCTAGTGTGACATCTCCTGTGATGTTGTGGTGCACAACAGGGTCATGCTTAGGACATCCCACCAGCCTTCGCATTCACTCACCCTGCCACCATGATTTTCGTTAAAAAATGTCAGCACCACTAAAAGACCTTCTCTCACCTGATCCATGTGTGTTTTGAACACATTCCTAGAAAAGCCACTGGACAAAGTTACTGGCTATACTCTTACTACTTCTATTATATACTGTAAGCATATCTGTGTGTCATCAGGGGTGACCATATCATAGGTGGTCACTGAGCTGATGAGAGAGGTGTTGAACTCTCGGCACATATCATCAACCTATCTGGTGGACATACAGCACAGTGGTACATTTGAGATGAAAATACGTTTACCCATGTGTAATCCTCAGCTTGTTTCACTCTCCTTCTCAGACCTTAAGCAAGGTGAGTCGCTCTGAGCACATCATCATGGAGCGAGCCAGGGAGGTCATCCTCAAAGAGCTGGAGGAGGAGGCCGACGAGCAGCTGAGGAAGATGAAGAAGAGCGTGTTAGAGCCATTTCAAGGCGCAGGTTCCTTCTCCTCCACAGGCAGCTTGGACCTCAGGAAAAAGTACGCTTCCCTGCCGGCGGCCGAGCTCGTGCTGGCAGTCTTCTCAAACGCAGAGGAGGTGTTCACTTCTAAGATGGCCATGGTGGGTGCTAGACAATGACAGATGTGTGTCAGTAATGAAACCGATGCTTTGTCAGGTGCATCCAAAGAGCTTGCTCAGTGCCAGAGTGGTAAGTTTGTGTCCACTTTCTCAGGAGAGCACCCTGCCGTTGCTGCTTGACTGCTGAGTCATAGTTCCACTAAGCTTCCCACTATGAGCCTTCAGGGGGATAACAAGGAGCTAATGGCTGTTCTCCAATTCTGAACTCATTAAGAAGATGTCACCCTTCATAATCTCCTAATCCTTAATGAAGGCGCAAGAAAAAGTTACTTTTTAGCTAATGAATACTGGCTAGACATTAGATTTGTATCTTAACTCATCTTGGCAGCCGTGTACGTGTTCATGTTCTGGGATTATCTTTATCCTTGTTACTTTATCCTACTTATCTGTGACATAGTGTGCTTTTTTTCTTAATCATTAATCATCATCCAGGTCAGGTATCATTAACACCACCATTCATTTGTCCTGCTGTCTGTTTTCCAACATCATTATATACTGAGATGGAGAGTTGGAGGCACATTGTATGCTGTCGCATTCAGACGTCCCTTAATTGGAACTAAGAGCCTTGCCAAAACCGTAAACACCTTTTATTTTGAAAAAATGCAGAGGTCGCCTGAGTTGTGGAATAAAAAGAGCTACCATCTCAGTGACAAGGATCAGTTCCCATCTCCTTCGTAGGCCTACAGAGGGAGTTAGCAGCAACAAAGACAGCACTGTTCAGCCAGTGTAAATTAGCATTTTTGCCCTTCTTCTGCCGAACAGGCTTCAGGTTTTATGCTTGCTGGATTTATCAGAACTGCTAAGCTTTTAATTAAGTCTTTTGTTTGTTTTCTAGGGTTTATTTGTGCCAGTAAGAAAGGCAGAAACAAACTGGCATACTTGTTTCTGCACATTTTCTCCATACCTCATGTCACAATATCATGTTATATCAATATCAGCAGAGTCAGCCTTGAATATTTATCAGAATTAGTCAATGAAGCAACAAAATAAACAACTTCGGGTGTGTATTGCATGACACTTACTGCACTAGGATGCATGAGCATCTGTGTTGTCTGTGTTTACTTTAGAGGGAGTAATGCATATTGTTTGAAGCAAAGACTTGGTATTTTTTATGCTAACACATGAAAAACAATTACATTTGATGGCAACCAGAGGGGGCGTGCCAGAGACACAACTCAATTGTCATTTGTCATGTCTTATCAATGATTCCCATGTCTCTGATAAGTGCTTCTGTTTGTTTCCCAATCCAGCATGTCCAGAACTTCCTGCTGCAGGTGTCACATAACCGACTGGCCAAGGCTCTGTTTCAGTTGGCCATCTGCGGCGGCTCCCTTGCTGTCCCACAGGACCTGGTGCCTAAAGACAAGACATCCAAAATCACAGAACAAACTAAAGCAGAGGACAAAGCCACCACATCCCTCCCCAGTGAAGGTATTTATACAGGATGTAGTTTTTCTGCCGCACATTTTAGCTGGTCTGATTGTGTCTGCTAATGATGTATCTCCTCTGTGTCTCCTCAGCCAAAGTGAAGCAGTACCTTAAAGACAGCCTGTCCTCTCAGAACTCAGCCTTCACACTGGCCCACATGGCCTCTTTGGAGAAGAAGTTGAGCAAACACTTCCAAGTCAAAGATTTCCTGTCTTTAGAGCAGGGCAACTTTCTGGACTTCCTGGTTAAAAACAATCAGGTGCAGATTGTTTTTTAATAACTGAAATTGTTTATTTTGCTGTTAACTTGCAGAGTCTGTATGAATGTGTATTACATATCTGAGGCGTTTTACAGAAACTTTCAGAAAAGGTCTCCTGGACTTGCCACAGCAATAAGATGAACATTTGTCTTTGGTTGTGTGCAGCTGCTGCAGGAGACACTGGGGTCTACTATTATTCTGGGCAGTGGCATCATGGAACTTGCAGGCAGTGGTTTTAGACCCACCAGACAGGATGTGTTTGAGTTCATCAACCAGTGTGGCGACATAACCTCCACTAATCCTGAGGAAGTGAGTTGCTTAAAGGCACAAGCAAAGTTGTTGCAAAACATACACAGGCATGTGAGAAAATTAGGACACCCCATTAAATAATCAGCTCTTTATTTAGAAATGGTACACATACCAATATCCAGTCATGTTTTTATGTATTTTTCAAAAAGAAAGTGATTTGATTGCAATTTAACAACAAAAATGAACATTGTTTGACAAATCCAAAAAAAGAAAAAAAATAAAGTATGTATTTCAATGGAGGAAAAAGTTAGGACACCCTACCCCCTAGTAGCTAGTGTTGCCCCCTTTGGCTGATATGACTTCAACGAGACGCTTTTTGTAGCCTTTTACCAGTCTGACATCGATCAGGAGAAAGTTTGGCCCACTCCTCAATGCAGAATTCTTTCAGCTGTGAGATGTTTGAGGGGTGTCTTGCATGTACAGCCCGTTTCAAGTCACCCTACAGCATTTCGATGGGATTAAGATCAGGGCTTTGACTTGGCCATTCCAGGACTCTCCACTTCTTCCTTTTTAGCCAGTCCTTGGTGGATTTGCTGGTATGCTTTGGGTCATTGTCTTGTTGCAGTATCCAGTTACGCTTCAGCTTTAATTTTTTGACAGATGGTTTCACATTTTCTTCAAGCACCCTCTGATACACAGTAGAATTCATGGTGGATTCTATGATGGTGAGTTGGCCAGGTCCTGCTGCAGCAAAGCATCCCCAAACCATGACACTGCCCCCTCCATGCTTTACAGTTGGTATGAGGTTCTTTTCTTGGAAGGCTGTATTTGGTTTACGCCAAACATGTCTTCTGTTCTGGTGTCCAAATAATTCAATTTTAGACTCATCTGTCCAAAGAACCTTATTCCAGAAGTCGTGGTCTTTGTCTATGTTCTCTCTGGCAAACTTCAGTCTGGCCTTGATGTTTTTTTTAGAGAGCAAAGGTTTCTTCCTTGCACACCTCCCATGCAAGTCACACTTGTGCAGTCTCTTTCTGATGGTAGAGTCGTGCACTTTCACATCGACAGTTGCCAGAACCTGCTGTAATTCCCTTGATGACACTTTAGGATTTTTCAGGACCTCTATGAGCATCTTGCGTTCTGCTGTGGGGGTAAACTTGCTCGGACGGCCAGATCTTGGCATGGTGGCAGTTGTTTTAAATGTCCTCCACTTGTAAATAATTTTGCGAATGGTGGAATGGCTGATGTTAAATTCTTTTGAAATCTTTTTAAATCCTTTACCAGACTCGTAAGCGGCCACAATCTTCTTTCTGAGGGCATCAGGAAGCTCTTTAGACCTCACCATGGCGCTCACCTCAACATACCAACTGTCAGGGCCACACCAAACTAAATTTGAGGTTTAAATAGGGCAAGGCTCCATTCAAATGCTGGGTAACGATGTACTAATCATGTGCACCTGACGTGATGCACCTGTTTGGGATTTGCAACATTTTAAGAGGGATAATATAGGGGGGTGTCCTAATTTATTCCTCACCAGAAATTGCATTATTTTTTAATTAAATTTTACAGAAAGTTTTAAACAGGCTTTTCTTATTTTTTTATTGTTTAGTTATCTTACTTGGAACCCTCAGTTTCATTAAAATTGACATTAAATACCCATATGTCCAAATATATTTTAAAATACACAGGATTTCATGAGGTGTCCTAATTTTTTCACATGCCTGTACATGTTTAAGCACTTGAACAAAACCCTTCCTCTCTCAGTGTCAATTTTCTTTCTGTGTCGCTGTAAAATACATGTTTTACAATTTGGAACATTAACATTATCCACCTTCCTGTTCCCAGCTGTCCCACATTGAGTCAGCACTGAGGTCCCACTACAGGGTGCGAGACAGTCGTGAACTAGGCTACGGCACTCTGCACATGCTGGCTGGCCTGGTCCAGCGCCAGAGAGGGCTGGCTGAAGGAGGACTGAGCCCGGTTTACTATGAGTCAGCCCTGTTCGCCAAATACTGCAAATCAAGGTTAGCAGTGTGTTACGAGACAGACAGACTTTATAAAGCTCACTCCAGGGCCAGAGAAGGCATTATACAACTGTTTTCACTTGTCATGATGCTAAAACTTAATTTTATGGTTGAAATCGGTGGAATGCTCCTTTAAAAGAGCTAACTGCTGAATCAAAATGTTGCATCTGCCAGAAACATAACCTGAATGTGATGTCATCATGGGCTTGATGTGTCAGTAGCTTTTTAAGAGATGTGAACATTTTCTTGCATGTAAAAGTTTGTCCTCATGTCCCCAACGTCCCTCCCCTGAACAGTGCTGAAGGTGGGTGTGAGGCAGTGGGATGCCTAGGTGAGATGTCCAAGGCCCAGGCCCTGGCCAGCTTGCTCTCCTGCCCTCTGCTAGAGGATTTAAGCGAGTGGAGCCAATGGGAGTTGAACTTCAAACCCGGTCTTGGCTCCCTCAAAGAGTTTATCGAAAGAAATGCAGGTAGGAATCAGCCACAGTGAGCTTGCGTCTCATCGGATGTATCATTTGTAGATACCTGGACTGCGCATTCTCCTGTGTAGTGAAATTTTTAATTCTGCTCTGTGTTTCTCAAACATGCTCACTTGGTGAAAAAAATTGTAGTGTGAAAACATATCTTTGTGAGGAAATGTGGTTGTTTCAGTAATAAATGGTAGGGAAGAGTTATGGGATATGTACTTTTAATATTGCAAAATAATATGTAAAACTAAAATGTGAAAAGCAAACTCTTTCTGTTTACTTACAACACAGCTAATACTGGCCTGGCAGCGTTGGAGGTGATGCCAGGTTTGCTGCTCAGGATCACCACACACACGGGGGACAAGCATTTCTCGAGCGCTGCCATGACCCTCGACCCCGTCGGCACAGCCGGCCACCTCGTGTCCATCGTGGTGGCTGACGGCATCGTCAATGCTCCCACGGCCCTCTTGGCCAATCACATGCAGAGCTCCCTGGCAGCTGCTGTGGCGAAAGAAGGTAGTGATGCATCAGGGCAGGGCTGGGAGACTAATGTGTTGTATTTCAAAGTGTGTCATTATTATTAAAAGTGTGTTTGTGTGTGCTCTAGATCTGTCCCAGGCTGAAGAGGATGTGTCATGTTACAGCAGAGTGGCCAAATTCCTCTTGGCGTGTTTGACACGAATCCCCATCAGAACGTGCCGGGCTCTTTTGCAGCAGGTCAGTCGCACAGCATTGTCCAAGTGAGAGGACAGTCATTTCTGGAAAGAAGTTGTGTTGAGGTATTGTCTTAAAGGTTCAGTTTGTAGGATTTAGTGGCATCTAGTGGTGAGGTTGCAGATTGCAAAAATGCGAAAACATGACGATTATATTTTTCAGTCAATTATACACTAATGAACACATAATTGTTAATTTTATATTCCATTTCTACCAATAGATCCCCCTAAATCCTACATGCTGGGCTTTTAAGAAGGCTCAACAGGAAATAGAAATAGCTCTGAAGTCCAGAACCATCCAAGTATCCTTGAAATCCAATCAGTGCATTTCATAATCTGTGCATTTAGGTTTAACACAAGATCAGTAGGTGTATAGCATCATTAGCTGTCAGGCTCAGTGAAACAAAAATCATACATTCTGAGTATGGAGAGTAGAGATACTGATGCTGGCCTTTTATTTCTTTTGAAATGTCGGTACTCAGAGTGTATAATTAGGAAACATTCTTCCCAAGCAAACAGATGGAGCACAGCTTTGAACAAACAAAAACTGTTAACAACATTTCAGTGTCTCCTTGACCAAAAGAGTGGGCAGCTTTAGCCTATGAATTTAATCCGCTCACCTAAATTGAGGAGGTGGTAGTTATCAGTCTTACAGTTGTCATGCCAACCACAGACCTTTCCAGCAAGCCAGTCTATTCAGATAGATAGAGCCTCTTCCTTGCTTGTTGGTCTTTTTAGGTTTACTCCAGCTGTAACTCCTTTTCACTTGTTTGTTTTAGCAGCAATTCCTACTGCATAGTTTGCATAACAAAATACCAAAAGGCATGATTACCGAATGCATTTCTGTTGGAACTCTGATTAAGAAATGGTGTGCATGTTCTTGTGTGAATGTGAATTTCAGGTGTTTTTGGAGCCTTTCTCCCGTGTCATTGGCCAGGCCAAGTCTAAGCAGGTCCTGATCACTGTGGCCCAGTCTGACTCGAAGCACATGAACTGTCTGCACCGGCTGGGCATCCTTCTGGGCATCACAGACTGGGTCAAAGACTACCAGAAAAAGCTGAACCCTCCACAGAGCCAAAATGGCAACATGCACACAGCTCCTGTTGAACCAGCCAAGGTCAGAATACAACTCAGGAAAAAATAGAAAAACACGGACGAGTCATGTTTGAAACGGACCTGGGAAGGTCATTTCACCTGCCACTAATTACCGTTAATTCTGCTGGCGACTTGATGACAGGCCAAAATGAGACTTGGCTGACATTTCTTTTGCGTGCCCTCTGCAGTCGGTGAACATACTCAGCCAAAGACTTATTCCCTCTGTCCCTCTTTTAAGTCGCAGCTACAGGCCACTCAAAATTGTTTCTGTCCTCTCAGGCTACAGATTTCAGCGGAATCTTATGAGTTGTAGTTATTTCTAACTTAAGTTTATTCAAAACCTGAATGCCACCCAAACCAAAATTGATTGAATAAGGGATTTGAATGCGTTCAGATATGATAAGAAGATTTAATACTGAGATCGGATTCAGTAAGTGGATTTGATGTTGGATTCGGATTGGATAACGTGCTATCCTGTTTTCAGAATCAGAATCAGCTCTATTGGTCAACTACGTGTGCACATACAAGTAATTTGACTCCGGTTTAAACGTCACACTCGGACTTGCTTAGGAAAAAAGGACATGAATAGCAGTCACCCTACTCTTTTAAAAGAGATGTATTAATGAAACACTCCTGTCCTTTGTTAGATCCCAGGTACATCCTATATATTGAAATTATTGAGTACTCAGTGATTTAGAAGTTAAATTAGCTTGCCCCTGCATCTTGTGCATACAGTGTATGTTTAATGTGTTCACTGTCATGTTCTTCTGTCTTTGCTATTCTCAACCTGGTAAACTTGGCCTTTAATTTTCTTTTCTTTCTTCAGTCTAATTTGATAGATTCTGAGAGCAGCAGTCTGTCGGCTCTAAATATGAGTGAAGATGAATATCTTGAGGATAACATCATGGACAACAGCTTTGCCTCTTCCCATCTCAACCACAGCCTACAACAAGGTGATTGACGGTAGTACTCCACCACAGGAATGTGAACGTTCCTTTTGTACTGTGAATAAATAACTGTACAACTTTCCCTGTCTTAGTTTGTAATAAATGCTTTCTTTTAGTCAACGGTGAGGAAGACGTAGAGGTTGAGGAGGGAGAGGATGAAGAGGAACTGTATGAGCTGACCTCACTGCCTAATGGAGCAACATCAGACGTCAGCAGTGAAGCTGAAGGCGGCCAGGGCGAGGAACAGCCAGAAATGTCAGATTCTGATGAAAAATATGCTTCCAGCAGCCAATCAGAGACCACATTAGTCGTCCAAAGAGCCATAATTGAGGACATCAGGTTTGTTCTCATAATGTCACCCTTTTACATTTACCTACGCTATGTCCATAGCAGATCTACACTTTGTTCTTCCGTCTCTTCTTTTTCTCTGGCAGGAAGAGTGAGTTTGGTATCGGTGTGGAATTGACTGCTGAAGGCCAGAAGCTGATGCAGGTCCACCAGGACAGGCTGGGCCGCAGCTTAGACCGCCTCTCCACCGAACTCTACAGCAAAGACACACACTTTGTGCTGGAGCTCATTCAGGTGGCTCCTATAATATTTACTCCCTTCAGGATGAACCAAAATCTTTATAATTTCTCAGTTGTTCAATAGAATCATACAGGTTTATTACAAATACCCAGTTATTACCAAACCTAGTTAAACTGGAGTCATGGTGTTGCATCTAAAGGGTTGGACTTAAAGTTACCTTGTGACATTATGACTTTAGACATACCTCACTGCTGCTCGTTTTTGCTCCATTAAAGTATTGTAGATATAACATTGCAGTACTTCAAGCTAAACATTGTCTAGTTGTTTTTGAGCTAAAAAGGGCCGAAGCATTATATTTATTTTTAAATTTACTTGTGATTAATTATGATCATGCGTGGTTAATATTCTGAAAAAGTGAAAAGCCTTTTGACATTTTGATTTACAGCGAAGACAGCTCTTCAGAGTTTCATATTTTATAGTTTCATTTGACATATTTCCATGACTTTATTTCCATTTTTCAGAATGCTGATGACAACAGTTACCCATCAGAGGCAGGTGTCGTTCCAGCGCTGGCCTTTGTGGTGGAGAGAGACTGCATCACCGTTCTCAACAACGAGACCGGCTTCCAGGAGAGGAACATCCGGGCCATCTGTGATGTGGGCTGCAGCACCAAGGGCAAACACAAATATGGATACATAGGTAACTGTGTACATGGTGCCTTGATGGGGATCAGAAGTTGTAAATCAAAGCTCATAGTTAGATGTCTTGTCTTAATATGGTGTATTAATGATCCTGATTGCTCCACTCGTCGCAGGACAAAAGGGCATCGGCTTCAAGTCAGTTTTTAAAGTCACACACTATCCTGAGATTCACTCCAATGGCTTTCACTTGCGCTTTGACAAGACCTGCGGCCCCATGGGATACATCCTCCCCCACTGGGCTGAAGATGAGAGGCCTCTGGACACACAGCTGAAGGACATAAACCTGCACAGGTTGGGTGATTGAGAAACAGTGGACATATTTTACAGCAGACACTTTGAATTTCATGATAGGTAAAGCACAGGTGTTACTAACAACATTAATGGTTCTGTTCTATTCAAGTGTCCCAGTAACTCATGACAGTGTGACAGTGAGCAGTGACTAATACCAGAGGCCTGAAACTGAAGCAGCTAAATGGAGTTCAGTCGTCATTCATTTTATTGTTATTATTTCAGCCTTTTACACCACTTTTCCTATGTGGGAAAAAGTGTCAGTAAAGGGCTGTCTAACACAAACATCATATTTTAACATTCACGTAAGCTATATACCTATCTATATACACACACACACACATATGTGTGTATATATATATATATATGTGTGTGTGTTTTAATGCTGCATGTTTGATAATCGAACCATCATTTGTCTAAATACCTAACTATATTTGTTCCTTTACCAGCTGGACCACTAAGATCTGCCTTCCTCTGCACTCCGAAAGCCATCAGACCAGGAACCTTTTCCATGACGTCCATCCCTCCCTGCTGCTCTTTCTGCACCGTCTGCGCTCCATCACCATCTACAATCAGGTAACTCTTGCACATTCATCTGTGCAAACACACTTAGTTGATGTCATTAGAAAAAAAGAATTGACTTATTAAGGATAACCTGTTCTGTATTTTTCCACCTCTATGCATCTACAGAGTGAGAAGCGTCTTGTGACGATGACTCGTAAAGACCTGAGTCACAATGTGTTAGAGGTGGAGCACACTGAGGGCATTGAGCGCTGGCTAGTGGTCAGAACTGCGTTGCAGCCCATGAAGGTAATGCACTCACACTAATATTCAGATTAACTTCTGTTGCTTCATTTTCAAGCACATGTGTCATTTTCAGACTCTAGACCAAGAGCTTGATATCAGTTTTCATCCTTCCTGGGAATAAATACAACTCACTGTAGCTTTGCATTTTTCTGACATGCTCCTGTGTTTGCACCGTTTAACCGTTCCGTTGTGCTCCGCAAAAGCCCCCCCCCCCTCGCCATCTTGCCAGATTTTGTGAAAACTCACTCATTAGGCATTGGTTCCTACATCAAGCAGGAACATATGACAAAAAAATCCAGACACACATACAAGCACATAAACACCACCAAGCAGATTTTAATGATCTGTCAGTCTGAAAGGACGCTATAATCCCTGCTGCTCTTTCTTCTTCAGTCACCTTTCTTCTTCGTTTTCCCAGAGGCAGCCACCCATTACGTGCAGTCAGGTTATGTAAGAGACGAAATGAAGCTGAGTGAGAGAAAATATGTTGAGACATTTTGTGCTCCAGCTTCCAGGCAGCCATTTAGCTCCAATATCTATTCCTGTAAGAAGTCATCTTGTTTGTGAGCTGTAGCATCTGTTTTGACATTGATCTGTTTCTCCTTCAGATCAAAGAGGACGTCGAGTCCACCGAGCTTGCCCTGGCTTTCCAGCTTGACAACAGCAACACAGAAATTGGCATTGTATGTAAGCCACAGGCACAGCCTGTGTTTGCTTACCTGCCCCTTCGTAGCTTCGGCTTCCGCTTCATCATCCAAGGTGAGAATGGAGTCTAGAGCTATAGAGCTTTCTGTTCAGGGACACACAGTTCGCTGCTCTCACTCGATGCTCTTCTCCAGGTGACTTTGACATCCCTTCCTCTCGGGAAGATGTTGACAGAGACAGCTCGTGGAACCAGTGGCTTCGATCAGAGATACCTCAACTCTTCCTCAAGGCCATGGATGTCTTCACTGTAAGATGATATTGTATCTGCAGCATGATGGGAGGAAAAGAATTCACTAATAGAGCAAATGAGATGAGATGTTACTTTAACAATCCCTGCAAGGGAGCCTTATCATTTGCAGATAGTAGTAGTAGTAGAACACAGCAAACTGTCAGTGTGAAGCATGCAAACTGACTAGAGCAAGTCCACAGGACACTGAAGTAATACATTATTTCAAGGAAAGTATAATTTTTTGATTAAAAGTAAAAAACATTGCAGATTACCTGTGCTACAGCAGGTCATATGGAGGGATATTAAGTTAAGGTGAAAAATACCTTGGGGTATTTTTTAACGGAAATAAAATGACTGAAATAATGATATGAAAATAATAGCAATAGTTACTATAGCAGAAGTATTTTTCATTTCAGTTCAACCAAATTCACTTTGCAGCTAAGATAAGTAAGGCTTTGGCTACTATTTGAGAATGTTTGGTGCGAAAAAAAGTCAGAATCAGAATTTGCAGCACAACTGTGGATGTCCAAAACATAGTAATAACACAGTGCAACACAGTAATAACAACTAGTTGCACTGATTAGTTCTCATTATTTATTGTTGTCCTTAAATCTTGTGTCCTGTTTTTCTCCCTCCCTAAGGATCACTCAGAGTTCAGGGGGCTGAAGGGCCTCTGCCAGTTCCTGCAGTTTATACCCCTGCCTGACGAGGTGTTCGACTTCTTCAAGCCTGTTGCCGGGCAGATTATTCAGATGCTTAAGGGCAAGGCCTTCCTGCCTACACTCAGCTCAGGTATTACTCACACATGCAGGCTGTGCAAATTGAAATTTAAAACAGTCACACAAAAAAAGCATAAACAAAGCAAAGATATTTCTGGTATGCCAGCGCTTTGAGCTCAGATTTGCATACTAGAATCTAAAAATGTAGCATCTAACCCTGAAAATGTTCCTCTCCATGCTCTCTCACCCAGATGGTAAGGTTGTGTACAAGCTTCCGTCCCAAGTGGCTGTCTGTGAGGACGCTGTCATCCGCAACGTGATTCGCGCAGACGAGCTCGAAAGGCATCTGTCTCTGTCTTACCTCCACCCGGGTTTGAGAAATGCCACACCCACCTCCCTGCTCACTCACCTAGGAGTCCGATTCCTGCGGGGATCTGATGTTTCGACAGTAACCACAGCCATGGCCAAGGAGCTGATGAGAGTGGAAGGCATCCATTCAGGTGTGTGCAGTCAGTGTGTGTGGATGGGGCAAAGAGGGAGAAATCTGATGAAAGTCAGCCATACCGTATCAAATTATGGCAGATCACAGTGGATTATAACTGCCTACTGAATACAACACGTGTGAGTGAAGAAAGAGAGTGATAATACAGCAGCTCAGATGCATTAGTAGACATCACTTACTAAACCCATGTTAGTACGCCCATGTAATATGTGAGCACAAGTTTGACAGCTGATATGATTATATCTATGCAATATTTGCTGATGAATGCACTTCTTGCTTAATTATTGACCTTGTTGGAATAGATGGTTGTATTTAAGGCATCATGGTGGGAAAGTAATATACTGTAGATCTTCATCTGTCATTCTTTTAAAATGTTAACTGGTGTGTCCTGATGGGTGTGCATTTGTTGGGTACACACAGCTCTTCATTTTGTCATTTTGAAAACTCATTTCTACATGATGTAGAACTCAGTACATTTTCAACACCAACCCTTTGCCTTCTAGATGGCAGCCTGCGTCAGCTGGCCAGGCTGCTGGTTTGCAACTTCCGAGCTCTAGAGCACGGCTATGGCGAGGCAGACGCCATCCTGCAGGCCCTCAGGGATCTACCCATAATCCCCCTGGCTGACGGACATGTGGTGGCACTAAGCAAGGAGGGAGTCTTCTTTCCAATGGAGGAAAGCAAGACCAAAAAAAACAAAGCTCAAGCTCAGACAGGTAATTTCACTTCAGTGTGTGTGTGTGTGTGCTTGCATGTGTACACTATTAAAATAAAACTACTGTACATCACAACTTAAGTTTAATTTTCAAACCTTGGGAATTGCAGCGACCTCAGAACACTGTGGTGACATCTCTAACAATAGGTCCAACATACAGATACAGAATGCAGGGACATGTAGAATCAGAATTTTGAACGAGGCAGCAGCTTGTGTATTTCTGTCTTTTTGTGCAGATAATTATTACCAGGCACCTGCAAAGAACTTTGGGTTATTGATGATTGCACAGTGCTAAATCAGCCACGACAACGACAGCAAAACACAGATAGAAGAAGAGAAGCAGTCAGAATGTAGGGCAGTACACTTTCACAGGTTTCCAGTTTCCAGTGTGATAAACCGATGTAGAAAAGCAAAAATAGATAAATATGTATCACCCTGATGATGGTGAGAGGTATACATGTAACACTTTCCAACCATGCTTATAAAGCTGAGTGGCGAAACACTTGCAGAAACTGAAAATGATGGTGTGAAACATGAGATAAATAAAAATAGGACATTGAATCATTTGGTACATTTGGACCAAGATACAAACTGACAGGGTAATTCAGGCTGTAAAACAGATACAAAACTTTATTTTCCAGACTGAGAAGTTACAAAAGCAGAACCTGCGTTGTTTGCCTGAACCGTGTGAAAGGACCCGCATCGACAGCTGTGTCTGTTCTCTCAGAAATCAGCACATTCACAGACAATCGGGCCAGCGAAGTAGGTGTATGACAAACTTCACCTCTGTAAGAATAAGCAGACACGCAGACTTTCCCATCAGCACTTGCTCACAAAACGTGGAGGCACGGCACCCGTGTTGTGCGTCATCGCATTCAAAAACAGTACCCAAAGCAGAGGTTTAGAATGGCAAGCATGAATAATTGATTTTCACACTCTGATGTAAGCATCCTGCCACTGCAGTTGGCTGGCTTTAGTAATCATGGAGTCTAAGTGCTCTGGTGTCTTTTTAAGCAACTCAGAGATGCTTGTGGACTTCAAATTGATTCTGCTTTATCTTCTCAAGTGTTTACCTCCACACCTTTTATCAACTCAATTCAGTGAGCAGCACAAATAAAAACTAATCAGGCCAAGTATCTGACCAGATCTGGCAAATCGCTATGGTAGTTCGATTAACTTACCATAAACGGTAAGTCAGTGGTGGGTTAGTGATCAGTTTTAGGGCTGCAATTGACAGCAGCCCTACGCTCCGCCCTTGAGATAAGTGCATCCCATCAGCTGTGCGTGATCGAGAACAGCAAAGTTTCACAAATGCTCTGTTTGAGCAGCATGTGTAGATTTCAGCCCTTAATTTGACAAAAATACATTCAACTTCCCTTCATATGTGTACATGAAACTGAAAACTGAAGACTGATATGAAAGTTGACAGATAGTGGTCCTGATTTAAGACTTGACTCAAGCTGGGTTTCAAGTCGGTCAGTGCAGTTGATGCAAGCCGTGTGCAGCGCAAACCTCATGCTCTGCTTAAAGGTGAAGTCAAGTGGACAGAGATGTGTGTGATAGCTTCAGTGAGACAGCTGAGATAAACACAATGTTCTTCTGAAATATTGAGCAGTACAGAGATCAGTGGGGAAATGTTCCTTCAGATGCCAGTTTCAGAATGTAGAAAAGTAGGTCACTGGAGGATTTCAGTTACACATATTTACGTATTCCCCGAATCACAAAAAAGTTTGGACGCTCTGTGAGACATGGATAAAAACAGAATGCAGTCATCTGCAAACAAACTGTGTTCATCAACAACGGTTTAATAAAGTGTTCCTGTGCCCATGAAGTAACATCCTTTATCCAATCATGTGTTCACAAAGTGTTGAACCTCGCTCCATCCTCGCTTGTGAACGACTGAGCCTTTCCAGGATGCTCCTTTCATACCCAATCATGATACTATCACCTGTTACCAATCAACCTGTTTACCTGTGGAATGATCCAAACAGGTGTTTTTGGTGCGTTCCACAACTTTCCCAGTCTTAAGTTGCTCCTGTCCCACTTTGTTTGAAACATGTTGCTGCATCAAAGTCAGAATAAGCAGATAAGTGTCCATTAAGAAGTGCAAGAAATTAAGACTCACAACAGTTTTTATATTTCCAAAATCTGGACTAGACACCGGTACTGAAAAATGTCTTTCACAAAGCAGTTTGTTAACACAGCAGACGTCTGCTACCCTTAACATCAGATGCAAAATAATCTCTTAAAGTGATGTAGATTATGTAATGGACTAGAATAAATCAAACACTTTATTACCACTGTAAGACTTGTAAACTCAATATTGAGACTAAAATGTGTCACCTACAATCCAATACATGGCAGCACTGTGACAAATATAGCCTTTGGAAAAGTTCAAAAAGTTTAGTGTTGTCACTCTGCTGGGATGAGAAAAGTCTAGGCTGTAGTTTGTTGTGTTGTTAATCCAGTTTTCCTCTCATTCAACACTTTTTCACAGGAGCTCTGGCTGCATTATACAAGGATGTAAATGTAGTTCACCCCTCTCTGCTGAGCTGTGTAGAGCCTCTGGAGAGTCAGCAGGTTCGAGAGCTGCTGAGAAGACTCGGTGTTCATGAACTGGAGCCTCAAGAGCTGCTGGAGCAGCACATCTACCCCTCAATACAGAACAACAAATGGAAGGTACCATTCTCTATATACTGGATCAACTCTCACAGCAATTTAAATGGTGTTATGCTTAAAGAAAGTATTGCCAACCGTATTTTGGCTTAAATGTCTTTCTTTCTTTTCTTTCCTTATCTCTCTCTCTTTCTCCCTTTTTTCCTTCAACCCCGTTGTTTTCCACCGTTTCCACCACCAGTCGAAGCCCGAGGCAGTGGTGGTGAGTTACTTGGTTTTCATCAAGCTGTATTCCTCGTCCAGCCAGTACTCCGACACTGCAGTACCCGTCCTCACCAACAGGGGTCTGCTGTGCCCGGTCAATGAAAGAGTCCACTTTTCTGAAGAGTATGGCAACATCAACCTGGCAAAGAAACTGCCTGGTAGGGGGAAACCCACAGTCCTCATACTGACACACACACACACACACACACACACACACACACACACACCCACACACACACTGTGTCTGTAAGTTTGATGAAATTCAACATGAACCTTGAACTTCTCCAGCTGTTGTCCAGTACTCATGTTGGCTGTAGAAAGTTTGTGTGTGTGTGTGTGTGTGTGTGTGTGTGTGTGTGTGTGTGTTATGTAAGTGCCAGTGGAGTGGACAGTGTGTCATGGAAAGTGGATCAGAACACTTGGCCTGCACTTCTAAAAAGAGAAGGGGCTGAAATGAAATGAAATGAATGCTCTCATTACGTTTCTTTTAGGGCATTTTAAAATATAAACATTTTTACATTATTGAGGTCCCTTGCCATTATGCTCTAATACTAGCATAATTATCAAATAGGTACACTCTGATAATGTTTTTGTTCCCACTTGATGTTGAGTATCTGCCAGTAACTATTCTCATTAAATACTTACATTTTTTAGCAGAATACAATTAAACATTTCACAGTTCAAGAACATTTAAGATCCGTTTTGGAAAGTTATGCTTGATCACAGCTCTTACACAAAGTCAACTTCACAGATTTGTATGAAAAAAAAGAAAAAAAAAGTCCCTCACAATTAAAAAAACTCCAGTTTTACTACTGTATATGCTTTCTACTGCATGATATTGTGATACAGAATTTAAGATCCACTTTAAAGCCGCTGCATTCATCATATTTATTGTGTTAAAAGCTGCAAAGCTCTGGTATTGTAGATATGATTTCACGTTCCATCCTGTGTAAACTGTCAGACGATATTTTAGGTGCTTGTTGTTAATGCTGTTTATGACATACAGAGTATGACAGCATATCAAGGCTTGCATAGATGCTACTGGTCAGTTTAGGGCTGCCAGTTACTTGCTTACAATTACTACCATTGTCAGTTAATCTAGAGATTATTTTCTTGATTTTTTAATTTCTAAAAGGCACAGAAATAAATAGATAAATGTCCAAATCCCAAAGATATTCACTTGCTTATCTTAAAAGAAAAACTATGAAGTATTCATATTTAATTTGGTGGAACCAAATAATTTTTTACCTTTTTTAATTAAAATCAATAAAACCAAAGTGGTGATTTTCTGTCCATTGACTAATCACTTGCCTGACTAATCAAAGTCAGTTAATATAAAATATGCCTTGATCAACTCTGATACCAATCTTTTAGATCCCTTACATATGGGGAAGACGAGTGCCGGTCTGTCACACTGCTATCACTTTCTAAATGATGACCATATTTCTCAGAAAGCTCCTGCAGCTGATTCCCATCTCCAAGATGATTATGCTACAGTGCGTTTTTTTGGCCTCATTTTGTTTTCTATTGGGCTTTACAGAGGGAAGTTGTTTTTGTTAGTGATTGCTCCCTCTCAGGCCTTGGCTCTTTTCATCATACACCATTGCCAGACACTCTGAAAGCTTTGGTCCTGTTTGTATTGGATAAGCAGTGTAGCAGTATACCTGCTGGCAGTAAAGCTTTGCAGCAGATTCCCTGTGAGATTTGACTAATTACACTAATGTTTCACTGATATGAATAATTAACAGATATCAAAAGGTAAATATTGCACAGTCCTTCAGTTCCTCTCTGTCTTTGATTTTCTCATCCCTTTTACCTCTTTACTGGTGTACCGCTGAACAGATTCATGTGTCTGAGACAGTATTTCTTTATTGTCCTTCCTTCTGTTAACACGTATCCTGCTGCCTGCCTGTCTGCTTTTTTCTCCACCAGGCTGTGATTGGATCTTGCTGAGTCCCTGCTACGTGCAGACAGATAGCGACGTAGCAGGATGGAGAGAACTGTTCAGCAGACTGGGAGTCAGAGACGGTCTCATCATCCGGAAAGAGAGACAAACACTTACTGCCAAAGAACTGGTGAGGAGGACGTCCCTGAACTGTTACCTCAGCTGTTTTAGAGATCGCAGAAAAATGCAGTTATGTGTAAAACCAAACCAAGGTCATGACAGCCCCACCTGTGAGCCCTGTGGGATGATAAAGGCCTCTGGATGTGTTGCGTAAGGACACAATATTTACTGGTTGCATGGACACCAGAGGCAGAGCAGAATCTTCCTTAAACATGCTGCATTACAAACTGGCTGTGACTCATCATGATGAATAAGGTAGTGATTAAAGGATAAAGATATTAACCATTATGAGTCACACAAGGACTAGAGGGATCAATAGCTGCTTTGAGGATGATCAGAAAAAGCAGGTGACGAATGGGACATGTCACAGACAGAGCTGAGGCTGCACAGATCAGACATTCCTGATGCCTGTTTTAGCCTGGCCTACAGCAAACGGGGATAGTGTGTGGATTCATCATGATACCATCAGTCATTGTGTGACCTATGCTGCAGTCCTTCTTAAAAACACTGCACAGATCAGGTGCAGACACATGGAGATTAACTTTGAACTTTCATATTTATTGCAGCGGAACGTAAAATTCGACTTTTTTAAACTTTAGTCACATTTTTAGAAATATATTTTTCACTCCCCTGCCCTGTTAGTGTCAGTCCAGCCTACATGATGTCTCATGACTTTACCTGTAAGACTCACATTTTAATACCTTTGTTCATCTCTGTGATATAAAATTATCAGACAGTCTGAGAGATAAAAAGTGTGTCCTGCTCATAGTTTAGTTATAAAATCCTGGTGCTCCCCGGAGCGTCTCTCCTGCTGGGCTGCTGTCAGCGCTGTCAGCCGAGGAGTCACTACACCGGACAGGAGTAGAGGACGTTGTATTAACGTCTGTTTTCTCAGTAGTTTAGACGGCTTCTCTAACAGTCAGCACTTGAGCTGAGAGCATCAGAGCAGTAAACAGAAAAGAGATGAACTGCCCTCCCTTTCCATTATCCTCCTCTATTTCCATCACAGTTTTGTGGTGTGTAAAGTTTACAGCCCGCCACGCTGTTGCTCCTGTGTCACTCTGTGTACAATGAAGCAGCTAAAAAGAAAGTGTAGTGATTGGACTGATAAAATACCACAGTTATCCCCATATGATGTGACTTCATCTTAATGGTATTGCCTACCCAGCTCAGTAACAGTTTGTTTTTCTGTGTTCTGTCCCCCCCCCCCCCCAGGCCTCTAGTCCCTGGTCAGTGGAAAGTGCAACTTGGTACCAAAATGCGGGGGAGGGCTGTGTGCTGGATGACTACCCCTGCGAGGAGTTTCATGCCCTGGCCACAGCCCAGCTGCCTGGCTCCCTCCTCCTGCAGCAGAGGATGGCCTTGCTGGAGCTGCTGGCGACCAACTGGGATACTGGGTAATACACACACACAGACACACACTCACTTACATATTTCTCCTCCTATGTCAGATTCTGTCTTGGTGGGGGTTGTCCCAAAGGTTAATAGCTTTAGGGTTAGGGTCATCATTGCGTCTGTAGCTGTTAAGTCTTTACTGGGGTAAAGTGGGGACATTAACAGTTCAGTGTTCTCCCTCACAAACAGGGACACATAAGCCTTTTGTTTTGGTTTTCGTTCGAGGTTGCCAGAGAGATCAGCCTGTGGATTAATTCATCTGGATTTAGTTGCTCTTTGCTCTGCCACATCTTGTGAGTTAGTGTTGTAGATGTGTATGAGCAGAGGAGAGCAGTTCAGGTAAGGAGGTCACCCGAGCTCACAAACTCATACTGGTCAACAGTGCACGATGCCAGTGTGAGTGCAGTATAGGGATTAAAGTTTGCATTAGGTTGTGTGCGACCCCTCCTGCTAGCCACCCTTTGATGTCACAGCTGGATGAATGCATCACACCTTCGTTTTTGCATCATTTGTCATGTATACTCGATTAGACTGCTGAGCATTTTTCCAAAGCATGCCAGCGAGTTTTATATTGCAGCTATTCACATTACTTTCCATAATGTTCACCTTTGCCTTTTATTAGTCTTCCATGTCTGAATTTTAGGCAGCGTGTTTTATAAGTGCCATCCTGTGATGGATTACCTATCTCATACTATACGAAAGGAATGGAAACTATTAGCTGCCTAAAAGTAAAACACTGTATGATCTGATTTTTCATCGGCAGTAATGACAAACAACTGCCAATGTTGCTGCACTCCATTAAGGTCTGATACAGAATGAGGGATATTTGCTAAGACTTGACATGCATTGTGCATATCTGGAAGGCAGTGGAGCACAAAAAATAATGTTTTCTGCTGCTCAGCTTGAAATATTATTGTGAAAACACACAGAGCTGTGTATTTCTCCAGCAGGAAATGTTAATTAAATAAAACATAATGTCATCAGCAAAACAAAATGTATGAATTAATTATGAAAAACGAATGTGTGGGATTTTTGTTTAAAATCCTTTGACACAATTATTTATGTAAATCTAAAAAATAATATAACAGGGCTGCTTGTTAAGGGTTATTGGCTGCTTCAGTCATATCGCAGTGAGCCACTAAAGCAATACAAATTCAAGCAGGAAGCCACCGACGGAAACAAAGGTAAAGCCTTTGCTGCAGTTTTCTTTACAGCTGTCACTACAGTGTTTTCCCATCTCAACCATTATCATTGTGTCTGTCACTCTCACAGGATGTTAAATTTAAGACACCAAACATAATTTGGCTATTTAGTGCCTAAAAGGGCTGGAAATTGTTAGTAAATGTGTAAACCGTGTTGGACGAAGATAATAGACACCCTCCAGATGACATATGAACATCAAGCAATGCCATATGTAGTGGGGAAATAGTCTGCATACAAAAACATCCTTAGTAACTATTTTGAAATTTGAATGACGTTCTTTGTCAATAATTTGTCTATACATCCATAAATTTTATACCCACTCTTACTTACAGGGTAACACATTAGACTAAAAGCAGGGAAACACTGAAGCAAGTTGCCTGTCTATCATAGGACAACCAGGAACTAAAACTAATTCTTTTTAAAAAGAAAAAAATCCACAGCTCTGTAGGTACACGTGGAGCCTAGCTGTCATCTATTACACTGCTCAATTTGACACAAGTTGATTTTTCTTTAGAGCGTGCATAAGAGTTTCTCAGTGCATTTAACGCTGAACATTAACCAAGTGCAATGCTGCTGAGTGCTGTATATTCCGCAGAAGAATGTAGGTCACACAGTTCTGCCACTTTGTTGAGCTGTCACAAGTGACATTAAGATCACTGAGCTGCAACTGCGGAGGCTGTCATCCATGCACTATAATCAAAGCATCGCCAAAGTTATGTGAGCATATATTAAATGTATCTAGTCAAAGATGTCATTATCATTGTTCGCTGACATCTAATCTTTTACTCCCACTGCAGAGAGGAAAGTTTGTATTGATCTGTTCAAAACATTACCTATTCTCACCTCTCCCATTCCTCCAGACACCGATACTCTCAGTACCTCACCGCTCAAGTGGTCGACGGTGATGGACAACAAATCAAAAGCACCAAGTCCTCCTTCCACCACTACTTGTGTTTTCTGGGCTGGGTGCCAGCGTATCGCCCACTGGAAGGAGGACAGCAAGAAAGACAGTACCTCCCTCCAAACTCAGTCTACCTGAGCTCACCTGAGGTCATCCATCTGCTGGGGACTCATGTCTTCTATGTGGACATAAACCCCAGCGAGTTTAGCAGAGCTCTAGGTAAAAAATAGTGTAATATGCTGTCCATTGCTGTAGCGTTTGGTCATCCTATAATTGCCTCAGATGGTTTTGAACCAGTTACAGAAAAAACAATTGATCTGTAATTGTCTTTTTCTTCTTCTAGGAATACAACAAAGTGTCTCAGTGGATGCTCTGATTAACTACCTGAAGGAGTGGTGTGTCAAACCAGAAGCAGACAACCAGGAGCAGAGAGTACCTGCGGACGGGTTGGAGGGAGCGAATTTCACTTCCACAGTTCAGCACATCCACAACGTCTACACTCACCTGCATATGAACTGTCCCCAGAGCAGCCTGAAGGAGCTCTTCCAGCACAACCCTGCTGTTTTCATAGAGTACAGCAGGTACGTCATCAGCTGTGTTTCTTTCTATTCAGATTCATGTCTTAATTCGTTTACCATAAGTCGAACCTAACCCCCCAGGCGCAATGATGACTGGTGTTCCGGACGCTTCTACCACCTGAAGGAGGTGTGCTGGAGCGACCCGACGGCCATGTTCCTGCGCTACAAGCACCTGACTCATGGACCAGACAGCCCTGTACAGGAGCCCAAAATCCTGGCTCCATTCTACAACCCACTGGAAGGCATGAGAGTCTTCTTCATCAGAGTACGCTGCTGTTTTACTGTTTCCCTGAGAAGATCTCATGTCTCAGTTTTTGTCAAATTTAATTTCTTTACATGTATAACGTTTCATGACTCATGGTTTCTTCAACTCATTTAGCTGTTTGATTGACCCTTCAATAAGCCCCACTCCCCCTTAGTTTCTGTTGCTATGCCTGTCAAGCTTCACATTCTCACACAGCACGTATGTGGTTTATGATAACGGTGGCAGATTTGCCTTCGAATGAGTCATTTCTTTTAAACCATCGCTCTTTGATTTCAGACAGAGATAGACATAAGCAGCTTTTCTAGGTGCCAACCATTGATTTACCTGCCTCAGATGACATGTGGTGCTGCCAGATTTTATCAGCTGTAGCCAGCTAGCTATTGAAGCTAGCATGAGCTTCATGAGTTGGCTGAAAACCCCATCGCTGACTAACAAGAAAATTGTAAAAGGGGTCTTAAACAAACACAAAAAGACTAAAGCTGCATGTCACAGGCAAAAAGTCAGCATCTCACCAATTGATGTTTCACGTAAAAGAACGTGCAAAACGCAGTGTGGCTGCTAAGCGTGTACTTGTTATCCTAATAGTGTGAACTTGATGTTTGAAAATTTGATCAGGCTTGAAAATCCTTTTGGAATGAGCACTAAGATCCAATGCAGAGCACCACCAGCTAGCTTAAACTCCTAGCTTAAACTCCTAGCTTAAACTCCTAGCTTAAACTCCTATCTTAAACTCCTAGCTTAAACTGATAGTGGCGTCCACAAGAGGCTGCTTGTCATGCAGTTTTTTTTAAACAGTAACCTGTAATACCACAAACCAGAGTTGTTAGTTATTGATGTGCTCCTTGACTTTGGAATTAACAGCACTGTAGGTAGGAAGCTAATTACCAGGACATACTGTACTGTTGTTTGCAGCTAAATGTTATAGCAGATAATCACACTGTTTAACCCATTTATTACTTTTACTCTGGTGTTTTTTAAAAGGCTAACAAAACCACACCACCCTCTAAACTGTTAAAATACTGAGCATCTCTCTTAGTACAGCCCCATACACGCCGCTGCAGCATGTAAGCAAATCTAAAGCCAGACTGGCGAATTACAGTTGCTTAGCTACGACAGTCGCTTTATGGAGTCTGGGTTGTATGTAATGCATTGTTGAGGACATTTGTCACCTGTCATTTATATTCAGATCTCAGTATGGAAAGTCCAGGTTTCTGGAGTTAAGATGGGAATAGATTTTACTATGAAGGCACTTTACTGTGTCTGTTGTTTTATTTAACTGACTCCCTACTGTTTGTAGCCAATTTTAAGACCAAACTCCACCATTACTAATATAAACTATACATTTGTTTGTGATTATATGTATGTCTTACGTATAGCTGCTGAATGTGGATCCCAGTCCCAATATGAATCAGTATGTCGGTTTGTTGGAACTGATCTGTTCATCATCTCCCATACCAACTGCTGAAGTGCTACAGGATGTGTCGGTGCTCTATGCCAGACTTGGTAAGACATTTACATTACCAGGCTTTTCTTTCAGAGTTTCTCATTCAGTCGCTCGCACGTTTTTTTGGTTTTTTTTTTACTCTTTATGTCCCATCTGGCTGCAGCTCATTATCTCTCTGCTCTGCAACTGTTGTATTTCTCTCTTGACTAGCTCGACTTGTTAAATCCTCCCTCTGTTCCATGACTTTAGATGTAATATAATCTAATATGATATAATAGAAATCCTTCAATCTTCAACAGCTCTGAAGTGTACCATTCCAGTATCTGGTGACCAGGAAAACACCCCTCAGCCCAAACTCGATCATAGTTACTGCTCCACCTTGAAGGGTGAGTAATTCATACGCATTCATGTTCATGCAAATACAACACTGCCTGACTGTTTACTGCAAAGTATCTGCCTCAAACGAGCATCGTCCACCACCTGTCAATGCGGCACATGTTTTGAAAGCAGCTGGGAGGAATTAGTCACTGCAGTCTGGAATTAAACTGGTTGTTCTTTTTGCCTTGTGCTCAGGTATGGTGTCTGATAAGAAGGTCTTCCCCACAAAGGATAACAGTTGGGTGAGTCTGGCACGCAAACCCATGATTCCTGACAACAAAGAGCTGGAGAAGATCTTCAAACCACACAAGCAGGTCTGTCTGCTCAACCTGCCACCAGCAGAGAAGAAGACAGCTCGCAGGAGCAAGACTGGGAACTTTGGTATGCTGCTGCTATGTTTTTTTATACATAGGTTTAATTTTAGATTTTTGTCGTACCCAATTGGAATTATGCCCACAATTGCACAAATATAACTTGAGATAAAATGGAGATCCTGACTGTTGTTGTATATTTGCCTGCCAGTGCTGGGAGAACGAGCTAACACCGTGCCTGCCTTCAACGAGAAGGACCGATCTTTGTTTCTGGAGATCTGTGGGATCCGCCAGCTGTCCCAGTGTGTCAAGACTGAGCCTCAGACTGAGAACCTGAGACCCTGTCCACCTTTGCAGGCCATGGTGCGCTCGGTGATACCCTACATCCAGAGGTTCCTCTACCACCACGATGAGCTGTGTGAGGTCTATTCAGAGCTGATTGACATCAACATTGGAGAGAAAATCAAGCAACTTTACTTCGGACAGGTCAGATGATCACACCTAGTTGGTTTTGAGCTGTTTAAAAACTGGAGGGAGTTTCTTATTCGGCCGACATACTGACATACATTGGACTGAGGCCTTGTTGAGGGAGAATCTCTTAGTAGGATCACTCCTCCCTGAGGGAAGTAAGCCCTCCTCAGCAGCAGGAACTCTCTCCTTGCTGCACACTTCTCCAGTCCCTGTTGCTCTGTCGAGATAGATTTACTAACATGAAGGCGCAGGACAGACTTGCACTCAGCCAGTCATTGAGTTTGCACTTTGCCACATAATTTATGAAGGCAGGAGCTCATTATGCAGTCATCGCAGGGTTTACATTGTGCTTGAGGAAGAGCTCAGTGGGTGCAGTTCAGTGCTGGATTTGTCTGAGATCACCAAACTCAGGAAAGAAATGGTAATGTGACAATCCTGATTTCTACTCAGTACTGTAGCCATCACTCCCTGAGCAGTCAGGACCACTTTGTTTGACTCTGGCTCACACAAACTCGTATATGCATTCTTCTTCTTTACTAGATAAAACACATCTTAGTGTAAGTAGAACACAGTAATAATTGTGGTAAGTATACACCTTGGCACAGAAAGAGAGGAGCAAAGCACACACATAATGTCATCTGGAATGTGCTGTGTGACCAATTTCAGCTGCTGTCTGATTGTTTCAAGGTGGGTAAGCTGTACATTCGCTACCAGCTGGACCTTGCTGACAGCGAGGTGGTGGAGGTGCAGGATGCTAGCTGTCTTCTGAAGGACAAGAAGGAGCTTTACCTTCAGAAAGATCACCTCTCAGCCAAGCTGGACATCTGCAGGTCAGGACTTCTGCTGCTGAAGATCTGCTGATCTTCATCTTTTTTTAACCTTCATAAATCAAGCAACACAAGCCTTTTCCCCCACAATGCTCAGCACATTCACACCTGAGAACTTCACTGTAGCAGTTAGATGATGATTTTCCTGAGGCTGATACAAAAGTAATCCTTCTCAATCATCACTTGTGACCCAGTGGAAGTGTTGGGACTTTATGAAAAGGTACCAACCAGGTGCCAGACCATAAGCAGCATGCATCCAAGAGGAAGCCAGGAAAAATCTGGACAGAAAAATGCAGAAAAGTGTTTGTTTAGAAACAGAAACCGACAGCTCCTGCATAGCATAACTTCAAGCGCAATGCGCCAAAGTATTTGCTTTCCCAGCCTGTCAGTCAACTCCTTTTCTCTGAACTCTACAGCAGCTCCAGTTTTTTTCTCTCTTCTTGTTGCCAGTTGGCCTAATTCTGTGATTAATAAAATGTAAAGAAAAAAGAAGGTAATTGAATGCGATTACATATAAAGTAGAGGGGAACAGCCTTCCCTCAGCTTCCTCGCAACAAATTAGCACCTCAGTCTTCCAAACATTCACACTTCTGACGAGAGTAATTCCAAAGTGGGTCTCTGGGATCTTCAGTTCTTATCTGTCACATTGATTGTTGGGTTATCACTAGAGTTAAGATGTTACAATGAATGAGAACCATGCAGAGCAGGAATTACAATAACTTTACACAAATACCACTAAGCTTAGGTATCAGGGTACTTCTGTGGTAGAAAAAAAGAAGTGTGCCTGTATGGAAAACTATGAAGCACTCTGTAAGGAAAGTTGCCATTGAATGTCTGGTCTGACTCATAATCTTGTTTTCTATTCTTTAATTTGATGGATTAGACAATATTTAATATCTAAGAATTAAGTATTAAAACAAGTATTGTTTCAGCATCACAACCAAAACTCTGGTATCCTGTTAGCGCTAGTATTGAAATCATTTTAATAGCAGTGATATCAATCTAATATTACAGACATATGACCTTATTAGGTGGATGGGGCCAGAAGTTACCCCTCCACGTTAAATACAGTTCTTTCATCAGTCATTTTAAAATTTGGTGAAATTTCGTCTACTAGGTTCAAGCTTGCACAAAGCTTAGTGTCCAGTCCTTTGATTGGTGTGGCCCTATCAATAAGAAATCAAACAATAGAAAGCATGAACAAAGTAATTGTGATAAAACACATTTGATACTCTCTCCTATATGTGCTATGTTGAATCTCCATGCACACAAACAATGCCTAATAATCCTGTCTCTGTGTGTGTCTCAGGGAGCTGGTGAAGCTGTTCTGCACAGAGAGCAGCCACAGGAAAGAGCTGAGGGCTTTCCTGAGTGGCCTGATAACGTCTCTCGGCGTAAGTGATATGCGACCCTTTCAAACATCGATCACTAATCCACGTTTTCGCTCACAGTCACCCTGCCATTCTCTGTCCTCGTCCTCACGCTTGCACACTTCGCTGCCACCGTGGCGGAGCTGACAGTGGCGAGAACTAATAGGCTATATCCCTGGAGGGAGTCACGTTTGCATTACATGGCAACTTGCTCTCGTTTCTGCGGAGCAGTGCAGCAGCAGAGACTGTAAAGTCAGAGAGTTAAAAGGTTAACGGCTCACATCAGGCCTCAACTTTGATCCCTCTCTGTTGAATAATCTGTCTTTTGTGGTTTTCTTTGTGCAGCAGCTTCTTTGAAACACGCAGCAGAACTGGGCTGCGTTATATAATTGATGTTGAAATCTGGAGAAGACACAGCTGACTGTTTGATTTAAGTTCTGTGTCTGGATTTGCCAAAGTAAATAAAATGGATTTTTTGACTGATTAAAGATTTTAATGATGTGATTCTGAGGCGTAACACCCATTTAATGCTCTGCAGTCAGACTGATGCAGATATGAGAGGCTTAGGGGAAAATGCATCCAGATCTGCCTCTCGATTTATTACATCCGCTTATTGCTTTAACTTTTATATTATTCTGGGGAACTGATCAAACAGTCACTGACTTTATGTGTTAATTAGGTCATCAACACATTAACGAGATGAAACGTCTCTGAAGCCACAAAGTTGGGAACGTCTTCCACTTCCTCTTTTGGCGAGAGAATCTGAAAGGAGAAATCAGCTCGGGTCTTCAGACTTTCAGGAGTTCTTTTTTAAATCCTGAATTCTCTGTTTCGGTTTGAAGTATTTTAACTCACTCTGAAAAAGCAAGCCATGTTGCACAGACTGAATAATCAAAGTCGACCATTCCTGGAAAGAAATCGTTAACCCAAAACAAACGTAATATCCTACAGTCATTGCCTCTGTTTGTGTCCGCAGGACTCGGGATCCCTGAAGAGATATTTGCTCAAAGAGGACATCAGAGAGCTCCCCAGTGAGGAGGAGCTGTGGGAGGTCCCGGAGCCCTCTAAACCAGATATTAACCTGGAGAGAGGTATGGAGGACACCAAGGCGAACATCACCACTGCACTCAAAGCAAGATGATGTAGCGTTTACACCCCTGCTCAACTCAGTCCACTCAGGGGTTTTGCTGCTACAGCCTGGCTTGTTTTGATGTGATCATTAGCTAACGGTGGATGATGCTGGCTAATGTTAATACACTAACTTTGTGACTCTTCTCTACTATTCTCTACTATACTCTAGAAATCCTGCCCTCTCTCAGGCAGGTCGTCTAGTGATGATGTCTTTAAAGGAACTGACTAGGAATCTAGGGAAATAAAGGAGTAATTGCTACTTGCGGCCGCAGTGGCCACTGTTCTACGGTAATTACACAGCCTTATTGAAAGGCTGTGCTCAAACCAGTTAAAGGATAAGTCAGGTATTACTTTATAGTTTTTCTTAGCATCAACAAATTGCATAAAGAAAACAAAACCAACCCTGTATTAGTCTGTCTCTCAATACTCTCCGACTCCCCTCTCCTGTCTGTTTACATGAAAGCTGCACTCAAATATGTAGTTTCCTTTTTTACCAAAGGCTCAATCATTTCCAAAAACAGCTGGGCATTGTAGCTTTTAGCAAACATTACTCACACAGGAGGAAGTGGTGCATTTGTTGGGGACTATTTTCAGCTGTGCATTGATACATATTTGGTGAAGAAAATGTTTCCAGCAGCAGGACGGTGTATGTGAGACTGTCAGTTTGTGTGTTCACGGTAGTGAAGGAACATGTCAGCCAGTGCGACAGAGTGGCTCACTGATGTGTTTTTAACAGCTGTGGAGCTCTATGGCACAGAATAAGAAGGTAAATGAGCCAGAATTTGACACACACACACACACAATATAGTACAAAACATCCCTACATTCACAAAAGGCTGTTTTAGGACTGCATGTAACCTTTGACAGACAGGGAAGTCAGAAAGTGTTGAGGTGGACTAAGGACTTGTTGGGTTTTGGTCTTTGCACCATCCTCATTAACACGTCCACACCATCGTTAAAGTGTACAGAATGTTGGGAAAATAGACTGGGGAACACAAATGTGCAGCCCCGTGTGAATGTGTGAAAGAAGGACAGTTTGACACAGAACATCAGTGGAGTCTAACAACGCTGTGCTTCTCTCTCTCTGAGCCTGCGTGATAGCGACATCTTACATCTGCAGTTTCTGCAAGTCTCTCTGTGACACTTGCCCCGATTTCCATTATCATTTCATAATATTCAAAGTGTTTTTCTTCTGAGTCTCAGCCCTGCACAAACACTCTCCCTCTACACACACACACACACACACACACACACACGCACACACACGCACGCACACGCGCACAGATAGATAACTGGTGTGTTTCTCACATATGCTAATTCGGGTTTGTTCACTGTTGTGTGTGGCGACATAAAAGAGCAGCTGTTGCCAGGGCTCAAAGAGCGAGAGGAGCAGATCCCTCACTGCAGCAAAGAGCACACACACACTTTCCCTCTCTAACACACACACACACACACTTCCATCTGCAAAGATTAATATGATCAAAAGGCTTTTCATCACAAATCTGTTTTTATGGCATAAAACAGGCTTATGTAATTGGTGTTTTACAGCTTATATCCATTTTCTTCTTCTTTTGCTTTGGTTGTAACTAAGTGTAAATGTTTTGCTCCAGTGCTGTCAAGGAGTTACTCCTCCATCAGCTCCCCCGAGGAGCCATCTCGCCCTGCACAAGAGGTTGGGGAACCGACGCTGGTTTGCTGGCCTCCTCGAGCATCCATGCTGAATGCAGGAGCCAGTCGCACAGGTACTTCGAGAAGGAGGCGGTTGTTTCAGCGTGGTCGTTTCTTCACAATGCGAAACTCCATTTCTCATTTCCCACGATTTCTGCATGGCCACAGGTCATGGAGACAGTGGTGTGGTCGATGCCGTCATGAAGATGTGGCCGCCTCCTGCTGCACCCAAAGACAGAGTCCCAGAGAAGGACGTCGCCCACAGAGAAAGCAGCCAGAGTCTGAGCAGCTGCTACGAGGCCAGCCAGCCCCCCAGAAGCAGCAGGCCTACAGACCAGCCCGGCCCTCAGAGAGTCCAACCAGGCCAACCTAACCCCACTGCTGTGTCCTCTAACACACCACGACCTCCAGGTTACACATTCAAGAAACTCCTACTGCCATCGTTCATACTGGTTTAGAGTTACTTTTAAAACTCTGTCACTGTAATTGCTGCAACCAAAATGCCGAAGTTAAAGGTGCACTAATCAATAATTGCGTATTTACAGTGGATCAAATTGCTAGAAATAATTTAAAGGGTTCACATGTGGTGATAAAGCCACAGAGGATTAGCACCACCTCTGCAGTTCTCAGCTCTATTGAACTTTCCAGCCCCCTTTAGGTCATTGTTTGGGTTCTGGCCCACAAACTCATCAAAAGCTTTGATAAACCGACTGTACGTTACCTGCCCGGCCCCGACGGGCTGATAGACAGCAGGTTAGCAACAAGCTGGTGCAGACAGTGGAACATTTAGCATCTAGTGACACATATAGCTTGATTACTTGAAAGTATGTCCACGTTGTGTGTTCAGCTTCATCCTTTGCCTGCAAGTGGCCAAAAAAAGGACGAGTGCAGCTTTAACTCGTGTCGAGTTGCTTCAGCTCCATAAATGTTACAGATTAGAAGGTTGCTTTTGAATTGTAATGTGTGACTACATCACGATTGAAGGAGGTTAGCCAAGACTTTCTGTCAGAGGCTTCATGAATGGAGCAGCGTCAGTTAGCTAGCCCATGATTAATTTGTCATGAATGGAGATTAAGCATAAATGATAGTAAGATAATAGCTAATGATAGTACAGAACGACTAGCTAATGCTTATTAAACTTTGGTGGTTAATAATAGATTATGGGATGCTCTATGAGAGGAGACATATGACCTATAACCACCAGTCCCACGCTAGGTTGAACGTTCAGAAGCTGTAATATTGGCAGTAATAATATTTGGTGGATGTTATTCTCTTTATTTGATCTTTGGTCTGGCAGAATTAGCTACAGCTTATACAGTGAAAATATAAACTAAATCAAGGTTTCTTTTAATAAACTAGTTATTTTAGATTTCTAAGCATGTCATATTCTGTTTTTTTGGGCTCATTTAAGACCACTACATTTCTGACTCTGAGCGTTTAAAAAAAGACAGCGGCACAAACAGCTCATGCCAACAGAAAGCAGTGGAAGATGTACACAGAACATCCTGTGTTAAATTCTTCCGTTTGGTCTCGTCTGTTACCGACAGAGCGCAGTCAGCAGAGTGAGACCACTGAGTCTGACAGAGCCGAGGATGGAGAGGAAAGCACAGCTCCCAGACCTCCATCTGCACAGCCTGCTGAGACAGCCAGAGACCAGCCGGCTCCAAACAGCCTGTAGGCTTCTTCTCCTCATCCCCCAAAAATCTGAAAAATGAATGTAGAAAACCAATGTTGGTTTTTTACTGTTGCTCATTACATAATCCCAGTTGCCTCTACCTTCTTTCCCCCCTTCCCTCTCTAAACGGATCCTTCCTTTCTCTCCATCTCAGCGTCGTCCCCGAGGCTGTAGTGCTTTCCAGTACGTTCCAGGGGACTGCAGCCACTGCGGAGACTCAGCGTCCTCCTCTGAACCTGGACTTCCCTCACTGGAACACGCAGACCACACTGGAGGACATGGAGCTCACCTGCCAGAGACCAACCACCGTCAGTACTTTCACTGCATGTGACGATTTTTATCAGCGGTTGAGCTTTAGCAAGATTTTCTAAATTGTGCTGTGCTTGCGTAGGTGGTGTTGTCCGACGACGTGATGGACCTGGCAGCGATCGGTGAGTGGGGGGAGCAGCTGGTCAACTCCTTCCTGTGCAACTGGAGAGACGGCGGCGAGCCCGGACGACCCACACACGTCCTGTGGTGCAACCAGGACGGAGAGAGCGGCCAGCCCTACGACTTTAGGCTCACTTTTGCACCCGCGGTAGGGCAGAGGGTGGTGTACGTGGAGGTGAAATCAACCATAAAGAAAGAGAAGTCATTCATCCACCTCTCTGCCAATGAGCTGGACTTTGCACTGAAAGAGAAAGAGCGCTATCACATATTCAGAGTGTACAGCGCAGGAGACGCCCAGAATGTTCGCCTGTGTCGCATTCAGAACCTGGCGCAGCATCTCCACACAAAAGACGTGCCACTTTACCTGTTTCTGTAAGGCCTTTGTCTGTTTGTGGCTGTATTTGCACTATATTAACCCACAATGGCAGGCCAAAACAGTCATCGGCCTTTACAAGATCATCCTAACTGCACTGATTTTAGTTCTTTTAAATGTTTTTCTTAGTGTGTTATTTTGCCTTCTAATGAGAAAAATGTACACATTCCTGTTTCATTTTATTTTCAAAATATTCCTGTTGCCACTACACACTGTTTTCCAGTAAATGTACAATTTTAAAATGGTTCGTGGACATACTGAATGTCTTTTACCTTTTTTTATTCCCCCTACCTCACCTTTACTCTGGCATTCCTTTGAAATAAAATGCTTTTCTGTCAGCTGAATGACTGAATGATTTTGACTCACTGTACCGTGTGCGAACAGTTTTTATTCCTTAAATAAGCCTGCAGATGGTTCTAGTCCATCATTAGCAGCGAGAGATTCTGCCACCTTTGCTTCGCTAACAGATGAAGGGACTATAGCTGAGGTTTAAGTTAAATCAAGTGGAAGCGCAGCTGACTGGACAGGTCCCTCACAGGCTCCCATCATTCCTGGTAATTACACTGTCACAGCGAACAGGCCGCACCTCAATAGGGCAGGCATACAGAACATCTCTATGATGCTCACACAGCTTTCCCACTCATCTTTAACCACTTACAAGGCTCTTCTTGATACAGTTATTACTCCTCAAAGAAAAGGCCATCTGATATTGTGCACGGTTCAAGCTTGAACCACAGAAAAGCACCCAAAGTTATTAAAATGGCTAAATCAGGGGGTAACAATGCAGAGAAAGCAACTCAGCATCATAGCATCTGAGAAGAACTGAAATATCTGACTTATTATGTTTTTCTGCAACCCCAGTGGAACCACCCCAGAGAGCTCCTGATGGTTCCTAAACTTCACTATCAGAGCCGCAGTCTGTACTTGTTGTAGGATGGTAATCCTTGCAAAACGGGACACTTATTACCCATGTGATGAGTGTTGGTGGAGAGAGCAGGAACAGCCTGTGGGGACAGCACCTCCCTATTTTCATCCTGTGATGCAACCACTTGGTAACCAGAGGGCTGCTTTCTATAAAGAATCAGTCATGGGTAATGTGTCACAGAGAGACTAAATAGATGAAATGAGCCAGTTGCAGAATGTTTCTGATTCATTTCAGGATGAAGCCGATTCAGTGTGAAGCTGTACGTACATAAAAAATGCTTCCAGAGCTCATGCAATAAAACTTCGGCCAATAAAAGATGCAGTTATTCACTGGAATAATACAATATAATGTCCTAATAGAGAAAACGAACATCAGCCCGGAAGATAAAGTCACTGCGGGCCACAGAGTTGAATATTGTACCTGCCTGGTAGGGGCTGATGATTGGCAAATGCAGGTCGACTTGGGAGGACAGCTAGTTGTGCCCCAGGAAATAGTTTATAGTAATCTGAGGCCAGACATTGTCTTATGGTCCATGAGTAAAAAGACTGTGTATTTTATTGAGTTAACAGTCCCTTGGGAAAATTCAGTGGAGGCAGCTTATGAAAGGAAGAAGACTAAGTATGCAGATTTAAAGACAGAATCTGAGCAGAGGGGATGGAAGACCAGGGTCTGTCCGGTTGAAGTGGGGTGTAGAGGTTTTGTTGCAGGGTCAGCTGTTTCACTGTTGAGGGAGCTGGGAGTGCATGGGCAAAATTTAAGAAAGACAGTGAGGGAGATGTCAGATGAGGCTGCTAGGTCTAGTCAGTGGATATGGATCAGGAGAAATAATAGTAGTTGGGGGGTGAAATAGGGACAGTGGGGGGGCAGGCAGAGGACATGCATGCCTAACCCGGCAAGAGAAGAGGTTAAAGTCTGAACAAGACACCTCTCCTCTGCTCTGCTTTCCCCGCCCCATCTTCTCGCTCTGCCAATAGGAAGAGAACCAGGAAGTTTAGATAAGGTGGGGGTGTGGCCAGCTAGAGTCTCTCTTTGGGACCATGCGGCCTGTTCAGGTGAGTTTGCGTGGTAAGACACAGAGTTGGCTTGTTTTTTGATCTTTTTGGTTGTTTTCCTGTTTTGTCTGCTTCTTGAAGGAAATGTTAGGGTTTGTTATCCTGCTCTGTTTGCTTTTTGAAGGAAATGGTAGGGTTTGCTGCTTCTTGAAGGAAATGTTAGAAGAGGCTGTTAAATCTAGTCTGTGGTTTAGGCCTCCACCTTCAGCACCTTCTAAATTTTCCACCCCCTACCCGAACAAGGGTCTGTATCCAATCCCTACTTTCATCTTTTGACTCTACCTCTTTATTTTCTATCCCCTACCCGAACCAGGGTTTGTATTCCCACCCCGCTTTTTCTTGGTGCAGTTGGTGAGAGGCAGGGGTAGATGATGGTAGTGTGGCAATCGGCAGTTACATGTGGCATCTAGGCCTGTGGTAGCATTGTAGCAGCTAACAATAGCTAAAGCGGTGAGAGTATGATAGTATCTTAGCAGTTAGTATTGGTAGCTAGCAATTAACATTAACAGTATAGGTGAATCTAGCGTTATTGTCTTCTTCTGTTCCTCTTAGCAGGTAGCGGTTAGCACATAACATTAGCTAAATGGTAGCATCGGAACTGTATTGTCTTCTTCTGTTCTTCCTAGCGGTTAGCAGTAGCATTAGCAATAGTTAAATGGTAGCATCGGTACTGGCCACTACCTGGAGCATCTCTGGGTCAGTTGAACGTGGCGGTGCTGTTTGGATTGTGTAGGAGCAGTGTGAACTGGCACTAGGGGGGGTGACTCTGGGACGCCGGAGTTCACTGCCTAACCTCCTGGAGGTGTAGTGGGACTAAGTAGGCGAAACACTGTTGAAGGGAGGTTTCCACCTGATGACCCCCAGAGACGTGTTAGGAATCACTGCTCTTTGGCAGGTATAGAGGCAGATTAGAGCTCCAAGGTTCTTCACTGAGAATGAATCCTCTTTTGAGCACAAGTATCTTGTGTTTAAATTAACTCACAACTAGCTTGGCTAGTGACTGTTGTGAATAGAGCAGCTGACAACATGGGAAAGACCATGTGACTGCTTGGAAAGACAGCTGACAGGAGGGAAAAGACCCCGCAGGTGCTGGTATGGGCTAGCAACCCATGGCAGCAGTGGCAAGCCTTAACCTTGCTACAACCAGACTTAGCTACAACCAATATAAGGAAAATACCCCAAGAGTCAGCGAGAGCAGGGGTGGAAGATGACTCACAGGTGGATTGCATGGTAACGAACAGGATAACGGATATGACTATGCCTTGGATACATGACTCAGTGAGGGATGGGGGCACGGACCCATCTCTTAGGGCCAGAGGTAGCAGTACTCAGGTGACAGGGAAGGCAACTAAGGAGAGCAAAAGTTGTGCAGCAGAGGATAAGAAGCTTCAAGTTTGCCCATGTGGCTGGCAGAAAATAACATCAATCCGAGGCCTTAGAACTCATCAGGGAAGGAGGAAGTGTTTAGCGGTGGAAGGGCAGAGTGGCCGCATCGACCAGTATTTCTTGAGAAGTCAGTCGAATCAGTCGGATGAAGTCCAGCGACAGGTAGAAAACCACAGTTCGCAGGATATCAGTAACACTATCCCTGGAGAGGAGGAGGTACGGAGAGGGGATGCGTTGGTGTTGAGGGCAACAGGCCAGCCAAGGAGAGAAGCATGGAGCAGAAAGCTAGAGTTAAGTGGCCGAGGGCTAATGATAGCAAAGAGTGGGAGGCAGTTGATAGAGATTTATCAGTCATATTAAGCAGGCTTAGAGGAGATGTAGTGGAGAAATTGGATAAAATTGGAGATGTGATCTACTCCTATGGTCGAGAGAGATTTGGGGTGCTTGTCAAAAGGAAAGGCGAGAGGGTGCAGGTCGGCAAGTCTAGGCGGCAAAGAGAAATAGAGAAGTTAGTAAAGGAAAGGAGGCAGTTAAGAAAGCAGTGGAGGAAGGCGACAGAAGAAGAAAGGGAGGGAATTAAGGTGTTGCAGGAGGAACTGAGAAGCAGGTTAGCAGTACTCAGAAGGGCAGAACACCTTAGGGAGAAGAGAAAGAAGAAGGAACGTGCAAGGTCAGCATTTTTTAGGAACCCCTTTAATTTTGTGAAAGGCTTGTTTAATCAAGAAAAAGGAGGGCAACTTAAGGCAACGAAATCAGAGATTGAACAGTATTTGAAGTCGACGTATTCAGATTCAAAGGAGAATAGGAACATAGGTCTTCCACCTGACATGCCACCATTAGGGGAAGTGGAGCAGGAGATGGATGTGAGCCCACCTAGGTGGAGAGAAGTGGTGGAGGTGGTTAGGCGTGCAAAGGCTTCTTCGGCCCCAGGGCCTAATGGAGTCCCCTACCATGTCTATAAGAGTGCACCTGGCATCTTAAGGACACTATGGAGATACCTGAGAATAGTTTGGGAGAAACAAAGTATTCCAAGAGCATGGCGCAGGGCAGGAGGTGTCTTCATCCCTAAGGAGAAGGAGTCATCGGACCTTAGCCAGTTTCGGATGATTTCTCTCCTAAATGTTGAGGGAAAGATTTTCTTTAGTATCGTAGCACAGAGGCTGGCTAAATACTTAGAAAGGAATGGTATGATAGATACGACAGTGCAAAAAGCAGGGATACCAGGATTTGCGGGATGCTTAGAGCATACTAGCATGATTTGGCATCAGATTCAGACAGCTAAGAGGGAGAAAAGAGACTTGAATGTTGTATTTTTAGATCTGGCTAATGCGTTTGGGTCAGTGCCACATAACCTTATTTGGAGTTCCTTTGACTACTTTAAAGTGCCGGAGATAGTTGTTAACTTGGTGAAAGCATATTTCCAAGACATCAGACTGTGTGCAAGTATCGCAGAGCTCACAACAGGCTAGCAAAGATTGGAGGTTGGTATTATGGCAGGATGTACAGTGTCCCCGCTAGCTTTCACAATGGCTATGGAGGTAATTATTAGGGCTTCCAAGTGGGTCGTAGGTGGAGAGAGACGGCAGAATGGAATGCGTCTTCCACCAATTAGGGCTTATATGGATGATATGACACTGCTAACTTCAACAGTGCCATGTACAAGGAGGTTGTTAGATAAAGTCAATCAGAATCTCAAGTGGGCTAGTATGAAGATTAAGCCTAGTAAGTCAAGGAGTATTTCAATATACAGAGGGAAAGTAAGTGATAGAAAGTTTGCTATAGATGGTGAGGAAATCCCAACAATTAGGGAGAAATCAGTTAAGAGTCTAGGACAGTGGTACAATGTGGACCTGAATGATGTTGAACAGGTTGTGCAATTTAGAAAGGATGTTGCAGAAGGGCTGGAGAGAATAGATAAATCAGGGCTCCCAGGAAAACTGAGGTTGTGGTGCTTGCAGTTTGGCTTGTATCCTAGGTTAATGTGGCCAATGTCAGTATATGAAGTCCCATTATCTGTAGCAGAGAGAATGGAAAGGCTAGTTAGCTCTTATATTAGAAAATGGTTGGGTGCTCCCAGGTGCTTAAGCAATGTAGCTTTGTATGGGAAAGGAATGCTTCAGCTGCCAGTATCCAGTCTAACAGAGGAGTTTAAATGCACTAAGGTTAGGACAGAACTTTTATTATCTGGGAGTAAGGACATGTTAGTTAGCAATGTGGTTCCGAATCCTTCTGGGGGAGGAAATGGAACCCAAGGGCAGCAGTGCAGGAGGCAGAGGCAGCTCTTAGGCATGCAGAAATAGTAGGAAATGTTCAATTTGGCCGGGGAGGCTTGGGGCTTGGCCCAGGCAAACCAGTGTGGAATAAAGCAGGTCTAAAGGAGAAAAGAAAGCTTGTAGTGGAACAGGTGCGTAGGCAGGAGGAGTTGTTAAGAGGGGCAAAAGCAGTTGGTCAAGCCAAACAGGGACAATGGTTGAATTGGGAAGGTGTTGAGAAGAGGAAACTTAGTTGGAGGGACCTGTGGAATATGGAGGAAGGCCGTATTAAATTTCTGATAGGGGCGACATACGATGTGTTGCCAACCCCGCAGAACCTAAGTCTCTGGGTACAGGGCGATCAATCGTGCCCACTCTGCTCAGGTACAGCAAGTTTAAAGCACATTTTGTCAGGTTGTAGAATTAGCTTATCACAAGGCCGGTATACATGGTGGCATAATCAGGTGCTGAGAAGCTTAGCCACAGGCATTGAGGAGAGAAGGAAGCAGGTGAATTCTGGAAGTTCTAGAAAGGAGAGGTTAGATGTGCAGTTTGTTCGAGAGGGGGAGAAAAATAGAGCTGCTAAGTCAGGGAGAAAGCAGGGAGGTGGCTGCCTGGTAGGGGCTGATGATTGGCAAATGCAGGTCGACTTGGGAGGACAGCTAGTTGTGCCCCAGGAAATAGTTTATAGTAATCTGAGGCCAGACATTGTCTTATGGTCCATGAGTAAAAAGACTGTGTATTTTATTGAGTTAACAGTCCCTTGGGAAAATTCAGTGGAGGCAGCTTATGAAAGGAAGAAGACTAAGTATGCAGATTTAAAGACAGAATCTGAGCAGAGGGGATGGAAGACCAGGGTCTGTCCGGTTGAAGTGGGGTGTAGAGGTTTTGTTGCAGGGTCAGCTGTTTCACTGTTGAGGGAGCTGGGAGTGCATGGGCAAAATTTAAGAAAGACAGTGAGGGAGATGTCAGATGAGGCTGCTAGGTCTAGTCAGTGGATATGGATCAGGAGAAATAATAGTAGTTGGGGGGTGAAATAGGGACAGTGGGGGGGCAGGCAGAGGACATGCATGCCTAACCCGGCAAGAGAAGAGGTTAAAGTCTGAACAAGACACCTCTCCTCTGCTCTGCTTTCCCCGCCCCATCTTCTCGCTCTGCCAATAGGAAGAGAACCAGGAAGTTTAGATAAGGTGGGGGTGTGGCCAGCTAGAGTCTCTCTTTGGGACCATGCGGCCTGTTCAGGTGAGTTTGCGTGGTAAGACACAGAGTTGGCTTGTTTTTTGATCTTTTCGGTTGTTTTCCTGTTTTGTCTGCTTCTTGAAGGAAATGTTAGGGTTTGTTATCCTGCTCTGTTTGCTTTTTGAAGGAAATGGTAGGGTTTGCTGCTTCTTGAAGGAAATGTTAGAAGAGGCTGTTAAATCTAGTCTGTGGTTTAGGCCTCCACCTTCAGCACCTTCTAAATTTTCCACCCCCTACCCGAACAAGGGTCTGTATCCAATCCCTACTTTCATCTTTTGACTCTACCTCTTTATTTTCTATCCCCTACCCAAACCAGGGTTTGTATTCCCACCCCGCTTTTTCTTGGTGCAGTTGGTGAGAGGCAGGGGTAGATGATGGTAGTGTGGCAATCGGCAGTTACATGTGGCATCTAGGCCTGTGGTAGCATTGTAGCAGCTAACAATAGCTAAAGCGGTGAGAGTATGATAGTATCTTAGCAGTTAGTATTGGTAGCTAGCAATTAACATTAACAGTATAGGTGAATCTAGCGTTATTGTCTTCTTCTGTTCCTCTTAGCAGGTAGCGGTTAGCACATAGCATTAGCTAAATGGTAGCATCGGAACTGTATTGTCTTCTTCTGTTCTTCCTAGCGGTTAGCAGTAGCATTAGCAATAGTTAAATGGTAGCATCGGTACTGGCCACTACCTGGAGCATCTCTGGGTCAGTTGAACGTGGCGGTGCTGTTTGGATTGTGTAGGAGCAGTGTGAACTGGCACTTGGGGGGGTGACTCTGGGACGCCGGAGTTCACTGCCTAACCTCCTAGAGGTGTAGTGGGACTAAGTAGGCGAAACACTGTTGAAGGGAGGTTTCCACCTGATGACCCCCAGAGACGTGTTAGGAATCACTGCTCTTTGGCAGGTATAGAGGCAGATTAGAGCTCCAAGGTTCTTCACTGAGAATGAATCCTCTTTTTGAGCACAAGTATCTTGTGTTTAAATTAACTGATGTTTTGTCAGAGATACAGAGACTCATACTGAGCCACAGTCATGAAACAGAACAGAGATGACTACCAGGTGATATTTGTTTTTTTCCCACAAAAACACATTTTTATTAGAAGTGGGACTCCTCTTGCCCTGTACAGATGCCCCCTCTGTATTGCACTTATGAGGCATTCATGTGCAGCTTGTAAACTCCACTTCTCTTAAATCAGAAACAAGAAGTGAATTGATCGAAAATATGACAGAATCGAACTTGCGACACAACAGTTAAACAGTCTAAAAACCAAATGGCATCTATTTTTATATAACCTGTATTTCATCGGGTAAGACCCACTGAGATCGGAATCCAACTTATCTGCACTGAGCAGAGGTTGCAAAATATTAAAGGTGGATTGTAGATTATTACATGCAGCTGTTAAAGACGACCTACAACCAGGCTACACAAAACTGCATCATCTTCATACCAATGACGATTTGTCCCATACACATCACCACCTCAGTTATTTACAGGGAGAATAAAATGGGGGCAAGCACTGACTTTTGAGGCATGACAAACTCACAAATTATGGAAATATTTTGGGGAAGGACCTGTAGCCTACCAGCCTAACAGTTAATGGCATCCCTGCACCTGTGGTGATATTTCCGGCTGTCCCTGAAGGCAGCATAGTCTGTACGGAGACAGCGAGCAGCGGCAGCTCCCGGCGGAGCAGCGCTGCGATTGGCCAGAGCGGGTAGGAGGGGGAGGGCTTTATCTGGCGCTGCGCTCCTCTGCCGCCTCCCCTCTCCTCTCCTCCCATCCTGGAGGACAGAGCGATGCGGAGACAATAGGACGCAGAGCCGGAGGAGGCTGCAGGATGCTGGGCGCCACATCCACCGTCACACGGCTGCACGGAGGCTTCTCACAGGACACCGACATCAGGCGTTTCTCCCGGCTCACCTGGCCTTAGTATGCGCCCAGATCATCCCGTGTGTTTACCAGCAGCCTTGGCTGACAGGGCGGACTCCACAGCCTCCATATGGGAACCAACTGAAGGGTGAGTGGCGGAATAAACCCGGATCAGCGCTTCATCTATCCTCACCTGCACCCTGAGCAACCCGGCATCTGACTCACCAAATCATACTGCAGTGACTGGGAGAGCTGGGATGTATTACACTGTGCTTTCTTATAGATAGTGCATGATCGATTAGGCCTTTTCTGTGTAGTAGCAGACATGAAAACAATGCTGTGATTGGTCCTTAATGGTGTGTGTGTGCGTATGTGTGCGTGTGTGTGTGTGTGTGTGTGTGTGTTGTCCCGTTTATCTCCAGCAAACAACAAAAATGCAGCTTGCTGGCGTTTTAGATGGTTAACGATATGTCTGTGATGTGGCATTTGTGTTATTGATCACAACACAACCTCTTGCACCCCCCCCCATCACCACCCTCACCATCACCTCCACCATCACCACCTCCACCATGCATGCCATATGTTGGGGGCAGCCAGGTATCTGCAGCAGCGTGCGTGTATATGTGTGTGTGTGTGTGTGTGAATGAGTGTGTGCGTGTGTCAGCAGTCACACTGTGGGGACTTGCCTGGCCTATGGAGACAAAACACGTGTCTCTATAAGGAAAATCATTCAATTTTAGGGTGAAGACCTGGTTTAGGGTTAGTGTAAGTCTCCAGGAAATGAGTGTAAGTCAATGTAATGTCCTCTGAAGTGATGGAAACTCGGCTGTGTGTGTGTGTATGTGTGTGCTTGCCTGTCACTCAGCTCTGAGCTCTGTTACACTAAGTGGCGGTGATTTTCCTCAGTGTCAGTGCTGTCTGAGGACACACACTGCAGGTGGGATCCAACATGACGTAGCCGCTGAGGCCGAGCATGTCTGGAGAATAATAAGAGGCCGTGATGTTTACGTCCTGTCGGCCTCAGCCCTGGTGCTGGCTCCTGTGCTCGCTGGGCGTTCTGTGCCCTCCTTAGAAAAATTAGGAAGGCACAGAAACAAACTGCTGACAACGTTGCACTGTCGTCACCCAGAAAACTTTGCGCCATTGAAATTTGCAAGTGTCGTTGTGCAGAAATAATGTAGGTGTGAAGCACTTTGTAATTAATTGCTATTTTAAAGTAATCTACTTTATGTATTCTGGGCCACTGTGGGAGGTTGTCTGATTGTGTGCGTGTGTGTGTGTGTGTGTGTTAAGCCTGAGACACAGCTGATCAAAGTGGGTTTAAGCTTCTTGATGGCACGCAAATGCAGACACATCACACACACACATGCACGGATGCACGCGCACACACACACACGCTCGACTCCAGCATGATGAGTCACAGATCACAATGTAGGTCACATACACACTCCGGTGTTCAGCGGTTCTCGCCACCGGGCGTCTCGCTGGCAGCGGTGGTAACTTTGCCTGGGTTTGTCCTCGTCGCGGCTCTTTTTTTTTTTTTTTTTTCCCTAGGATGGCATCATAGCAAAATACAGCTCTTTTGTGCTTTACATGAGACCAAACTCTTCATATGTGTAAAAGAATAAATAACTCATCCATTATGATTTTAATTACTGCCTGCTTGGGCTCATTCATTTGGACAGCCAATCTGCAGAATGCTCACATGCCCTACGGTTAAAGAGTTGGACATCATGGGAAATACCTTTAGTCCCTTCTTGCTGAGAGTTAGATGAGGAAATCCAGACCACTCTCGTATCTGTATGTTAGATATGAAACTAGGGCCAGGAGAGGATTGGCTTCGTCTAAAAAAATCCACCTACCAACTCCTCCAAAGCTCGCTGACTAACACAATGGATCCTGTTTATTGGATCCGTGCACCAGGCGAAATGTAGAAACAACACTCTGCGGCTTTACAGGGAGATTAGCGCTGGAACTATTTCTTGCCCGCACTTAGTGATGTCTTGGACCCTTTTGCTGCTGGTTGCCAGGCAACCTAATTGTAAAAGCAAGAAGTGTTGATTTTACCTTTAGGCAGAGCGATGCTAGCCTTTTCCCTCTGCCTCCAGTCTTTCTGCTAAGCTAAGCTAAGCTAAGATAAGCTAAGCTGCCTTCATATTTACCGTACAGATGTAAGAGTGGTATCAACCGTCTCATCTAAGTCCTTCAAGGTGTTTGTTGTCTTTAAGGTGTTAATATTTCCAGTCTGAACGACATGACGTGACCCACATCGCAACTCAGTGTAATCTTTCAAACCCCACGCCTCCAGTTTGTAAGGCAGGTTTTCCATTATAGACCCCTGATGACATCACTGTGACGTCACCAGGGGTCTCGACAAAGCTCCTCCAACCACAGAAGACATAGAACTGTTTACATGTATAAACTCAGTAACGTTGGCTTGCCGACTTTCTTCTTGTTAATGTGAGGAGTGTGAACGTGGTTTTAGGATTTCTAATTGCAGCAAGGTCAGAGGTCAGTGACACGAGGAGGAGGTCTGAGTCGTTCTTTATCTGACCTTTAGATGAAGCTGGAAATGTGGTCAAAAATCTGCTACGCCGGGGATTTGAGTTGCTGTAATGTCAGTAGGTGTTCTTGGCGGTTGGTGCAGGGATCCTGGCCACTCTTATCTCTACACACACACACACACACACACGCACACACACATGCTTGCTGGTACTTTGCTACTCAACGGCCCTTTCATTGTCATTGTGTGCCACTCTCATTATTTTCTCTCCCATACACCACTCCCTGTCAAAGCCTGGTCACACGCACAAACACTGTGACTCTGTGTGTGTGTGTTTGTGTGTGTGTGTGTGTGCAGCAGTCAGTCACTTCTGATCAGCTTTTTGGTAAACACACGACAAATCCTATGTGGGCATTAAATGTAATTGCTCAACGTCTGTGTCGCGTGGGAACAATGCGTGTGCCCGCGGCCCGTGTACGGGGCGAACTGAAAGGTCACTGAAATGGGAAAAGGATGAAGATGGCGTCGTTCTAATTGTTCGAGGGCAGTACGGCTGCATCTGCGGGGGCGGACGCGGCTCTGATCAGGGCCTTGGCTCGCCGAATGTGCTCGGCGGTCGGCTCTGCCCGCCGGTTGCGTAAGCAGTCTGGGATTTGGTCGGCTGCGGCCCCCGGTCGCCGCTCTGTTTCCACAGACTGTCGAACCTGGTGGCACAGAGTGTCAGTGTTGTGAAAGGAGCAGCACCAGGAGGAGGAGGAGGAGGGGGAGGAGGATTTGTGGTCAGCTGAAAGGAACATGGTGTGTTTTGTGTTTGCAGGACGTTGCATTTTAAAGTCTGCAGGTGCAGGAAACAAGGATTGTCATGAAATTGTTGATTTAAAGCCACAAGGAAATCGTTGCCACATGCGTTTTTGGACAGTATCACTGCTCGGGATTGCAGCTAGCAGTTATTTTCATCGGTTAAGCTACTGATTGATTTTAGGATGTAAGTTAAGTCTATAAAATGTCCAAAACTACTGAAAAATGGCCTTCAAATCTTCATCATCTTCAAATCGCTTTTGTCCAAAAGCAAAAAATATTCAGTTTACAATCATATAAAATAGACTAAAGCAGCAATCCATCATTAAAATTGTTCAATCAGCTGACTGATTAATCAACTAACCGCTTCTGATTACAAATGAGGCTGCCATCAGCGCTCTACGCTGCTCTTATGCTTTTGATGCAGAGGGTAAGCTGCTGCGTTGCTTTTTCGTTGCTACGGCGAACATGTCAGCAAAATTGTGTATTACACGATGCAGCATCTTTAGCTTTCTTTCGCTGTCGTGTCTCTCGGCCACCTGAGAAACGAAAATCGTGTAGTGCACAGTGGGATTATCAGAGTTTTTATGCTGGAAACAGCTGCTTGTTGTGCTAAAAAGTGACACCTTTAATACTGCATATTGTCATTTGACCGACTTTTACTATGAAAATATTGACGAGAGCTGCTTTTGGACAACAAACAGGAAGAGGGCGCTGTTCTCCCCCAGCAGGCAGAGCTAAAGGTTTCAGCGATTGAGTGACAGGCATCACATTGGTGTGGAAAACACAGCTCAGCCAATGAAAGCTTTGGCGCCTGCTCCAAACTTCCTGCTACACTGCTGCTTCCAATCATCTCCACCATGTGATACTTCATGGTGACCACAGAGAGAGGTCACAACGGCTGTGTGTTGATATTTAAAAGCATAAACGCCTTGAATGTGGATTAGCTGCAGTGTAAATGCATTGTTATAGGACAACGTGTACATCCCAGCCTTTCCTATCCAATCAGATTTTAGCCCTGCAAGGGGGCGGTCCAGTTATTGGCTCTGCAGTTGTTTCTGCCAAGGATGTGAAATGCTTGTGAAATGCAGCTAGTTGTGCATTGAGTTACATCTATTGTTAACACTGAGCCTATGTGACGCAGCACGCACACACACACACACACACACACACACACACACACACACACACACACACACACACGCGCACACACACACAACAAGCAGAGTGGGATAGCAGACTTCCACTCCACATGAAGAGCCGACATTTGTCCTGACCTGATGACTCATTCAGCTATGTGTCGAATGCTGTTTCTATATAAATACAGATGCAGCTCTCTTTGCGGCAGACACAAACAAACACACACACACAAGTGCACGTGTGGGCACACACACGTATGTTCATCTGAGCTGTGTATAAAGATATACGGAGAGGGTGTGTGACGTCTGCTGGGAGTGTCTGTTCTGAACGTGCAAACACACACACACACACACACATACACACAATGATGATGATGTAGAATCTCCTAAACATCTATAAAAATACAGTGATGGTAGTTTATGACATTCACAGACTGTCTGTGTGTTTGAAATGTTTGGATCAGCCAGTTTACTGCCTCCATGAATCATGAAATATGTGAGTGTATTTATTTTGCCTGGTCTAAATGTTATCGATAATATTGTTTTTCACGCTGACGAGAGCACCTCAAGCAGCTCAAAGTCCTGTTTCTTGTGTTGTTCCTGTGGATTGTATCACCCTTCGTATGCAGGCCAGCATGTGTGTGACGGACAGCAGGTGAAATCAGGCTGTGTTTACGCCCATGAAACGAAAAGGTTGAGTGGCCTGCAGGTGTAATGGTTACCATCGCGCTGATCGTTATTTTAATGTAGTTAAGATCCGATTTAAGGTTTACTTTAATTTGGCGGTGTCATCCACCTCCCAGGTAATCCTGGGAACATTCACTAAAATCAATAAGACAATGAAAACAGTAGAATAGTCTGCACTGGTTAACTGTACGAGTGTCCAGGCTTCATTCTACATAGAAATCAGGAAATCTGGAGGACCTGACTTCACTTGGATATGTTGTATTATCGTACCACGTCATGCTTTAATTATGCAGCATGATGCATTGCAAAACATTTGACCTCATGTCATGATATTTAGCGACAACAGGAAGGTTAGCCTTGTCTAGCCTGTAGCTACTGAATTAAGAGGCTGTTGATGTTAAATCACTGATCATCATTAATTCACTTTATGGGCGAGTGACGATGTGTTTCTGTTGTATCTTCATGCTGTTTTCATGACTCATAATCCCCATTCCATTTAGCTACATTTTATTTCATTATGCTGTAACCCCCAGAGTAAAAATCCTTTGTGACAGTGACAATCCACAGATGTAGCATCACTTTGTGTGTGCACCTGAACACGCTGGCTGCAGACGTGACAGCCACAGGTTTGCTTTGCAAAAGTTTTTGGCAACAGCAGCTGGTGCCAGTAAACTAGCCAGTAAATAATAAAATGCTGCATGTAAAGGTAAATGCATATGACATAATAATGAAAACAGAGGTATTTAAAGTGACCATTTATTTAGCAACAGTAACAATGCAGTTTGTTGAGACAGAGGCAGCAGACTGACTGAGCTATGGCGTCACAATTTGATTGACAGCAAGCTGATGTTTAAAATGCCAAATGCTGCACCTTTAAAGCTCCTCTACTGGAACTGAAAAACTCATCTCTATTCATTAGAATTACATGTTTTTTTAAGTTTTCCCCCTGCCTAAAAATAGCTTGGATTAATGCCACATCTTTGCCTTCATTTAGTGCACCTGGATGTGCGAATGTGCAATTAGCCCCCTCCTCTAGCTCCAGAAGAAGAGCAAACTGTACAGGGGCCCTCTAGAAATGCAATAATAGACAACAAGAGCCTTCAACTTGATTATCACGAAAGCTCGACCCTGCAAGCTGATGGTGGTTCCATTGATGTGCGTCGTATGAAACCCTGCCTGTCTGAATCTTTGTTTCTGCATCTCTCAGGCAGAAATGTAGCATATAAAAAAACACCATATGGACTGGAACTGGTCTTTAAGTGATAGTAATGATTTAGAAACATGAAGATTTTAAGAATAATTGTCTTAACTCCCTCTGCAGAACACACACACACACAGGGACACACGTGGTGCTGCATGTATCCTGCAGTGCTACAGTAAGCACTTCTGACCCTGGACAGGAACAAATAGCCTCCTCTGTTTACAACCCCCTGCCCTGCCTGCTGTGTGTGTGTGTGTGTGCGCGCGCATGTGTGTGTTTATTACATGTGTCCAAGAGCTTTTATTTAAGGCGGAAAGCCTGCTGCAGTACATCCTCTCTGCGCTGCCATTTATCACCAAAACTGACTCATCCCTCCTCACCTGCTGGTGTCAACTGCTCTTCCTGTCCGCTTCACACAAAAAAGATTACACCCCCACAGAGGAACACAGAGGCCTGTGGAGGGGATGACAATGCACTTCACCTAGCGCGCCGGTGTGTGCGTGCTTTGTCACATCGCCGGTGACTTGAAATACGACAAAGCGGGTTATGAGTGCTTGCAGCTGCTCTGGCTGCTCTTTTCCCGCATCCCGAAAAGAGATTTGACTCGCCAAAGGGTTTGGGGCGAACGTCAGATGAATGTCATTTGTTTGCAGATTGTCGGGGATGCGTGTCGACGATGAACATGGCAGCAAGTGCTGCCGGTTTCCCTGCGAGCGAAGCAGATTCACAAGTGTCTCCTCAGGGATGGAGGCAGGCTGCTTTCCAGCACTTCAGGTTATGTAATGAGCGTGTGAGTCTGTACATGCAGACTGTATTTCTTCCACGTGTGCCTGGATCTATAGAGGGTCAGGACTTGGCAGTTGCTCAGGAAGAAAAAAAGAAGGCAATCACTAAGAATAATCACACTGCAGCAGGGAATGGATTTGCTCGAAAGGACTGTTATTGGCTGTTTGTGCGTGCGTGTGTGTGTGTGTGTGTGAGAGAGAGAGAGAGAGACTCAGCTCACAGCTCGGCTCTGGCATCCCCGTTGGCGAGTAGCATTTAGAATGACTTAAGCCTTCACTGCAGATAATTAGCATTTTCAGTGACTATCACACTGCAGATCAGAACAGACTGTGAGGCGCAACGTCGACGGCTTGTTGTCCATCTCTGACCTTGAAAAGCCAACAGAAATGTCAGAAATACACTCTCCCATCTACATCCCTTAAAGGGTACATGTCGTGCAAGTGGTGCATCCCATGTGTTTGTTCAATGCGTCCATACCTTCACAGAAAACTGGTTTTATTATGAAATGAAATACTAATGTAGCTGCCAGCCCTTCACTCTCTGGATGTGGGTTGCAGCCATTGTATGAAAACTGATCATTCGATGTACATTTGCTCATCGATGTTATTGAATTCCACCATATTAGTGTAGATTTTATATTTTATATCAAGATCGTCTGGACATTTTATTTTGTGGGGTTGTTCAGATAAAAAAAAAAGGGTTTCATTCCTTTAATGGTCATTGTAGCTGATATTAATGATAATAATAACACCAACAAGGACAAGCACGGCCTTGTCATCCTGCCAAACACGCCTATCTCGCATCTTGTTTTGTTTTTTTTTCATTATTCATTATTTATTTTGCATTATCACATTTCACATGTGAAAAGTCGGAGAACCACAAATGCCTACGTGTAAATGTATCACATAAAGTATATATAATACATATAATTCATTACATGTGAAAACTGTTTTTGTGACTGTCAAATGTGGAACTTGTAAAATGGTTTTCCACATGATAAACATGTGTAATCTGTTCACATTAATTAGTCTTGTTCTTAATTGTATTAACTTATTAGCACATTTCACATTTTATTTATCTTTTGCAGTTTGTAATCTTTAATAATGCAGCAACTAATAATCTAATATTAATAATGATTCTTTATCATCATATGGTGTAATTATTATTATTATTATTACCGTGGTTCTAAAACAACAATATTAAGGGGTAGATTGCAACAAAATATTGCAGAAAATTTCAATATGGTAGTTATAGATTCTACACAATTCCCCATTGATAGATCATCTATCGATGATCAATTAAGATCAAGATGTTTGGAGGAAACACAAATCATGACAGAGAATGTTACAGTGTTGTACCACAATGAATTATGCAAAAGTGTCCATGAAACTATGGTTATTTAGATGTATATGTTTCCTATAGCACATGAAATTCCATCGGTTTCATTGTAATAACAAAACTACAGATGAGAATAAAGATTCTTATCAGTCACCACATTAAAAATGTGTGTCCTCTCTTGTTTCTGTACAGTGACACCAGGTGTTAGCTGCTGCTGCTCTTGTCCTCCCTGAGCGTCCGTGCCTCCGTTTTTTCCCCCGGTCCATCCCCTTAAACGGTTCCCAGAATGAGTTCGTCTCCGCTGGTGTCTCGAGCCAACATGGACATCCTGGACGAGCTGCAGCTGATTGCAGCCCAGAACCTGGAGAGGCTGGAGGTCAACAAGTACTATGAGGTGATCAGGGAGTTGGGCAAGGGCACCTACGGCAAGGTGGACCTGGTCATCCACAAGATCAGAGGTGAGGGGACACGCACACATAACATGCTAACAGACAGCAACAACCTGCAAAAAAGTCCACAGTAGCACCAAAGTCTGTGATTTTTCTTCCATTTCATACTAAAAGGTACAAAAATGGCGCTCAAGTTCCTAAAGAAGAAGACAACCAAGCTGAAGTCGTTCCTGCGGGAGTACAGCATCTCGCTCTACCTGTCCCCCTGCCCTTTTATCATCAACATGTTCGGCATCGCCTTCGAGACGGACGAGTACTATGTGTTCGCGCAGGAGTACGCTCTGGCAGGGGACCTCTTCGATATCATTCCTCCACAGGTGCTTATTCTGCTTATAGCTCCTTTTCCAGAAATGAGTCTTCTCTTGAGCCTGTTGACCTTGTGTTGACTCTCCAGGCGTGATCGGCCTCGTAGGAACTGAACCACTGATGTTGAATTTGGCAAATGAATTGTCAAAAAAGACAAGAATTTACACCACGATTGGATTTTTCCCATGAGAACATTTTAATTTATGCTTTAATCACATAAAAATTCTATTTTTAGGGACTTAGATTTAACTTGATCGCACTGACACACAATTCAAATGCACAGTCGGAAAAGAAAACAAATACAAGTAGGGTGCGGAAGATCTCAGCATGATCCTGCCATCTGAAATCTTGAATGAGATTTTTAATGTATTTTTTGCACATCATTACGTTTGTATCATTAATTCTATTTCAGTCAGAGACAGTTACGTCAAGGACCATTTAAAGCTTATGATCGTGCAGTTAGATCTGGCCATTCTAGTCACGTGGTATCCCAGCAGCCCATGAATGAGCCACTCGTGGTGTTGAATGGCATGAATGAAGCAGCTGCGAGTGCGACGTCAGTGCAATGCTCCATTTTCTCTCTGTCCGCTCCTTCAGGTTGGTCTTCCCGAGGCAGTGGCGAAGCGCTGCGTGCACCAAGTAGCCATCGCTCTGGACTACCTGCACTGTAAGAAGCTGGTCCACAGGGACATCAAGCCTGAAAACATCCTCATTTTTGACCGAGAGTGCCGCAAGGTCAAGCTGTCTGACTTCGGCATGACGCGCCGAGCCGGCTCGCCCGTGAAAAGGGTGAGTAACGTTTCCATTCCTGACCTCCAGTTCCCTCTTGTTTCAACCGTGGCATTGACCTGTGGGCTGTCCCCTCCAGGTGAGTGGCACCATCCCCTACACGGCCCCGGAGCTCTGCGACGTGTCCCGCCACGAGGGTTTCTGCGTGGACTACAGCACTGACGTCTGGGCCTTCGGCGTGCTGCTCTTCTGCATGCTGACCGGCAACTTCCCCTGGGAGAAGGCGCTGCCCTCCGACTCCTTCTACCAGGAGTTCATCCGCTGGCAGAGGAGGAGAACAAACACGGTGCCGTCCCAGTGGAGGCGCTTCACCGAGCAGGCCCTCCGCATGTTCCGCCGGCTGCTCTCCGTGGAGCAGGACCGCCGCTGCTCCGTCAAAGAGGTCTTCGGGTATTTCAGCCACTCCTGGATGCTGGACGTGGAGAACAACAACGGGAACGGCAACAGCAACAGCGGAGGCGGTGGAGAGAGGGTTAGCGGCGGGGGTGGAGGAGGAGGAGGTGGAGGAGGGGGAGGGGTGCGGGGAGAGGTGGACGGCACCATCTCATCATCCTCGTCCGGAGAGGAAGACGAGGAGCTGCTTGTGGAGAGGATGAAGCAGCAGACTTTATCTCCTCTCTCCCCGCTGTCGCCCCTCTCTCCCTTGTCTCCGGTGGCGGTGGAGAGGGGCAGCGGCGGCGGGGCCAAGGGTGGGATGATGGAACCGAGCGGCGGCCACCACTTCGTGTCCGTCTCCACCAACAGCTCCGTGTCGTCCACTAACAGCTACGATCGAATGCCGCGGGAGAACAGTTCGCCGGGGGGTCGCATGCTGGTGGCTACGCCCATCGAAATCTGCGTCTGAGCGCGCCAGAGCGCTAACGCTGTCACTGACTCACAGCTACACACTTTTATACCTCTCATCCAACCACACTGACGTGCATGCGTGGAAAAAGAAACAAGCAGACGACGAATACTAACACGTGTCCTGTTAAACGTCTTGAGAAAGGAAGAGCACACACACACACACACACACACACACACACACACACGCACACACACGGATGGTATAGTCGTAGGACATTCACATTCCTCAAGAGGAAGGAAGTTTCGGTCAATGTGGCGACTCCGAGAGAAGCCCCCCATCCACACTTTGATTTCAACGATGCGTTCAAACCCACAGGAAAAATGAAAAATTGCTTCCATTAGAGATCCCGTCACTAAAACCATCCGGAAAGAAGACCAAAATGTATTTCTTAAAGCAATACTTCCAGCAAAAAAAAAAAAAAAAAAACACAAACAAAAAAAGCAAACAGGGACACAAAGGCGGGAGAGTGCTGTGTGACCTCTTCGGGACGAGGCCGGCCGTCATTTTTTGATGAAGCCAAGGGACGGACGATTTGTATTTTTCAAGACGTTTCGAGGAAAAGGAAACCTCACGGGATGACGAAGCGAGCGCGCGGTGGTTTTAAACGTTTCACGTGTAACGAAGGTGCGAAAGCGCGAGTGTGTTTGCTGTGCGTGTCGCTGTGCGTTCGTATGAATCCAAAAAGAAGTGGATTTATTTTGCTTTGAGAATTTTGTTATTTATTTGAATCTAAAAAGACTACACACTCTATTTTTTCTATTGTTTTTTTTTTTTTTTGTAAAGCAGCTTTGGTTTATTTTCCGTTCGACTTCTCGTTGTAATTTGATGTTCTGGCTTCGCTGTGCCAAACCCACTTCTCTGTGCAACACGTTCGGCTGGCTGCCGTAGACGCTGGTTTGAGTAGTTGTATATTATGTATGAGGTTTAACCGGTGGTCTTCAGACCGAGAGAAGGCTTACGATGTCTCTGTTCTTCATGTCAAACATATCTACTTCTCTAGCGAAAGACTATTTTGTACTCACTCTTGAAATTCTGTTTTCTTTGACACTTTTCCCAGATGAATTCTGTTTGTATCGCTTCCGTTTTCTTCCGAGCTTCTAGCAAACTGTTGCTGTCTGAAAAAGAAAACGATCACTTCACATTTTCAATCCAATCCGAAGAAGAAGAGAAAAAAAAAAAATCGCAGGAGACGTCAAAGAGTCGCCTTTTATAAACTGCATGAAGAGTAGCTCAAACTTACCTTTACGAAAAATCTGAACCGGCTTTCCCAAAAAAAAAAAAAAAAAAAAAAAAAACGTGGAAAAAAAGGATAAAAAAGAAACGTAAAATGTTGTGATGTGGAATTTTTGCCGTAGCACAATTTCTTGCATTATGTCCCAGAGTGAATATTGCCGTCATGACCTCCTGAGACATCCTAGGGCTAAAAAAAAAAGAGATCCGAACAATAGTTTCTATTCAGTGTGCTGTGTTTGTATTGCTGTTAATGTCGTGCACATCTTACCACCTTCAGGAACAGAAAAAAAAAGCAAAGCATGAGGACAAAGAGCGAGAGGCTTGAATTTAAATCACAGGTAGGGAAATAAACAATGAATTTTAGAAGAGATTTTTGCTTCTAAATTGCCACTTTTAGTGAAGTAGTGTGGCATGGATGTTTTTTTTTTTTTTTTTTTTTTTTTTTTACCAAGTTATAATTAACAGCAAAAAAGTAATCTGTTTCTTTCTTTGACTCATGAATATTACCTGAATAATTTGAAGAAAAACAAAAAAGCATCGGATCATGCACAGGAATGGGCGTTTCGTGTGTTGCTTTCCGGACATAAATCTGCATGAACTTGTATGTGCTAAAGCTCTGTCGTGAAAACCCGCTCTGTGTTTCTCCTGTCACAAGCTGTAGTACTCTATAGATGTGGTATAGCTGCGAACAACATGTTTCTTTATCTCGTGAGAGTCACCAGCCTCTCGCCCGACTGAGGATCGGCTCGGCTCGGTTCAGCCCTTACATAAACCATTCGGATCGGGGTCGTCAAAGCTGCTCCCGGATCAGCGAGCGAGTATGCAAATTACTACATCTTGTGACAATCTCTGACCTCATCGGCAGCCTTCTGACTCAGTACAAAGGACAGTCCTGATACGGACACTGTAGCCGTGCTGTTGACTATAGCCGCTCGCTCTCCATCGACCAGCTGCAAGCAGCGCTGGCTCTGCAGCGTTGACCAGATTCAGCTGCTGAGGCCGTTCACATGACCCAAGAGGAGATTTCATGGGCCTGTGCATTACCTCATCACCTCACTCCTTCTGCAGTATTCCCCCTTAAACCACCCTTTTACCGCTGCATGCGTGCAGCGTATCAAACATCCACGCTAACAAACTGGTCAAGTGACAAATTAAGAAAACATGGCAGTGGCGGAGCCGAGGGGGGGGCAGTGATGGCCTCCGGGAAAAGAAAGAAAAAAGAAATAAACAAACGAGAAATAACATGCTCAGATTATCTGGAACACAACCTGGCTGAAGCAGGGCCGCCCCGTCTGTCCTGCAAATCGCTAAGCTAAGATAGCTAACTTTTTGCTTTTAAAGCGCCCTGTGGAGCTTGCGTGGAAACAAACGTGACGTGGCGCGCAGCTCCGTTTCTGGGTGAGTTACGGCCCCCAGTCGTCAGCAGAACAGCATAAAACCAACGGGAGGGCCAACGTGCATGTGAGTCCTTGTATGCACAAAAGGGGACCCGCTCATGAGAACGCGGCTCGTAGCGCCACTCCACAGGGGCCCTTTAACTTTGCAAAGCATCGTCTTTCAGAGTTGAAGTGGAGACACAGTTTGATTTGCGCCTGCACTGCATCAACGTAGCGTAGTGAAGCGTGTACTTTCATATTTCTTCAAACAAGGAGATTCATCATTATTTTGATTCACAACACGATCCGGGGCTCATTTTACACAACATAGCCAAATTTTGGTCCTAAGCATAACTTAATTATTCATGACAGCCCACTGAATGTGACCTCTGATGGTGTACTGTAAGCTTGGTCACCATCAAGCAGTTTGCCATGAATTAAAAAGAAAAAGATCTGAAATAGTGTCTATTTGGCCACACAGAAAAGCTGAAGAAGGCCCAGATTTCTGTGAGAAAAGGAACAGTTGTTTCAGCCACCTGTATGAAAGCTGTTTGGCTCCGCCACTAAAATCTGTGTGAGATGATTCCACTTGTTGCAAAGCAGATTCATTTGTTCCAGAGCTTTCTGAGACACAATGGCCACAAAAAAGCAAAGTTAGACTGACAGTAAGACACCGCTACTGAAGAAAGGCTAAAGAAACAAGTTGATTTTCTGTATCAGACGACAGAATGTCAGAATGGATCTTTGGTACGGTGGTGTGATAGGAAGACAAACAAGCTGCTCCTGTCAGTATCAGGATCAGGACACCTGTCCTGGGAGGACGGGTGAGTCGAGCCACACGAGACATTAAGGGACACCTCCCCTTCCACCGTCTGAATCGGTCGCTGCTGCCACCTCACCTCACCTCATAACGTAACGTGTTGTAATGGACTTCCAGCGTCTTCACTGTCCGGTGACGTCTTTCAAAGCATCATGATTTTGGTGGAGTTTTAGTAAGTAGATGACCACAACACTAGAACTCGTATCCGGTTCTGTCTTTGCAATACAACTGTCTTCCTGTAAGCTGAGATTTAGTCATTAAAATGAGAATTCATGTTGGAGTGATCTTTGGTGTTGGGACTTTTTTTAGTCTTTTTTTCCCCCCAGGAGTCCAGCGTGATGCACAGCAGGACATACAGGTGGCGCTGATTAATAGCATTTGTACGTACAGTGCAGTGTATAAGCTATAGAATATAACGGACTTTGCATCAGAGCCTTATACAATTTGGATGAATTTGGTTGATTTTATATCAAAGAAAAAAATGTTTTAACTTTGAAATGGTGAATATTAAACTAGGCAGTATTAAATACTATGGAAAATATATTAATGAATCAAAATGTTCTCTTCATGTCTTTTTGTAGACATAACAGTAATTTTTCACAATTGGTGTTATCGCCAAGCTCCGCCCTTTCACTCCTCAGCCAATCACATGCCCCCGTGGCTCATTAACATGAGCTGCTGGATGAAAGAAGTGACGAGTCACAGCAGGAGAAGCTCAGGTGTGAATAATCTAATGAGTGTAGGCTGAATTTCTCTTGGCTGCGTCAGTTTCAGGGTCCTGAATAGACCTGACGAGAACAGAGGTCACGTTTATGCTGTCGGTAACACCTGAGCATTAAACTGTCTGCTATAAAAAAAAAAAGGCCTCTCCACTTTATATATGGTCAACTGATGCAAGGCATAAATATTGACTAGTGGAACTTGAAAAATAATAATTACAAAAAAAAGTCATATTTTACAAGCAGACTTTGTTCTAATAAGCTACTGAACTACTTCATGAGTTCATACATTTACACTGTATGTCATAGTATTAATATTTTGTTTTGATAAGGCCTGTCTTATTTAATATAGCTCATTTTATGACAATATATATATAAAAAAATCTTTAATCAAAAGGAACATATTGCCGCCAGTCATCCAAAAACACATCTCTTACAGAAAACCACAACATTGAACAAAATATTTATTTTTGACAATTACATGACCTCTGCTGCTCCGAGAGGCGACCAAGACGATACAAAAAGTTGCCAGAAAATAAAGCCCGTGGAGAAAAAACAAAAAAATGGCATGAGTCGGCAGTCTTAATCCCATGTTAAACCTAAAAACACCACAGCACTGCCGGACACATGGAGGTGGTGCTGGAATGTGATGAGTAGTGTGTACCAGGAGAGAAGGCTTTGCATCTGAGGAGATAACCACATCCTGCTACATGTATCATTGCTCCAGTCAATGTGGGAACACGATGAGCCCAAAAAAATAAAATCACAAAACTCAAATCATTAGAATATCTGAGATTCAGCCCTGAGATTAACACATGGACAAAATGTTTCGTAAAAATCCAAACGTTTTGGAAGAATAAAACGTAATTCCAAAAGCTGTATTTGGTACACTGCAAACAACTGTAACTGAAACAAATGACAGTGAAAATTTACAGGCGTGCACCTGCTCATTTAAAAAAAAACTTCACTGCAACAAAATAGAGAATACACAAAACACGAGGATGGCACAAATAAAATAACGGTGGGGTTTCAGGATAAGGAGATTTGGTGCAGTGTGTGAGTGTGTGTGTCCTGCTGCTGCTGCTGCTGGTGAGACACTGAGAAGACGAAGCCTTCGGCCGCCTCTGTGTGGACGTCCGTGAACGTGGAGCCATGGCTTAATGGACCTCACACACCGGTCTCAGACAGCTCAACGCTGCCCCTAATGGCGCTATGCAAAAGTACATAGAGACGTTACACCAACACTGATCACATATAGACTTTTCTCTAAAAAACAAACAAACAGGCAGGCTGACAGACCAAAGCCCCTCGTCACCTGATTCAACAGATACCAATACGCTGGGAGCTAATCTCAATACATGGTTTACACAAGTCCCAGAGAGTCAGTGCGTACCTGCGTGGTCAGAGGGTTCACTAGGAATTGGCCTACCGTGCCCCTGGTATTAATAACAACAAAGTCTGCAGCAGAAAAGTGCATGCAAGCTGCCTTCAGTCATCGGGATGTCCAAAGGAAGGTGATGTACATCCACTGATTTGTCGCTGCACCACAAGCTAATGAGAACAGGAAAGAAAATTGTATATACCTCTTGTATGTCAGATAAGGCTTTTTCAGAAAGGTTCTGGTGGAAACTCACCATATAGGCCCGAGTGAAGAGATAAAATAGCCTATTGAAACGAGGATTGATGTAAACCGTAGAAATATGCAAACATACATCCCTCTTCACTTCAGCGACACCGGTGAAAGCAAGTGGTCCTTTAATTCCAAAAGACTGTTTGCTGACGTTCACTCAAAGCAATGCGAACATTGTGCTGCGACGTTCTGAAAACGAAACCGAGCAGAAAGAAACGATTGCGACGCAGACAGAGGAGATGTCCGAGTAAACAGCAGATGACTTGCATTGGCGGGAGTCCTTTCCCAGAACAAATCGCACTGATTTCCATTAAGATACCAACTGATTTAAGGGCCATGCAGACGAACATAACATGGGCACAATTAATGACTCCCAGCCTGAAGTGGGAGGCCAAAGTGCTTTAAGTCAAATAAAATCACATGGTCTCATCCTGATGGTTAGATGGGTCTCTTCACAGGGTGACCCCTGGACCTCAAAGAGGCACATTAATGAGCCCGAAGCAAATGATACGACCCGGGGAGAGGGGGGACAGTCAGCCGGAGAAGGTAATACTGCAGCTGGAGCAGAGCACCACACCTGGTCAGGGCCACTCCAAAGTGCTTCCTGCAAAAAGCCCACACACGGGGGGAATACATTCAAACACACACTGTTCACTCTCCTCAATAACATCAAGCGGGCCCAACATTCAGTGCAAGTGTCGTTCGGGTGTATTTCAGACGTGCCTTTTGCGCCGCTCTCCGTCCAACAAAACATGACCCCGCGTGTTCTCATCCAATCAGGTACCTTGTTCTGCGAGTGTCATGCCTCGACCGTCCCGCCCTTTCTCTGCTCCATCTTCGAAACCAGCGTCTCTTTTTACTGGCTTGGTTTTTCAACCTCGAATTGCTTTAGCAATAACTTAAAAACACACAATCAAACCTCTTTGACGACTGCTAAAGAAGCCCATACGAAAACTCCAGGAATAAATAAACCAAATATAATCAAATACTTACAAAATCTTTAAAAAATTAAATATCTTTGATTGTTATTCATATTAAATCCAGGAAAAAAATTCCATATAAATAACTACAAAGTGATAACACAAATGACAAATTCAGCATGTTACTTTATAGTTGATAGGCTCCCCCAGCCTGCAGGTGTTACTGGCGTCTGTCTGATGAGTACCGTCACACCGCACTCAGGGAGGGTTCGGTGACCGGGCTCCTCCAGTCACAGTGTCGGGGGGTTAACAGTGCATTTCATGACCAGAGGGTGAAGTTAAGGTTTACGGGTGCTAGCTGTCAGTCAGAAGAACCCTGGTCCACAGTTGCCATGGTTACCAGCAGAAGGGGGAAGGACAGCCCCTGCAGGACGCTGCAGGTGAATGCCTGGATGGATAAACAGAAAAACACACGTCACAGCGATGAATTCGCCTGAACGTCCTGCTGGAGTTGCACCATGCAGGTTAGCTCCAAAGCATAGTTAAGATTTTTGTCCAGGACGAGCTACAGCACGGCTGTATCGTGCATTTTAAATGTGTCCAAAGCTTTGGTTTATGACCACGTAGCTGCAGCCTTGAAGACAGTCCCATCAGACTCAGCCGTGCTTTGGGTTTACAGCCGTTTAGCAAATATTAGCACGCTTACATGCTACACATTACACCTGCTTCGCCTCAGCATGTTAGCATTGTCAGCTGCAGTGCTACTGTTATATATAGCACTGTCCTTGTTCAGTTATTCATGAAAAGCTGAGTCATATAACTTGTTGGGATCATGTAAAAGCATTATTTCATTATTTCCTTTCTTTATTAATAAATCAGTCTGTTGTACGTCTCTTGCCTTCATTACTAGTTAGGAGTGTATTTTTCTCCTACATCACCTTAATGCTGCATTAGACAGAACACTGACTGGGGTCATCTTAGTTAAATTTCAACGCTGGTAGAGTTGAAGCAACTGAACAAAGTGGGGAGGCTCATGTGAAACTGACTAGTTACAACACAGAAGTTAGTGACGACATTTAGCTGCTGCAAACGGTGGCACAACTGAGCTGAACTGCAGATCTTAACTGCACATTTCCAATTGAGAATGTAACATAGCGTAAAGTATCATTTAATATTATTTGAGTCCGTTGTGGTGAACGGTCTGCAGCATTGTGCAGCCTGCAAAGCGCAGTTTTCTGGTTCCATCAGACTTTTCAGAGCCAAAGCATGACCATGTGACCATGTATTTCCTGCCTGCATCTGCAAAGCGTCGTCCTAATGATGAAAAATACTGCAGTAAAGAGCGTTATTTGCAATGAATGATACAGCATGATAGGCGTCATATCGCACAGCCCTTCCTCTATGCTCCAGTGCATAACGCAGGCTTTCTGTGACATCACTTTGGAGACTGATCAGTAATTTCCTCAAACTTGACACAACTTCCTCCAGAGTCAAGGAAGATGGAGGTATTTACTAACCTCATGAGGTCTCTGCCAACTTTGTCACCTGTCATCCCATCGGTTCCCTGGAGAGGCTTTGAATGTCTTGTTCTGGGGAGGGATGAGGAAGCAGAACAGTTAATAACACGACAGCTCTCACAGCTACGTCCTCTGTGCTAGCAGAAACACACCTAATCCTCCATTCTCTTTCTAAACAACATTTCCACCAGTCAGGAACATTTTAAAGTGCTGTTGTTTTTCTGCTCACCTTGTGCTTTTTACACTTCATGGAGAAATTTTCCTCAATGAGTACACAGTCTGTTAGAGCAAGAACAGAAGAGGACTTGAAGACGGCACACTGATTCATCCGAAGGGCTCAAACACCCACACGTTCAAGTTCAGGCTCGGCGGAAGTGAGAACTCACTTCACACAAGAGCTATTTACAGACCAGGACACATGAACTCAGACACACCCACGCAAAGCGCCAGCCGTGGGAGTATTCAGCATAATATTTTAACAGGTACACTGTTCAGCAAAGACAACAGAATCTAAACTTAGACACACCAACAGCATGGCAGGACAACACTCAAAATAAATCAGGCGAATTGACGCTTTAAGGCTAAAAGATAAACCCACGTGTACATTGTCCCTGCAAACATGCACGAGGTTATGTGACTGCACTTTGCTCCCCCTGCGTTGTGTGGAGACTCGGGGGTAGAGAGCAGCACTCACCTGACTCCAGAGCACACCTGTAGTGGTACTTGTTGGGACAGCCTTTGAAGAAGCAGCCCAGCGTGGCACCTGGGTCACGGCACGCCGAGCACGTCTGCGAACACAGCAGATGAAAGGTGGAATGAAGACGCCGCGCGCACGTCTGCACGCAGCGTGCTCGGAGAGAAGATACAGTACCAAATATGTGAGAAAGACAAGGGGTGCCGTTACTGTCTGGGTTTTACTTAAACGACAAGAAAATGTGTTTGATGGAACTGCTTCATGATCAACGCTGAGTTCTCTCTAGAGAAGCAGCACATTTATGAAGGCTGCTTCAAGATCTCTCCATGGGTTTAAAACCTAAAAGGCTGTATTTAGCAGCAACCGGGCACTTGAAGTTAGCTAATCAAATTCAACATACAGAACAGAATCCGAGGATCCATACACTTTATTAACGTAATATCACCTCCCCAATGTCCCAGACTCATCCTTATGAAGAAAAAATTAGGATCTAATCAACTGAGCACTCGCTTTCTCTGAGCTGTCATTGTAGGAAAAGCACACGTCTTGCTAACAGGGCTGAACAATTAATCATATCATTATTGAAACTGCAATATGGCCAAATGCAATATCCCAACCGCAGGAGCTGCAGTTTTTCAATAAAAGGTAAACTGTGTCACAACATGTCATTATAAATGAACAGCGCTACAGAGATCATCTCCTCCAGACGTAAGGGAACATGCTCGTCATCATTTTTAGATTTTCTTCTGTCTAAATGAAATGCAAAAATGCAAATATTTATAAAAATAACTGCACTTTGATTTTCATTTGCACATCATTCAGCCCGACTTGCTAATAACACTAACAAAGGCTCAACTGGAGTGTCCTGGTGAGACATGGCAGCGCCAACAGTGGGCCGATAAACCTCACAGATCCTAAATCGTACATTTGTGCAGCGAGTTTCAGAAAGAAACACAGATCTTCCCTTAAGAAGATGAAGAAAATATTTGTGATCAAAAAAGTCGCTAGAGGCTTGAATTCAGAGGTTGAACTTTGGTCACATGGGACAGCGAACTAAGGGTGCTTCTGACGTGCTCAGTGGTGACCAGCAAAAGGAAAACATAACTCTTCTCTGCAGCTTTTCCCCTCGAGCCTGAAGCGTTCATCGTTCCCCACGTTATCCCCTTCGGGGTCATGATCACGGCAAATGTCCTGGCATCTTGCCTGATTTGGTGGGTCATGAGACGTTCTGTGTGCCGACATGTCAGCCTGAGGGTGTCGCAAAACAGAGAGGATATGCTGCAGACTGCGCTGCACCCTTTTGTACTCTTTTGGGGTTAAGGCTAAAGGAATTAGCGGGTTAAATTATTAGCTGATTGGAAGAAAATTCATTTGCAACGCTTTAAATGATCAATTAAGTGTTTACGTCATGTTTTGCCCAGCCACTGAAGATGGATTTTGCCCCGTTGTCATGGACACTGCTCGGTTTGCATCATGTGAGCAGAATGATCCCATGATAACAGGTGGTTTTATATAAATACGCACATTTATTGATGTTAAACTACTGTTTCCAAAGTGAATGATGACCGTTCGCCCTTAAAAAATAGGGAGTTGGATCTGGAAACGTGTGCAGAAATCGCAGAATCGGTGCAACAGGCAGAGAGCTGCGAGAGATGTCTGCTGTGAACCAGCAGCATGGCTGCATCATCACAGAGTCCTCAGCTTTCATAGAGCAGCTCTCTTTGAAATGCACAACAAGCCAGGCCCTCAAGCGACGCTAAATCTGTCGTATTGTACAAACCACAGTGTCTCAGTGTTGCTTGCCTGAACCAATAACTTCTAATCTGTTTATATCTGACATAATTGTCAGTTACTCATGTTTACTCATGCTTTGATTTGATAACACATCTGAAGTCTATTAGTATCCTAGAGGCCTCGAAAACAAGTGAGAAAACAGGCAGACTGCTAACGCATCGTCATCGTTACTGTTTTGTTCATTTTCAGCTCCATCATATCAACCACATCTCCACGCGGTGTTGTGTAACGATATTTGTTCACAGTACAGGTTTAAAGTGCAGCTTTACCGTCTCCTGAGCCACCTTGACAGCCTCCTCCAGTCCGTAGACTTTGCCCTTCACAAGGAACACGCCTGCGGACCAGATGCCGCAGTCTTCGTGGAGCCAGTATTCACAGGGCTCCAGGGGCAGCACGGGGGGGCTGTACCAGTCCTCCACATCGGCGGAGCCGGCGTCCGACCGAGCTCGCTTAGCTGCGGGGCTGCCGGTGACGTCGCCGGTCCACCACTGCCTCTCCAGGAGGCCCTTCTCCTTCATTTGAGCTCCCGGCCTGAGGGGCCGCGGCGTGGGCGGGATGGCGCGCTTCCTCCCCCTGCCCCTGATGCTGCAGGACGAGGAGTCCGAATCGCTGTAGTCGTCTTCGTCCTCTCTGAGGCCCGACGTGTTGGCTGGTGTTTTGGTGCTCGGCTGGTACCCTTCGGGGTAATAGGGGCCGTGGAGGTCCCCCAGGTCCATTGCGTTGGCAGACTGCCCACACAGGCAGCAGACCAGAGAGCGCTGGTGCTGGCTGTGCGTGGACGCCCGGCCCAGCTGCAGACAGGAGGTGCTGGGTACGACTGCAGAAATAAAGCCACTGGGGTGAGCCTGCTGGCCCTTCTTGTGTTGCGTCCTCACCTCCTCGGGGTAGTTGACCACAGTACACAGTGATGGCGATGACTGCTGACGCTCCACACGGATGAACGGGGAGAAGCTGTCCAACCTCAAGTCCCTTTTCTCCTCCTTGTAGTTGACGTACCTCAACTTGATCTCCGGCTCCTTGGGGGAGAACATGGAGGAAGACTGGCTCTGTTTGTGTTTCTTTCGCCTACCCTTGGGAGTGCGAGCCCCCTTTCTCTTGGCAGTGGAAGGTGTTTTGCTACCTGCAGCCTTGCCTTTGGCTTTGCCTTGGCTTTTCTTTGGAGATTTTGATGGTGGTGGTGGTGGTGGAGGAGGAGGAGGAGGAGGAGGGGAAAATCTTGCCACAGTTTCCACTGAGGGCTCAGGGTGGGAAAGCTGCTCTGGCTCCTTCTTTGAGTTTTTGTGCACAGCGAACTGAGGGCTTTTTGGAGGTGTGCTGCTATGTGACTTTTTAGAATTGTGGATCTCAGAATCAGAGGTAGAGTCTTTGCAACTGTCAGTGTTAATGCTATTAGTTTTACCCCTTTTCACTGGAATTACTGCTTTCTGCTTCGCTTTCACCGAGAAAGATGCTTTCGCTCTGCTTGACCTTTTCCCCACTGACGCCGTGTTGCTCCTTTTACTGCCGGCTAACTTAGAATCAGCTGCTGTCGACTGGGAAGCATTTGCCGTCTTATTGGTGCGTATGCATCCCGACACTTTATACCTGCTTGAGTTTATGTTCATAACTATAGCCTCTAACCGCGTCCCCCTGCCGGAACGCATTGGCAGTTTCTTTTCTTTTAAAGTTCTTTGTAGTGCCTTTGCATTCCCGTTCACGTGAGGGATGACAGCCTTGGGTTTGCTTTCCGAAACATCTGACACACAAACATCATCTGTTAAGTCAATCAAAGGCCCCAACACTGCCTTCCGTCTATGGACAGACTGCTTATTTTCATCACTCGAATCTAACCCCGCGGTGCTATCGCTGATGCCAGAGCCCGGCTGAATGGCCCCCTCTGTGCTCAAGCCATCCCACGCAACCTCCTCTGTTGTCTCTAGATAAGAGTTGTCGCCGCTGGGTGAGCTGGAGGCCTGAGGCAGGACGAACACGTCCTCCACATCGTCCTGTGAGGTAGCGGAGGGGGAGACGGGGTCCTCCAGAGGACTGATGTAGTCCCTGCTCAGTGTAGACAGGTCTCTAGCAGCCAGGCTGTTTGGGACAACCACTGGGTCTGGTTTCTTAGACATGAGAAAGAGCACCTCTGAGCCCCCCCTCTCCTCATCCTCGCCTGTGGCAGGGGGGAGTGTTTCCGGTGAGGATTCGGCACACGCTCCTGAACTGGACCAGCTATCCGCCTGACCATTCTCCAAACCCCTGCTGTTTTCCAGAGACAGGCTGTGCTCCTCTTGGCCTTGTACACACTTATCCACGTCCCCATCTCTGGAAACAACTCCACCGTTGATCTCGCGAGGCTCCTGTGTTGGCTGCGCCCCGCCGCCGCCCTCTGGTCCCACCTGAGCCTGAGACGATGACTGAAAAGGTTCAGTCTGAGTGGCGAGGTCCACAGGCCCGTCGACACGCTCCAAGTAATGCCGGCTGAGCGCACAGCCGCTCTCCCCAAGCCCTTCATCTGAGTCACAAGGAGGGTGGAGGGACAATTTGGTAATGGGCGGCACGCTGCACAGAGGCGGCCGCCGAGACAGGGAGTCGTGGGTGGGGAAGACGTGAGACCTGCTCACGTAGGAGAAGGTGACTGTAGTGTGGGAGAAGGCATTGTCTGGTTGAATCTGATCCGCTGATTGGAGTGTGATGTCCGAGGAGCCGGTCTCTGAGAAGGGTAGCCCGGGGTTGCTGGTCCCGGAGTTTGGATACCAGCCGGGGCTCTTGACCATCCGCAGGGCATCGAGGGACGTGGCGTTGAGGACGCATTCCTCGCTTTTCCTGGTCAGGTCGATCACAGTGGCGATGCTGGAGGTGGAGAGGTCTTGAGGCTGTAGATCGTCTAAGCTCCCAGGTGGCTGCTCCATAACAACTGCAAAGGACAGAGAGGAGAAAGGAAAGTGGGACAACTTCTGTGTTGGGATTTAATCACGGCTATCAGTGCTCATCATCAGTTTACGTTGGTAAACGGCTCTTTTTTTCCTAATCAGAGCAGATACACTGAGCTAATTTTTTTTTTTTAAAGAACTAGTCATTGATCATAGTTTAACTACTTTTAGCCACTGAGCAACATCACTTTAAGTTATCGCTTTGGTGTTTTATTTAATCCGTTTTATAAATTTAATTTTATTGTAAGACGTCAAGCACAAAGTTGAACCACAAGCGCTACAGTCAAAACGTTGACAGCTAGGAAACTGACGTGCTTGAATTTCATTAACGCTGAAAAGCTAAAGGTTAACTGACAATTTACGTTTTGGCCCATTTCCAATTTATCTTAACACTACTGAATGTTTATAATATCGGGTTGTTAGGTTCGACGGATGATTTCTTTTCAGCCAACCGGCTGACTTTTTAACAACGTTGACAGGTCAGGGTTAGCCTAGCCAAAGCTAACGTTAGCTAGCTAGGCCCGGCTTAGCTCCGGTAACCTTCCAGCACACCGAACTGCGTGAAATATATGGCGGTTTAAAGCGATTTTCGTTAAAGGCGGAAAGTCACACGACACAGAACGTGACTTTGCAACTTCTAATGATCGCAAGCGATAACCTTTCATTTCGGCGACGTGTGCTCCCCCGAGAAACTAAGTACTTGGACAAAATGGAAACTTTTATGGCTTAGTTGTTCGTTATTGTCCACTGCTTCTCTTAGTAAGTTTGTTGCAAGAGCAACGGTCAAACCAGTTCGTTAATGTTAAATCTTGATTCAAATTGTGCTGTTTGCTATATTACATTCATTCCGAATTGAAGAGCTGATCTTAACGGTTCAAAAATATATACCTCGCTTTTTATTGGATTTCAAAATCCAACGAAAAGGAAGGTATTATTTAATTGCGAGTTGCATGTCATGGAGTTTGGCAACACGTTCTCTCAATTTAATAGAACGATACGCGTCGGGGCAAGGCCCGGCTGGATGGAACAAAGACAGCGGAGGTAATAGGCTGCGCTGCTGCTGATCAAAACTTACCCGGACGGGAGGGATCGTAGTGTATCTGAACGTCCAGTTAAGAATCCGTCCCACCCTGCATCTCTTTCAACAAACCATCTACTCTAACGAAACCTAATAACACCACACAGAGAGAGAATGCCCCAAATTAATTAAAGATCCACACACTTTCCAGGAACACACTACTCTGATAACAGCGGTGTCAAGTTGCGTAGAGTATGATCTCAAACTTCCGGAACCCCCTTCACAATAAAACAATTAGTGTTGCGTTTCAGTGTTTTTTCTTTATTGTACTTAAAATAATGCGACTAAAAAATACGGAGGGGAAATTGCTAAACACACAAATCCTCTAAATGTTTACAGGAAGGCAGTTCAGTCCAGTCAGAATAACTTGCCCTTGATCCAACTGTTGCTTGTAAGCTGTCATAGCTTCAGAAAACTTAGACCAGGCCCGCTAACCCGGAATAATATACTGTCTCTTTTTTTTTTTTTTATCGAGGTGACATAATTATTGGGCATTACGCTCAGCTTTGTGCTGTCTTATTGTCGGTGGCTTGACAGGTAACAGCAGCAGAGGAACAGTTGTCTCTGAGGGACAGAGATGCATTATGGGAGCAAAGTGGTCGGTCCTGTTCCAGCGCACCTTACTGACCCTCAGAGAATATTGATCACTGTAGAAAACAAACTCTAAAATCATACATGTGTAGCAAATGTCTCACATGAGGCCAAGTACATTCATTTATTTTTCACACGGACTGTGTTTCATATTAACTGTCAATTAAATCAATAAATAAATTAATAAACACATAATAAATTAATCAATAAATAAACACTTGAGTGGAGTTTTAGGTTTTTAAATTATAAACGTGCCAAAGGAGATTAAAGGGCTCTTCCAGTAATTTAGTATTCAACTTGTGGCACTTGTGGGAGATACTTGAAATGAAATAATAAAACAGAATAAATGATTACGATCGAAGCAGCAGAGGCTGTAGCTCCAAAAAATACTGCATCCTACACTTCCCATAATGCAACCTGATAGCATCTTTGGTTAGACACTCCCTGCTTGGTAAATGTCTGTCAAAGGTCCCCGGTGTGTAATTTACTGTTACGTCTTCAAGACTAAGCTGAGGTTACCCTGATGACATCACCAGGGTTACTTTTTCAAACTTTTGAAAGCAATTTTCAGAGCGACAGAAGATATTGCAACAGCTGACTAGCACCCAGAGCCCCATTAAAAACTAAGACAAAGTAGCTATAAATCACAAAATGAACTTTATACTGACACCATCTAAATGTAACAGTAAACAGAGCATGAAAAGTCACTTTAAATGACCTATTGAGTGCCAAATAAACCACATTTAATGCAGGGCGTTGCTGTATTATAGTGCACAAATGTTAAGCATTAACTTCCTACTGGAAACAGTAGTTTGAGAAAAGATAAAAAGAAAAGATCCACTTAATAGTTGTCGCCTAGGGCTTTCAACCATATGACATGGCCTTCATCAGTGGAGTTTGCTCAGTTGTGTAACTGGATCTGTTGACACTCAAGCACAGTAAGTGAAAACGTCATGATCTGGTTAAAAGCTCTGGAAAAAAGCAAATACGTGAAGTTTACACTGAGATTGTTTTGTCAAGCTACGATTTTGCAAGGCGGGGGTTGAACCTACATGTTTAACCTCTGCAGTAAGGTGAGCCCTTACGGCAACCGAACAGGTGACACGAGAAGACAGGCTGTACGGGCAGACCTCTTTCATTTAAATCCGCCAGACGTTCCCTAACAAAGCCTTTCAACTCCTTTTGTAAGGCGGAGAGCAAAACCAAAGCTGTGAGGTGTAATTTCACATCAGCTGTGAGAGACATCAACACGTACAGGACGATAATTCATTCTCATTTCCTTCAGCAGTTACTCGTTGCACGTCAAAAGTGTTATAAACACACCTGTGGTCGATTGCAACACTGTCACCATTTTGGAGCCAGAGACAGGAAGTGTGCCAGAAACATCAGCACATTAAATTAAATGTGACTGCAGCTACTCATCATTTTTGAACAGTGCAATTTTGAGCACAACCAACATACGCATAATGGAGCGTGTTTGCTCGTTACCAGGTCTTTAACAGCAGGCATTTTGACTTGTCACAGAAAAATGTTAGCAATAACATGAAGAATGACTCCACTCAAGTGTCCCAGTGAGCTAGCACACCTGAACTGGGACACCTGAATGTAACACAGCTGTCATTGATGTTATTACTGACAGCAGTGTTTGTCCTGCTGTCTCCTGTCAATATGTCTGGTATGAAAAAGCTCAGCGAGGACGGCCCTTTAATAGCAGTAATTACTGAAACTGAAAGAACAGCGATGATTCACTGCTCTCCTGACACATTTTCAGGTCTGTCCTTGCAACCTCTTCCTGACTTGCTTTGACTTAGAAGGAAAACGAAGCTTCATGACATGAGAGAGGCGAGGAGGATGGAGATAGCAGCAAATACGCTGGCGGCTTTTCAGACGTGAATGTCTGCTGGACAGAGGCGCTGTATTCAGCAGCACGTCTGTTGCCCTCCCCAACGACAATGAGATGACATCTAAAAGCCAATGAAATGCACTCAGCTAAAGTCAGTATGAAATGACCTCACGTCCTCACTGCAGCATAATCAATATTATAACAACGCATGTGCTTGAATATTAATATGGCTTCAAAAGGCCCCTTTGTTGCAGTGAATGCACAGCGTGTGAAGTGTTTACATGATCCCTTTACAGAGGCAGAATTACTTTCCTAATATTTGTACTGCATAGCGCATGAAGAAAAAACAGAATTGCCATCTTTCTACTTGCATTGGGTTCATCTGTGCAGCATTTTAAAAAAGGAAGGTTTGCAAGAGAAACATTTCAAAACAGTCACACAACAAAAAGGGTGCAAAAATATTTATTGCTAATAAACCTGTAGTCAGTTGGTGTATATTTGCTTTATATTTACAATAATAGAGTACAGAGGAATGGGAATGTGAAAGAAAAATCCCAATCATTTAAATAAATACTAAGGGACTGCCACTGAACAAGACTACAAACATAACCAACTCCAACAACTCCTATACAGCTGGACCGATGATTGCAGTGAGAAAAAAAAACTCTATATAAATTTTCATATATATATATTTAAATTATAATCAGTGAGTCCTATCCATATGCATTCAGCTGTCGCCTTTCTACGGGTATCTCAGATAGATCCAAGGACTGCAGAGAACATCTATGATGTTAACTTAGAAGTCAGGCGATGAAGCAACATGGTAGGCATTTGTTTGCTAATGCGGACGAGCTTGTTTACTGAGCAACACTTCCATCTGTGCTGGAATGATAATGGAGTGGTGGAGCGTTAACGTGCAGACCTGAACGCAGACTCATTCCTATGGTTTTGTTATGCAAGTATTACACACTCATCAATATGTCGTTGTGTTTAGCCGTTAAACATCACATTTATGCCTTTGGCTAGCAACAGTCTAGGGAGTTAAAACAGTAGCTTACACAGTCATAGTTTTAATGTATGCATGACAGGTGCTCATTTAAAAACAGTATTTACAGTAAGACATGGCAGCAAAAAAAAAAAAAAAATACAAAAAAATGTCACAGTAACTGAAGTGCATGGAATGCAAAATCTAGACATGAAACTCAAACTTCATACCATGTTTTTTAATAATATATGATCTGTGTTTTGTGACCAGTGTGTAGTGTTACTAAATAAGTAATTACAGAGCTAAAATATAGTGGGCTTCTAAACATGCAGCAAGGTAGGTAGACATGATGCATCACTGTCAGAACTCCTTAGTGTCTTTATTTTCGAACAGGTGGAGTCTCTGCTCAGCTGTCAGCCCTTCCTTTAGACTCTGGAGGGATGAAGAGAGAAAAAGCAGATGTTAATGATGACTATGACAAACAGGACTCTTTCTGGGCAGATGTACAGTGTTTCCCTTGTCTGTGTCAATCAGTTATCACCCAGTCATTAAATCTCTTACATGGACTCACCAGAGCCCACGCACCACACTGCAGCTGACTACAAACCCTTCTACATCCTGTGAGCTATGGTAGGAGTGGGGGTGTTAGCATCAGTAGTAAAGACTGTGTGGCTAGCTAGCTTACCTGAACACTAACGCTAGTAGCTAACACAGAGTACTGATAATCTGGGAGTTGTTTTCATAGTACGGCAACGAGTAACTCATTCACAAAATATATGATCACTAATATGAAAGGACACACAGATTAGTAATTATTAAAAATCCAGTGACATCTCAAACACAGTGTCATCATTCATTCTTCACCATCATGTGTCTGTGGAGTGGGATATTTGTGGATATTAATGTGAAATAGTGACCCAGGCGTATTGAGTGCTTTTAAAGGTGGAGGACAAGAGGATGTGCTTAAACCAGCCGTGGGTGCGTCTGGTTTGCTTTACCTAAAGGAGAAGGGGAAGGAGGCCTACACGTCCTCAGCAGCCCTAACTGTCCCAGGGCATGTCACGACTCACAGACTGAGGACAGAAGGGGGAAAGCACACCACCAAGTGTGTGTTAGACTACTGTGGTGTTTAATGTGCATCACAATCCCAAGGCTGCATGTTCGATGAGGTCATTAAATGGATAAATAAATGCAGCCCAGCAGGGACATTGCCAATAATGACGGAACAGTGGGCATGCAATGCTGCATGCAATGCTGCAGGTGAGCAGTAGATGGCAGTAAAGTCACTTCACACTGCTTCAAGTCTTGTGGGAGAGCTCTAATGTCAAAACAGGATTGCTCTGTCGGTCTGATGCTGCTTAAGCAATCTGATGGGCGATGCAGTTGCACAAAAAATCCTGAATTAACTCCACAATGGGATGAAGCATTGATTTTACTCTTAACTGCTCACTTCACAGGAAACCCACCTTCGACCTCATGGTGCGCTCTGAGCGTTTGGCTGCGGCGGCTGCCATCTTGAGGATGTCCGGGTTGCTTTTAGACTTCATGATATCTAGAAGGGAAAAGGTGTCAGAGTTCAAAACTTAGGGAAACAATAGAGAAAGGGTGAATGCTGATTTAGTTGAACGGACCTCTTGCTAGAACCACTCAAGCAAACGAATTCATTAGTAATGGGCACATGTGAGTGATTTTAGAGGGCTCTTGGACACAAATGAAATTCAGGACTGGTCCACACCTGTGACACCTGTCACAATTGTTTAACTTACACATTATAATGCCTTGGAGCCCATGTAGTAATCTCCTTTATCCAATCATGTGTTCACAAAGTGGTGAACCTCGCTCCATCCTCGCTTGTGAAAGACTGAGCCTTTCCAGGATGCTCCTTTCATACCCAATCATGATACTATCACCTGTTACCAATCAACCTGTTTAACCTGTGGAACGATCCAAACAGGTGTTTTTGGAGTGTTCCACAACTTTCCCAGTCTTTAGTTGCTCCTGTCCCAACATGTTTGAAACATGTTGCTGCATTAAATTCAGAATAAGCATAAATTTACAAAAATCAATGAAGCTGATGAGGTCAGACATTAAATCTATTATCACATTCCGTTTTATTTGTTTTACACAGCATCCCAACTGTTCTGGAGTCAGAGTTGTAAATAGTCCCTAAAATACATTTTATCCAAAGTTAATATTCTGTTCAGCGAATCATCAAAATGTTTTTATTTTATCAGCATGTGTATTTCTGGCATTCTGTCTCAGAGTCCTGATGAAGGTCTCTGTCCAGGGGAAATCATTGACTGTATCATGTTCTCCAGTTCTCCGTTCTCCTCTTTGACTGTCATATTACCCCAAATAACCTCTCATCCACGTCATGGACTACTTTGCTTTTGGAGATGTTTTTTTATTCTCATGTAACTTCATGTCAAACTACTCCCTCGTCTTTTCTGTCCCAGTGTGCCGCTGCTCTGACAGTTTCTATTGTTGGACTTGAAGCAGTGCGTGTGTGAATTGTTCTTCTTACTCTTTTTATTAAGTTGATGATCAAATCTCCTGAACACACTTAATGAACATAAGCCTGTGCAGATAAAGAGTCTATTCTAGTCTGGACTACTCTTATCTGACCGTACGAGCAAACATAGAAAAAAAAAAGCAGGAGAGGTTCTGGATAAGAATACAAAATCATTCTTGCACAAGGTCCACTGTGTTTTTTGTATTTTTTCATACCATAGCCTCCCCGCTCCATGTCCTCCAGTGACGGCTCCCCCAGTGCCTCGTGAGCCAGCTGCAGCTGGTCTCTGAGCCGGCCCAGGTCCCGCTCTGCTTTGGCCTTGACGATGCTCAGCTCCGTGTAGATGTCCTTGTACTTATCTGTTGCATATTTCTTGTCCTGAAAACACATTGTTTGGTAGGTCAGATAAAGGATATTCATGTTGTTTCTCAGACAGGAATTCATGGATGTCCCCTACTAAAAGGGCTTTCAAGTGTTATCTCAACAGAGGAAAAAAAAAACATACTCTTTGGGCAGCTTGGAGTTCGTCTTTCAGGGAGTTGATTTCTTGCTTCAAATACTGGACCTCTGACTCCTTCACCCTCAGCATCACCTAGAAAAGAAGAAAGGACCAAAAACTTCAGCATCATCTGCTATTTAAAACATCACCAGTACATTTTAGATGTTTTAAATGCAGGGTTTTATGCACATATACTTTGTTTGAAGTGTTTTTTTGCTTGAACCTTACTTCTAACTCGTAGAGTTCTTTCCCCTGTATTGTGGGGTTGGTGTCTCCTACTCCATCCTCAGATGTCATGGAGCGCATCTTTGTGATCTCCGCTGCGAGACGGTTGTTCAGCTCCTATAAATGGCACAAAGAAGCTCAGAACAGTTTGGCAGGACACGGTGTGTTCATGCACCCAGTCTCAAAACAGTGCTCCAGAGTAAATATTTGTGCACAGGTGTGTTGTGTTTGCGTGTGCACCTGGTTGTGTGCGTTGAGCTCCTGGTTCTCTCTCTGACACTGCCTGAGGGCTTGCCTCTCGGCCTCCAGCGCCTGGGCCAGGTGGGCGTTTTCCAGGCACTTCTGGGAATACTGCTCCGACAACACCTCGATCTCCCGCTGGAACGAACACAGCTCCTCCCTGAAACATAACACAGTGCCACACTGAGAGAAAATCTGATACGGACAGCTTGGGCTCAGGACTGAAAGTGCGCAAATACAGCTCCATGTTCAGGCTCAGGTGTTAAGCGGTCAATATTTGCAGCCTGACTGATCTGTGGCCAGAGAAAGTTGATCAAAGTGTACCATGGTTAAAGTTGACAAACTGTGGGGCAGGAGTTCTTCATCCTCCCTTATTTACAGTGCCACAGCATTGGGAACAGTGAATGACTCATCACACATTAGCAATTTCAAGTTCAAATCTTCCCCTTTTACCATTAAGTGAGTGAAAAGTGGAGACCTAAAAACTGCTGAATGAAACACAGCTTGATTTAATCTCAACACCTGCACTTCCAATCACATTGCCAAATCCAGTGTTACAGCGTGCTGAATACAGGCAGGTGAGTAATTCAACACACATCCCAGCAGGTCATGAGCGACAGCTGCAAAACCTGATACTTCAGCGCTATCAACTCAGGTCAGATGAGACCTTCTTCAATCAAGCACAGTGATAATCACATGAAAGGTGACAATTTGAGACTATGGACCAACAGCTACTGGACTATTGAGGCCAATAACAGTATCAATGTTTGAGTGTTTAGAAAATGCAATCAAGAAATAAAGCACAGAGCGGGACACAGAAAACTCAACTTCAAACCTCAAATATATCTTCTTTCTGTAGTGCTGCTCCCTGCACCCATCCACCAGCATACGGACAAATACTGACATATCTGCATTAAGCCAATACTGAAATAGTGCATGTATCAGTCTGGCTCTATGCGAGAGGACTGCCTTCACCTCATGTGCTTTCCATTACATGGAAGGATCAAAACAGCCATAGACACACACACCCAACATCAAATCTGTGTTTATTTCTACATTTTTTGGCAAAGTGGTTTGATGGCAACTTACAGGACATTAAAAGTGAGTTTTGTTGTTAGTTTGTTTTGTACTCCTGATCTATTCCATGGATTTGTTTGTCCTATCACTGGGAAGCTGCGGCTTTCTCACAACAAAGCGTCTGAGAAGCATCGAGTCAGCGGAAGGATTATCTTGCTTTGGTGCTGGGGGTTATTTGCGACTACAGTATCACAACAGCAAATCTACTGAGTCACCTGAGGTGATGATGCAGCGGAGGCACCAAATGAGCAGAATTACACCAATTCTACAGAGTAGTTTATGTTGCATTTATGTCATATTGGAGGGATCACACCAAAATCCAGATCGTAAAACTGCACTGCAATACATTCAAACACATTACGTGTTTGCATGCTTTTGCTCAAACTATCAACCCTGCTTGTCCTGCTTATCCTCATATCATATCATCTGATAATACTCTTCATGTAATTCATGTAGTTTGGATTTCAAGAAGAGAGTTTATGAGGTCCTGGGTCGACATCGCCTGATCTAAAGACCATACTGCAGCGACACTGTGGAAAACTTACTCGTGTTGTCTGCGAATCTCCTCTATATCTGCGTTTTCTGTGTTGCTGTTGGCTTTGCGAGCCTTGTCCAGCTCCTTCTCCAACTCTGTCCGGTGGGCGTTTTTCATTGCTTCAATTGCTGAATTAACACAGAAAAAAAGTTTTAATGCGCAGTTTTATACGTATTGCACTGTTCTAAAACTGTATTATCATTGTGATAGGGTCGAAATATGGTAATTCTTTCATCTTAAAATGTATTAGTGATTAACCACAATTGCAGCTCTGTGCTTTCTGCTTTCTAGACAAATCTAACATGTTTAACAGAAAGAGACTTTCTTCTGTTGGGTCAAAGGTCATCTTGATTTACCAGCGATGGTGGCTGCTGTCTCCTCTGCCAGCAGCCGCTCTTTCTCCTCATGCAGGTTCTCCAGCTCTCTCTGGTGTTTCCTCTGCAGCTCATCTATCACCTTCTGATGGGACTCCTCCATGGCAGCGAAGCCCCTCTCACAGGTGGCCTGTGAGATAAGAAAACAAGGTGCAGCTGTGAGTTAACAGGCCATCTGGACAGGGACCAAAAGGTTCTCCTTTAACTGAGCAGGAAAAACCCCTGGGCCCTTCAGTAGAAGCCAGTGCAGATCATCATCATTGTAGTTTATTTCCAGCGAATAACTTGCAAGCTACAGCCTGTTAGCCATGAACAAGTTGAGCCTGTGTGAGCACAAAAAGGGTTAAGAGGAATGACAGGATACACAATATGCTGAAGGAATGCATAGACAATGAGAGAGGAGGGTGTATCGAGTATATGCTGCCATTTCCTATCCAGATCAAAACATCCACTGATGATGCTTAGAAAATCCTCATTTCAAACCGAGCTCATGTTGTTGAACAGTGGCTGGAGTCTGCAGCTGAAGTGTAAATCCTAATCTGCCTATGGACCAAATCTTTGATGGAATGCAGGGTTAAGATGACAGCCAAATACAATCATGAACTGCTGGGCGTCTGAGGGGCTGCAGTTACATTTATCTTTAACGTAGGGCATTTCTGAGGTCAGCCTGCCAAACTAGCACCTTTGGGTGGTATGGAGAAGGGGGGAGACACTTGTGGAAAGAGCGATTGCCCTTCCATTATCACAACGGTGCAAGTTTCCACAAGAAGGGATTTCAATGGCCTTTACAGTAGCCCAACTAAAAACCTCGTCCCGCTTCCGTCCTCTATTCACCGCCACTAATCTGAGGACTCAGTTGACGGCTGTGCCCTGGCCTGCATCCCTCTCTCTGCTTCATTCCAACTCCAGCCAACCAGGCAAAATGGAGGTCCAGCGTGTTTTCACAGGGATCAAACCCCCCCCGGGAGCTCAGACCCAGGAACCTACTGTGAGAGGCTGAAAAGTCTCCCCTGCAGAGCAAATGTAAACTTCCTGCTCTGACATCAGACCGTGCACAAGCTGTATCTGGAAGCATGTCAGGCGATGCATCTTGTGTGTAAATATACCCTGGGTCATGGCGGGGGCATGGACTCACGGCTCAGACGCCGCAGGGTATTTAGTTAGCTAAGACATAAGCTGACTATCTGAGCATCCAACAGACCGTTTCACACAAGCCTAAACTCACTTTTCAAAAGTAAGTCAAGCCTTAAAAAAGTACAGAGTTACCACTCTCATTAAACCAAACTCACAATTATTCTGTACTGTTCAATAATTATCTTGTCTAAACTTTGTTTTTCTGATTCCTTCCAACCTGGACTTCAGATATTTTCACTATTACATTACAATCTCATGCGCATGTAACTGCCAAGTTTAAATTAAAAGGACTTTAACCATTAAAAATAAGCATTTTATTTTAAGGTCAGGGCTGGTGATAAGTTTTTCTTACTGCCAAGAACTCCCATGAAAAAACAAAACCACCAACCATGCAATCCTTCAAACAAAGCCTGATATATCTTACTCCTCTGTGCCACAGATCCCATTGTTGTCCAAAAACTACTGAAAACACATCAATGAGCCACACTGTTGCTCTGGCTGATATATTCTTTCATTACCCTGAACACACACACTTTTTTATTTTAACTTAATCCCACATACACCATCCTGCTGCTGGAAATGCTCACTAGCCTGCTAAATGTGCACTGATCCACAGCTGAAAATCATCCCCACAGTTAGAGTAAAATTTGTTTAAAAAACTACAGCAATCAACTGTTTTAGGAAATAACTGAGCCTTTTATGGTTTTTTCATGGGATTTGTTGATAGAAAACAACCCCCCCCCACCCCAATAAAATGGAGGTGAATGGAATTTCACTTGTAGTACACAAAGCATTAAAATATTGTGTAATGTGTAAGCTTCAACAGCAAACAAACTATTCCAGAGACAATGTTGCTATGAACTGGGTTCTTAAGGAAGTACAGTTTCTGTGGCCTTTATTAAATGACATTTTCTGGGAGCTTTGAGCAGCACACACAGAATTTCTTTCACCTCCACTGTATCTGTTTCTGTATCTGTATCTGTAAAACCTGCACAAATAAAACTAAAACAATCTGTGTGGTCAAATACCATTAAGGTAAGTGACGATTTAATTTGGTGAACTGGCCCTTTATTATGGTAAAAAATATGAAGCCTATGCTTGAAATGATATTCTTAACCTTGTGACGGCCAGCCTACTAGCTTCTCCCAGAGCTTTCAACCACGTTTCACTGCCGACATCAGCAAATCAAGTTGTTGGTTCAGTTGCCATAGAGTTGTCCTCTATACAACCCCAATTCCAAATAAGTTGGGACGCTGCGTAACCCGTGAATAAAAACAGAATGCAACTATTTGTATATGAGCTGTGTTTACCGACAGCACAAAGTGGTGAACCTCGCTCCATCCTTTGTTTTGAACCACTGAGCCTTTCCAGGATGCTCCTTTAATACTCAATCATGATGCTATCACCTGTTACCAATCAACCTGTTTACCTGTGGAATGATCCAAACAGGTGTTTTAGGAGCGTTCCACATCTTTCCCCGTCTTTTCTTGGCCCTTGTTTGAAATGCATTATTGGCATAAAATTCAGAATAAGCATAAATTGAAAAAAAAAATCAATTAAGTTGCTGAAGTAAAATATTAAACATATTGTTCTTTGTACTGTTCTAGATTGAGTATATTATCAAAAAGGATTAGCAAATTATCACTTTCTGTTTTATGTACGTTTTAAACAGCGTCCCAGCTTTTTTGAAAATCTGGTTATATGACTTCTTATCATGTGACCAATGTTGCCTGGTCACATCATCACCACATAGCCAGAAACTCCATTTGCCTCTGATGACTGTGAGATGCCGCTGAGAGCTCTAGAAAAAGGTACTAAGTAGGCCTTGTGTTAAAATGACTTCAAAAGAAGTGAAATGTTATGCCATCAACTGTTATTCAGAGAAAGTGGGAATTATAATTAAACTGTTAGTAGAGACAGCGAAAGGAAAAGAGATCAGACCCGTATAAATGAAGCTCATAGTCAAAACACTTTTAAATGATCTTGGCAAAACAGCCAATCATCAATGTTTACAGATGTATATATTCAAAAGTCTTTCAAAGGGTCAACTCTTTGTCCTTCACAATGTAAAATGCAGCATAGCTGAGTCAAAGGGTTAGATTAATAAGCACATCGAACTACGACCAGAGGAACTCATTTCAGAGGAGAAGAGGCTGATATGATGTGTCAGTGTGAAAGAATCTGATGGCTTTAGTCGTGTAGCTCTTTTTCATGGCTAATCAAATGTTCCAGTGACTCAAAAGGTTCTCAAAGCGATAGTGATTAAACTTCAACAAAATGGGTTCCTCAGCACACAGCTACTGCGGAGTCGATGATCACATAAACCCCGAGGTTAGTTTTCATGCAACACGGAAGAAAAGAGATTTACAGACAAAGAGCGAGAACAGGGTGAGCGGGGTTAGGAAGGGGAGCGGGGCTTGGGGAAGGAAGGGGGAATCTGGGAATGCCACAAAGGAACACAAGGCATCACAGATGGACGACGGCAAGGACAAGGAGCGCTTCCACCTTCAGGTTTTCCAGGTCTTTCTCGTATTTCTGCCGCAGAGTTGTTATGTCTCCCTGCTCTTCGCGTCGTCTCATCTCTTGGGTCATGACTGAGACTTGGGTCACCAGTTCTTGAATACGTTCCTTCAGGGTGGACGTTTGGGCCGAGGCACGATGCGGGGGTCTGTCCTCGTCCGTTGAGTTCTTCTCCGGGTTTGCCGGACTCACCATGCCTCTCAGCTCCTCCATTTCCCGGTCAAACCTCTCCATGAGGTTCGTCCTCTCCGTCTCGTGCTTCTTCTTCAGATTCTCCATGCAGTTTGTCAGCGAGTCGATCTCTTTCACATTTTCTTCTGAACGGACGCGCAGTGTCTCGCTGGCCTTAGTGATTTCCTGCCTCAACTTTTCAGCTTCCCGCTCGTAGCTGTCTTTGACCTCTCGCAGTTCTTTCTTATGCCTGGCTATCATGTCATGAAGCTCAATGTATTGATCCAATGAGTCTATGGGCTCTCCTTCGATCTGTATTGAAGCTTGTGGCCCTGTGGTGCTTTTCAAAGAGGCCTCAGATAGTTGACTCTGAAGATCTACCAGTTTGGACTCAAGATCTCGGACAGATGCTCTCAATTTAGGACAATTAGGGCAATCCAGGCTACCAATCTGAACTTCTGTCTGCCTTTGCTTTAGCTCTTTCTCATGTTGGACTTTCAGCCTAGCGATTAGGTAAGCCATGTAGGCTTCTTTAAGAGCATCAAACAGATATTCAGAGGACTGTTTCTGTTCTCGACCAAAATCAAAGCTCGCTAGAGCCAAAGACAGAAGCTCGTCATCTTTGGCCAACTTCACACTGGATGCAATCTGCTTCAAAACACTTGACTTCGCCTCCAAGGTCTCTGTTAATTCCTTATGAATCAGAGCATTTGTTTCATTATCAAGCCATCTGTACGTGGTTTCAAAATCTGGTTCTGTCGCGCCCTCACTGTCGACTTCTGCTTGTGGACAAATCCTCCTAATCAAGAGCATCAAGCGCTTCTGTGCCATCATCTGTTCTGCTACACTTCTTTCCCAGCTGTGTCTGTCTTCATCTGGTGTTATTTTGCATGTACCCAACAGCTGGCTCCAGAACTCTCCCTCTATCACCAAACTCAAATCTTTCTGACTCACACAGAGCAGCTCTTCTTTTGAAGAACTCAATAAAGTGCTTTTCAAATCGCTGAACATTTTCTCTACATTCACGTCTACCTTTGCTAACATCTTTAAAACCTGATTAATCGCTTCAGACTTCATCTCAATCTCTTCTACTACTTGCTTTAAAAGTCCTTTATCGTCAACCTGCTTCTCTCCTGCCTCAACACACTCACTGACTGTCTTTTCAGCTCCACCTGTCTTCATTTCTAACTTCTCTCGCAGCATTCGTATTTCGTTTTCTGCTTCTCTTAACTTCTCTCTGCTGACTCTCTCAGATTCTTGATTTAGTGTGATTAGTTCACTGTTCCTGGTTTCAAGTTCCAAACAGCGCTGCTCTGTAGACTGAAGGTTTGCCTCCATCTCAAGTAGCTTTGCTTGTGAGGCTTCGTGCAGCTCTTTGAGTTGATCTTTCCCTTGGTGCAAATCCTCATCCTCATAATCTGCTCGAAAGCCGAGACCTTTCAGCGTGGCCTCTTTCAACTGCAGCTTCTTCTCGGTGTCTTTTAGGGTGTTACCAAGCTCCTCCAACGTAACCAGAGCTTCATGAAGCCTCAAGGATTTCTCATTCAGCTCCCTCTCATAATACTCTCTGTCTATAGCATTTGCCTGGTTTTCAGCCTGCTCAGCCTTCAGCCTTTTCAGCTCTTCCATGACCAGATGATGCTGTTTGCCACCCTGCTGGCTGATCAGCTCAGCTTTCAGTCTATCTATTTCTCTGTCAGCCTCAGTCAGCTGGTTTACTATCTCCTGACACCGTTGTTTCAATGCCCCATTTTCACTTGTTAAAAGTTCGACCCTCTGCGAGAGCATCCCAATGGTCACGTCGTTTGGCTCTGAATGTTTTTCAATTTCTGAGAGGGGGCCATAGGGACTTTTAATGCTTTCAAAACTTTGCTTCTGAACCTTCCCCACCAAATCTTCTATGGTAAGAAGACGGGATTCGTACTCACGGATGCTTTCTCCTGCCCTGGCTAAACTCTTTTTTAATGTTTCATTTTCTATCTCCTGCTGGTACTTCCAAGTCTCCAAGATCTTCTGAAGTTGATGTTTCTCTGCTGTCTCTTGATTACAGCTATGGGATCGCAACAATTTTGCCAGCTCCTTTATAGTCAGAGGTTTATCAGTTATCAAGTCTTGTAGTTCCTGAATTGCCTCTGTGCTGTCCTGTAACAAGAAGCTAACTGTTTTTTGGACAGGTTCAGGGGGAGGACTTTCCAAAATGGATGGTTTTTGGGGTTCAGAAAAGTAAGGTTCCTTGATGTGAGAAAGTGAGAGGCCAAGCTGTGCCTGCATATTGCGCTTTTTCAGCTCTTGCAGCTTCAGGAGCTCTTTGGTCTCCTGGTACTTCTTTGTTAAACTCTGTGCTTGAGAACTAACCAGTTCGGGCCTCTTCATCTGGGGCATCACATCAGCCTCCAGACCCAAAGGGTGCTCCAGCTTGGAAAAGGGGACCAGACATTTGGTTAACACACAGCAGGGGAGACACACAGGTTGCTAACAATTTTCAGTGTTAACTACCAATCACTTCCCTCTAATTTCTATTAAATTCACATTACAATTATCTTTCCCACATGATAATCCCAAATTATGTAAATTAAGAGTGATTCAAAACAAAATTAAAAATTCTCTTAGGTTTTAATGGTGTAAATTCAAAGCAAAGGAAAGAGATTAAATGGCCAGGGTTAGTTAATCACAACAGAGCATGCACATTAAATGGTTAAAAGTTACTTCATGTGGTAAGTAATGCAATATTAGTTTCAGCTCGATGGTTTACTCAGGGATGGAAGGCATACCAGGTCCTACAAACACATTTATGAGGTTCTCTGGTCCACACTCATGTCTTGCACCAAAGCAATTCTTTTCTGAGTGGAGATAGTGAATAGTATTATCCAACTAAACTCTAATGTTCATATATATTTTCAAACTCTCTGCATAATTCATTACAAGCCACTTAAGCATACTACTTCTAAAACAAAAAGCAAACAAAAATTGCATCGACTATAATCTAAAAATCACAGCAGTGCCTAACTTCAACTCAACATATGCAAACTGAATCATCTATAAAAGAAATCATTCAGCCTCACTCTGGCAAATCCATCCATTCATTGACACACAAGCACAGAAATTCATCCAGCATCACACATTTATGCCATTACATAGCTATTTACAATACTTGTTAACAGAATAACAAACGGATGGTCTGTACAGCAGTTAATAGAAATGAGAATCTGACGCCCATGCAAATAATTAGAGAACAAGCCGAGAGGTTATTATTCATACACGTTGAGCCAAACATTTCAGCAAGTAGAGCTATTGTGCCAATGACTAAGGAGGATGACATCAGTCTAAATTTAACAAAAAAAAGTGATACAAACTCTTTGCAGTCAAGCACTAGGAAAAATAAGACTGTAATTAAATCTTAATAAGAATATCTGAAACTGTATAATTTAAAAATGAATAAATCTTAAAATCTAGACAAGAATTGTTTGAGGGGGACTGCTGACACATGATTTCTGAGAGTATCCACATCCAATTAAAAAAAAAGTTGAAAAAGTGCAAAAAAAAATATTCCTTGGCAGAGGAGGAAAAGGTGGTCTGTTAATAAAAACAAAATGCTGTAAAGCGCATTTGAAACACTATTCTCATTATTCTTATTGAGTTAAAAAAAATCGTTTAAAATATTTTCTATTCTTCATTTAGAGTGAAATAATCCTCTGAAAGTCACATCAGCAATCACAAAACTTGAGTTCCTTTGTCTAAAATCAACGCAATACTTAATCAACTGCTAGAACGAGTTCAGATACGTACAGACCAACAACACAGAGAGAGGAGATTAACTAGTAGAAGCCAATGTAATAATAAGATATTGATGTTTTTCTTACATGCAATGACCTCATGCAAAGGCACATATCTGTAGCCGTTTTGTTGCTTCGATGTCAGTTTGTTTGAAGTTTTCTTACAATAAAATACATCATGCAAAGAATGTTATAAAATGGAGGAGAAAATACTGCTCAATTGAGAATATGCACATGAAATCTACAACAGGAGTTCCCATCATAGCAGAGACACATACAGCCGAACGCAGCTGCACACCAAATACAGAGACTAACTACTCACCGGAGAGATGTAACCTGCCCGGATGTCCTGCTCTCTCTCCAGAGCCGTCCTCAGCTGGAGCTCCAGCTCCTGCTTGTGCTTGTTTGAGTCAAGGAGCTGCTGGTGACAGCTCTCCAACTGTGCCTTCAGGTCCTCTATCTGCAGGGGCAGCAGGGAGAACGTTCAGAAGACTTCAAAATGGAAAATACGAGATGCCTAATGTTCAGCCCATTACGTGATAGTTTTGTTGTCAAAACTGATCCATATGATTTGAAAGAGTGTACTTTTTAAATCACAGGAGGTGTAGTTGTGAAAGTTTAAGATGACAACTTTGACTGTGAAATTTATACCAGGGCTGTTAGAGCTATCACCCCCAGCAGCCCCTCACTGCAGTGAGAGACTGTGAGAACTGTGAACCACTGCACACTGCACTTTTACACCTCCACCTCCACCTTCTGTGTACTTAACTTTAAGCACAGACACATACTTAACTAAATTATATACATTTTAGTATATTGGCACATTTCATTTTCATTGGTATTTGATTTCATTGGTACATTTATTGTCTACTGTTTATATACATTTTAGTATATTTCAGCTGCTGGGGGTACATTCCATTGGTATATTTTATTCTGCTTGTATATTTTATTCGGTTGGCACATTTCACTGGCATATTTTATTGTTTTTTGTTTAGTGTCTTTTATAGCCTTAGTATATTTTTATTCAGGTATATTTTTAATTGCATTTACGAACATTTTTATTGCACGTTGGTTTATTTTATTGTAGTTATCTTAATTTTATTCTTTCTAATCTTTCTTATCTTTCTTATTATCTGTTTCTAACATGAGGGTTGCAATGAAAATTTCATTGACATGTCATGTTCAATGACAATAAAGACTCTTGAATCTTGAATCTTATACAGCTACTGTTAATTGGTGTCCATTCTGTGAGCTGGCAAAAACTATAAAACTGAAACTCTTGGCTGTTACCTGGTTAATATGCTCTCTGCATACCAGTGCAATGTTTTTGTGGAAGAACAAACACCATTATCTGTCAGTCTTTTTGTTATTCATGACATACCAACAGAGTGGCAAGTCTTATTCTATATAAGGTGATGGCCTCACGTTAATTCCAAAGAAGCTAGCCTGGTAGTTGTGGAGTGGAAAATCATAGACAGCTGATGGAGCAGTCAGAATCTCCAAGTTAAAATTCCAAAACCATATTATTGCTTTAAGCTTATCATCTTAAAGGCTCTGGACTGGAACCTTCAGGGTTCAGAGCTGTGAAGCAAATCATCCTATCAGCCTGTAAAGCTGGCCAACGTTAACTCAAGATGTTAGCGTGGCTATAGGGGTCAGTCAGACATGACTTTCCATCAGTTTGTCATTATTACCACAGCTGGTCAACCATGCAGCTGTTAAATTTAACACATTTGTTAATGTTAAGATTACATTTGAATATTGCTGAGTAATTACTGAGTGACCAAACATTAGTAGTTAAAGTTATACCACAAATTTAATATGTTCGTAAACATGAGCTAAACTGATGCATTTTTCTATTGAAAACCAGGCAAGCTGACTGATTTGACAGGGTAAAAAAAAACTAGAAGCAGCATTATTTTATCTGATTTTATCCACGTAGAATAATATAAATACGGTATCATTCTTGGTACAATCTTATTTTGTTTAATACAACATTGACCAAAATTACAAACTTGTAGTTTAATTTATAGAGAATAATAGCAAATTAAATTGCAATCATAATACTGATGAAATAAACTACAATCACGTATCTTCCTCAAATGGACCCTAGATGGGTTGATGAAATTTAATTAAATGTCTTTTTCTTTTAATAGTTAATAGCAGGAAATTGCATGAGCAGATACCCAATTTAAGAAGACTGGAATCAACCTAATGTGCTGCCATGATGAAGGAAAGCAAGCCAAAATAAAACTGAAAACTTCACATACAGCTAATTCTTCCCGTTAGACTACTTGCCGTGTGCGTACTCACTAAATTTGATACTGATTAGAAGAAATGTTTTTGTTCTTCACTACACATAATGAGCAAACATACCCCTTGCTTGTAATTCTCCAGTAGTTGCTCCAGCTCTGCGGTCTCTCTGGATTGCACTGTGGTGGGCAGAGGGACCCTCCTCTCCTCCCGTATGGGCGTACTCTCCACCTGCTGCCAGTGTTGTTCGATCACCTCCTCAACCCTCTTCTGCCTCTCCAAAGGTGTGGGACCTAATGAATCTGTTTGTGTGACTCCTTCTCTGCTCTCACAGTCTGTACTCCCTCCTTCTTTAACGGACGTCTGCTCTGCCGATGGGGTGGTCACGGATTCATACCTCTTCCGCCTCTCTTCTCTTCTCCGACTGCGCTCCAGCTCTCCCAGGTCTGCCTGGAGGCTCTCGGCCTCCTGGGCCCGCTGCTGAGCCAGGGCCTGTGCAATGGGTCTGAACTCTGCCCAGTCGAAGGTCTTAGAGCGGCCTTCTCTCCTGCGCTCGCGTGCCCTGCTCTTTATGACACCCGGAGCAGATTCTCTGTCCACGGACGAGGCCTCAGAGGAGGGAGAGTCCTGGGTGACGTCTGGCCTAACCAGACCCTCCAAAGGAGAGAAGGAGCCGTGATCCTCAGTTGAGCTGAAAGACAGTGCAAAAGGCATGCAAGTAAATTTCACGTCCACTGGATGAGACTGTGTTTTAGTTGCCAGAGACAATCTGCTGCCATTCTGGCCTTGTGCTCATCTCCACTGTATCTATATTTTCTGGAGCAACTTGTGCCTCTGAAGTGTAAAATTTACTTTTGCATGTACAGAAAAGCCTATATCTATTGATAATGTTAATGTTTAAAGAAGCCTTCACGAGTTATTGATGTTATCTTTACAAACACATGATAAAACTAATTTTGACTGCAGGCTGTGTACACTGATTGAAGTGCAATGGCACCATATCAATCAGAAATATTCTTTTTCAACCTGCTTGTAAAACAACTTTATACACTACTTGAATACAGACGTATGTGACAGACGAGCACATGAGAGTCGACACCCGGGGCGAATTATCTTTTCGGTTTAGATCAGAGGCTGAATTATCTATCATTATGGTTGAAACATGTGTGCAGCAGCGCTGACATGAATGTACTGACCTCGCCACATCAGGGGCAGTGGAGGGTCTGACGTTCTTCATGACTGCTTGGATCCAGTTCCTGCGTATCCCTGCTGTCATGGCCGACAGAGTGTGCACTCCCTCCTGGGTCTAAACATTTAAAAGCACCATCAAATATACGCTGTGACCCCCCCAAAAAAGACACACCTGCATGTAATGTGATACAGCAGCCCTGCAATGAATAATACTTCATTTAAAAAGTTTGGTTTTTGTTTAGAAGGGCTGGGTGACAGTGATGTTGCCATATAGTTTACACTAATTTGGGGCATATTAGGCCTTTGTGAAACAGCTTCATGGATATTTTTGTGTTGTTACTTTTGTATTCAATTAATATGGTGATGCTATTTTTCAGGTACAGTATTTACTATATTAGACAGTATATCAATATCAAAATGTAAAAATTGGCATTCACTTGTTTGTGTCGTGACAACAATATGGTACATTTGAGGCTGTTTGTTTGTTTGTTTGCTGTTTGGTGTATTGGACTGCATTTTACTGAAAGGGGTTTATAATATTTTCATGTAAAGAGAAGCAAAAACATTTGAGACACTTCACATTGCAATGCAACCCAAAAATACTCAGCTAAACAAAGTAACTGGGGAGGGAGGAGGAGACGAACACTTTTCCGATGCTGATAAATAATATAAATGCCTGAATGAATGAACATTCAAAGTAAAAACATTGGTGCTTTATGAGAAGGCAAATCCTCTTACATGTATTTGGAAGCCATAGTTACGCTGAGCCTGGTACTCAGTTACATTGCAACAAGTAGACAGGTCAATCTCACCATCCAGGTCAGAGGCCTGAGGTAACACAAAGATGAAACACAGGGCGAGCATGAAATACAACTGTTCAATGCAGAAATATGCAATAGGGAATGAATAAGCTCACCTCCTCTGCAATTGAATCCTTGTAGTATCTCAGGCTGTGATCCGTCAGAACAAACCAGTATTTCTTCCACTAGGAAACGGTCAGGAAAAAAAAGACAAAGTTGAGCTCCACAACGCTTACAGACGGAGTTCTGTAAAGCAGCCATGCATATCCACAAAGCATGTGAAGGTAATAAGATAATAAGTAGTCACACAAACATTGAACGTCTGGTCAGTCAATAAACCCCGCTCTATGATGACACAGAGTTTCTGTATATCACATAAAGACGTATTTTAAAGCCCTCAGGCTCCACCCTCGTCTTTTAAGTCCATTGAAGATGCGACATCAAAGTCTGACCACACCTCTCTAAAGGCCATAGAATGTTACAGACATTCAAAAGTGCTTTAGGTGGACAGTTCAGATGCTGTTTGAACTGGCTTTTGACTCCCTTTCTGATGGCTCCATCATTCTTTTACATAACGAAAGCGCACAATCTTGGATACATGCCATCATTCTATCTTTATTTACTGCACTGTGCCAATCTGTCTGGATGATCTGAAGTTAGATACATTTTTTCGATTCAGGTTTCACTTTATTATGAACATCAGCAATAAAAAACAATGATTTATTTTACAGACAAAGGCAGATAAAGAGTTCATAAAGTACCTGGCCTTGCTCATCAAGCTTCACCATCCAACCTTTCTTGAAGTTCAGCAAATCCGGCTGGGAAGCAAAAGAAAAGATATTGACTGAAACAGTACTGAAAAACTTTGTGTGTGTTAAAGTGTTCAACATGCAAAATGACCTTAGAAGCAGTCAAAAACAAATATAAACCATGTCATTTTTCTTTTTCAAACTGCTGCAGTAGTTTACCACCACTTGTCTTAAAATATAACAAAATAAAGCAGAACACATATTTACCCAAAAAGTTGGCAGAAACAATTCCGAAATGACTTTCGTCATATGTTAACTCAAGTACAAAATCGTTGTCACTGTTCAAAAACACATGCTCATTCAGTCAGCTGGGGGTAGAAGTTGACCCTTCCAATGGATCGTACAAATTAAAATCAGATGAAATCAGAGAAATGTGGACCACTGGCCAGGGGCAACTTCTGCCAGATTTGTTGCTGGTCTGTGCTACTCCAGCTGAGGATGCAGGACCCAGTGCTCAGTACTGTTGTAGTCTGCTGTGACTCCACACAGTGGAAGAAACACACATGTGCACGGTGACCTCAGGAAGCGGTGCTAAGTTGTGATATACTCTCACACACACAGAGACACACACACCGGTCTCACTCCTCCAGCCGACAGAAACATAATAACACACATGGCACAGAATGGGTGCAATGAATACACGCAGCGGGCAAAAGCCGCACACAGAGGGAGCAGAATGAGGAGTATAACCTGGAGAGGAGAGGGAGAGGAGGGGGCTGCGCTGCCCCCTGCAGCATGGAGGTTTGGCCTACAACATCCACACCCTTGCACCACCACACCAAGGCCAAAGGAACATTTGGAAAAAGACAATTTTAAACTGCAGCAGAAGTCATATACTGATATCAGGTTCTCATGCAATTTGAAATGGGATGACTGACAGATCTATTGTCTCAGAGGGTGGAGAAAAGGTCAAAGGTCATAGCTTAAAGAAAACGTGAATGGATGTATTAAACAGGTAATTTTTGTGTATTCTACTTAAACTCCTAATACTTCAGTGCATAGTTGTGTGTATCGTAAATGCTCCACTTTCCCCAGCTGACCTAGGAAATAATAGTTTGCTGAGCTGTTGGGAGGCAACCACAGAGACGTTTCTCAATTTCTAACTCTCCTAACACTATTACCTAACAGAATGTGGCCTTACAGCCACAACAACAACCCGGCTACCTCTCTCCACACAGCTGAAGACCTGGCACTGATGCTGACCCTGGATCCTACGGCTTAGCAGAACAGGAGAGGCTTTGTCTGGGAGACCAGAGACACACTGCCCTTCAGGACTTTCAATACACAAGTGTTGGTTACTTTCAAAACAATCAAAACAATTCTGAACCCTGTATTTTATCATCAGCTGTATCTTGTATCTAACAGTCTCCTCTGCAAGTGCACTAGTTTGCTTGTGCACTCGTAGCAGCATCATATGTTCGAGCTGAGAAGCAATTTATACTAATCAATGCTAATCAATGAATCAAGGCTATAACTGGCAAAAGAATCGTTAGTTACCTTATCTATTTATCAATATTGAACTTGCATTGATTAGCAATATTTGTTATATCACCACTAACTCAAATTACTATGCATAACCTGAAAGAGTTTGCTTGTAGTAACAACCCTAGAAAGAACAATCACCTGACTCTGCAGCTCCACAGAGCTTTTTAACCTAACAGCTCACAAACACCCACTTACTCAGTGATGCAAGATTCAGATTATGTAGCGGTAAAAACAGAGCTGAAGGGTCTGGACTCACAATCATCAAGTGACCAGTAACATTGTAACTTGTGTATTAACACTATGATGACGGCTGTGCATCTTTTATCTTGTTTTGATGATTTTCAGGCATCTAGCAACACAAAAAATGCTTTTATATATGAGGTAAGAGAGGCTAACCAAGCATACACACACAGACGCGCACACACAGAACACCTTCTGGGTTTTCTTTAGATTATTATTCTATTTCCAAAGCTGCATCTATAAAAAAAGATGCATAGCATAATCTACAGGGTAAGACAAGCCCACTGTGGTCATCATGAGGAGATTTCCTCTAGAAGACTGTGGATGACTCCTGTTTATATGCATCCTAACCTTGAACCCGGTTCTATGAACCCTGGACCTGAGGCCAGTCCGCAAAAGCAAGAGCAGAGGAAACACTCACCGTCATGACTGACTCAGTGGTCCTTCTGTCCAGGGACTTGGCTCTTCTCAGAGGCGGCAGGGTGGAGGGAAAATCCAGACCCACGTCATGCCTGTGCTCCTAAACAACACAATCGTAATTTTTTCTACATGGTAAATTAACTCTCATAAACAAAGAAAAGACAAAAGAAATTTAAAAAAATACTTTTTGACTATGTGAGAGCCAACATATGAAATACAAAAGTCACACATCATTTAGAGTGCATCATGCAATTTGATCCGTTTGGGTGCCGTGGACAGTGACTGTGACAGTCAAACCCACATATTCTTTGAGGATCAACTCTGAACTGCCATGAACCAAGGAGAATGAAAGCAAAAAACACGCTGAGAGCGTGAGGCTCAACTTCCCATCTCCAAATCTGTGTGTGTGTGTATTGTTTGAAAGCAACAGTAAGAATAACATGCTGCTCAGCTGTGCGTGCAGTACGAGGCACACAACCAGTCTTTATCATCTTTTTCTGTATATGTACGTGATAGTTTCATCTGCGCATGACTGACAAAGATCTGTGGCCAGCACAAAAAGCTCAAGTGTTTAACAGCGTCTGAATGTGACTCTGGATCAGTGTGTTGGGTCCCTGTGTTCCTAACGTTTGGTTTCGAGCGGTTCTAGCCCAGCAGAGAGGGCCAGGGTGGGAAAGGGAAGCACAATCGCCAGGGGAATCCCACCACAGAATGGAAACTGGAAATGAATACATCACACACTGCTGACCTCTGACCCACAACTAAAACAAAGACAGGACAGAGAGAAGAGAGATCGAGGGATGAGGGCGAGGGTGAAGGGAAAAGACAGAAGAGTGAGGGGAGGTGCTGGGGGGGGCAAAACCCACATTGGTCGGCCCATCGCCGAGCTCACATCTGCACTGTCATGTGATGTTGTTTAAAGACACTGTTTACAAGTCTTACCGTACCTATTGTGAACTGCTGCACAGTGTTGGCACTGTTGAATCAAATATGCAGGCACACACGCACGCTGGCACGCACACACAGCAGTGTTACCTCTCTGTGGAAGCGTCTGTGCTCACTTCGGCCCTGTCTGGCTCCACTCCTCCCCGACTCCTCCACCTCCATTTTCTCTGGATTCTCCAGCTCTAAGGCCTCCAACTTTTCAATAACACCGGAGCGACTGCAAACAAACAACAATAGATTTAGTATTTCTTATATATTATGATTCTTTATTCTCAATTTTTCCTTGCATGGTAATGACTTCAGACAAAACATCTTAAGCCCTGATAGTTCCAGGAACTAAACTAAGAGCAAAGACTCTTTTATTCTTTCTTGTTTGTGCTTCCACCACATCTGATGAACCATGAAGATTAGGCAAACCAGACTGATAACGGATTTAAAGGTGAGGGAAGGATTTCAGGAGGACATTTTCCCACATGAGGGAGATCATGTTGTTCTTTGTATTTACTGTGACTGAGGTTTGAATGCATTTTATTTATGGATAAAAATGAGACATGCAGAGGAGAAAAATGAGACAACAAACTCCAGACAACCTGGTGAGTTGTCTACATTTAATTGTTTTGGTTTTAGAGCATAACTGCAACAAAACTACTAGCGAATGTAGTTTTACTGTTTAAGTGCTTTGTTTAATCGCTGCTCTCCCTCTAGGCACTACCTCTGCTACCATCACATCATGTGGTTTGACTACACATTCCATTTTTTCTTTCCAACTGTACTGAATGTGAAAGATTTTGTCAATACTACTGTGTGAATGCAGTCAAATCACAATGTCAGCAGTATTTAAATGGGAAACAAAGCGTGTTGTACTAGTTCAAACATGCTGTCTTGCTCTATGACTGTATATACTGAAGCAGCCAAGTGTCTAAAATGTGCATGGAGAGATCCATAAGACATATGAGGTCCACAATATTATGCAATACAGAGTAACAGTTAAGTCATTGGCTTTAAGCTGTTGACAGCTACAGTAAATCACAGACATCAGAGCTGCATTGAAATGGGCACTTCAGAAAAGCTGCTTATTTGAAAGATCTATCTGTAGGGTACAAAGAGCACCAGACCACAGCTCACTGCTGTCCATCTGTAACCTTCCTAACACTGTGACACAGTACACCGCCAACTCTGAAACTATCCCATTAAGGCCTTTTGTTACATGACAGACAAATCTGCATTACAGAGAGGAAGAGGGTAGGAGGCAGAGGGAAATATTATATTACTCTTTTGCCTAAATGTTGCCCTTATTTGGGAAGTGGACAGCCACAGCCGGAGTCCTTAAAAGGGAATGAAGGAGAGGGGAGGAGGACAAGGACAGTATGAGGCCAAACGCCCTGTATGTCCCAGACAGGCTCAAGTGAAATTGTCATTGTATAGATTTGACAGGACGTGATCACAAACCTGCTATGAGAAGGTTGGATCTAACACTCCCTGTTAAGTGCAAGTCTTGTTTGCATCAAATATGTTTGCCAGTCGTGTTTCTTTGGTCAGTGACATGTCAAGAGCGTGCCACCAGCACACATGTGCTCAGTTTTATCTACTGCTACTTTCAGTTTGTGAAGGATCAAATTAAGTTTCAGTAAAGGTTTGCAAAGGCTTCAAAGACAAATCACACCTGAATCAAATCATACATGAATCTGTATGTGCACACAAACTCTGAACTCATCTTTGTGTGTGTGTACATTTCAGGGGTCAAGACATAATTAAGTTTGCTATAATGACATAGCATCAGATCTTATAACAAGGGACATTTATCCCTTTTTCATGCATGGGACATGTCACGTTGATTGCATTGTCTATAATGTTTGATAATTCTTAATCATTCAGATAAACTAAGTGCCCATTACGTAAATGTTCTTTTCAGCTTTATTCATACATTAAATTACAGGTCAGAGAGAGCTGTAACGTCTGCATGACATTTGACACCTGGTGGATAGGGAGGAGCGGTAACTTATTTTGCCATCATAGCATGAAAGAGTAACTTCACACTACATCCTCTTTTTCTGAGTTAGCAAAGGGCATGTACTGTCACTTAACTGCACTGGCACTCGATCGTGGTCCCAGTCTGTAGTGTTCATTTATATTTATTATTATTTATATCTGATAGTAGACAGATGGCAAGAAACAAGGAAACAGAGAGATGGAGAAAGAGATGCAACAAAGGTCCCCGGCCAGATGCAAGCCAGGGACATTGTGGTTCATGGTCTGGGACTTCACCCTGGGGGCGCCCGGATGCCCCCGTTGTGTTGTCTCACATTGCCATGGGAAAAAGCCATTCACAGCATTCACAACAATGCCAAATTGGCTGCTGCCGTGACTCGTGTTTATTCAGACATGAGACCAACATGTTAAATTGCCATTGGATACATGAATAATGTGTAATGAGCTATCTGACAGAGGAAGTCACAGTCTTCCTGGCTGCTGTATGGGCATGTCTGTACAGGGGGAGAGTCTACTTCACTTTAATGCCAAACTGGCTCAAGTGGACCAGTAATGTGTTTATGAGGCAGTATGTGGGCACTCCTCCTATTTTCCTCTCCTCCTTTTCCTTTCACGCCTGGCATGGATGAAGGGAATGAATGGAGCAGGAAGCTGGCTGTGGCAGGAAAAAGATGACCCCCACCTCACCCACTTGGTTTGTTTGAAATGTTGCCGTCTCTGGTGTGTGTATGTGTGTGAGACCTGTGACCTCTTCTCCAACAGCACCAGATTACTGAATGGAAAGTACAGAGGCTGCGTGTTTATACAGTCTATGCTTACAGTTAGTAAGGCTGCTGATACAAAAAGAAAGAGACTGACAGGGAGGGGTGATCCTTAAGTACCAGATTTTCTCAGAAACACAAACACAAAAGAGGGATATTCAAAGTGCATCACAAATCCCAGAATGTCTTCATTTCACCAAATACAGCCTTTTCTCCTCCCTTCCATTAAAACCATCCCAGTTATGAGAGTGTATGTGTGCACATCAAAAGCTTTGGAAGTATTTGCGTCACTGGACTGTGTGTGTGTCTGTGTATGTGTGTACACATGCCTTTAAAAGGATAAGCCAGAGGCTCAAGTATTTCCAGACCACAGTGTCTGGAGCATGGAGTGGTGTTCCAAGAACACAGTCCACTAACCTGATTCATTAGGTTAAATCAGAGGCTGATTTAAAACGTCACCTATTAGCAAGGACAGCGAGGTGTAATCAGGCTAAGTATATCACTTCCTCTACAGTCTGACCTGCGTGCTAATGTGTCGTCCTTGTTTTGTTCAAGTCTCTTTCAGCAGAAGAAATATACACGCTGGATCACTGGAAATGAGCCTCTTCTCATATTTAATCTGATATATTGGAGTGCCAAAGTGTCTGGACAAAGAACTGTTCAATGTGCAACATTTACACATAATGACCATCAGCTGGCCATGCAAGTACCTATCAACACCAGCATCTCAAGTGATTTCAGTTATTTACTACAGTTGTCATGAGCCAGGCATCAGCTGGAATGACACAAAAAAGAGACAAAAAAAGACTGCAGGACCACTGTGGCTGCTCAATTATGGCAAGAATCATCGTTACGATTATTTTGGTCAGTAGTGAGATCACGATCAACTCACTGACTTTGAAAATATGTATTTACTGAACTTCTCTTTTTAACAGTGTCCTTGAACTTTCAATATAAGTCAACTGAAAAACAAATTTAAAAAATGAATTCCTTACAATAAAATACATAATAACAATATAACACATAACATAATAAATATGTATATATAATATCTAATATATAAGACATTCATGAGAGCATATTTAGAAATATTGTTATTTTCATTATATATGTATACACAAAGTAATTTTTTTTGGTATATAAGGTGAGAAAAGTTTGCTGAAATGCGATGGCTCACTTCAGCTGTGGGCTGAACTACAGTTGCCACAGCCTGGCTGAGAGTGAGTTTGAGCTTTTAGGGAGTGGGAAAGAGCAGCGCTGTAAAGGAAAGGGGTGTGCTGGATTTATAACTGGGTTTATAAAACAAAGGCAAAATCGTAATTGAAAATAAAATCTGATTTATCTCCCAGCCCTACTTGTCACTATTCATGAACAGGTTTTAAAGGGACACTACCTATTTTTCTTCTAATGTCATTTGGGTTATCTCAGTTCAGAGGCTACAAGTTTGTCACATAAAGTCTGTCTTATGAACCACGGTTTGAACAACGTTGCATCATACTAAAAGTCAAAACATCTTGGTCACCGCTGCATTGATGGTAACATTTTGGTTTTAATGCATTTTTAATGTGTTGAGTCCCCCAATTGCACACCAAATTGCTTGAGTACAATACAGGAGTCAGAAGAAGCGGACACTGACCTCCTCTCAGGGCTGAGGACAGCCTCCCTATCCTGCCTGTCAGGGCTCCTGAACCGGCTCCTCTTCTCCGCCTTTCTGGCCTCAGCCTCCAGCCGCCTGGATCGTGGCGTGTCGTGGTGGCTGAAGGAGTGGCCGCCCCTCTGGTTGGCTGGGTGGCTGTCAGTGCTGGTCACCGTGCTCCCGCTGGCGTCCGAGTCCAGAGAGCTGACTGAGCCACTGATGTGGGAGCCGTTAGAAAGCAGGGAGCTGCCGGAGGGGAACGGGTCGCTGGGGGCTGGCGAGAGGCAGCGTGGGACGCCCCCCAGGCTGGAGCATGAGCCTGTCGGGGAGAGCAGGTCACTGGGGGGCTGGGGCGCAGAGCCATGCAGCACCAGGCTGCCCCGGTCCACCTCGTCTCCATTCACTGAGCCTGCGTCAGAGCCCTGTGCCACAGATGCCAAGTCACCTAGATAAGAGAAGCAGAGGTTGCCATAGAAACAAAAAAAATGAGAAACTTCACTCTCTGTTTTGTTTTGCTATTATCTTTGCTGTCATTTATTTTTACCATTACTACTTCTACAACATCCACAATAATTGTTTCACATTTTCATTGATTTTATGTCTATGATATTTGCTTTAACCTACGTTATCAACACTAGTTCCTCTATACTAAGTTGTTGTTCCTCCTTACCTGTGGGGGGCAGCGGTGATCCTGGAGGCAGGTCAGCAGTGGCCCAGACAGCAGCCCCCTCAGCCTCTCTCTGGTTCAGCTCCTCCTGCCAGATGATGGAGCTCGAGTCTGGAACCTTCTCCGCCTCGGGGATACCAGAGCCGGTCACTGCTACCTTGGCTGGGCCTGGCTCCTGGACATGAACATGTCAGACAGTCAAAAACAAAGATCATGAACATGATCTCAAGCTGTGCCAAGCAGCCTTAGCTGTACAGCGTCTGGAGGATTACCTGGGAAGTTGTAGGCTCCACCTTGCGTTTCTTCTTCTGGTTCTGTTTGTTGGTTCGGGGGTACACCACCAACTGTTCACTCCACCTGGAGACAGACGAGAGTGTTTTTGATGTTTGTGTGTCTACATCCTATTCCACACAACCCATCAGCATCAAGACAACTTACCCATTGATGATCTCTTTATTCTCTCCTCTGATGAAGTACTCCTGGTCCGGGGTGATGATGCACAGGGAGTTCTTCTGGCCTGTCTTGGGCTCTGCGTCTATGACGTCTGTACACAGGTTCATGTTCACCGTGCCCTGAGGCAGAGTGCTTGGCTGGAGGAGATACAACATGACACATTTGCCTGTGTATTAGCCCATATGATCAATTGGATTCAATGGAAACTGGAATGCTGGAGCAACAACTGATTATAAAGATCAATTGAAAAGTAGTTTCCACAGAATTCAACAAAGTAAAACAACATTAAAAATGCACAAAAGAAAAGAAAATATTAGCAGTGGAACATAGAAAGGACAAATATGGAAACAATTTAAATAGGATGCTTGAGTCATTGGTTTGTTTCCATATTGGATGGGTTATTGCCCAACCAAACACTGATATCATTGGTATCATATTTCAAATAGTTCAAAACTCAAACAGAGAAGATCTGAGAGACTTGGCTCAGCGGGTTTCACACTCAGTCCTCATCTGTGTTTCTTTTTAAGAAGCTGATTTCAGGCCTGTGCTGTATGGACACTTCACTGTTATCACTAGATCGCCATGGTAACGAGGCAACTCCTTTCAGTTGTAGCACACACTGAGTGAAAAGGGGAGATGACAGCAATTGGATGCCAGACTAAAGCTGCTTTGTGTGTGTGATCAGTGAAGAACATAGAGCTGTGTCTGCTCTGTACACCATCTACCGAAAAGAAGAGCCTTACTTAGAACACTGACAAAACTCAATATTTTGGTAGTAAAACAAGAAATACATTATATTCAAGGAGCCACAGACAATACACTGATGTAAACCTCCTGTATGCTTTGTTTGACAGGATAATAAACGCATAGTCATTTGAACCTGATAACTTATTGTCTCGTAAACATCAGAGGGAAGAAATCCCCTAAACTTCCTCTCTAACCGTCTCTATGTCTGCTCTGAATCCTGCGGCTCTGTTATCAGGCTTTGCTGGGCTATGCCTGCTACAGATGTAAAACAGGTGCTGGGTCTTTTTCCAGCTCCTTTTAAGGCCACTGAACACAGATCCAGCTTTATTAAGATCTGCCTGTAAACCCCCAAGGGCTGCCAAATATGGCAATTACACTGCGTCGCACTTTAGAACTCAGACGCTGCAAAAGAATTTCCTCCACTCGAAAGAAACAATTATGTTTGAGAATAAGTAGCAGTGTGGAACTGTGGGGAACTGTGGGGAACTGTGGAACTGCGTGGAACTGCGTGGAACTGCGTGGAACTGCGTGGAACTGCGTGGAACTGCGTGGAACTGCGTGGAAACCTGCAGCATAGTGAAACTTGTAGCCACGTCAGTACTGAAGTGATATTTGCTAAGATGAGAACGGTAACATGCATACAGCACTAAAGAAAGTGTAGAGAAAAGCTGAGACAATATATATATCATGTGCTCTAGGAATCCATAAGCATTAACAGCCCATTTTTTATAACCAGCCAGCATGGAGCCGCGAGACATAAAACAGGAAGTCAGTTAAGTTCCTTTTGCATTTCCACCATCTGTAGAAAGGCAACGATTAGCCAGTTCATCGATTATTCGATCAACAGAATATTATCATCAACTATTTCAGTAATCGATTGTTGAGTCACTTTTACCTTTCCTCCAGTCGTTAGGTAAGGTTCCTGAATTTCTCAAATGATTCCTTGTCTCTTTGAAAAGTTACTGTAGTGGAACAGGGATATCACACTGACACTGGAGCTGAAACGATTACTTCATTTAGCCGATTTTAGTTGAATTAATGAATAGAGAGGAAAATGATCTACAACCATTTTTATAATCTGTTAATTGTTTAGGACCTTTTTCAAGCCAAAACGACAAACTTTCCTAGCTTCAAAATTACAATGATTTGTTGCTTTTCTTTGTCGTATGTGATAATAACCACAATATATTTGGCTTCTGGACTGTCACTCAGACAAAAAAAAACAGATGTCACCTTCTGCTTTAGAAAATAGTGACATGCATTTCTCACTAAATTGAGACACTGAATAGAACAAACAGTTAATTAAGGTGATTAAAAAAACAGTGTGCAGGATTTAGTGGCATCTAGTGGTGAGGGTGCAGATTGGAATAAGGCGCTCTCTAGAGCAAGTGTTGTCCATTCTGGCCTACTGTAGAAACATGGTGGTGCAACATGGCGGACACCTATGTCAATATAAAGGGTTCTTTCCAAGGTAACCGTAACGCAATGATTCTTACTTTCACTCATGAAAACTTGCTTACGAATATTATTTTCCATTTTTGCCAATAGATGCCCTTAAACTCCACACGCTGGACCTATAATCATCTGAATAATCGATAACGAAACTAATCGTTCATTGTAGCGCTACCTGAAAAACAGATTTCTAGCTCTGCCGTCTTATGAGCTTTGCTGTAAAAATTTACATCAACCACAGACCTTAACAGCACAATCTTGTTGCTGTCGGCAGTTTAGAGACCTTTAAGTAATTAAAAAAGCATTACGACTAAAATAAATGAAGTCAGCAACTACCTAGCAGTGGAAACTTCCCCCTGTCCATCCACACAGTCAGTGTATAAGATCAAGCAGAGATGAAATGATGCTCCAAGTGCCTGAAGGTGAGTTTTCTGTGTTATTTGTTGCTGTTAGGTGGAGCCTGGATTTCATAAGTCCATCTGACTCTGTTCCTGAGAGTATAAAAGCAACTTGTTGCTTAGAAACTGCCCTCTGCTACTGGCACCAAAACAAAGGACATGTATCTGCCAAGGCTACCATTCAAACGCAAATGAATTGTCGAGGGTTTGATTTCTACACAACTGGGCCAATTCCATATCCTCCAATTGTGCCTGCCTTCCATGGGGCTGACTATTTTTAGCTTTGCGATGGGATATTATTAAAACCAACGACTTTCTCACAGACTCCTCTTGAGATGTCTGTCACTGTGGCCAACATGACACGAGAGGTTATAAAACAAGCCAAGACACTGAACTAAACCGAAAGAATACAACCCACAGGAGACTGACAAGTAAAATGCTTTATGCTAAAAAGGGACGTGTCTATGAGGTAATTACCCCGTGCTAAAATCTTTATTTTTTTTTTATTGCAACCCATGCCCAATGGTAAACTTTCCAAAAAAACTTTAAAAACAGCATGAAAAAAACAACAGAGCCAGCTTTAGAATTAAGTGGAGTACACCCACTCCATAAATAATAATAAATCCTCCAGGAGGCTTTTAACAGCCAAGCCAAAGGCAAGTCCGCCGCAGCAGGCTCTGGAGAGGAGACTGCTGTTTTATAAGGTAAATGTGCCTCGACACAGCACCCTCCATCAAAACTCTTAACAGACAGGTACTGACAGTCTGGCTTCAATGCTTTGCCTGGCATGATGGAAAAACTTTCAGAAAAACAGAAAAAGAGAGAAAGGAGTGGGTTACTCTGACAGAACTGCTTTCAATTTTCTAAAATATGATGCACAACAGAAGCAGCTCTGGAGCAAAGAGGACCCCTCGTGACCCCTCCTTCCGTATGTTCTCATGGTCATTGACCTTTAAACCTTAAAGCTTTCAGGGTGGCCTCACTATATTTCCATCCATATGGAAAACTCTGTTTCTCCATGATGGTCCGTCTCACTATCTGTCCATTTACAGTCTTTGTCAGACTTGGATTAGTTTTACATGTAACAGTGTTGTATTTCAATCTAATACTCTTAACTGTTCAACAATCTGATGCATTACCAGCTGCAGCATCAGCAGAGTTGGGCGCTCGCTGTGGCAGGCCATGTGTGGAATGTCTGGGTCTGGGGCATATCTGACGTTTCCTCTGTGGTTTTTAGGGGCTACAGCTCCCTTTCTCTTGCTCTCTGTGGTCCCAGGCTGCAAGCTCACTGCAGTTCACCAAATAAGGACATTGGAGGAGGAATGCTGCTCTAGATGGGAGAGCATCTTTCAATTTGCTAGTGGTGAAAATAGTTCAGCTTTAAAAGACCACTGCTTCAGATAGCACCCTGCTGTCTATTGGGCAAAAAGTAGCAGGCGATGTCATCGCTTGCTAGACCTTGTTCTCCAAGCGGACTAAGCATATGGGAAAAACAGTTTGATCCAATCACTCTTTAACTTTATAATCTGTAGTGCTATGCAGTGACTGGAAGCCGACAGCAGGCTTCCAATGTCTGTTCTGATACTGGACTGACCACACACACAGAAGGAAAAAGCAAAAAGAGATCACTCCACCGAAATATGGATGACAGAAAAACGGTCATTAAAAAGAGTAAGGAGCTGATAAGTCATGATGAGGTTATCGACAATCTGGGTATGGATCAACCATGCTGAAATTTAAAAAATGCAGACCTTAAAGCACAAATAACATATTCCTGACTGAATCCTATAAGATGGTCTGGATTGTTATTGGTGTATTCCTGTGTTACTGCACAGACACAAATGAACAGCAATTCACCGCTGGCTGCATCAAGTGAGGGGAGGATGGATTTGTGCGTTGTGAGTTCACTTCAGTGTAGAATTCAATGAACCCAGAACTTCTGGTTCCACCTCATAAATAAGTGACAACAAGAAATGAAACAGATCTGGAGGAAAATACCACAAGTAACTGGAGTTCCTTGTAGGTTTTGAGACCAGTCAGAATCTGTGTCTGAGCAACACACAACTGAGCAAGCTCACTCACACACAACACACCACACAGCTCACACACACACAACACACAACATAGCTCACACACATGCACGCACACACACAAGCTAGCCTAGCTTACAACTGTATAGTTGGTACTTGGGCTTGTTGGGGTGAATGAACACAGACTGCAAAAACAAACAAGTAGTCATGGTCATTACACACTCCTATGATTTCTGATCTTTATGGAAATGCAATACTAAATCGCTGTAAGTACCTCCTTGAAAATGTCAAGGGCCCAAAAGCTCTGTATCTTCCTTCCTTATGAAGGAAAAACGTACATAAAATGCCTTGAAATGATTCTATTTCTCCAGAAAGTTAACTGTTCTTTGCCAAGAAACAGTGCTGCACATATGTCTTTACACTGATTTTTTGTAAAGATTTAACAAACAACATGTGACTTCTTAATTACAAGCTTTAAGGGTGCTGGCAGGCGCATTTTGTTACCTTGGACAGAGCAAGGCTAGCGGTTAACCCTCGTGTCCAGTCTTTACACTAAAATAAGCTAAGCTAAGATGAACTAAACTAAGATAGCTTAGCTCAGCTGCTGGCTTTAGATACGAGAACTCTTAGCAAGAAGGTGAAAATGCTAAACTGTCTTACTATTCCTTTAAAGCCATAGGGTCAACTGGTTCAAGCTCGTTCTTGGTTGGTTTGAAACATATAATGTTTGTAAGTCACATAAGAGAAACACAGATCTCTCCCTCCCCGTCACAGAATAAAAGAGGGAAAAGAATATTAAAATGTCTGGGTGTTTTTCATTTAATTTTCTTTAATCAACCACAGCTGAAATATGGCCACCTCACCTCAGAGCTGGAGCTCTCACTGCTACAGCTAGCCATGTCAACAATTATTAAACTATGCTAAAATGATTAAATTCTATTTATAAGTATGATCTTGTCAAGTACTAGTCTTGGGGTGAAAGAAAAACATTTCTCTGCACTTTTGGCATTTTTCTAATAACATCTTGATTATGCTATGTTAGGTTATGGACTACAATCAAACTGAGACGAACTGTTTTAGGTTTAGTCAGCACAAAACATGGACATGTGAAGGGAGCTACTGAACCCTGCCAAAGTGTCTTGTTATGGCCCCTATCAAACGTGCAACCGAAAATAACAATACCTTTTGACGCATGTAGTGTACAGCATAAACTTCCTTGGTATGAGAGCTTTATTGATGAACAGCAATAAAAGTGAGATAAGGTGATTAAAAGTCATCAGACAGAGAGTGGGCAGGGCTGGTTCCAGTAAATCTCTCCACTATATAAGAGCCACATGAGAGGAATGGGCTATATGAACGTAGATCTCAACTCTGACCTCAAGCAAATCATATCTGTCCTCCACTGGTGGCCGGAGCCATTGGGTAAACAATGATGAGCTTGATGAGATCAAGACCATTAGTGTGTTATCAGCTTCAGGGTTTTGGAGAGTTCCTATCCTCTGGGTCCAGAGCACAAAGCAGCCATTTCCCTGACCCAGTTTTCCTGCCTTCTGGAGCACATGAAAAGACCAAAGGACAATGAGGCAGTTTTGGAATCACTGTTACAATGAGAGGAAAACACAACTGCACACCAGCCTGGGTGTCACTGGAAACACATTACACAGTGGAAACGCGCAGTCGCACTCGTGCAATCGTGTTTCCTCCCATTGTCATCACTGCCAACACAAAGAGATTCACCAAATGGGACTTCAAACGGTTGGCTAATACACAGAGTCATAGTCAGGCTATTACAAAGTCAGCTCATCTCCTTGCCTCTCACTGTCCTCCTCACTTAGAGGTACACACCTGCCGAAAGACTAAAAACTATTTCTAAGCTGAATTTGTAGCTCGTTTGGAAGAACCTGAGCCCAGAAATTTAAACATCCTGCGTGTGGTCTTCGCAACACACGTAAAAGTAAATGTCTGTGTGTTTCTGGCAGGCTGGCTGGTAGTGTGTGGCCCCCAGTGTTTACACACAAGCAGTCTAATCTCCAGCCTGATCAGCTGGTATGGGTTTGGTCACCTGTGTCACATTCCCCTAGACACACTACAACCACAAACACAGGCTTACAGTGGGCACCAAGCAGTGACTTCCCAGCCTCTCATTAGTTCTCAGACCCAGGGTTCTCTCTGACACATATAGCTATGAAGGTTATATCAGTTTCAAAATGTGCCTTACCAACATATTCTAAACTTTACATGTGAAAACTCTGCTTATTTCTATTATCTCCTATTACCCCTATAACAATTTCTGATGAGGCAGCAATTTTTCAACACTGCTGAGTTTCATATTTTTGCCAACCCCCCTCAAGATAAGCTTGCAGTATGCTATTCATTTTTCGAAGCAGACCTGAGAACAATCTATACACTGGACAACAGATGAGATACTCAATGAAGGCAGCTTGATTGCTACATTGCGCTGCCTGTGGCGAATATATCACAGAGACACTAAAGCCATTTTCTCGCATGAGCTCCGGACAATGTCCACAGAATCAGGTCTGGACATTGTCCAGAGCTACCCTGTCTGTGTCAAGACACGTTCTCACTTATGTCTCACTTAATATCTGTTTGGTTTTGACAAGGGGTGGTGCCTGAGTAGAGCCTATAGGAGGAGGAAAAGGAGGACTCATCTGTTATGATGGCTATTTTGCATTGATATCAATTTTACATGTGTTTGGATGTATGTGCAGTGTCGACCAAAGAGTGGAAAGCGCTATACAGGCAAGCAGAAAAGAGTATGAAGCAGCTACACTCCGTGTAATGTCGTCAACACACCCACTTTCTCACTACGTAGCAGGGGAGCAACGCAGACACTGCGAATGACAGTGTGTCAATATGACTGAAGGGATGGCGGTGGAAACCGTATTGCCAAATCTGTACCAGTGGACACACTTCTACTATTGCAGGGTATATACTGTATTACCACCCAACCTCTGGCTGAACTGTGCCAAAAAACATAGCAACGTGCCAGCAAAAGGCATAAAGAAGAGGACGACATCCTAATAATCATGCATGTAAACAATGCATGTTTCAAAATAAATCAGCTTTGCAACTGTTTTATGAGGAAGGTAATATACTTAACATGTTTGTTGGGTCTCAGTAAACGCATTATGTTTTAATAACATACATACATTTGTTTATGTACAAGAATACCCCACAGGGCACGTTTAACTACTAATGTTCTAATACCATAAAAGCAAAACCTTTCAAAAAATATGACTTGCACTAATGCAACAGACAACCAAAACAAGCATACTACTATCAAGATTTTCACTCACAACAAACTTATTTTTTGCCTCTCAATTCAGATTCAGGTGCGTTCAGAGATGCTCTTCTGCATACCTCGGTTGTAATGAGTGGGTATTTGAGTTACTGCTGCCTTTCTATCAGCTCAAACCAGTCTGGCCATTCTCCTCTGACCTCTGGCATCAACAAGGCATTTTCGCCCACAGAACTGCCGCTGACTAGATATTTTCTCTTTTTCGGACCATTCTCTGTAAACCCTAGAGATGGTTGTGTGTGAAAATCCCAGTAGATCAGCATTTTCTGAAATATTCAGACCAGCCCGTCTGGCACAAACAACCATGCCACGTTCAAGGTCACTTAAATCACCTTTCTTCCCCATTCTGATGCTGGGTTTGAACGGCAGCAGATCGTCTTAACCATGTCTACATGCCTAAATGCACTGAGTTGCTGCCATGTTATTGGCCGATTAGAAATTTGTGTTAACGAGCAGTTGGACAGGTGTACCTAATAAAATCAACTCCAACAGCTCAAAACTAGTTCTAATTCAAAAACTGAACATGAATTGTGGCTCTACACAAGTCATGTAGCATTTCCTCGGCTTTGGGCTCAGTTTCATTATGTGGCTTCCATGGGAGTCTGAACAGTGGGCGAGGTGCTTTACTCACCGACTCGTCCAGGGCAAAGCGCAGGCAGCCATGTTCGTACAGCACAAAGAATCTCCGTTGCCATTTCTGTCACAAGAAATACATGCTATCAGAATAGTGTGTTGTATGAAAAACAGTAGGTGAAGTCACAAAAGTGCAGACATGTTGCTCTTTTGCAATATATACCAAAAACAATTAAGCATTAGTGGCATGAGCGTACACCCATTTAGTGAACAAACATGCTGGTCTGTAATGCATGCTCTTACCCGGGATCTCTGCATTGGATTGTCAAAGTCAGTTCCCTCAGGGGCCAAGCACAGCCATCCACCATAAATAGGTTTAGCCTGTAAAAGAGACAGGGGGAGAGAAAAAGAGCAATTTAGGTAATCATTAAAGTTTAAGCTGAGGGGGATGGGAGAGGGAGGGAGAAGGTGTAAATATGAGAGCGAGAGAGAGAGCAGCCTTTTGGGGTCCAGATGTTGCCTCTGTTCTCACAGTGCATTTTGCAGCCACACACAACCAGTTAGTGAGCCTTTTGCTGTAATCAACTCTGTTTGATGACATGCGTGAGTGCTTCTCTTCCCTGTCTCCCCACAGCAGATGAGACCAGTATCAAAAACGAGCGGAAAACTACAAACAAAACAAACAAAATACATCTGTAAATGTGATTCACCTCGAGCACAAACTACCTCAGTCCAGCAGAGGCAAGAAAAGCTCAAAAGACGTGGAAACATATAAACATAGAGCCTGCTCCCATTGGGCAGCGGGCAGGCTCTTTAAAACTGCTGCTCTTTGCTCTCCATTAATAACGACAGGCTCTCTGCTTTAAGTGTTAACCATTAGCAAGCAGTTCTCATACCAGCTCTCACTCTGCCACCTCTTCCACAGCCCTAACCTAAAATATCCCTATTGGCAGGTAGAAAGAAATGATTATTAGTCTGTTATTCTAATACTGACCCTGTTACTGCTCCATGTCACTACATGCCTGCCATAAATCTATACATGCCTTGTTTGAACTTGCACAGACGCGCCTATGAAGGCAGGTTTGATGAGCTGAAACCATTAAAGAGGATATTTTGCAGGGGCAGTATTTAGTGACAGACAAATCAAATCAGTCTGGTAATTAGGCAGAAGATGACAAATGACTTCACTCATGTTCAGATTTAATGACAACCAATCTGAGAACAGAGTCTAGAGAGACAACCGTGGAGCAGCTGTTTCAAAAGAACAGGAGAAAAAACACATCCCTGCATACGCTCACACATTTAAAAACACACTGTGGACCAAACTTCCTCCCCACTGACACTGATTATCAACAACTAAACTAATGTGGATAAACTCTAAAAGTTATCCGAGCTCATCTCTCCTCTGTCTTGACAAGCTCAAAGTAACAAGCAGAATTATCACACAGCACAGTGCTTGCCACATGGTACTGGATGACAGCGTGCACTTGCACGTATCGGACTCGCCAACAAAGTGCATTCCTAGATGATGTTGCATTGCGCTGCGGAAAAAGCTGAGCTAGAATTAGCTGTTTTTGCAGGAGCCACCTGCGCTGGCACACTGGCCACAACAATGCAGAGGTCTCGCTGAAATGAATGAAGAGGGTGTGTTTCTGATACAGTGCTACCATCTGTCTGATCACAGACTGAAGGTCGGGTTATGCTTGAAAAGACCTAATCGGAGGGTAAACGTGTTTATAGCTGAACAGTGTAGTTTGGGTGAGGTTGAGGGGGTCAAAAGCTGGCCATCAGAGAGGGGATGTGATAATCATTAAGGAAATGTTCCTGAACATTTCTGGGATAGAGCGTATGTTTGAGTGCCTGCACAGAATAGTCCCATGTGAGATATGAAATGAGGTGAAACTTCCCACCTTTGCTCGTACCACAACATGAATGAAAGCTATGATAAAAAGCAGTGAAGATGCAGCCTTGTCATGTACAATAAGTCACACTACAGGCATCTGCAGCAGGAATCTACTTAACTTTTGGATCAACTATAAATGTTGCTTAATTTAGGTTTAAGACTCTGTGATTATTTTTTTTTTGTTTCAGTACAACTGAACACACAATATGCATGTTCTCAGTGACAAATCTCTCTGCTCGACTTTCTGCAAAACTATCAATTGTGATCACAGCTCATAAACACTGTCTATCAAATGCTCAGGTACTTCCTGGGCAGACCTTTAAGCAGCTCTATAAATGTGTCAGCCCTTGATAACATAATTACATTAGTGAAATACAAAATGAGCAACTATAGAGGCAGATGACAGAAAGTTGGCCTCTGAACTTTGCCGTTAGAAGGAAGCACCCTGGCACCACTGGCAATAGTGTGTCAGTGCCTTCAAAAAGCTGCTTCCCCAGTCTTAACCACAATATGAGACCAGTGTTTACACATTATTCTGAAGAGCATTTTTGAAAGCTGTTTTCAGAGACGAAAAGACTAGCTTATTGTGGAGCAACAACCAAAACTGAGAGATAACGAACCGCACGTTTTCAAATTTGTCTTCATCAGTGTGGACATGGTTGTGGTTGTAACTGTAACATAACAGAAGAGCGGGTTCATTCTAGAAGGGGTGTCGTCACTAACCGGGATGTGAGTGACAAAAAAAAACACAGCTGGGTGTGACACCAGGGGACTCATGTGAAAGTTAGTCCATTATCATAACAGTGATCCTTGGCACAAATGGCCCTCACAGAAAAACTACATTAAACTGGAGCAGAGCCACAGATATGAGCTATACTGTATTTGGCATGAAGTGATGGCGCCTGTCCTTGAGTGATGAAAACAACCCTGAGAACAGCCCGCAGTCAGTAACTGCGTTGGAACATTTGGTATGTATTAAAGCTATGGGCTCTGTTAAGTCAGGCTCAAATTGTGTATCATTATAACCTCTCATGGTGGGATGTTGAGGGCAGCCGCTGGGAAACTCTACTCTGACTTCCCAACCCCACACTTCCTTTCTCTCCCTGTGACTCCTGCTCCCACTCCTTAAGTCCCATCACATCCCTGCCTGTCTTTCTCAATCTCTCCCACGTACATGTAAACCTTAGCCTGCCTGCATCCTCCACCACTGCCCTGCCTCCCACCACCTCTCCTGGAGAGCGTGATCACTACTCTCCAACGAGGAGGGCCCGCCAAGCCTGACGAACATCTCGGTTCTCTGGGGACAAACAATTCATGTGACCGAGTGAAAACCGTGACAACAGACTTGGAACTCATGGGGAAATAAAACTCTTTCTGGAGCACACTGACTGAAATAAAAGAATGCACTTGGGCTACAGCAGCAGCCCCTCCCCCAGCCCACCTTTTATTCTAGCAGCGTTGAACAAAGAGATTGTTTATATTGGATACTGTCCTTCCGACATTCAGCTCTCTTCCCTTTGCACAACTTTTCCATGTGGGCTATCTGTTTCAAAGCTGCATTCTGAAGCTCCGGCTCCCTTTAAGTTCTGAACAACTTGCATTTAATTTAAGGCTCAAATTCACTTAGCTAAATCACCTATTCATGGTGTTCTAACAGCATTACACAGCTTTACAGGAGCTTTATTTTCACTAGGTTATTGGGTTTGTCTCTAAATCAGCCCATATCAGTTTCTGAACACTAGGAACATTTTACAAAGCTTAACCCTCACCTTGGGCACAGAAGTTTAACACCGTTTATATGGTGTTATATAATGCAGCTTTAGGCCAGTAATGGCCTGGTGCATAGCGGTAACTGGTTTGAGGGCTGTCCAGATAGAATCCTTACAAAACCTGCTTGTGCAACTGAGCTCCTGCTAACTGTTTGGATAGCTGAGAGACTGGAGACATTTTCACAAGCTGGTGGGCGACTGGGGCAACAGCAATGAGCAAGGACTGATGGTATATCATTCTCAAAGGCCTGGGCAGTAAACATCTATGGTTCTGGGTCCAGGTCACAGGAGATTAGAGGAAGTGATGCAACCATAAGACATCTAACTTGACTTAGGAGTGTTGCATATGAAGGTGTAACCTCCCTGCAATACACTCAGCGCAGCAACCGATACACACTTTTTTGAAAAAGGAAGCAAGTGTGTGCCCCCCACACACGCTCAGAGGAGAAGAGGATGCTGACGTTGCTGTTTGGCTCTTAAGCTGTGTTCGAGGGCCCATCTGGGCCTCATGTCTGGTATCAATTACAGGATACAACAGAGACTAAACTAATGATCTGAGAGAGAGAGAGAAACAGGGACCCAGAAAACATGCTTAGAATATGATCTCCACAGCTGAATGGAGCCTATCTTTGCTCCACTCATCTGTCTTGTCCTCCCCATTAGCTTCCACATAGTGGTCTCTAGTCTTCCTGGGGTACACACTCAAAACAAACAACTGCAGATAAACAACAGCTGAAGGTGACACACTCAATCACACAGACCAAACTGGCAGGCAAATGTAACCAACGCAGTTAGAAGACATCCCCCAAATCCACTTTCTCCATTCTGATCCAGACACATGGAAAGAGACAGGCATGAGACAGACGTGAGGAAACCATAGAGGTCTTGTGTTCCAGCCAAAATAAACACCCTTACTTCACCACACCACAGCTGTAATTGCACTGTTGCTTATCAAGTACATTACGATTGATTGTACTACAGATATGACTGTTTCCTGCTGGTCATTACAACTCAACTTTGAGTCTAACTCACTGGGAGGCCAGATGCGAACGTTTTAAATTCCATACATAATCGATATCAAAGCAAGCGAGGTGGTTCTTAAAAGCTACATGATGTATGTGTCAGCCCATATTCATAAATTCATTTTTCCACTTTGACAGCAAAACCAGTTCTTGAAATGGATCATCTTAGCTGGCAATCATTGAAGGGGCTTTAAACTGTTAAAGTAACTGGGGGATGTAAATGTCATTATTGATGTTATTATTATTATTGTTGCTTACCTGGGTCAAATCCTGGTCCGTCAATAGATGCAACTCTCGTGGTTTGAAGCAGT